>NC_067401.1:60705033-61371033 GCF_016432865.1 Antechinus flavipes | reverse complement strand
ATTACTCAGATTCAAAGCCTCATAGTCACCTTTGACTTTTCTTTTTTCATGTTCACTTTTTAAGTTAAACTTATTTAGTATTTTATTTTCCACCAGTTATATGTCAAAACAATTTTTAGCTCATTTTTAAAAAATGTGTTTCTTATCTGTTCCCTTCCTCCCTCACCACCAGTACTGGTGAGCAATTTGATACAACTTATATAGCTATTATCATGCAAAATATTTCCATAATATTCATGTTGTGAAATAGAATATGCAGGACTCCCTCAAAAATTCTCAAGAATAATAAAGTAAAAATAAATGTATATTGTAATCTGTATTCAGTTACCATCAATTCTTTCTCTGAGTATGGATAGCATTTTTTATAAGCCCTTCAGAGTTGTCTTGGATCATTGTGTTGTATAGAATAGCTAAGTCATCTGCAACTGATCATCTTGCAATATTAATGTTACTTTGTACACAGGACATTTCACTTTGTATCAACTCATGTTAAGTAATTCCAGGTTTTTCTGAAAGCATGCTGCTCATAATTTCTTATAACAATAATATTTCATGATAATCACATTTCACAATTTGTTCAGCAGTTCCCCAATTGAAGGGCATCCCTTTAACTTCCAATTCTTTACCACCACAAAAGAGTCCTTATAAACATTTTTGTACACATATATTCCTTTTCTTTCTTTTTTTTTTAAATCTATTTTTGTATACAGATCTAGTATTAGTGTTGTTAAGTCAAAGTGTATGTATAGTTTTAATGTGCTTTGAGCATTGTTCCAATTTGCTCTACAGAATGATAGTATGAGTTATTAAATTCAACAACTATACATTAATATCATATTTTCTCCAATCCCTTCCAATATTGATCATTTTCCTTTTGTGTCATATTTTGATAAGTATAAGATCGCATCACAGAATTGGTTTAATGTGCTTTTTGTATCTCTTTTTATCATTTCATCTAGTTTATTTTTTATTTTGTTTAAATTTCTCTTTTATTTTATTTTTAAAGCTGTTTTATTTTCAGAACACATGCATGGATAATTTTCAACATTCATTCTTGAAAAACCTTTTATTCCATTTTTTCCTTCATTTTTCTCTCTCCCCTAGATGACAAATAATCCAATATATTTTAAGCATGTGTATTCTTCTATACATATTTGTACAATTATGCTGCTCATGAAAAATCAGATCAAAAAGGGAAAAAATGAGAAAAAAACAAAATGCAAGCAAACAACAACATAAGGAGTGAAAATATTATGTTGTGATTCATACTTAGTTCCCACTATGTTTTCTCTAGATATAGATATCTCTCTTCATCACAAGACTATTGGAACTGGCCTGAATCATCTCATTGTTGAAAAAAGCCATGTATATCAGAATTGATCATGGTATAGTTTTGTTATTGCCATGTACAATGATCTCCTGGTTCTACTAACTTCCTTTGGCATATATTCATGTAAGTCTCTCCAGACCTCTCTGAAATCATCCTGATGATTATTTCTTAGAGCAATAATATTCTATAACTTCATATATCATATTAATATACCATAATTTATTCAGTCATTCTCTAACTGATGGGCATCCACTCAATTTCCAGTTTCTTGCCACTATTGAAAAAGATGCTACAAACATTTTTGCACATATGTGTTGGAATCTTTACAAACTGCTAACTCATTAGAGTTCATAGATTATTGATCTGATCTTACAAGAAGATGTTTTGGTCCAGAACCTGAAATAAGATACTAAGTAGAACTAATTAATACAATGCTTGTGTTTACACCTTTACTCATTGGAATTCACAAGTATGGGAGATTCACAAAGTAAACTTTGTAACTTTGTGAATTCACACCTCCCTTGAAGCTCTTAGGGCCAGAGAGCACTATGGGAGAAAACCCATAATTCCTCTCTCTCGCATCCCACAATTCCTCTCTCTCAAATAAACAGAGCTTTAAAGGGGCCAGTCAGAAGAGTTTTCAGAGGAAGAAGCTAAGAGTCGAGAGTTCAGCTGAAGATTGAGAAGGCTCTCTCAGAGGCTTGACAGATTCAACTTGGTGCTGGCTCTGGAGGCTGAAGAAAGCAGATGCAGAAGCAAAGGACAAAGCGGCAAGAGCTCTTGCAACTAAGCAGAGAGATAGGCCTTTCAACTACCCAGGCTATACTGGAGACAATAAAAGATCTGAACTTTTATCAACTGACTGATATCACCTGGCATCCCAACATGGGGCGCCAAAATGTGGTGTTCTTTTTCTTCTTTAAAATATATAAGATGATGGTTCTCTCTGGGAGAAGGTAGGTTTCTCAAGGAGATTTTCTGGAGGCAGCCTTGATTTCAGTTAAGAGTAATAATTAACCAAAACCAAGTGATAAAAGTACCTTAGTACCTTGTTTCAAGTTCTGGCCCAAAACATCTTCTTGTAAGATCAGATCAATAATCTATGATTTAGTGAGTTAGCAGTTTGTAAAGATTCCAACATATATGGGTCTCTATACCTCCTTTATGATCTCTTTGGGATACAAGGCCAGTAGAAATACTGCTGGATAAAAAGAGTATATACAGTTTAATAGCCCCTTGAGTATAGTTCCAAATTGCTCTCTAGAATGGTTGGATTGGTTCACAGCTGTAGAGGGCTGAAGCTGAGCAGATGCACTGAGGTTCGAGCACTTGAGGCTAATTAGCAATTGGATAATACTCTATTAATATATGCTTAGAGAAAGAATGGCCCTGCTCACACTCTATGCAAATTTGATGTGTTGTATAGGAGATTGCATAGAAGATTTGGTGGGTAGAATGTGAGAGCCAGAGGCATTCCTGGACGGATTTGTGTTGCGATTGCTCTCACTTCGTATAGCCATTCCCCTTCACCTCCGCAAAGAATAAAGATCAAGGATTTTCCCTTATCTTGACTCTGGCTGATTTTAAAATACTCTGGGTGCTAAACACGGTCAATACACATAACTCCATGAACAATGTATTAGTGTCCCAGTTTTCCTACATCTCCTCCAACATTCATCATTACCTTTTCCTGTCATCTTAGCCAATCTGAGACATGTGTAGTAGTTCCTCAAAGTTGTCTTAATTTGCATTTCTCTGATCAATAATGATTTAGAGCAGCTTTTCATGTGACTGAAATTTTTCTTCATCTGAAAATTGTCTGTTCATATCCTTTGACCATTTATTAATTGGGGAATGGTTTGAATTCTTATAAATTTTAGTCGATTCTCTATGTATTTTAGAAATGAGGCCTTTATCAAAACCCTTGAATGTAATTTTTTCCCCCTGTTATTTATTCTCTTCAATCTTGTCTGCATTGATTTTGTTTACTCAAAACTTTTTAACTTAATATTATTAAAATTATCCATTTTGTATTTGAAATACATAAAGTACTTCTTTGTCCACAAATTCCTTCCTTCTCCACAGAACTGAGAGGTAAACCACACTTTTTTTCTGATTTGCTTATAATATCACTTTTTATGTCTATGTCATGAACCCATTTTAACCTTACTTTGGAATGGAGTGTTAGCTGTGTGTCAATTTCCAGGAAGTATTAAATGTCTGAGGCCAGATTTGAACTCAGGTCCTCCTGACTTCAAAATTAGAAATTCTAAACCCAGAAACTGGAGTCTTTGGGTTTGTTAAATAGTAGTCATTGAGTATTGTGCCTTGTGAACCTAACCTATTCCACTGATCATTTGATTATTTGGTCTAGATAATTCTATTTCTTAGCCAGTAAATAGTTTGATGATCACTCTTTATCATATAGTTTTAAGTTTGGTACAACTAAGCCACTTTCATTTGTATTTTTTTTTCATTAATTCCCTTTTGTTCTTACAGATGAACCTTGTAATTGATTTTCTTTAGCTCTATAACATAATTTATTGGGAATTTGATTAGTATGTCACTGAATAAATAGATCATTTTAGGTAGAATTGTCATTTTTATTTTATTAGGTCAGACTATCCATGAGCACTTGATATTCTTGCAGTTAGTTCCTGACTTTGACTTGGAACTTGTCTAGGTTTCCAAATATTTTATTTTATCTACAACTATATAAAAAGAATTTTCATATTTATCTCTTTTTGCTGGACTTTGTTGGTAACATATAGAAATGCTGATGATGTATCCTGTAAATTTGCTAAAGTTGTGAATTGTAGAATTTTTTTGGTTTATTCTGTGGGATGCTCCAGTATACCATCATATCATTTGCAAAGGGTTATAATTTGGTTTCCTCATTACTTACTCTAATTCCTTTATTTTTTCTTCTCTTATTGCTAAAACTAATGTTTTTAATACTATCTTGTATATTAATGGTGATAATGGGCAACCTTGTTTCACCCCTGATCTTATTGGAAATGGTTCTAATTTATCTCCATCATATATAAATCTTTCTGATGATTTTAAATAGATGTTACTGATCATTTTATTTGCTCTTTATTTCTTTGCTCTTTAGTGTTCTTTATAGGAATGATTGTTGGATTTTGTCAAATGATTTTTTTCTTTATCTATTGAAATAATCATGACTTCTGTTCATTTAATTATTGATAGTCAATCATGCTAATAGTTTTCCTAATATTGAGTCAGTTCTGTATATCTTACTCGGTCATGTTGTATTATCTTATGAAAAATTAGTTATAATCTCTTTGCTAATATTTTATTTAAGATTTTTGCATTAATATTCATTAGGAAAACTGGTCTATAATTTTCTTTCTCTGTTTTTATCCTACCTGGTATAAGTACCAGCACCATATCTGTGTAATAAAAGACATTTGATAGGACTTCTTCCCTATTTTCCAAATACTTTGCATAGTATTGGAATTAATTGTTCTTTAAATCTGTGGTAGAATTCATTTGTAACTCTATCTGGCCTGGAGATGTTTTCTTCTTCTTCTTCTTTTTTTTTTTTTTCTTGTAGCTTTTTATTTACAAGTTATAACCATGGGTAATTTTACAGCATTGACAATTGCCAAATTTTTTGTTCCAATTTTCCCCTTTTTCCCCCTACCCCCTACCCCAGATGGCAGGTTGACCAATACATGTTAAATATGTTAAAATATAAATTAAATGCAATATTAGTATACATGTCCAAACAGTTATTTTGCTGTACAAAAAGAATCGGACTTAGAAATAGTGTATAATTAGTCTGTGAAGGAAATAAAAAATGCAGATATTCAAAGGTAGTAGGTTTGGGAATTCTATATAGTGTTCATAGTCATCTCCCAGAGTTCTTTCACTGGGTGTAGCTGGTTCAATTCATTACTGCTCTATTGGAACTGATTTGGTTCATCTCATTGTTGAAGAGAGCCATATCCATCAGAATTGATCATCATATAGTATTGTTGTTGAAGTATATAGATGTTTTCTTAGGGAGTTGATTAAAAGCTTGTTCAATATCTTTTTTCTAAGATAGGTCTTTTTGAGTAATTTATTTCTTCCTCTGTTAATCTAAGCAATCTATATTTTTATAAGTATTCATCCATTTCACTTAGTGTATCAGATTTAATGCCATACAGTTAGGCAAAATATCTTCTAATTATTGCTCTGATTTCCTTTTCATTGGTAGAAAGTTTAGCCTTTTCATTTATACTAGCAATTTGATTAAATCTGTATTTTCTGCCATCTTATTTATCCCAAATTATGCTTTTCTTTTTCCTTCCCCCCTTTCTTTCCTCTCCAGTATTTTGCTTCTAATCACCATCTCCATCAAAGAGTCCTCCCCCTTTATAGCCCCTCCCTCTTTCTTATACCTTTCCCCTACTTCTTCTGTTTTCCTTTCTATTAGCCTATTCCTTTTCTTTTCCCCTTTCCCCTACTACTTTCCTGTAGAGTGAAACAAGTTTCTCTGTAGGCCTAAATATGTTTAATATTCTCTCTTTTAGACAAATCTGATGAGAATAATATTTCAACAATGTTTATCCCCCTCCTTTTTTTTCCTCAATTATAATAGATCTTCTTTGTGTCTTCATGAAATGTAACTTACTTCATTTTACCTCCATTTCCTCTTCTTCCAGTACAACCCTCTTTACTCTTAGTTTCTTTTTTGTTATTATCACAATAAAATCAAATTATACTTGCCCCTTCTTAGTATACACAAAATAGAGATACAGTTTTTAAGAGTTAAACATATCATCTTCCCATATAGATATGAAAGCTTTTTAGCTTTTAAAAGAAAGTTTTTTTTTTATTTCCTTTTTACTTTTTTATGCTTCTCTTGAGTTCTGTATTTGAAGATCAAATTTTCTGTTCAGCTCCAGTCTTTTCATCAAAAATAAATAAAATTCACCTGTTTCATTGAATGTCCATCTTTTCCCTTGCAAGATAATGCTTAATTTTGCTGGAGATGTCTTTAGGAATATCAGATTCCAGGTCCTTTGATCCTTTAAAATGGTAGCTGGTTGTTTCTGGGTAATCCTGATTGTGGTTTCTTGATATTTTAATTGTTTCTTTCTGGCTACTTGCAATATTTTCTACTTGACTGATAATTATGAAATTTATTACAATATTCCTTGGAGTTTTCATTTTGGGACTTCTTTCAGGAGGTAATTGATGATTTCTTTCCATGGCTATTTTACCCTCTGGTTCTATGACAGCAGGGCAGTTTTTTTTTTTTTTTTCTTGATGATTTCCTGAAAGATATTGTCTAGACTTTTTTTTTTTCATTTTGGTATTCAGAAAATCCAAAAATTTTAGACTATCTTTCCTAGATCTATTTTCCAGGTCAGTTGTTTTTCCAATGAGACATTTTACTTTTTCTTCTATTTTTTTTTTTTGTTTTGTTTTGTTTGACTGATTCTTGATGTCTCTTTTGAGTCACTCACTTTTATTTGTTCAATTCTAATTTTTAATAATTTTTTTTTCTTATTAGCTATTTCATCTCTTTTTGTATTTGGCCAATTGAATTTTTAAATGAGTTGGTTTTTTTCCCTATTTGTCAAATTTTGTTTTTCAATAAGTTGGTTTCTTTTTAAAATCTATTTTGTAAGGAGTTATATGATTTTTCCATTTTTTGTCAAATCTATTTTGTAAGGAGTTTTCTTTAGATAAGTTTGGTGTTTCCTTTTCCAAACTCTTCTGCAATATTCTCAATTCCTTTTCTCATTTTTCTTCTGTCTTTTAAGATCCTTTTAAAATTCTTTTAAGAGAGCCTTGTGAATTGGGACCAAATCATATCACCCTTTGGGACTTTATCTACAGATGTTTTGCTTTTGGTTTTCTCAGAGTTTGAGGTCTGTTCTTTTGTTTCTCCATAATAGCTTTCTACAATCAAAGCTCTTTTTGCTTTTTTCCCTCTCATTTCTAAAAAGTTGCTGTCTATTGTTAGGGCAAAGGGGACAGTGTCCCAAGTTTCCTCTATAGGGGACAGCAGCTTTTCCCTACCCTTGGTTGGTCCTGCTGACTACCTTCCTGTTTTGGGTGGGCATGGCCAAATCCTGTGTTATTCTGTGTTTCAGAGGCTCACTGTTTGTCTTTTGTCTCACAGCTAGTCTGCTGATCTGCTGTCTTCTGAACCAAAAGAGTAGCCACTGCTGCTGTATTTTGCCTAAGAGCCTCCCAGTAGATTCCCCAGCATGAGGACACTACACTGCCCTGGGTGACTGCATTGTACTTATACTCAGTCACCTCCCACCATGCTTTATTGAAACAGACCTTTTTTGGAATTCTTCCAAAATACTTTTTGCTTGAAATTTGTTGAACTCCAAATATTTGTGGGTTCTGTCATTCCAAAACCAGTTCAAAGGCTTGATTTGGTGTTGCTCTGAGTGATACCATGAAAAGCTCATATAAAGACCTGTCTCCTCTCTGCCATGTTGGATTTGCTTCTCATGATTTCTTGAAAGATGTTATCTAGGCTCTTCATCATGGTTTTCAGGAAGTCCAATGATTCTTCAATTGTTTTTTCTGGATCCATTTTCCAAGTAAGGTGCTTTTCCTTTGAGATATTTTACATTTTCCACTATTTTTTCATCTTTTTGGGTTTTGTTTGATTCTTGATGTTCCATTGGGTCATTCACTTCCATTTGTTCAATTCTAATTTTTAGTGAATTATTTTCTTTAATTAAGTTTTTTATCTCCTTTTGTATTTGATCAATAGAACTTTTAAATGAGTTCTTTTGTTCATTGGATTTTTTTTTTCATTTCAGAAATTCTGTTTTTCAAGGAACTGTTTTCTTTTTTCCATTTCACCAAATCTATTTTTAAAATTCATTTTCTCAAATGATTTGTTTCCTTTTCCAAACTCACAGCAAAGTTCTCATTTACTTTTCTCACTTTTCTTCTAATTCTTTTAAGATTGTTTTTGAAGTCTTCCAAGAGAGCCTTGTGAGATAGAAATCAACTCATATCACCCTTTGAGGATTCATTTGTTTTGCCTTTAGTGTCCTAAGAGTTTGAGGTCTGCTTTTCCCTGTCTTCATGAAATCTATCTATGGTCACAGCTCTTTTTGCTTTTTTACCCCTTTTTAAAGGTTATTGTCTGTTCTTCAGGCAAAAGGGAGAGTATCCCATACTTTCTCTACAAACAACAGTAACTTCATACTACCCTGGACCCAGTGCTGCTGACTTCTTTCCTGTCCATGGTGTATGTTGCCAAGTCCTGAATTATGCTTGGGACCAGAGACTCTTTATTTGCCTTTTGAAATTTCATTGGAGTTCTCCCAAGTAGTCTGCTGAGCCACTGGCTTCTGAACCAGGATAAAGTAGTCAATGGTCCTGTATCTTGGCTAAGAGTCTGCTGCTAGATTCCCACAGTGTATGGAGACTAGTGCGACTTGGGTCCCCACATTTCCTGTGTTGGGCTGCCTACTTTCCCCTCTCAAGTGGATTGAGACAGACCTTTACTGAAGTTCTTCCAATATATCTTCTGCTGAAATTTTGTTACACTGCAAATATTTGTGAATTCTGTAACTTTAAAACCAGTTCTGAGACTTAGTATGGTACTGATCTCAGGGAAGCCTTGGAAGAGCTCAAAGATCTGTCTACTCTCTGGCATTGTTCTCTACCTCCCAACATTTATTTTTTAAGTATTATTTTCTTCAGCGTGTATGTCCTTTACAAATTATTTTTTCATTTTTTTTTGCATTACTCTTATTTTGTTTCCATTTTTCTAAACCTCTCTTACTTGATTTTCAAAATCCTTTTTGAGCTCTTCTCTGTCCTGAGAGTAGCTTGGAGGTTTTGGATGTGAGAATTTTTACTTTGTTTTCTTTTTTCGACTTTCTGTTTTGTTCTTACTTTTCATCTTAATTACTTTCTATGCCTTTTTTTTTTTTTGCTCATTTTCCAGGTTTATTATTTGACTTAACTTTTAGTTAAAGTAGGTCTCTATTTCCATAGTGGAGGGTCTACTTTTTCAAGCTTCAAATGTTTTGTATAGCTGTTTTCAGAGATACTTTTAGGAACCTTTAACTTTTCAATTATTCCAAGATTGCATGATATAAGAAGATGTATTTAGTTCATTGCTGCCCTGTGCTCTAGTCTGTGAGTAACCACAAGCACTGTTTTTCTACCCTGGAATTGTGGGAATGGTCCCTTCTCCCCTGTTGCCTATAGAATCGAGTGAGTTAGTGCTCTTCCTCACCTTGGAATGTCACTTAGGCCTCTGACATGAATCTGTGTATGGGAAAAACAAGAGTTCTCCCTTAGAGATATCAAAGACACCTCTATAACTTTTCTTACCTGTTCTTCAAACCCTTACAGTTCTCGGACCATATGCTGTAGAAGCAGGCATTGACACATTTGAATCACTAACTCCCAAGTATTGCTCCTGATTTTATGATGCTTTGGCTTTGCTAATACATCCTGTGGCAAACTGTGCTCCCCTCTTACCCATGTGTGATAGATCTTTCCTGCTAATTTTCTAAGTTGTCTTAGGTATCTGAAGACTGAGAGGTCTGGAAACCATAACTGCAGCCATTTATACAGTCATCCCAAGGCCTGTTCCTGGCTTGCCTGAGGCCAAGACTGCCCTGGCATATCTTTTGATGCACTGAGTGAGCTCCCTTGTCACCATGGCACAACATAATCTTCCTGCTGACCTTCTAAGCTGCCTCAGGCTTAAAAAGAATTACACTCCATCTTTTGCATTGGTTCTGTCATTCTAGAATTTCTTTAGAGCCTTTATTTGAAGTTATTTGCAAAGTTTCAGGATAGAGCTCAGGAAAGTTCATGCCTTTAATCCTCCATTTTGGTTCCCAATCTTTGACTTTTCAGTTCTTTTATTTCCTCACCAATTATGTCTTACTAATTTCATATCCATAATATCTCCAATTTTTATTCTTTTTATCCCATTCATTTTATTCACATTGTTGCCACCATAATTATCTTGCTCACTCTCTTTCTTAAGAATATTGCAATAGCCTTTAATACAATTTCTTATCCTAGGCTCTTTCTTCCTTTTAAATATTTGCCAAATCAATATTCTTTTTTTATTATAGCTTTTTATTGACGAACATATGCATGGGTAATTTTTCAACATTGATTCTTGCAAACACTTTTGATCCTATCAATATTCTTGACATACAAATCATTTTGGATTACTTTCTTACTCAAAGACTCTTGATGACTTCCAGTTCCTTACAGGATGAGATATATATATATGGCTATATATATATATATATATATATATATATATATATATATATATATATATATATATGTTTTAAGCCAGGTCTTCAAAAATGTTTACAGAGTCTCTATCCTATCATTTAAAAAACTAATAAACATTGAGCTGGATGTAGCTTACAGAAGAACTGAGTTCAAATTCGACCTTAGTCATTTAGTAGTTTTGTGACCTTAGGCAAATCACTTAAACTCTCCATGTTGGAATCCTTACTAACTGCTAACTAATTAGAGTTGATCTAATCTTACAAGAAGATGTTTTGGGCAGAACCTGAAACAAGGTATTAAGTAGAACTAATTAATACAAGGCTTGTGTTCACACCTTTACTCATTGAAGTTCAATGAGTTCACACCTCCCTTGAAGCTCGTTGGGCCAGAGAGCACTATGGGAGAAAACCCATAATCCCTCTCTCTCGTATCCCACAATTCCTCCCTCTTGGATAAAAGAAACAGACAGAAGCTCTCGGTCAGATTTCAGTAGAGTTACGCCAGAAGCCCTCTCTCCGAGGCAAGGCAGAATATTTTCCACTTGGCTGGCTGGTGGCAGAAGTGTTCTTGAGAGGAAGACGCTACAAGTCGAGATTTTCACCGGAATGGCATGAAGACTGGAGCTGGCTGGAGGCTGAAGAAAGTAGAGGCAGAGGCTGAAGGACCAGACCTTTGGATTTAAAGACATTTGGAGAGAGCTCTTGGAACCAAGCAGAGAGATAGGCCTCTAAGCTAACCGGGCTATATTGGGATAATAAAAGATCTGAACTTTTATCACCTGGCTGCTTTTTGAGAAGAAAAAGATCACCACATCTCCATTTCTCATTTTCCTCATATGTAAAATGAGAAGCATTATCCTTCTAGGGTTGTTGTAAGGATTTTTTTTTAAAGATGATGTTTGTAAAGTTGTTTTTTTTTTTAATTGTTTAGCCATTTTAATTGTGTAAAATTCTGTAACTCCTGTTGGGGATTTTCTTGACAACAATCCTGGAGTGGTTTATCATATTCTTCTCCTGCTCAACTTAAAAATGAAGAAATTGGTGTAAGTTACTTAACCTGTTTGTCTCAATTTCCTCATTTGGAAAATGAGCTGAAGAAGGAAATCATGAATCACTCTAGAATTTGTTCAGAAAATACCAAATGGGATCATGAAAGGTCAGACATGACTGAAAAACTTGAAACTTAACAATAAGATTTGAACATAGTTTGTTAGATGGGATTTGGTCAGAGCACAGTACAAAGTAGTAATTATTTTATTTCTAGAATGTATGTGTTGTAGGATCCTCTACCAATGTATGCCATTGATGGTATTGTCAAGTCATCCAGAGTGGGAAGACAATATATGAAGTGTATCTGAAAAGTGAGAAGTTTAGAAACAAGGGGTGATGAACTCTCTAGGGGAAGAAGACTGGGAAAGAAGTAAAATTCAAGGATTAAAAATCGTTTTTGGCACACAGGAAAAAGTGTAAAAGGTCAAAAATAAAACCTAGATGAAGTGTTGGATTGGCTATATCTGCTATTCATTAATTTTTTTTTATTTATTCATTTATTAGTTTACTCATGTATTCTTTCATTTATTTATTTTTTCAGTTGTTTATTTTTCTGATGAGTAAAAATTATTAGACAGGCAGATTAAGAGAAGGAAAAACATATAAAGAAAATACACATAAATTTCAAAGCTCTTCAATAATGAATGTATTTCAGGTATCAACAGTGTGCAAACATTCATTCTATAGGTATCTCTGGGATAAAAAATGTGGAAGAGTCAGTCAATAAACTTCTATTGAACATCTATTATATACCTGGCACTATTCTAATTTCTGGAGATAAAAAAAAGAAAGAAAGAAAAAAAACGAGATATTCCTCATTTTCTTTTTTTTTTTTTAAAAGAAAGACCCTTATTGCAGCACCTCGGTATTTGAACTGTTTTTTCCTGGCTGCTTGTAAAATTTTTTCTTTAGTCTGAAAATTCTGAAGTTTGGTCACAATATTCCTCAGAGTCTTTATTTTAGGGTCTTTTTCAGAAAGTGTTCGATGAATTCTTTCAATGCCTATTTTACCTTCCAGTTCTATTACTTCTGGGCAGTTCTCTTTGATGATTTCCTGTAAAATAGTATCTAAGCTCATTTTCAAGGAGCTTATGATCTAATAGAGAAGTCAACAAGCCAATAAAAATTTTCGCATAGTCCAATGATCCTCAGGTTATCTCTCCTAGATCTATTTTCAAGGTCTGTTGTTTTTCCAAGTAAATATTTGACATTTTTTTCCAATCTTTCATTTTTTTGGTTTTGCTTGACCGATTCTTGATGTCTCAATGAATCAGTCATTTCGATTTGCTCAGTTCTGATTTTTAGTGAGTTATTTTCTTCATTAGCTTTTTTTTTTTTTAACTTCTTTTTGTATATGTCCAATTGAGTTATTTTGCTGTATGGAATTTTTTTCCATTTCACTAATTTTTTTTTTTTTTTTTAGTGAATTATTTTTTTTTTCCAGTTCACAAATTCTGTTTCCCTGCACTTCTTGGGAGTTTTTTACCTTTTCCAATTCACATTTCAGGAAGTTGTTTTCTTTTTCCACTTTTTCAAATTTGTCTTTTAGTGAGTTATATGCCTTTTCTGTACTCTCTTGCATAGCTTCTCTTTCCTTTCCCCATTTTTCTTTTAGTTCTCTTTTAAGGTTTTTAATAATCACTTCTAGGAGAGCCTTTTGTACTGGGGACCAACAATTGTCTGGAGACTATCTGCTGTTAGTTTCTTCAGGGTTGAAAAGCTGTTCTCTTTCTGTATAGAAAGTATAAATCATTCTTTTGATTTTTTTGTTCATTTTGTTAAAGCCTGTAAGGTCTGCCTTTAGAGTCAGGAGGTTACCAGCTTCCTCTGCAGAGCAGTGAAAGGTGTATGGATGGGTAGCTGTCCTGCCAGCCAGCTACAAAAAGCAGTAAGGTACTGGAGTGCTCTGGGAAAGAGTTTCCTACCAGGGAGTAACTCAGGCCTGCAGGGTGGAGCTGGGAAAGTGCCCTGCAAAGAACCCCCACTGTGTGAGATAACGACTGCCCTGGGGCTAGTGAGAGCTTCACTATCCCAAGCCAAAGCCTGACCTGGGGCTGTGGGTATTAGTAGTTTAGCAGTGAATGGATTTACAGGGACCAGAAGTGTCTGCCCTGGGTAGCATAGTCTGCTGGAGAAGTTCTATTGCCCCAGGCCGAGCCCCCCCTGTGCTGATTAGAGGCTGCCTAGGCTGTGTACCCTTGCTGTGCAGATTTGTAACTGTCCCCACAAAAGCCCCAAACTGCAGGATATGGCTGCAGGGCTACATTAAATTCTGCCTGAGTCACTTCCCGGTTTGAGTGGTTACAGCCAGTGTCCTGTCCGGCAGGACATCAACAGTGGGTCATCGAGTGGAGCCGGGGCCGAGGAGGAGCAAAAGCTCTGTAAGACAACCAGTCTGTAAAGCCTACGGCTTGGGAACGGAATCGGAGAGACAGAGAGGCAACTCAAGATTTAAGATGGTGAATGTCTCTGTTTAATGAATGAAGAGAGTTTAATTAAATAGGATTTCTGAGTGGGGGGTTACAATGAGAAGAATGTCGGACCATAGGTGTGGCGGAAATCCTAGAGTATACTGTTATCTAGATCTTGGGCGGAGATGACCGATTTCTTGGGACACACATTATCTAATCTTCAGGAATTTAGGGTGTATGCTAATCTTCTTAGCTCTTTGTCTCCTGCGTCCAAGGACATGGCAATGTTCAAGGACATGGTCTCTTGGCATATCCTCAAGAGTGGTCTCTGGCATATCCCCCTTTCTTTATTACTAAATAGGTGGGAGGCCTGTCTTAGGCTATGTGGCTGGCATCCATATTCAGTACCCAAGTAATCCGACCTTAAAAGGCCAGAAAAGGGCAGGACCCCTGTCTTAGGCTATGTGGGCGGCATCCGTCCCAGCATCCCAGCATCAAACTTCCAGGGTGTGCTTCTGGAAAACGGGCCCACAATAATCCCGTCATTGGGTGTTCCTGCAGCCAGAGGGTATGATGATCCTGAAATATGGGGCCACAATAATCCCGTCATTGGCTCACCCACAGCTTATTTACTGAATGCGGGAGGGGGGCAATACCTGAGACCAGACCTTGTATGGATATGAGGAGGAGGTGGGGCAAAAGTGCTTAAGGCAAAGTGAATAGGAGCTAAGAGTTCCCATTCTTTCAGGTATATTGAAAAAATATACCAGTTTCCCCAGTGTTCTATCTCTACCTCCCCTTTTCAAATGACCATTCCCCATATAAATCCCAAGAGCAAATCAAAATCCCTATACATAACAGACTAATACAGTAGCATTTCCTTCAAAGCCCTCAAACATAACAGCAATTACAGTTTTAACAAATCCCATCCCAAATCTTAAACACACAGTAATAGATGATCCAGGTAAGGTTTAACAGTCAGTCATCAACCATTCCCAAGGTCCCTCATATCAGTCCAAAGTACACTCGATGCAGGGTCCAGTCCATGGTCTCATTTTAAAACTGCTACTTCAGGCTATGAAATGACAGGAGGCTCTCATTCCTTGCAGAGTGGGTGTGTCATGCTGACAATCAAAGCTGATCAAAGCTGATCCAGGTTCCAGGAGCAAGTCAATATCTGTAATTTGACCAAAATCTAAAACAAAAACACAAATCTAACACATAAAGATTGGATCAGTCTCAGATAGAAAGACTCAGTTCACCAGACTGTTGCAAAATATGAGGAGGCCAAAATGGATTGGCCAGCAGTTTCCTATGTGACGAGACGAGTTTGCTTTACAGGCCAAGCAAACGGCTGCAGTCTTACAGACCCTTGTTAATTGTCCACTTATCATGTAGAAACCTTAAAGGAACAAAACACAAATATCCAGTAACAGACAGTTGACTAGGCGAAATAGTTGCCCAAGCATTTAGGATACAATGATTACATATAACCAGACTGAAAATAGCAAAGCATGACATAATTGAATTGCATTAACAATTCTATTGACCATTGCTCTGATCAGAGAGATCAGTTACAGAAGGAAAAATTCAAGAACATAACTATAACATAACATAAGCAATTGAGTTTTAACAGCTTATCAATCAATTGTCCGTTAACTGTCACAGGGTGGAGCTTTAAAACTCCCAAATAGCATTAGCGAATTAACTCTAAGCCCAAAGACTCCAACAACAGATGTCATCAAATTTCGGATAAATCTTAAACAATTATTTATCATATCCTTATAAGTCATAACAGAAAGCAATTTTGTCTCAGTAAGTTCACAACTTAGAACAATTATCATATCTAGGTAGATGTTACATAAGTGAGCATTATACATACAAATCATTTTGCTTTTAAAATACCCAATACATAGAAAAATATCCCAAATTGCATATTGTAACAAACATTTTCAAAAGGACAAAGAGAAAAAACTATTATGTTCAGAGACCCTTTAAATAACCTCAGAATGACCCAATACAATCAATTTAAACTTTATACAAAAGACCCAATTCCACATAAAAGAATTCAAGAAGGTTTTTTTTTTAACATAGCAATTAAACTCTTAGAAATATTCGTACCAAAGTATGGATCACATTTACGACCATATCTCTTAACCAAGAAAACCTTTATGAAGAAACAAATATTCAATCAATTAAGCTAAAGTAAGCATGTCCTTAAAAATCACAGTTTGCTGCACTGGCTGTAATCAGATAAGAAAAAAAGCGGCAGGAACATACTCAGGGAGGTGAGGGGCGGAGAAGATTCCATATGGCCATCCTTTCCCCACTCCTGACCCCCTAGAAAAACTTCCCTCAGGTTCCCCACTCAATTTCCTACATGGGGATCCTTTTCAAGATTTAACCCATCAGTTTCCCAATATCAGGTTTCTTCCCAAATCCACCCATTTCCAACTTTCTCTTTCCTTCTGACTACATACTTAAACAATCTCCTTAAAGAACTTTCCTTCCCAGATACTCCTTTGGTGAAGTAGCAGAAGGCAGTGGGGGTGGGTGACTCCTTCCCCCACCTCTTCACCTACTCCCAAAAGTCTTTCTTTCACCCTTCTGATACCAATCGAACCTTAATTTCCCTTACAAATCAGTCCTTCCTAACTCACCTGCATTCCTCTTTCCTTTTCCCATCAAAAACCTGTAAGATTCACACTATAGTGAATAGTAAACCTCCAAAAACCCACACCTGTCCAGCAGAGCTGGTTTTAAAGTATTAACTTATGTTAACAAAGCTTTTAAATCAGCAAAAACAGATTAGGGGCTTTTTCCAGGATTCCCCACCCTCAGAGAGAAGTATGTTTCACCTTGAATTCCCTTTTCCCATTCCAAAATCCAATTCGGTGAATTTCCAAGGAAGCCCATTTAGTGCTTTACTCTGCCTTCACAGAGAATGCCTAGATATTCTATTCAAACGTCTTTCCTTTAAATGTTAGCAATACTGCTGTATATTAACTTTCAAACTTTCAAATCCCTTTCAATCTATTTTTTTTTTTTCTTTTCTCTCCCTTTTTCTCACAGGCTGCTGCAGTCAGCCAGAGACAGAGAGAGAGAGAGAGAGAGAGAGATTTTTCAAACTTCTTGATATTTTCTAAGTCTGCAACACAGAGGCTGAATCCTTATCTCTTACAAGCTTATTTTAACTTTTAACACAGACACACACAAACAAACATGGAGCTCCAATTTACTATGTACAGTTGCAACGTTGTTTTCCAAACAACAACATAACAGACAAACCACACAGAACATGGAACATATATGACAGACTACAGTTATACAGATTCCATGACATTCAAGATTTTTTTTTTTTAAACATGAGAACAACAATTTTCTCAATCGTTGACACCCTGTCTGTTTCAGGAGCTGTTCAGTGAATTTGAGTGGTTCGATCTTCTCTTCAGGTTCCAAGGTGTCTTGGTCTCGTAACTGATGATAAAAGATGTGTCTTTTTGTGATCGCAGAATCTACTTGATATTTAACGAAAGTGGTTAGTTTATTAAAGGCCCAAGGGCCAAAAGAAAGGAGGAGAAGGAGTCCCACAAGAGGGCCGAGAAGACTAGGGAGAAGAGTGGATAGCAAGGGGGAAGTGGAGAACCAGTTCTTATGCCAGGATTCATTTTTTACTCTTTCCTGTTTTCTTTTTTCCAGACTGTCCCTAACTTTTGGTAGACTGTTTTCAACAAGGCCAAGTTTATCTGAATAAAAGCAGCATTCCTCCTTGAGGGCTGCACAAAGACCTCCTTGTTGTAAGAAGAGAAGGTCTAAGCCTCTTCTGTTTTGCAGGACGACTTCAGCTAAGGATGCTACTGAGTCTTTAAGGTGTTTAGGTCCTGCTTGCAATTCCTGTAAATCCTTATCTATAGCAGCGCTCAATTGGGAATATTGTTTGTCATTTTGTATGAGGGAGGCTATACCCGTCCCCGTTCCTACCGCTCCTAGGCCAAGGAGGACAGTCAGGGTTAATGCAGTAAGGGGTTCCCTCCTGGTCCTGAAATTGCCAGTACTTTTTCTTTCCCAGATATCAAGAAAATCATCGGCCTGGTATATATTAATATGAGGGAAGAGAAAGACAGAAACGCAGTAATCGCGTTTTTTGATAAAAGATCGGGCATCCAGAAATGTAGTAAGGCCAGCAGAGCAGGCAAAATAAGAGCCGTCAGGAGCGGCCACATATTGCCACATCAGGTTGACAGGTATGGTGTGGTTGCAAACGCCTTCAAGCTGTTTGGGAGGAAGCATGTTAGGTCCTAGGAGACAAATTCCAATGAATTGATCAAACTGTTCTGTTAGCCCAGTGGGGTCTTCTATCAAGGACCTCATTTCCTTCTTAAAGGCCCTGACTTCTGTGGTGCTCAGGGAGCGTTCACAAATCCTATACCTCCCTGGCCGAAGGAACCTCTCTTAAGGGATATAATTTAGGACTTGGGGTTTTAGTTCCCGGCAAAGGATAATTTCGGATATTTCTTTGAATTTGATCTAATTCCTTCCTTAAAGAGGAGAATGACTCTTTTTGGAGTCCAGGTGGGGTCAATCGAATTAAATCCTCCCGTACCCTGAGGGCCCCCCCCCCCTCCCCCCCCCCCCCCCCCCCCCCCCCCCCCCGAGGAGCTGATGGGATTAAGTCCTCACCTTCCCTTTCCTAAAACCATGGCTTCTTCTTGGGGTGGGGATAAGTATGGAGGAGGGAGAGATAACAATGGGTCCCATTGCTGGGTCTTTAAAGTTTCCTCCTTCGTGTCCTTTACACTTGGACTCTTACTCAACATTATAGAAGCCCCGGAAAGCCATAGTCCTGCATATAGAACCTCCTCTGGATTAACAGGTTCTTTGTTATTAACCCACAAATTCAGTATTTGGCACACCCAATCTTCAAGGGAGCCAAATTTAGGCCAAATAGTGCCTCCACCAATGTCTTGTCACCCCAGACAAAGCAGCAATACCTTATCATCTTTTTCTTGCTTTTTCCTTTATATTTTGGCAGTTTGTTCCAATTACTTAATTCGTTTCCCAAGGGACTATCTACCGATATTCTCTGATCATTTTTCTCATTTCTCTCCGCGAGGGCTGGCTGGGACTGGGCCACACCCATTGAATTTGGACGGAATCTAAATTCTAAAAACACCCAAACACGCCAATTGTCGCCAATTGACTCCAGTCACCTTAGAAGGCCTAGCCAAGCCTACCTGTCCAGAGACCTAGAGTTTAAGACTCAGGGCCTCACAGAGTCCTATGAGCGACAAATCCCCCCAAGACTGCAAGGGTTTCCCAGCGAGGTCAAATTAGCCCGGGCATTTGAGCTGCAAGTCAGGGGCCTAGCCCTGCCTTCCATCAACATACATTGTAAAAGGCCGGTCATCTTTCTCAAAAGGCAAGGTGGGAGCGGCCCCAAGTACTTGGGCGAAGTAAACCTTTAGATAAAGAAACTCTAGCCCCAGGAAAAAGCTTAGCAACAATCATAGTGTGGCCACAAATTAAAATAGTTATTTAAGGCAGTTCTACTTCTGGTCTATGCAATCACACTTGAACTCAAAACTCCCAGTAAATATTAGCTGCAGTCCCAAAGGATTTTATCTTCTACATCAGTTATCA
The DNA here is from genome assembly GCF_016432865.1 of Antechinus flavipes. Taxonomy (NCBI): domain Eukaryota; kingdom Metazoa; phylum Chordata; class Mammalia; order Dasyuromorphia; family Dasyuridae; genus Antechinus; species Antechinus flavipes. Next base: position 61,351,336 of record NC_067401.1, on the reverse strand, counting down.
TTAATCAAGGACTTCAGATAAAATCTAGTTCAAGAATCACAGTAAAGGGTTTACAGCTTATACAGCTATTTTTCTTATCTAAGTAGATAGTTTTAAATTTAACATTACACAGATCTTGAAGTTCACAAGTAACTGAACCAAACTTCATATAACTTACAATTGCCCATCAGAGATGACAAATTTTAAGGCATAACTCAGTTACAAATTACCCAATACCTCTATAAAACACACCATCTAAGTAGGAAGGTAAACTATCCCATCTTAGTCCCTCAGTAACTTCTCAAAGAATGGAGGAGGGAAAACAGGGAACAAGTCTAGAGAACATAGAAAAGCACACAGGAAAGGCAGACTTCTTTCCTAAGGGTATTCACCGAATTCTTAAATGGCTTCAGTTTCTCTCATTTACTCATTTCTTGCTGCAGTCAAGGAATGAGGGGAGAAAGGAAATAAAAAGCCATCTTTTAAAGAATTTAATTTGCCTTGACCTAAAATTTCATTCCCAGCCATCATTCCAAAGGTCTTTCTTGAAGCTGCAACCTGGCCAGGGTTGGAGCCCAGGAAAAAATCCTTTGTTGGCAGGGACATAGAATGCCAATCCAGAAAAGAATAGAAACCAAGTGTGCTAAGAGCAAAAGGTTTTAGGACTAAGAAAATTAGGAGCAAAAGAGTTCCCACCTATAGGGTTAGGTAGGAAAGTGTGAGACAGACAGACCTAGCCTGGCTTACCTAGATTATCTCTCCATAAGCAGCTAAGAAAGTTTTAAGTAGTGCCCTGAAGCTAAGAAAAAAACCGAGAGCAGTTTAAAATCCCATCTTTGTAGACAGCCTTGATGACCAAATCAGGGAAACTGAGTCCCGTTTAAATGTATAGGACGAGCACACGTCCCGAGGGCTAGAAGCTGCGGCTTTAAGAGCCAGGTAAAGGTCTGGAAGGGGCGCGGCCCACTTGTCCAAATTGCTAGCAAATTTCTATTTTAAAAGTTGGTGACAACCTTTCCGGAGATTTGAGAAGATTTAGATTGAGTCCCCAATCTCCCCACTGTACAGTAACCCCAAGGAGGGGGCAGGATAGAAGCATTTAAACGGCAGGTTGCCAAGCCACATGGGAGAGGTCCGAACCAGGCCTCGAGTTCTACACTCCCCACTCCATGTAAGAAGGGGAAGAAAAGGCCAGAACGAGGGTGGGGGAGGAAGAGATGCCATCTTACCCAGTGCAGTGCGTCTTGAATGGCGAGGGCTCCTCTGGCGATTCCACGCTGGAACTTGAAGGCAGGGCAGCTCATCTAAGTCCCCAAATCTTACTGGGAGAGCAAAACCTGAAGGGAAGACTGCTTACCCCTGTCCAGGGAGTAGCTGCCGTGGGCAGAGACATTCTCTAAACTCACCCCAATTTAGTGACCTTTCTCCTCGTGGCTACAGCCTGACCATTAGAGACTCCATTGCATTTAACAGTGGCATGGGAGAAGGGCTCAAACACAGCTCCTCTTACGTTTCTCCGGCTATCTCCCAGAACAGAGCAAAGAGAGCGCTGGCCTGGGACCCCCGAGAAGGGTAAGGTCCCCAGAACGGCCACATGACCACTCTTTGGTCTGGGGTGGTGTTAAAGAGACACTTCCTCTCGTGTCTCAACAGTTCCTGCTGGAGAGCAGGACTATCTGGTGACAGGAAAAAAAGATTAGAAATGCATTGAGATGCAAAGGAAGGGCCTTTCTCTCTCCAAAGGATTTGGTTAGTGGGAGTTTCTTCAAGCAAAGCATCTGCTCCAGGAAAAGAATTTAGAGGCAGGGGAGTGTCTAGATCAAAGAAGCCTTTTCACCTGAAATGGAAGTAGGGTGAGACGGAACACAGATATTCTCCCCACTACCTTTAGAGATAGAGTGAGACCAAAGAAAGAACGCAGATTCTTCCCAGAAGAATACTGCTTGAACAGCTCAAAACCCAGATTGGTTCTGAGTGTGCCCCGAAAAGGTCGGGGTCCAGTTTGATCGCCAAATTATCTAGCTTCCGGTGTTTGTTTCGTCAGGGAAGCAAATGTTGAGGTCTAGCTTTGGGGTACCTAAATGAAATTAGGGTTAAGGTCTAGTGGCAGGTTTGGGGTATTTCAAGCGAAAAGGATCTATGGACTGCGCAACATATTTTCTTTGGAAAGGGGCCACTGGTCAAACCAGACTGGAGTGTTTTGATCTTGTCCGCCTGCAGGCTGGGCGGACCAGTGGCCCTTATAAAAAATGGTTCTGAAAACCAAGGCCAGCACGGCCAGGGTACGGCTGTACTTGTAAAGGCTGATTGATACCTTGGTTATTTTTCCCTAATCCTTGTTGAGGGAGAAAACCCTGGCTTAGCATTTGTCTTGTGACTACAGAATTGGGGCTGTACATAATAATACCCATTTGTGAGAGAATATCTCTTCCCCATAGGTTAATAGGTAGATTAGGAACTATGTAAGGGCTGACAGTGCCCGTATTTCCCTCAGCGTCTTCCCAAATTATCTGAGGACCCGGGGGTAATTGCCGAACCTTGCCGTTGTTAGAGGCTCCTTCAATGACTTCATTAATTAATGCCCAGAGGGGGAAAACATTTACAACGTTTGGCCCTTCTCGTTTTAGGTCTCGGCCAACCTTCTGCCATTTCCCGGGGTGTATTTCAGGGCCATTTATAATAAACCAAGGACAGACCTTATCTATGTATATAAAGAATTTTATAAGGTCCTTCTTTTTTACTTTTATGCCTCTTTCCTTAAGATTTCCTTTAAGATCTTTAAGGAATATTTGTTCTTTAGATAAATACGATTCCATATTACCGACAATCGCGAAAACTTACCTCTACCCTTACGGGGTTCCGTAGAGACCGTGAATTCTCTCCCGGAATGCTCGGGGGCGATGTCGGGCCGAGGTCCACTTAGAGCCCCACGTTGGGCGCCAGTTGTCCTGTCCGGCAGGACAATAACAGTGGGTCATCGAGTGGAGCCAGGGCCGAGGAGGAGCAAAAGCTCTGTAAGACAACCAGTCTGTAAAGCCTACGGCTTGGGAACGGAATCGGAGAGACAGAGAGGCAACTCAAGATTTAAGATGGTGAATGTCTCTGTTTAATGAATGAAGAGAGTTTAATTAAATAGGATTTCTGAGTGGGGGGTTACAATGAGAAGAATGTCGGACCATAGGTGTGGCGGAAATCCTAGAGTATACTGTTATCTAGATCTTGGGCGGAGATGACCGATTTCTTGGGACACACATTATCTAATCTTCAGGAATTTAGGGTGTATGCTAATCTTCTTAGCTCTTTGTCTCCTGCGTCCAAGGACATGGCAATGTTCAAGGACATGGTCTCTTGGCATATCCTCAAGAGTGGTCTCTGGCAAGCCAGAGCTCGTTAGGTTCTGGCGTTTTTTAGAGTACCCTCTGTTTTAGGCTTTAATTTCTCTTCCAGTTTATTGCTTTGTAGTCAAGGCAGAGCAGTTAGCCTATAGCAGAGCCATCTCTATAATTTCTCTAACCACAGAGATCACCTCCACCCCTGGTCTCCTCAGGACTCTAGTCTCTCGCTGCCTGTGCTAGTCTGTTCCTGGCCCTTCAGCACTTACCTTTATTGGCAATCTTCCAGATTGACTTCAGCTGGTAAATTATAGTGCTTCTAATCTTCATGAATTTAAGCAGTGAAGAGCTATTTTTGAGGCTGAATTAAATAGTTGGTTATGAGGGGAATGAGAGGAGCTTAGAGAGTTGTGTGTGCCTTCTCTGCCATCTTGGCTCTGTCCCAATATTCCTCATTTTCAAGGAGCCTATGATCTAATAGAGAAGTCAACAAGCCAATAAACATTTTTTTTAACATACAAACTATGTAGAGGATACATAGGAAACATATGGGAGGGAAAGCATACAATACACAATTCCATTATGAGGAGCAGCTCCATGGCAAAGTGCGTAGAGCACCAGCTCTAAAGTGAAAAATACCTGAGGTCACACCTGGCCTCCTACACCTAATATTAGCTGTGTGACCTTGGAAAAGTCATTTAAACCCAGTTACCTTACCAATTCCATGCCACTGTAAAAAATTTAGTTAGCCTTACAATAATGTAAGTTATATTATCATTTTTTTTTTAAGAACAAACCCTTCTTCCTAGGAAGTTATAAGGTCTAGTTGATAGTTTACATCATGCAGCCCTATGACCATGAACAAATTCCCTTATATAATTAACTGTTTACTGTTTTGTAAAAGAGGACTAATTTTAGCAACTGTGTCACAGAATTGTTTTGAACATCAATGAAGTAAATTGCTTTGTGTGTGTGTGTGTGTGTGTGTGTGTGTGTGTGTGTTTGTAGATTTGTTATTTTTATTACTGAATGTCATTCATCCTCGAAATGAGCAGTTTTCTAACCCCCTACTCCAAAAAGAATAATGGAGAAACAGAGCAATCAAAAGGTGAAATGAAACAAATGTATTTCATGCTGACAAAAAGATGTTTTGTAAGTAATACTTAAATTGAAGTTGACATATAACAAACTGATTAAACAGATGTATTGTAATATAAAGAAAGGCCACATAGATTTAGAAAACCTACTTTTCCTTCAGTAGGAAGAAGACATTCATTTTTAGATTCTCTCTTTTTCTCTCTTTCCCTCCTCCCCTTCCTCTTTCTATCTCTCCCTCCTTCCTTCCATCCATCTGTTCCTTCCTTCTTCCCTCCTTACCCCCTCCCCCCCAATCCATAACCCAAGGGAAAACTCAGGATCAGACATAGATATCAGGAAGTAAGCAGAAATGTCCAAAGCTACAAATACATAGATATCTCTATTGCCATTAGAGATCACCTCTAAGATATACATTGAGACAGATAGCTTAGCTCTATTAAAAGATAGTCTAGAAAAAAAAAAAGATAGCCACTAATTCTCAGTGTTGGTGTCATCATGGGTAACAAATGTAAAAGAAACCATCTACAAAATACTAAAAAGTAGTTTGGAAATTTTGTTTGAAAATTCCAAATCAAGATATCTACTGTCTTTAGGCAGTCCATTCACTCTAGTTTTGGATTACTTTATTTTTCACAATTTTATTTCCCATTTATGAAAATTAATACCTTGAGCCCCTAATTATCCAGGTGACCAAAAAGGACTATATGAGGATTGGCTGTATTAGCTAACATATAGAGTAGGTTGACATACCAATGATCCTTTGCAGTGACCAAGAGCAAACACAGCTGGACTTGCAAAAAATCAGCAACTCTAAAGTCATTTAAGCAAATACCAACTATCTGATGGGTTATGGAAATACAGATGCATCCTTATCTTCAGAGACTGCCCTGTTAGTTAGTTACAGGACTCTTGGACACATTCTTTTTGTGTGTGTGTTTGTGTGTGGTTTTTGGAGACATTCTCTAATATTATTTTTGCTCAAGCTTTGAACTGTGGACTGCTTATCATCAAGAATGCCTTCTGATTTGTATATCAAGTGGCCTCAGCTCTGACACCTGGAATTTCTAATTCTCCCTGTTTCCTGTATCCCACTCCCCACCTTGGAAATGGGATTTCCTGCTTATGATGTGCCTAAATTCCTAGCTTTTATCCTTCCTTTATTTAGAAATTATAAATACCTCACTGTAATGACCATGCTTAACACCCAGGACACTCCAGAATCAGCTGGAGTCAGGATAAGCAAAAGTCCTTAACCTTTATTCTTGGTCTTAGATGCAAGATTGAACAGGAAGGAAGCAGATTCTCCGCGACCTCCTTCCCTCTAGTCTGCCAAGAGTGTGTCCCTGGCTAGCTTTACTCCACTTCCTAGTCCCTCTTACAATCCTCATTAAGCCAGTATGGATAGTGTAAAGGACCATTTTCCAAGCATATGCCCATAGAGTATTGCCCAATCAGTAGTTAGCCTCAAACACTCGGCAGTCTTGACCTCAGTGCATTGATTCAATAGTTTCAGCCCTCTACATCTCCTGCTTTCTTTTGTTTTAGAACACAGGTGGTCATACCATCCCTGACTTCTCAGGAAGGGAGGTGAAAGCACTAAAAAGGAGATGATTAAGCCCTCCCAAACATCTCAGGAAGGGAGATGAAAAGCACCAAAGGGAAGTGGGGATTGCTAGCGAGTTTCTGGGCTGAAGGCTCTTATTAGAAACAGTTCTCTAGGGTTACCTGTGGCTCCCCCCCTTTTTTTTTTTTTTTTGTTTTTGGAGGAGTGTCTTAATGTCTCTGTTTCTCGTCTCTACTATTGCCTGTTCTTGAGGATTAAAGGGTATGCCAGTGATGTGTAAAATCTTATACTGTGCACAAAAGTGTGCCAAATGTTTAGAAATAGATGCCGGTCTTCAACAGCAGCCCTGCCTAAAAAACTCAGGTACTCATTTTTAATCCTAATTGTTGTAAAATGTCTCTTCCCCACAGATTGATGGGGATTTTTTAAACTATAAAAGGAATAAACACTCCTGTTTCACCTTCAAATATCCATCTCAAAGGGGTAGCACAAACTTCAGCTGCTATTGATCCCCCTATGCCAGACATGTAGGTGTCTGCCTTAATCTTTGGCCAATGACTAGGCCAGTTGGCACCTCTCATGACTGCATGATCTACCAATCCTTCTAATTGTATGCCATTTATATAGATCGTGAGCATAGATTGGTCAGTTATCACAGCTGCTGTCCAGTATATTCCTGGATTTTTTTGCTTGGAGTCAGAATCTGGGCGACTATCACCAGATTGCTTATTAGGAGTCTGTATTAGTAAACCTGATGCTACTACTTCTCCTTGTTGATAAATCACACATTGTCTACCTGTATTAGTGACTGGGATATTATCTACACATTCCCCAGTTTCCCACATCAGTGTGTGGAGGGACACTGTTTTGTAAGTGTTCTCAGGAGGTGAAATGGTCAAGCCTGCTGTACCTGGAGACAAGGGATCCATAGGCTGGAAAGGAACAGATTTCACCTCTCCAGGGGGTATCTCAGTTGTTCCAGCTGCATAAAACTCTATTCTCACCAATTATGATCTCTTTCTCCCATCAGATGGCTAGCTTCCTGGCTGATTGGTCATGTCTGGATACTAGACTTCTAGGCACTCTCTGGGTGTAACATCAGCTGCCATCATGCCCCAAGTGTTTTTTGTCTTGGGCCCTTCATCCCGTTTCCCTGAATCTGTGTACATTCTGAGGCTCAATGGAAGCCTCTGTGGCATTTTGGACATGGGGTATTGGGTCTTGTTTTCCCACCCTATTTTCTCATTTTGTCTCTGTGCCAACATTGAGCTTTCAGATGCCCTACTTTATCACACTGAAAGCATTGGTGAGTCTCTCTGGAAGTCCCTTGCCAGAAGGGACCCTGTCTCCCCATGTTTGGATTTTGGGAAGTCTGCATCATAGTCTGGCTGTTAAAGGCACAGCGTCTTATAATCTCCTCTAAAGGAGCATCCTTGCGTAGTCCTAGTATGATTCTTCTACAAAGCTCATTACCATTTTCTTTAGCAAATTGCCTTATCATAATGTCTGTTACTGCATTTTCACCATTAGTTCATATGACAGCTGTCTGCAGATGTCCCAGAAAATCAGCAAAGTATTCATTTGGCCCTTGTGTTATTTTTGTGAAGGCTTCACCTTTGTCATTTTTATTGGGTAGCAAAATCTATGCTTTGATAGTAGCAGCAGCAATTTGTCCATAAGCTGCTAAGGGTAATTAATCTGTAGTGAAATTTCTGCATAAGAACCTACACCTGTTAGTTGGTCACAGATGATTGGAGGATTAACTCTACTAAGCCTATTTTGTTGGGCTTGTATCCTACAGAGCTCACTATATTCAGAAAGCCACAAGAAGTTTTGTCCAGGTTCTAAGTATGTCCTTGCTATAGATTTCTAGTCCCTAGGGGTTAATATTTCATAAGCCAAATTCTGTAGTAACATCTTAACATAAGCTGATGTAGCCCCATAAAGAGTGCAAGCCTTTTTCAGGTCTTTGAGGATTTCTATATCAAAAGGAGCATATCTTCTATTTTCTTGACCTGAAGAGTCAAACTCTTGAATCACTGGATACATTTCCAGTTGCAAATCACTTAAATTCTGGCCTTCTTCCCTGGCTTTAAGTACTGCCTTTTGCAATCTAGTCAAAGGAGGGGTGATTTTTTTGGGGGAGGTGCTGGTGGTGTCACAGCCCCTCCTACTATTCCTTTCCCCTCCATCCCAGAAGGTGAAGTTGATGGGGGCGGTGTAGGCAGGGTTGAAGCTGCTTTGTGAGATCGAGAATCATCATGGCCTTCACCATGTCCTTCATCCTCACTTAACTCCTCATGCCCTCTGGTGATATGGCTGTTAATCCCTCCTTTGTCCTCCTCATTTTCCTCACACTTCCTCAATTGGCCATTTTTAGAATTTTCCTTTTTTCTATAACTAGCAGGATTTTTTAAGGCCAATTGTATTATGTTGTATGTATAGAAAGACTCCTTGGAAATTGAATGCGGACCGTTATCATTGTAGTATTTGCATAATTGTTCTCCTACCAGCTTCCAATTATCTAACCCTATCTCTTCTTCCTTTAAGAACTAAGGGGATGTGCATTTTAATGTACCCAACAGTCTAGCCATCTGCAACCAAGTTACAATTAATCCTTGTCCCTTGATTAGCTTAAGCACACTTTCTATAGTACCTGCTTGGGGTGGGGGTGGGTGTGGGGCTGGGGCTGGGGCTGAGGGAGAATCTTTTCCCAATATCTGCCCCATTGTAGCTAGAAAAGGTTACTATTTTAGCTCATTCCTTGTTTGTAAAATATAAATACTCACCCTATTTCTTGGTCACCAGAGACTTCTTCAGTGAAGTTAGGGTCTTCGGGCCCCACATTGGGCACCAAATGTAATGACCACACTAACACCCAGGACACCCCAGAATCAACTGGAGTCAGGATAAACAAAAGTCCTCAACCTTTATTCTTGGTCTTAGATGTAGGATTGAACAGGAAGGAAGCAGATTCTCCGCAACCACCTTCCCTCTAGTCTACTGCTGAGAGTGTGTCCCTTGCTAGCTTTACTCCACCCCCTAGTCCCTCCTACAGTCCTCTATATACCAATAATTGATCCAGTATGGATAGTTTAAAGGATCATTTTCCAAGCATATGCACATAGAGTATTGTCCAATCAGTAGTTAGCCTCAAGCACTCAGCAGTCCTGACCTCAGTGCAATGATTCAATAGTTTTAGCCCTCTACACCTCACTGTTTCCAATTCCTCTTTGAACAAGTGAAAATATTGACTCATTGTTCCAGCTTGTGAGTTGCTTCTCAGACAGCCCTGGCTTCCATCATGCTGAATTCTTTTGTATCTTCTCCTACTTTTTTGACTGATTCTTTTCTATATCTTTCATTGACTGACCTTGTTCTGATCCTCTTCATTTATTATTCTTTCTTTGAATCTGTCCTCTCTGTTCTTCCCTTCATCAATTTCAGTCAATACCACCATGATACCTGCTCTGACAGAGTCCTTTTTCATATTTTCTGTCACTAATTCCTTGCCATGGAATTAAATTTAACAGTTTTATTGGCCATTAAATACCTCTCACAAAATACTATCTTTATTTCTTGGATATCATCCAATTTTTCTTGGATATTTCTTGGATAAAGTGAATTTTTTTTTTTGCTTCTGGTTTTACATAAGCCATTTTTTTCACTTAAATTGTCCTATTTGTCACTTCTACATGTTGTAATTCTACTCATAGAGGTCCATTTCAAATGTTTCCTCATTTCACAGACCTGTTTTTTATTTTCCTTCTCTCTTAGCATCCCTCTTCCTTCTAAATCATATTGCTTGGTTCTCTTTTATCACATTTACTACTTGGTATAGGTATTTCATAGATATTTTTGTACTTTCCTGCCTCCTGTCACTAGATTGTAAACTTTTTAGAGCAAGGATTCAACCTTACACATCTCTGTATTGCTCATATGCCTTAAAAATAAGATACTTCAATTTAAGATTATTGAATTGATCACAAATTTAGCTTAGCTTGTTGAAATGTACTTAATATATGCCAATTTCATTTTTCAAATTTTGTTTTCCCTTCACCCATAGCTTAACTGTATTTTATGATACTGCAATTTTTTTTTCTTTCAGTTTTTTGCTAATAAACATTGTATCCCTTATCTCTCATTCAAAATTTAGTATTCACTTTCATATATACTAGATAAGACTGAAAGTTGCCTTCATTACTGGATCTCATTCTTTATGTTTTTGGCATTTCTGCACAAATGTTATCAAAATCAATACAATCTAATCAAAATATATATCTGCTATGATCATAGCTGTAGATAACCACAGACTGTGTACTACAAAATAGTCAGTGTTATATACTTTGTAAGACTGAAACATTTCTGAAAGTTGAGTGCTGATGATTATTCTACACACATCTGTGAAATTCATTAATAATAAAGATGTGCAAATAAAAAGGGAATATCTGAAATTATGCCTTCTGAAAGATAATTTAATTTATCTTTAGAAAGTGTGGAACACAGGTGTTGATTTCATACGGCACAGAAGGAGTCCTCCAGTGATTTAATAGAGTTAATAGGAGGAAAATTTCTATCAAAGTGACATATTTTCAATAAACTAACACTGACAAAGCAGCCTAAACCAGCATGTCATATCACAATGTATGTTTGCTTTGGGATCCAAATCAAATCATTTGACTTTGCTATGATATGGTATAGTTTATATTTCAAAAGTTAGGAACTTAGATTTTTTCATGACAATAATAGATATAATAACTAATACTGTTTAAAGCAAAAAAAAAAAAGTTCTTTCTATCAACTATCTAATTGATGATATGATGACAGATCATCAGATGGTGATATAATGATAGATCATTATAAACTACCCAGTTTTACAAATTAGAAAATTAATGTTGAAAGAGAGTATATGATTTGGCCAGTCATACAGCTAGTAGGCATTTGAAGCAGAATTTGAACTCAGGTATTTCTGTCTCCCAATTTTTACTCTCTAGACGTTGTATCATCTAGCTACCTGGAACACAAAAGACAACTTTGAATCTAGTATATGAACTATGTTTTAGAGAAACATTGTTCCTGATCGATTAAAAATAAATTACTAAGTAAGATCAATCTTTTTCATAGTTTAGGATTGTTTATCCAAGATAAGAAAAGGATCATAAAACACAGTTAAATTGAACAATTTAAATGTGTAGGAATCTTTAAAGAAAAAAGCCTTATTGTTAGAACCAACTCTGTGCTGGTGGAGTTGGAAATAAACATAGAATAGATATGATTCTAAAAGAAAGAATTTAAAATGTCTAATTCTGCCTTCTAAAGTCATACAGAATCAAACTATTCCATCTGTCACAAGATATCTCTTCAAATAGTTGAGGATATAATTATCATGTACTCCTTAATGTGCTAAAGTTGACAATATGATTCTAATGGGCAGATAAATAAGAGGATTTATTTTTAAAAATCTTTATTATTTAAGCACACATATATAATCTAAATCTGGCAATAACATCTTTCATGGAGACAGAATCATGGAATCCCACAGTTTCAGTGAGGTAAAAGAAATAGGTTCTGTTTGGGGCATGTTGAATATAATATACACAAGGAGACAATAGTCCCATATAAATACATCTGGGAAACTCTTTTCATCTCTGGATACCACATTTCACAAAGGACATTGATATCCCAGAGATTATCTAGAAGAAGTAGAGAAACAAATGACAGGCCATTCCATTATATTTGTCAAAAAAACAAAAAACAAAAACAAATGGGAGTCACAGAGAATCAGATAAGACTGAATTGACTGAACATCAACAATACTGTCCAGAGGAGGGCATTCTGGATAATATAATGTTTCAAGATCATTTCATATGAGGTTCAGCTGATGGAATTATACAGTTTTAGCTATCTAAAAAGAAGAAACATAAGGGAGGAGCATGATGACTATTTAAAGGTATTTGGAAGAGTAGGAGAAAAATGTGAAATAGAAAATTCCTTAATCTTGTGAAAGAGGGATGCTATGCTGAAGCAGGAACATTGGAAGAAATTTTCAGATTCAAAATTAAGCTTAGTATAAAGAAAAATCTCTTCTCTAGGATAAATGTTTTCAGTTGTTTCAACTCATCATCATATGGATTAAAGTGAAGCCATCACCATAACAGTTGCCCTCTTCAATATGTTCCTCAAATGATCATTATCATTCCTAAAGTGGGTAATTACAAACAATACACTCCCAGTAATATGCAAACTTCTCAGAATACTACCTAGCTATCTCCTCCTTATTTCTGGAAGTTAAGCCTCTCAATTTACTCAAAGATTTCATTAGTTTGGTGCTTTCTATATCACTTTTGATTTCTATTAAGGATTAAGTACACTAAATCCCCTGAATTTTTATTTAGATTAAGTATTAATCTCCATATTACTTCTCAGCTTTTTTTTTTAACATAACACCAGAGATATAAAATGGAAGGATTAGGTTTTATTGATATGACTACAGATGGTATGAAATAATATTGATTACCAAAAAACCTGTATTCAAAAATTCTATTCCATGGACAAAATATTATGAATGTCTAAAATGTTGTTACAGATATACATCAGAATTGAATCACAGTATGTCTGTAACTCCTGTAACTCTTTTCAGTGCAAATCTATTTGCCTTTAGGTCTTTTAAATTTTTTATATCTTTTCTTTTTGTAGTACCTTAATTTCCAAATATATTCCTTCCAGTTTTCTTCTCTAGAGAAGTAACTCTTAGAATGAAAAAAATGAAGAAAAAAAAATGTTTCATTAAAGCCAAGCAATGATATACGAAATATTGCAGTCATGCTCCAAAATCTACAAGAAGAGAGGAAAATTAATTTTCTCATATCTTCTTGAGGACTAAATTTGATTATATTATGGTATTATATTCAGGTTCATTGTTATTATATTTGTTACTTTTCACATTTATATTATTTTACTCATGTTTACTGTTTCACCGATTCCCTTTCATTCGTTCTGCTTCTGTTCACTTCCCCCCCTGCATTTCTGTACTTTTAAATACATTGTTTCTTAGAGAAACCTAATATAACAGTAAACCTATGTGCATTGATTTAAAGAAATATAATGTGAGATATAATTTTTTTTTTAACATTTGTTCTTTTTTTTAAACTTTGAGTTCCAGATTCTCTCTCTTCCTCCTTCCCTACTCCCATTGAAAAGACACATGTAAAGTTTGAAAAATATTTCCATAAAAGTCATCTGCAAAAGAAAACATAATTCTTCTTCCCTAAAAATATTAAGAAAAAAAAGGGAGTAAAAAGTATCTGTATTCAGATACATTCTCTGGGATTGCATTTTTATCATAAGTCCTTTAGAGTTGTCTTGCATTATTATATTACTGAAAATTACAGTCATGCACAGTTGATCATCCCTCAACATTACTATTACTATGCACATAGTACTTGTGTGAGTACACTCAATTTGTTTGAGTTCATGGAGGAATTTTCAAAGGTTTTTTGAGAGTATCCCACAATTTTTTTTTTTATTGAAGCTTTAGTCTAATATATAGTAGAATATAGTAGAAATAGATGTTAAATTTAATATATACATACATATTTAAATAATTATCTTGTTGCACAAGAAAGATCAGACCAACTAGAAAAAAAGATGAGAAGCAAAATAAAATGCAAGCAAATAACAACAAAAAAGAGTGAAAATGCTATGTTATGAATTACACTCAGTATCCACAGTCCTTTCTCTGGATATAAATGGCTATCTTCATCACCAAATAAGTGGAACTGGTCTGAATCATCTTATTGTTGAAGAAAGCCATGTCCATCAAAATTGATCATCATATAATAATGTTGTTTCTGTGTTATAACAATCTCCTGGTTCTGCTCCTTTCACTTAGCATCTGTTCATGTAAGTCTCTCCAGGCCTCTCTGAAATCATCCTTCTTATCATTTTCTTACAAAACAATAATATTGACATAGCATTTATATGCCATAACTTATTCAGCCATTCTCCAATAGATGGGCATCCATTCAGTTTCCCCTTTCTTGTCACTACAAAAAGGGCTTCCACAAACATTTTTGCACATGTGGGTCCCTTTCCCTCCTTTAAGATATCTTTGGGATATAAGTAAAACACTGCTGAGTCAAAAGGTATTCATAATTTAATAATTTTTTGAGCATAGTTCCAAATTGCTCTCCAGAATGGCTGGATTCATTCACAATTCCACCACCAATGTATTGGTGTCCCAGTTTTCCCACATTCCCTCCAACATTTGTCATTATCTTTTCCTGTCATTTTAGTGGTAGAGATGTGTAGTGGTACCCCAGAGTTGTTTTAATTTGCATTTATCTGATCAATAGTGATTTGGAGCACCTTTTCATAAAACTAGAAAGTTTTAAGTTCCTCATCTGAAAATTGACTGTTCATATCCTTTAGGCTTTTATGAATTGGAGAATGGCTTGAATTCTCATAAATTTGAGTCAATTCTCTATATAGTCTAGAAATGAGACCATTATCAGAATCTTTGAATGGAAAAATGTGGTGATCTCCTTCTTTTAAAATAAGTAGAATAGTTCTCTCTGGGGGAGAGGGTAGGTTTCTCGGGAGAGGTTTTCTTGGAGGCAGTCTTAGATCAATAATTACCCCAAGTGCAGCCAGGTGGTAAAAGTTCATATCTTTTATTGTCTCTAATATAGCCCGGTTAGTTGATTCTTAGAGGCCTATCTCTCTGCTTGGTTCCAAGAGCTCCCTCCGAATGTCTCCAAATCCAAAGGTTTTGTCCTTCAGCCTCTGCCTCTGCTTTCTTCAGCCTCCAGCCAGCACAAAGATGGAATGAATCTCTTGTCTCCTTCACTTGGGGATGGGCTAGCTTTCTGGTGAGTCTTTCAGACCAGTTTGGTCTCAGTGGGGGAAGTGCAGGAGCCCAGCCACCACAGAGAGCCTTCTCAATCTCCCGCTCAACTCTCCACTCGTAGCTTCTTCCTCTCAAAATTCTTCTTCCGCTACTAGCCAGCCAAATGGAAAAATGGAATGGATCTCTCTTGCCTCAGAGAAAGGACTTCTGGTGTAATTCCGCTGAAATCTGACCGAGAGCCTCTGTCTGTCTCTTTTATATGAGAGAGAGGAATTGTGGTATATGAGAGAGAGGGATTATGGGTTTCTCCCATAGTGCTCTCTGGACCTAAGAGCTTCAAGGAAGGTGTGAATTCACAAAGTTACAAAGTTTACTTTGTGAATCTGGCATACTTGTGAACTCTAATGAGTAAAGGTGTGAACACAAGCATTGTATTAATTAGTTCTACTTAGTACCTTGTTTCAGGTTCTGGCTCAAAACATCTTCTTGTGAGAGCAGATCAATAATCTATCAACTCTAATGAGTTAGCTGTTTGTAAAGATTCCAACAGAAAAACATGTTCCCACTTTATTGCTTTCTTTTGAATCTTGTCTGCATTAGTTTTGTTTGTACAAAACCTTTTTAACTTAATATAATCAAAATTATCTATTTTGTGATCAATAATGATATCCAATTCTTCTTTGGTCACAAATTCCTTCCTCCTCAACAGATCTGAGAGGCAAATTATCCTATGTTCTTATAATTTGTTTACAATATCATTCTTTTTATTTAGATCACAAATCCATTTCCACCTTATCTTGTTATATGTAGTTAGGTGTTAGGTGTGGTCGAATGCCTAGTTTTTGCCATTCTAGTTTCTAATTTTCCCAGCAATTTTTATAAAATAGTGAATTCATATCCCCAAAGCAGGAAGTTTGGGATTTGTAAAATGCTAGATTACTGTAGTTATTGATTATTTTGTTCTTTGACCCGAACCTATTCCACTGATCAACTACTCTATTTCTTAGTCAGTACCAAATGCTTTTGATGACTGCTGCTTTATAATATAGTTTTAGATTTGGTACAGCTAGGCCACCTTCAATTGCATTTTTTCATTAATTCGCTTGAAATTCTTGACCTTTTGTTCTTCCAGATGAATTTTGTTGTTATTTTTTCTAAGTCTGTAAAATAGTTTCTTGGGAGTTTGATTGGCATAGCACTAAATAAATAGATTAGTTTTGGGTAGTATTGTCATCTTTATTATATTCACTCAACCTAACCAAGAGCATTTGATATTTTTTCAATTGCTTAGATTTGAATTTATCTGTGTGGAAAGTGTTTTTTTGTTTGCTCATAAAGTTCCTGACTTTCCCTTGGCAAATAGATTCACACATGTTTTATACTATTGACAGTCTTTTAAATGGAATTTCTTTGTATATCTTGCTATTGGACTTTGTTGGTGATGTATAAAAATGCTGATGACTTATGTGGATTTGTTTTGTATCTTGTAACTTTGTTAAAGTTATGAATTGTTTCTAGTAGTTTTTAAGTTGATTCTCTAGAGTTCTAAGTATATCATCATTTCACCTGCAAAGAGTGATAATTTGATTTCTGCATTACCTACTCTACTTCCTTTAATCTCTTTTTCTTCTCTTATTGTCAAAGGTAACCTTTCTAATACAATATTGAATAGAAATGGTGATAATGGGCAACCTTGTTTCACCCCTAATCTTATTGGAAATGGTTCTAATTTATCCTTATTATATATGATGCTTACTGATAGTATTAAATAGATACTATTGATTGTTTTAAGGAAAAGTCCATTTATTCCCATACTCTCTAGTGTTTTAAATAGGAATGGATATTTGGATTTTATCAAATGCTTTTCTGTATCTATTGAAATAATCATATGGTTTTTATTAGTTTGGTTATTGATACAGTTAATTTTGCTAATAGTTTCCTTAATATTAAACCAGCCCTGGATTCCTGGTATAAATCCTACTTGGTCATGGTGTTTTATGCTGGGGAATGGCTGGATAAGTTGTGGTATATGGATTTAATAGAACACTATTGCTCTGTAAGACGTGATAATAGAAAGGATTCAGAAAAAAACATCTGGAAAGACTTACATGAACTGGTGTCAAATGAAGTAAGCAGAACCGGAAGAATATTGTACACAATAACAGCAAGATTGTGATGATCAACGATGATTGCCTTAGTCTTTTTTCAGCAAGACAGTGATCCAAGACAATTTTAGTAGATTTTTGATGGAAACTATCTTTTTTATTCCTATATATTTTGGGTTCAGATTGTTTTTTTATTCTTTACTTTTTTCCTCTTCATCTTCCATTTCTTGAACTTCAAGGCTCAGATTAAGTGCATTTTCTAAACAAGTTCTGTTCCAATCATTTCAATTGTTAGTACATTCCTCCCTGTTATTTTCCTGATATCATTTTGTATTTATTTATTTTTGTTTTACTATATGTCAGCTTCATTAGTTATGAGGACTATATTTTTTGTTTTATAGTTGCATCCCTAGGAATTAAGGGACTCACTGGTCCACAGTAGGGGTTACATGCTGAATTCAATTTGTGTTTTCAAGTCAAAAATTACAAAGAAGTGATTTAATTCCACTTTTTCACTATGAGAGGGAAATTCTAGTGCAGAAACTCACTTTGATAACAAGATTGAAACCTGCTTTGATAAATTCTAGGGAGTTTCTTAAAGTATGAAGAGGTACTTTCTTGTATAAGGCACTTTGAGTTCTTAAATATATTATTTCCTATCCACTGCATTGAAGTCCTACTCCTTTTTCAAAGCTTAGTTTATGACTACCATCAAAATTTGTGTCAAATAATTACCAATTCACATGGCAAATCAGTTTCCATGAGAATAACAAGAAAATATATGACATAATTTTATTCCTAAATTAAAGGGTAATTTTATGGGACAACCTTGAGTTTTTGTCACGTATTGACCATATTGGTCAATGCTTGCTTTAAAAGATATACTCAATTCATTTTTTCTTTTGAATCTAGAAAGTTCTCTTCACTGAATGTGAAAATGAAATCATGACTCAAAAGATCATTGTTCACTGATTTTACTCTCAGAGGAAATGAATACAAGTTCTTGTACTGGTATCTATTCTCTGTATGATTTTGATTGGGTCATTTCATCTTTCTATTCCTCACTCTGAAACTCACATAATGCATTTGTTCTGCTCTTTCTTATAGTTATGATTTGTTCTATAAATCTAAAATTGTTCTATAAATTCATAAGTAATGAATTATTGATGCTAATAAAAACTTATGTGTCTACTTTAGAAATAAAGACTTTTACAAATTTACATTCAAGGCTATTTGCATATACTTTTGTTAGATTTTGAAATTCTCAGGTTTCATTATATAACTCAATCTTTAGATATCTCATTAAGTCATCACTGAATTTAATAAAAAAATATGAAACCCTCGAATATTTATAAGGCATTATATGAAAACATGGGGGCACATAAACAAAAATTTAAAACAGTCCAGATCTAGGTCCTCAAGGAAATTTCATTTTGAGTTGGGAAAATAGCACATTTATAAAAAAAAAAGTAACTATATATATATGTGTGTGTGTGTGTGTGTGTGTGTGTGTGTGTGTGTGTGTGTGTATCCATTTATAGTTATCTGTGTATGTATGAACATGTGTATGTATGATTTATAATTTTTAGGTGGGGAAAGGCAGAAGGAAACATCTTATAACAGTATGATTGGAAAAATGTCTCTTCTAAAATTTTTGTTTTACATTTTTACAGAGTTTTGAACATATATAATTACTTTCAACGTGAAAGAAAAGGGACTGATTTTTGGAGCAAGAACCACAAATGATGAAAAGGAAATTCCCCAAGGCAGCTTGTGACTGAGGTCATTTTCAAAAGAACTTCCAATGAAAAAAGTCCAGGCTTTGATATATTAACAAGAGGATTCTTTTTAATTTTAGAACAATTAAAATCATTACTAAATAAATTGCTTCCAAAATAAGAAGAAAAATAAGAAATAAAAAAGAATAAATTGAGAATGCTCCCATTTCTGTTATTATTTGATTTAATTCTAGAAATGCTAACAATATGACAAAAAAATTAACACCATAAAGATCAACAAAGAGATTATAAAACAATACCTACTTGTGCATGTTAGTGTTTTACTTAGACAATCCTGGCCAATCAACAACTAAACTAACTGAGATGAATAATGGCATCAACAATATTTCCAAATCCAAATTTTATAAAAAAGAATCAGCATCATTTCTACATAAAAAATCAAAATCTAACAGGAAATAATAAGTGGGATTTTATTCAAAAACAAGTATAAATATTTTTAAAGGTTGAGCGTCAAGATACTTTTATAGCAACAAAGAATAAACAAAATACCTTGACTAATAGTATTCATGCCTGGATTGTTACAACATTGCAAAAATGACAACATTGCCAAAGTTAATTTTTGATTAAATGTTATGCTAATCAAACTACTGAAGGATATTTTATAGAATGTGATAAAATAATAACAAAAGTCATTTAGAAGAACTAAACATTCAGAACAGTAAAGAAAACACTGAATAGGATTATAGGTGGAAAAACACTGCCAGAAGTCAAAATTTGTTGTAAGGCAGAAATTACCCAATTTTTAATTTTTTTTTTAAATATTAAAATAGATAATGGAATGGATTAGACCAGTGGTTCTCAAAGTCTGGTCTAGAGCATCCTCAGAATCTATGAAATCCTTTCAGAGAGTCTACAAATTCATAATTAGTTTTTATTTTTAATGTGATCAATATTTATAATTATAACCCACATAAACAAAAACTCTTTGGACAGATCCTCAATCATTTTTAATAGGATAAAGATATGGAGAACAAAAGTTTGAGGACTACTGGATTAGACCATTACATATCAGAAATACTAGAACCCAATAACTCACTGTTTTATATCTCCAAAACAAATATTACACAGAAATAATTCCACACATTATAAGAACTGCTGGGAAAAAACAACAAAGCAGTCTGGAAGAAATTAAGTTTAAAGTAGTATTAGAACTTAAATTTCACAATAAGTTCAAATCATACATACATACACACATTAATGAATATTAATGACCTTACTTTAAAATGTTAGAAGTGAAGTAAATTATATAACTTTCCCAGCTTTGATGAAATTCTCAGCCAAGCAAGCAATGGAGACAATTAATAAAAAAAGGTAAAAGAAACCATTTTGATTGCATTAAATTAAGAATGTTTTTTTTTTTTAATGAAAATATATCTAAGTTAAGAAGAAAAGTTGTTATCTGGGGGAAATGATTTTTATCAAATACATCTGAAAAGATTTTGACTTCCAAAATATATAGACAAGTGAAATTTAGAATATCAGAAACCATTCTCAAAAAGTCACAGATATTTACAAAGAAAATATTCTTTCATAATGAATACAGAGAAACAGGAAAATTTTTTCATGAACTGAAGTGAACAAGACCAGAAAAAACATTTGCACAGTGATAACAATGTAAATATAAATACAACATCAGAAAATAATAAAAAATGAATGTTATGAAAATGAGACTTTTTGACTATAAAAGAAAAGAGAGAAGAATATATATTCACCTGCTTTTTTTGCACAAGTATATGTATGGGGAAGTGTGAAGTTTCCAAATGTATGGAACACTTCATTTTATAATAGATTTTTTTCCAAAATGTTTTTTGGTTCTGATGAATTACTTTTTCTTCCTTTTGTTGTTCTTAAAATTATTATCATAAATTATGATTCTCTGAGGAGGAATGGGAGGATTTACAAGGAGAAATTTTGGTGGCATATCAACAAAGTATCTTTTAAAATATCAAAATATGGATTTTGTATTCGATCGTAAAAGCATTAATTAGTCATAAAATCATAGATATTTAATCCAGAGATTCCATTATAGTTTAGAATGGTAGGAGAAGTTTAATAATGCATATGTAGATGCAGAATTGTGCTCATAATATTTCCATGCAAACCCTGTAGGAAGCAACATTCCTTTATGTCTGTGATCAGGGATCTTTAAAAATCACTATTTTCCCCACTCTCCTTTCTCCTCCTTGCTGCTACAGTAATGCAATTTTGAGTTAATATGACTTTTAACACCACCAAGAAAATTTCTTAATGGCAAATTTTGTCTAAAAATGACATAAAAGGTCATTTTCTTAAATTGTTGTGCTTTTTCATTCCAGACAAAAAGATTAATGGCACACTACTCTTAAAAGTTTTCTAGATAAGCATACTTTCTCAGTCCTCTTCATTTCAATATTGTAATGGTTTAGGTCATCAATGTTGCTATTTCTTTCATGCTTATCGACAGTATCAGAATTGAAAATGGTACTATGATTAAAAGAGCCAATATGCACAGTTATTGTACTAGAAGTATTTGTAAATTTACAAATTACTAACAAGGACCACTAACCCTCATTTGTACTAGTCTATTGGTACCTAACAGGGAATTACTTCCCTTAGAGCAAGTGTCGATAGATCAGAAACTCAAAACAATTCTATCATAGGTATTTCTTTCAGGCCTGAGTTCTTATCAGCAATACCTACATAATTGATAAATGCCTGCATTGGAATCCTTTTAATGTGAATGACCTTTGGCATTGATTTCCAATTCCTTTGGAGCTTTGCTTAAAAAAAATAACTGAAAGGATTAATGAGTTCCTGGAGCTTTTACCCAGCTGGGTGTTACTGACTGTATAGATCTTCTTTTCAGGCCAGAGGGATGATTAAAACAAATTATGGTCCTGCACTGATATAATGAAACAACCAACAATGAAATAAAGGGCTTCCTTCAAGAAATACATATTTCTCATTTTGATGAGTATCTCATTATTTGGGCACTAGAAATACTCATCAATCTTTATGGGTCCTAAGGATGCACTTTTGGTGATATTTTTTCTTGGGGAGGACATTTCTTGTCTCTGAAATTAAGAATTTTCTTCAACATAATTATCATAGTTTGCTTCTATACCTTCAATTTTGTTTTTTTGACACATTTCACAGGATCATCAGTTAAAAGTCTCATAGAGTTCATCAATCCAACCCCCTCCTCTTTTTATAGATGAGGAAAAAAACAAAGTCAGAAGGATAGAATTCTACAAAGCTGATATTCAAAGCTGAGAATTCAAAACTAGAATTTCTGAATCCAATCCATAACTTTTTATGAGGCAACTGACCTATGAATTAGACAGGGTTGGTGTTCTATGTTAGAAAATACAGAAATTATGCTTTTTTATTTGGCTAAGTAGGAAAGGTTAAAAACAGTAAAAAATGCATATGAAAAATATTTTGGATATGATGCCAGATAGATTGTACTTGTTTTCCAGGCATATTTCTAACTAAAAAGACAGAATGAAATCACTATGTCGAGTTCTAGATGTGACTTTACAGACTCTGTCCTTTCTCCTTTTCCATAAAACCCTTTATTACTTCTAAAATGATAACAAAACCTCCTCTGTTTATCTCTTAAAGCCCATCATGAATTAATTACAAACTACATCTCTTGGTTTATTCTATGTTAATCTTCTTCCTCATTGTGTCATATACCACAACACACTTACTATTTATTGATTCCTCATACATAACTTCTCTGATCTCTGTACTTTTGCATTGGCCTTCGCCCAAGCCATTCAGCAGAATAGAATCCCTCTTTCTTCTTCTTCAAAAGAAACCTTAGGTAACATATTCCTCCTTTAATCCAGAAACTCAGTTCTTTCAACTCCCATCATAATAAATACATTATTTCTTAACTCCCGACCTCTTCTCTGGCTGCCCCCCACCTCCAACCTGGGATGTTTTATCTCTTCATCTCTGCCATTAATTTCAAGTCTCAGATAAAATGTTCTAAGCAAAGATTTTCCCAATCCCATTTAATTCTTGTGGCTTGTCTGTGTTGATTACATTAGGTATATAGGTTGCTTATACATTATTTTTCACATGTTGTCACTCGCATTAGACAATGAACTCCTTAAGAGCAAGAACTATCTTTTACCTTTCTTTGACCTCTGAGACTTAGCATGTGACTAAGACATAGAAAGCAAAGTATATTGACTAATTGACCTTTGACATTAAATCTTTCCTGAGATCCTCAACTGCTACTGTCCTCCCACTTGAATGTGATCCATTTGAGTACTATCCTTTAGAAAAATCTCTATAAGAAATGATCAGGAGGATCTGTAAACATATTGATGTATATATACATATATATATATATGTATATATATATATATATATATACACACATACATATATACATACATATATATACACACACACATATATATACACACACACATATATATACACACACATATAATATACATTAAATATATGTAAAATCTTTAACAAATGCTTTTTGATTGAGGTATTGCAATTTCCTCATTTTATAGATAAGGTAAATGAGTCCCACAGAGATTAAATGAATTTCCCAGGATCACAGAAATATTGTTAGAAGAAATATTTGAACTTACGTTTTCTAAGCCTGTTTATTTTACCCCACTGTTCTATGTTGTTTCTCAACTAGGCTGATGACTAGATGATTATATTTTTGTTCATAGTGATCATAGGTGGTTTTAAAGGTAACAAAAGACCAGCATTGTTTTACTTACATTGAACCTAAAATAATATGGAAAGTCACTTAATGTAATTCATCTTTGGTTACCTTACCATCTGTAATGTAGAAATTAAAGTAGTCATAGTGTCTGCTTCACTGGGATATTGTAAGAATTGTGCAATAATGAAGAATATGAGTATGAGAGTATATCAAGTAAGATATAAAATACATATCACATACATTTAAATACAAGCTATTATTTTAAAAAAAATAAATACTCCTTTGTAATTTTAAAATGTTTTTTTAAATACATATTATTTTGTTTGATGATCATAGGACATCAACTATTCTTTCTTATTCACTTCTTTTCATCACAATATTTTTCTACATTTAGTTTAATCAAAATTTACCTTTTTTTCTCTCTATAATTTTAAATTTCACTTTACCCTACTCGCTTATGCTTCTGTTCTTTCTCTGCATTTATTGTCTTCTATTCTTTCTATTTTGTTCCTTATTTTCCTGTTTTAGAGTTCTCTTTTCCAGTGAACTCATTATCTCTAGTTTCTGTTATACAGAGAGTTTCTTGCAGAATATCCAAATACCTTACGTATTTGTGGCCATAAAATTAATTCTCTTTGCCAGCTATTCTTTTCAAATTCATAAATATTCTCTCTATTTACTTTGATTAACTTGTGTAATGGCAGTTCTTTGAGACAAATTTAGTAGGTAGCCAAAAAAAAAATAAAGAAAGTAGGTGGATGCTATTCTGGGAATAATGACTTAATTCTTGTTAAAGAATTGTTAAATTTTGCTCTTATTAAAATTGGCTTTTGTTAAAGAGAAATTCCAGAGGAGAGCTATTTCACATTATATTTTCATTAAAATTATCAGGAAATGAACCCAATGCTTTTATAAGGCTTTTGTTAGTCCTGAGTCACTCATAAGAGCATCAAGACAAAATATCTAAGAGCTTTGTGCAGATTTAGTATCATCTTTTCTAGAATTAATTTGATATAAGGTCAACTAGTGAATTACCATTTAAATGTGAGAAAACATAATGAAGAAAATTCTTGAGTTGGTTGTCATTGGACATAAATTTATTTATTTCCAATTTTCAGTTTAATTTGGCAAAATAAGCATTTCTTAATGGTAATTGTAATAAAAATGTTACTGTGTTAGAAATTAAAGGTACATCCCACAAATATTGTGACCTATTTTTTCATTTATGTGATTTCAGACTTAGGGACAATAGGTCCCAATGCTTTCAGTGGTAAATGAGAGTTCAGAAAGCCTCACAAACTGAATACTTTTTTTTTACATTTGTTTTTAAAACTTTGAGTTCCAGATTTTCTCCCTTCTTCCCTCCTCACATTTCCATTGAGAAAATACTTGTAAAGTTATTCAAAATGTTTCCATTAATGTTATGTTGCCAAAGAAAATATAGATTAAAAAAGCCTACATTTCTCTATTTGATACAGTATGAGTAGCTGGGCATTGCTGTCAACTTTATTTTGTAGCTTAGAAGTTTAGATATTTCCCATACCACCATTGTCTGTTTGTATAGGAGATAGACTCCATAAAACCAAACCAAATCCAAGTTTGTAAATAAAGTGAAGTCCATAATATTGGGCTTTCATCATTATATTTAAGCTGTCTACAAACCACAAAAAAAGTTCTTATTTACTTATTAGACACTGTGAGGCTTGCTATTGTTCAATGAGGGGCAATGAGATTTAATGTGAAAATGAAGATTGTAATTCCATTCACCTTGTGATAGAAAGTCCATAATAAAAGAAAATGGGAGTGCAAAAATATTAATATTAATATTAAAACATTTGTCAAAATCATATCTATCTTACTTATGAATAGTTAATGAAGAATTGAACCTAGAACAGTTCCAATGGTCTTATGATGAAGAGAACCATCTGTACCCAGAGAGAGAACTGTGAGGACTTGTGTGGATCACAACATAGTATTTTCACATTTTTTTTGTTGTTTGTTTGCATTTTGTTTTCTTTATCATATTTTCGTTTTCTATCTGATTTTTCTTGCAGAGCATGCATGATAATTGAAGAAATATGTTGTGCATGTTTAATATATACCAGAATACTTGCTGTCTAGGGGAAGGTTGGAGAAAAGGGAGGGGAAAATTTGCAACACAAGATTTGTCAAGGGTGATTACTGAAAAGTACCCATACATATGCTTTAAAAAAAATCTTTAAAAAAAAAAAAAGAACTGGGCATAGACTCTGGAAAACCTACAACACTTATTAGCTTATGCTGTGCAAGGTATTTAATGTTTATCTATTTCAGTTTTTTTCAATTGTAAAATGGGGATAATTATAGCATTTATATCACAGGGTTCTTATGAGATAAAATGTAATGATACTTGGTTTTTATGTTAATATGTGCTTTTTATTGTTAATATTTTATTTTTTTCCATTTACACTTAAAACAATTATTACATTGTTTTTAAAACTTTGAGTTCCAGATTTTTTTCCTTCTTCCCTTCTCACTTTCCCATTGAGAAAGTTCATGTAAAGTTATGCAAAACATTTCTGTTAATATTATATTGCCAAAGAAAATATAGATCTTCCCTGAACCCCTAGAAGAAACCCTTAAGAAAAACAACAACAACAACAACAACAACAACAAAAACTATGATTCAATCTATATTCACAAACAATCAGTTCTTTGTCTGGGTGTTGATAATATTTTTATTATAAGTCCATCTGAGTAGTCTTGGATTACTATATTGCTTGAAAATAGTAAAGTCATCCAGAGCTGATCTTTCCACAATATTGTTATTATTTTGTACACAGTACATTTTATTTTAAATGAGCGCATGAAAGCCTTTTCAGGTATTTCTGAGAGCATCCCTCTCAGCATTTCTTATAAAACAATATTATTTCATCATAATCACATGCCAAAATTTATTCAACCATTTCCCAATTTATTAGCATCCCTTCAATCAATTCTTTGCCCTGATAGAAGAGCTGCTATAAATATTTTTGTGCATACAGGTCTTTTTTCTTTTTTTAAAATGCAAGTTTGTGATGCAAGTCTAGTAGTAGTATTATTAGGTCAAAGGGCATGCATGATTTTATAGCCCTTTTGGCCATAGATTATATGTTTTTATGATTTACCTTTTTGATGAAAAGGCTCTTTAAAAAATAAATTTCATTTATTTTGTATTATAACAATTATATTATATTATTATAAAAATAAATTTCCTATGCATTTGAGAAATGAGGCCTCCAGAGAAGCTTCCTTCAAAATTCTTTTCAAAATTACTATTACTAACTGTATCTCTCCACCCTCACTTCCTACCCTGGATAATTCTATTTTATGAGATGGTTTTTGTGAAAATGGCACAGTGCTTGGTATACTATAAGCCCTCAATAAATGCTTATTTCCTTCCAAGAACCTGAGGTTCATGAAAAGTGAAAGCATTAGAGATAATAATAATAATGTGATGGAAGTGAAGAAGGTGACTTGGATATTTCCTTATGTGATAATTTTGCTATAGGAAGACTGTCTTACCATAATGAAAACACATGTGCAGTATATTAGTTAACTTTCACCTTTATCATGTGACAATTCCTTCTTCATTTTCCATTATGCTGTCCTTGGAAGATATCCTTTATTTCAATATAATTGTAGATTTTCCAGTCCATAGAACACTATAATGTTCAAGAAAAAAAAATTCAAATGACTATTACTCAGAGATTAATGTCTGATTGCATAATAGATATTAGAATGCTGTAGAACACATAATAAGGAACTAAAGAGAAGTACCAGAATCAAGGATAAAAAATTAACAAAATAACAATACTGGCACTAATTCAGTATTTTAAATTCAAAATATTATTTCATTTGAACATCTCAATAACTCTGTTAGATTAAGTACTACCAGAATTGGATAATCTTCATTTTTTTCCTATAAGGTAAGAAGTTTAAATAAATGAAATGACTTGCCTATCACAAAACTAGTGTCAAAGATGGAATTAGAACCCACATCTTCCTGGCATGTTAAGTTCAGCCTAGTGAACTTAATCTACTCTAAAATACTAGTTGATAACAATGATTAAAAAAATGTAATGACAGTTAGATGGTGCAGTGGACAGAACACTGGTTCTGAAGTCAGGGGAATCTGAGTTTAAATGTGACCTTGGACACTTCATAAATTTTAGCTGTGTAACCTCGAGCAAGTCACTTAACCCCGATTGCCTCAATTAAAAAAAAAAAAGATAGATATCTAGAAAAATAGATAATATTTATAGAGGGATTTAAAATTTGCAAAGCGCTATATAATTATTATTTCATTTGATCCTCACGATAACATTGGGAGTCTGGTGCTATTACAATTCTTATTTTAAAGATGCAGAAAGTGAGTCAGAATAAAAGGTTTTAAACAACTTCCCCAAGGAAACACAGGAAATAAGTGTCTAAAGCAAAATTCAAAGTTAGGTCTTCCTGTCTCTCCAAGGTCAGATATGAGTTAGTACGGTTTTGTTCAGATATTATATGCTCAAGTCTCACAATCTTGTATTTTATCAGTTGTGGCACTTAATTACCAAATGAAATAAATAATCAACTAAAATTTTCAAAGCATTTCTAAAGCATGTTCAGGAAAAGTCACTGATTGATTGATTTTTCTATATTTATTTGTTTTTGTGAGCCAACTGGGGTTAAGTGACTTGCCCAGGGTTATTTAGTAGGAGGTATTTAGTGTCTGAAGTCAAATATGAACTCAGGTCTCTCTGATTCCAGGGTCAATGCTCTATCTACTGTGCCATTTAAATGCTACTTATTTGTTTTTAAAGATCATTTTGATAATAAAATACATTTTAAAGAGGACTACAATAACAAATAATTTAGAGTATTCAATTTCTAATTTTATTTATTTTGGAATAATTTTATTTATTTTGTCTAATTTTATTTATTTTGGAATAAAAAGTAGGTACTTCATATCTTTAAGTAGAGTAGAGCAACATGAGCTATAGGGAAAATCAGTATTCTTTCTCTGGCTCTGCAAGTTAAATTGTCATGTGCCCTTGGGCAGGACACTTAGCATTTGGACTTCAGTTTCCTCAAGTATACAATTATAGGTTTGGTTACATAATTCCAGAGGTGACTACTAGCTCTAAAAGGGTCCTTAATGATTTTGTTTGTCATAGACATCTTTGACAGCCTAGTGAATCATAGGAAACTCTTCTTAGAATAAAATCTTATAAAAAGTATAGAGGATTTTTAAGAAAACCAAATATTTTGAAATAGTTCATCTACTCATCTCTCTGTCTCTCTGTCTCTGTCTCTGTCTCTCTTTGTCTCTCTCTGTCTCTCTCTCTGTTTCTCTCTCTCTCTCTCTGTGTGTGTGTGTGTGTGTGTGTGTGTGTGTGTGTGTGTGTCCAATAATAAAATACTTATTCTCAAGTCCTATCTCATTGCTGGAAAGCTCAGTCAACCTCACAAAGTGTGGATAACCTCCAATTATCTTCCAATGATATGATAAATACATTGAATTACATAATTAGACTTACTCAACCAATGGAAAACGAGCATCAAGGTGATCTATGAAGACACATTTTTAAAACAAAAAGGAATACAAAGAGTTACCTGGAGGAAGTAACCTCAAGAAGTTCAATCTCCCTGGAGAAAGCAACCTGAAGAAGTTCAATCTCACTTAGCAGCAGAAGTACCAGGTAATATATTGAAGAAAAAAATAGATTCTTGGACTTAGCAGAACAGTCCATTCAAGGTAAGTCATTGACCCCCAAGGAAAGTTGCATTAGCATTCTGAAGTGATGAAGGATTTCTAGGCCCAGTAGTTCTAGGATTTATGACTTATACTTTCTTTAATACATGTATCATGCACTTGTGTTTCACAGACATGGTACTCTATTTAGGCTCACCTTTTCTATAGACAAATAATGTATTTCAGGGAGAATTCTCCATAGATTTTCTGGGGAGGATTTTTTGTATCAACTGTCTTTACTATATAATCTTAGTAAATTATATTTTGATAATATCCAATTACATATACATGTTAATTAATGATGCAAAGAATGTTGTTGGGAGCTCCTATAGTAATAGGAGTAGACACCCATAAGATTGGCAAACTAGAAATAGCAGTTAGTAGCAACTCTCTGGGCAACCAAATTGGGGATATGTGCCAATTTGGAAGGATATCGGAGAGTGAATACACTGTTGAAAATTTGAATTATTAGGAGTTTATTATTATTTAGTCTATATCTTTTATCAAATTCTATATTTAGATATTTCAAAAGATACCATTTTGGTAGCAGTAAAATTATTTCAGCTACACTATATTTATCCCTGTTCAATGTCATTTCATTTTACTCATTCTAATTTTTAATGTTTAGAAGTATCTTGGGGGTGTGTGGATGGTAACAGGTTGTCATTAAGAGTGTTAACTAACTTGTCCATATCTAGTTTTCAGTCATTTCAAATTTAGTGGTAAATATGAAGAAACTAAGGGTAAAAATGAAGAAAAAGTAGGAAGGAAGAGAAGGGAATTTATTAATAACATCTCAAGCTATATCATAAATCATTAAGGTTAAAAAATTGAAATCATTTAAAAAGAGGAGGTTAATCAATGGAATAGATTAGTTGCACAACATACAGAAAGAAATAAAGACAATAGCATAATTGTTGACAAACATAAATCCAATTTAGTGTGTTAAAGACTCACAGTTTGGATAAAATCCTCTGTGAAAGTAGGAAAGTGGTGTACAGAAATTAGTTACTGGATAATATATCATGTTATAAATCGAAATAGGTATCAAAAAATTATTTCACAAATAAACTAGAGGGCATAGGAAAAATTACTTTGAAAGCCTATAGTAGAAGAGTTTAAATAATAGGAACAAAGATCTCATATTCAAAATATATAAGGAAGTGATTCAAAGAAGCCTAAAATTTCTTCTAGCTAGCAGATGTGGAATTATGGATTTCAAGGGAAGAAATCCAAAGTATTAAAACTATAAAGAATTTATACCAGGAAGGGAAGGCTGTGAGAAGCAAGTGGTGCTCACAAGCTTAATACTGGGAAGGGGGGTAAAGGGGAAAGAAGGGAGAAAAGCATAAACTGGGGTTAACAAGATGGCAAGTAATACAGAATTGGTCATTCTAACCATAAATGTGAACGGGGTAAACTCCCCCATAAAGAGGAAGCGGTTAGCAGAATGGATTAAAACCAGAATCCTACAATATGTTGTTTACAGGAAACACACCTGAAGCGGGGAGATACATGCAGGTTAAAGGTAAAAGGTTGGAGCAAAATCTACTATGCTTCAGGTGAAGTCAAAAAAGCAGGGGTAGCCATCCTGATCTCAGATCAAGCTAAAGCAAAAATTGATCTAATTAAAAGAGATAAGGAAGGGCACTATATCTTCCTTAAGAGTAGCATGGATAATGAAGCACTATCTATATTAAACATATATGCACCAAGTGGGGTAGCATCTAAATTCTTAAAAGAGAAATTAAGAGAGCTGCAAAAGAAATAGACAGTAAAACTATAATAGTGTGAGATCTTAACCTTGCACTCTCAGAATTAGATAAATCAAACCACAAAATAAATAAGAAAGAAGTCAAAGAGGTAAAAAGAATATTAGAAAAGTTAGATATAGATCTCTGGAGAAAGTGCAATGGAGACAGAAAGGAATACACTTTCTTTTCAGCAGTTCATGGAACCTATACAAAAATTGACCATATATTAGGACATAAAAACCTCAAATTCAAATGCAGTAAGGCAGAAATAGTAAATACATCCTTTTCAGACCACAATGCAATGAAAATTACATTCAACAAAAAGCCAGGGGGAAGTAGACCAAAAAATAATTGGAAACTAAATAATCTCATACTAAAGAATGATTGGGTGAAACAGCAAATCATAGACATAATTAATAACTTCACCCAAGAAAACGATAATAATGAGACATCATACCAAAATGTATGGGATGCAGCCAAAGCGGTAATAAGGGGAAATTTCATATCTCTAGAGGCCTATTTGTATAAAATAGAGAAAGAGAAGGTCAATGAATTGGGCTTGCAACTAAAAATGCTAGAAAAGGAACAAATTAAAAACCCCCAGTCAAACACTAAACTTGAAATTCTAAAAATAAAAGGAGAGATCAATAAAATTGAAAGAAAAAAAACTATTGAATTAATTAATAAAACTAAGAGTTGGTTCTATGAAAAAACCAACAAAATAGACAAACCCTTAGTAAATCTGATTTAAAAAAGGAAAGAGGAAAATCAAATTGTTAGTCTTAAAAATGAAAAGGGAGAACTCGCCACTAACAAAGAGGAAATTAGATTAATAATTAGGAGTTACTTTGCCCAACTTTACGCCAATAAATTCTACAACTTAAATGAAATAGAAGAATACCTCCAAAAATATAGCTTGCCTAAACTAACAGAGGAAGAAGTAAATATCCTAAACACTCCCATCTCAGAAAAAGAAATAGAATAAACTATCAATCAATTCCCTAAGAAAAAATCCCCAGGACCAGATGGATTTACATGTGAATTCTACCAAACATTTAAAGAACAATTAACTCCAATGCTAAATAAACTATTTGAAAAAATAGGGATTGAAGGAGTTCTACCAAACTCCTTTTATGACACAGACATGGTACTGATACCTAAACCAGGTAGGCTGAAAACAGAGAAAGAAAATTATAGACCAATCTCCCTAATGAATATTGATGCTAAAATCTTAAATAAAATATTAGCAAAAAGATTACAGAAAATCATCCCCAGGATAATACACTATGACCAAGTAGGATTTATACCAGGAATGCAGGGCTTGTTCAATATTAGGAAAACTATTAGCATAATTGACTATATCAATAACCAAACAAACAAAAACCATATGATCATCTCAATAGATGCAGAAAAAGCATTTGATAAAATCCAACATCCATTCCTAATAAAAACACTTGAGAGCATAGGAATAAATGGACTTTTCCTTAAAATAGTCAGGAGCATATATTTAAAACCATCAGTAAGCATCATATGCAATGGGGAAAAACTGGAACCTTTCCCAGTAAGATCTGGAGTGAAGCAAGGTTGCCCACTATCACCATTATTATTTAATATCGTATTAGAAACACTAGCCTTCGCAATAAGAGTCAAGAAAGATATTAAAGGAATTAGAGTAGGCAATGAGGAAACC
This sequence comes from Antechinus flavipes, assembly GCF_016432865.1. Classification (NCBI taxonomy): domain Eukaryota; kingdom Metazoa; phylum Chordata; class Mammalia; order Dasyuromorphia; family Dasyuridae; genus Antechinus; species Antechinus flavipes. The sequence continues at coordinate 61,318,725 of NC_067401.1, read as the reverse complement.
AAACTATCACTCTTTGCAGATGATATGAACCCCAGAGATTCTACTAAAAAGCTATTAGAAATAATTCATAATTTTAGCAAAGTAGCTAGCTACAAAATAAATCCCCATAAATCCTCAGCATTTTTATACATCACCAACAAAACCCAATAGCAAGAGATACAAAGAGAAACTCCATTCAGAATAACTGTTGATACCATAAAATATTTGGGAATCTAGCTACCAAAGGAAAGTCAGGAATTATATGAGCAAAATTATAAAAAAGTCTCCACACAAATAAAGTCAGACTTAAATAATTGGAAAAATATTAAGTGCTCTTGGATCGGCCGAGCGAACATAATAAAGATGACAATACTCTCTAAACTAATCTATTTATTTAGTGCTATACCAATCAGACTTCCAAGAAAATATTTTAATGATCTAGAAAAAATAACAACAAAATTCATATGGAACAATAAAAAGTCGAGAATCTCAAGGGAATTAATGAAAAAAAAAATCAAATGAAGGTGGCCTAGCTGTACCTGATCTAATAATTTTAGCATTTTGGAAATGAGGGCTTTATCAGAACCTTTAACTGTGAAGATGTTTTCCCAGTTTGTTGCTTCCCTTCTAATCTTGTTTGCATTAGTTTTGTTTGTACAAAGGCTTTTTAATTTGATGTAATCAAAATTTTCTATTTTGTGATCAGTAATGGTCTCTAGTTCATCTTTGGTCACAAATTTCTTTTTCCTCCACAAGTCTGCAGTCACCAAAACCATTTGGTATTGGCTAAGAAATAGATTAGTGGATCAGTGGAAAAGGTTAGGTTCACAAGACAGAATAGTCAACTATAGCAATCTAGTGTTTGACAAACCCAAAGACCCTAACTTCTGGGATAAGAATTCATTATTTGATAAAAACTGCTGGGATAATTGGAAATTAGTATGGCAGAAATTAGGCATGGACCCACACTTAACACCATATACCAAGATAAGATCAAAATGGGTCCATGACCTAGGCATAAAGAACGAGATTATAAATAAATTAGAGGAACATAGGATAGTTTATCTCTCAGACTTGTGGAGGAGAAAGAAATTTGTGACCAAAGATGAACTAGAGACCATTACTGATCACAAAATAGAAAATTTTGATTACATCAAATTAAAAAGCCTTTGTACAAACAAAACTAATGCAAACAAGATTAGAAGGGAAGCAACAAACTGGGAAAACATCTTCACAGTTAAAGGTTCTGATAAAGCCCTCATTTCCAAAATATATAGAGAACTGACTCAAATTTATAAGAAATCAAGCCATTCTCCAATTGATAAATGGTCAAAGGATATGAACAGACAATTTTCAGATGATGAAATTGAAACTATTACCACTCATATGAAAGAGTGTTCCAAATCATTATTGATCAGAGAAATGTAAATTAAGACAACTCTGAGATACCACTACACACCTGTCAGATTGGCTAAGATGACAGGAAAAAATAATGATGAATGTTGGAGGGGATGCGGGAAAACTGGGACACGAATGCATTGTTGGTGGAGTTGTGAACGAATCCAACCATTCTGGAGAGCAATCTGGAATTATGCCCAAAAAGTTATCAAATTGTGCATACCCTTTGACCCAGCAGTGTTTCTATTGGGCTTATATCCCAAAGAAATACTAAAGAAGGGAAAGGGATCTGTATGTGCCAAAATGTTTGTAGCAGCCCTATTTGTAGTGGCTGGAAACTGGAAAATGAATGGATGCCCATCAATTGGAGAATGGCTGGGTAAATTGTGGTATATGAATGTTATGGAATATTATTGTTCTGTAAGGAATGACCAGCAGGATGAATACAGAGAGGACTGGCAAGACTTACATGAACTGATGCTAAGTGAAATGAGCAGAACCAGGAGATCATTATACACTTCGACAACGATATTGTATGAGGATATATTTTGATGGAAGTGGATTTCTTTGACAAAGAGACCTAACGGAGTTTCAATTGATAAATGACGGACAGAAGCAGCTACACCCAAAGAAAGAACACTGGGAAACAAATGTGAACTATCTGCATTTTTGTTTTTCTTCCCAGGTTATTTATATTTTCTGAATCCAATTCTCCCTGTGCAACAAGAGAACTGTTCAGTTCTGCAAACATATATTGTATCTAGGATATACTGCAACATATCCAACATATATAGGACTTCTTGCCATCTAGGGGAGGGGGTGGAGGGAGGGAGGGGAAAAATCGGAACAGAAATGAGTGCAAGGGATAATGTTGTAAAAAAAATTACCTTGGCATGGATTCTGTCAATATAAAGTAATTATGAAATAAAAATTAAAAAAAAAAAAGAATTTCTACCAGGAATGCGGGAATATTTCAATATTAGCATACTATGGACTTAATTAACTATATCAATAATCAAACTAACAGCAATCAAATGATTATCTCAATAGATGCAGAAAAACATCTGACAAAATCTAACACCAATTTATTTTATTTATCTTTTTCCAATTTTAATCTTTTATTTTTGAATATAATTCAAGATTTTTATTTTCAAGACATATGCAAGGATAATTTTTCAACACTGACCCTTGAAAAACCTTGTTTTCTAATTACTCCCCCTTGCCCTTACCCCCTCCCCTATACAGCAAGTAATCCAATATATGTTAAACATGGTAAAATATATGTTAAATGTAATATGAACATACATATTTATACAATTATCTTGCTGCACAAGAAAAATCACATTAAAAGGGAAAAATGAGAAAGAAAATAAAATGCAAACAAACAACAAGAAAGAGACTGAAAATTCTGTGTTGTGATCCACCCTCGGTGCCACAGACCTTTCTCTAGGTGTAAATGGCTCTTTTCATCACAAGATTATTAGAACTGGCCTGAATCATCTCATTGTTGAAAAGAACAACGTGTATCAGATTTGATCTTCATATAATCTTCTTGTTGCCATGTATAATTATCTCCTGGTTCTGCTCATTTCACTTAGTATCAATTCATGTAAGTCTCTCCAGGCCTCTCTAAAGTCATCCCACTGATAGTTTTTTATAGAACAATAATATTCATAACATTCATATACTATAACTTATTCAGCCATTTCCAATTGATGGGCATCCACTCAGATTCCAGTGCAAACTAGCCACTATAAAAAAGGGGTGCTACAAACATTTTTGCAGAAATGGGTCCCTTTCCCTTCTTTAAGATCTTTTTGGGATATAAGCCCAGTAGAAACACTGCTTGGTCAAAAGATATGCACAGTTTGATAGTCCTTTGGACATAATATCAAATTGCTCTCCAAAATGGTTGGATCCGTTCATTATTCCACCAACAATGCATTGGTGTTCCGGTTTTCCCACATCCCCTCCAACATTTGTCATTATCTTTTCCTGTCATCTCAGTCAATCTGAGAGGTAGGTAGTAGTATCTCAGAGTTGTCTTCATTTGATTTCTCTGATCAATAGTGATTTAGAGCACCTTTTCATACGACTAGAAATGGTTTCAATTTCTTCATCTGAAAATTGTCTGTTCATATCCCTTGACCATTTATTAAATGGAGACTGGCTTGAATTCTTATAATTTGAGTCAATTCTCTCTATATTTTAGAAATGAGCAAGGGGCTCATTTCATGAAGAAGAAAGAAGTTAAGGAGGTAAATAGAATTTTAGGAAAATTAGGTATGATAGATTTTTGAAAAAAATTGAATGGAACAGAAGAGTATACTTTTTCTTGGCAATTCATAGAACCTATATAAAAATTGACTATATATTAGGGGATAAAAACCTCAAAATCAAATGCAGAAAAGCAGAAATAGTAAGTTCATCTTGTCCAGAACATGATGCAATAAAAATTATAGGCAATAGAAAGGTCGGGGGTAATAGATCAAAAATACATTGGAAACTGAATATTCTGATCCTAAAGAATGAGTGGGTGAAACAACAAATAATAGACGCAATTGATAATTTCATCACAGAGAATGACAGTAATGAGACAATATATGAAAAATTATGAGTTGCAGCCAAAGCAGTTCTTAGGATTTTTTAAATCACGAGATGGTTGTTTACATAAAATGGAGAAAGAGAAATTTAATAAATTAGGCATGCAACTAAAAAAGTTAGAAAAATGACAAACAAAAAAACTCCCAAGTAAATGCCATATTTGAAATTACTGAAAATAAAAAGGATATTAACAGAATTTAAATAAAAAAATCTATTGAACTATTAAACAAAACTAAGAGCTAGCTTATGAAAAAACAACAAAATAAACAATACTTAGTTAATTTGATCAGAAAAGGAAAAAAATCAAATTATTAATACCAAAAAATGAAAAACAATGAACTTTCCACCAATGAAGAAGAAATTGGAACAATAATTAGGAACTAGTTTGCCCAACTTAATGTCAATAAATATGATAATTTAAGTGAAATAGATTAATATTTAAAAATATATATTTCCCAGATTAACATAGGAAACAAATTACTTAGTCTCATTTTAGAAAAAGAAATGGAATGAGGTATTTACTTCCTAAGAAAAAAATCTCCAGGACCAGATGGATTTACATGTGAATTCTATCAATTATTTAAAGAGCAACTAATTCCAATATTATACAAAATCTTTGGGGAAAAAAAGGAAGGAAGTAATCCTACCATTTTTTTTTAATGACACAGACATGGTGTTGATACCTAAACCAGGGAGGGTCCAAACAAAAAAAAAGAAATTATAGACCAATTTTCCTAATGTGGATTGATACATTCACAACTTTAATAAAGTTACATGATATAATCTATGTTATTGCAGGGTGGATAGAGCACCAGCCCTGAAGTCAGGAGGAGCTGAGTTCAAATCTGGTCTCAGGCAGATACTTAACATTTCCTAGTTGTGTCACCCTGGGCAAATCACTTAACCCCAATTGCCTCAGGGGGGAAAAAGAAAGAAAAAAAAATTAGCAAAGGGATTATTACAGCAAGTTATTCCAAGGATAATACACCATGACCAAGTAGGATTTTTAGCAGGAATGTAGGGCTGATTCAATATTAGGAAAACCTTTAGCATAAATTGCTTTTATCAATAACCAAACTAACAAAAAACATATGATCATTTTAACAGTTGCAGAGAAAGCATTTGACAAAATCCAACACTCATGCCTATTCAAAACACTAGATAGCATAACAATAAATGGAGTTTTCCTTAAAATGATTAATAGCATCTATTTAAAGACATAATCAAGCATCAGATGTAATGATATAACTAGAAACATTCCCAATAAGATCAGGGGTGAAACAAGGTTTCCCACTATCACCATTACTATTCAATATTGTATTAGTAATGTTAGCTTTGGAAATGAGAGAAGAAAAAGCAGTCAAAGGAATTAGAAAAAGTAAGGGAAAAATCAAATTATCACTTTTTGCAAAGTGATGATATACTTAGACAATCCTAAAGAATCAACTAAAAAAAACTACTGGAAACAATTCACAACTTTAATAAAGTTGCATGATACAAAATAAACTCACATAAATTAATAGCATTTTTATATATTACCAACAAAGTCCAGCAGCAAGTGATACAAAGAGAAATTCCCTTGAAAATAACTGTTGATTATTGTTAGGATTCTTACAAGATGCTAAGTCACTGGAATTCATAGGCACTTTGGGAAATTCACAAGTCCAGGTGATTCACAAGTTCAGTGGAGGAGATTCACAAGTCACAGCTCCCACAATCCCACTCTCAGTGGAGGAGTCAAGCTTTTAGTTCACTCCTTTAAGAGATCACATATAAGGAACTCCCACAAGCCAACTAGAGACTTTTGAGAGACTGAGAAGCCAGGATTCAGTTGGACAGAATGAAGGATTTGGAAGAAGAGAGGCTAAAGCTGGAGGAGGCAAAGGACTATCAACAGGAGCTCTTAGAACCAAGGAGAGAGATAGGCCTCTAAGAAAGCTACCTGGGCTGTTTTGGAAGAGACAATAAAGTACTGAACTTTAATCCCTGGATGCATTTGATGTGATTATTACTCTGAACTGAAAGGAAGGCTGCTCCCAAAAGTCCTCCCCCCCCCCCCAACAAGAATTCTGCTCCCAGAGAACGATTATACTTTAGAGAAGAGAACATTAAGATAATAGCAAATATTTGGGAGTCTACCTACCAAGACAAAGTTAAGAACTATATGAACGCAATTACAAAATACTTTCTACACAAGTAAAGTCAGATCTATTCAATTGGGAAAATATAAAGTATTCATGGGTAAACTGAGCTAATAAAATAAAAAGACAATACTACCTAAATTAATCTACTTATTCATTGCCATAACAATCAAACCCCTGAGAAATTACTTGATAAAGATAGAGAAAAATAACAAAATTCATCTGGAAGAACAAAAAGTAAAGGATTTTAAAGGAAATGGTAAAAATGCTAATGAAGGTGGACTACCTGTACTAGATCTAAAACTATCTTATAGAGGTTATCAAAACAATTTGGTATGGGCTAAGAAATAGAGGACTCATCAGTAGAATTAGGTTTACAGGACCAAATAGTCAATGCCTAAAGTAATCTAGTGTTTGACATGCCCAAAGATCCCAACTTTTGGGATAAGAATTCAGTATTTGAGAAAAACTGCTTGAAAAATTGGAAATCAGAATGCAGAAACTAGCATTGACCCACACAACACCCTTTCTCAAAGGTTGAAATGGATTCATGATTTAGACATAAAGAGTGATATAAGCAAATTAGAAATACAAAGGATTCTTTACCTCTAAGATTTATGGAAATCAAGGCATTTGTGGCCAAAGAAGAACTTGAGTACATTACTAAATGCAAAATAAATTTTGATTATATTAAAGTAAAAAAAAGTTTTTGTACAAACAAAACCAGTGCAAACAAAATTAGAAACTAGAAAAAAATTTACATATAAGGGTTCTGACAAAGGCCTCATTTGTAAAACATATAGAGAATTGGCTCAAATTTGTAAGCATTCAAGCCATTGTCCAATTAATAAATGGTCAAAGGATACGGACAGATAATTTTCAGATGAAAAAATTTGTTGTCACATAAAAACCATTTGTTGTCATATGAAAAGGTGTTCTAAATCATTATTGATCAGAGAAATCCAAAGACAATTCTGATCTACTACTACACTCCTCTCAGATTGGCTAAAATAGCAGGAACAGGTAATGGCTAATGTTGGGTGGGATGTGGGAAAAGTGGGACACTAATGCATGGTTGGTGGAGTAGTGAACTGATCTGGAGTTCCAAATGGAACTATGTGTAAAGTGCTATCAAGCTTTTTGATCCAGTAGTGTTTCTAATAGGCTTGTATCCTAAAGAGATCATAAAGGAGAAAAAAGGACCCACATTTGCAAAAAAATGTTATTAGTTAAATCTATCATGGTAATTATCTATATAGATAAGAAGTACATGTTACAGATGACTATATAGTCACATGTCAGGATTTTTTTTTTAACAGAAAAGATGACATGCAAAAAATTAATCTTGAATCTAACAAAATAAACACCACAAGACATGATGTTCTTCTTGAAACAACATTATCATTGTTTCCTGTGTTGCTCTTACTCATATATATTTTTCATAAATTAAGGAAGTTTGACATGTTATTTTTTTCTCTGATGAAACATCTTTTTTTTAGAAATACCCCACTTGAATTTTTAAAATTAATTATTTTTTATTATGGCTTTTTATTGACAGAACATATGCATGGGTAATTTTTCAACCTTGCCCCTTGCAAACACTTCTGATCCAACTTTTCCCTTCCTTCTCTCTACCCCCTCCTCTAGATGGCAGGCAGTCTCATACATGTTAAACATGTTAAAGTATATGTTAAATACAATATATGTATACATATTTATACAGTTCTCTTATTGCACAAGAAAAACTGGATGTAGAAAAGTAAAAATAACCTAGAAAGTAAAACAAAAATGCAAGCAAACAACAACAGAAAAAATATAAATCCTATGTTGTGGTTCACACTATTCCCCAGTGTTCTTTCGCAGGGTGTAGTTGGTTCTGTTCATCATTGACCAATTGGAATTGAATTAGATTCTCTCTTTGCTGAAGATAGCCACTTCCATCAGAATTGATCCTCATATAATATTGTTGTTGAAGTGTATAATGATCTCCTGGTTCTGTTCATTTCACTTAGCATCAGTTCATGTAAGTCTCTCCAAACCTCTCTGTATCCATGCTGTTGGTCATTTCTTACAGAACAAAAATATTCCATAGCATTCTTATACCATAATTTACTCAGCCAGTCTCCAATTGATGGGCATTATTAACACTTCTGGATCAAAGGATATGCATAGTTTGATAACTTTTTGAGTATTGCTCCAAATTGCTCTCCAGAATGGTTGGGTCCATTCACAACTCTACCAACAATGCATTAGTGAACCAGTTTCCCCACATCCCCTCCAACATTCGTAATTATCTTTTTCTGTCTTCTTAGCCAATCTGACAGGTATGTAGTGGTATCTCAGAGTTGTTTTAATTTGCATTTCTCTGATCAATAATGATTTGGAGCACCTTTTCATATGACTAGAAATAGTTTCAATTTTATCATCTGAAAATTGTCTGTTCATATCCTTTGATCAGTTACCAATTGGAGAATATCCCATTTGATTTATAAGCAAATATGGATAATTTTATTACCTACTTTATTAACTGTATTTTAGTTAAAATATATATCACATATGCATACATAGAGACATATAGATGACTCATGCAAAGAAATGTGCCATAAAGCAAAATGTGTTCTCATTATTTTCCTTCTGGGTTCAAAGGAATCCTGTGGTCTGACACAATGTACAATAATCAATTAATATGCTAGTGTAGGATTTATTGAAGGATACATGGACATAGAAAGAAGTAAACTATATCTAAAGGACCTTAAGTAGTAACATAATGCAATTTTCATATAATATCCCTATATCCTGATCAATCCTAAAGATTTTGGCAAAATAGTTTGCTCTGTGCAGGCCAAGATTGGTGCAAAATTTGAAGTACATATATCACTGGGACTGGGATTGACTTAAATAGGATGTTTAGGCAAAGGATCACATATAGTCAGGATCTGACCTAAGCTCACCTTGTCAGATGGGGATTGCTACATGTAGTTTTCTTCACCCTGAGGTTAAATATTGGGCATATTAAAGAGGTCATGATTGATATGCACAGATTCAGGGAAGCTATATTATCTCCTTGAAAGTTTAGTCCTATTTACACAGTTCTCATCAACTGACCTTTGCTGTGAAATTCAAGATAATATAAATTTCAGTCAAGCTAGGGAAATTTTCATTTTAAGCGCCAACTTTAATCACAGTTTGAAAGATTTGTGCCCTCTTAAAAGCAGTTTCAGTCACAAGGATTATAATTTGTGAATATAGACTTATGGGAGGATGTTCCTGGTATGTTTGAAACTATACCACGTTATATTGGCCTATTCACAGAGCTAAAATAAACTGTAATCAGCTGTCTCTAAATTTCTCTCTCTGCCTCCGGTGTTTCCCTTTCTTCTACAATCTGTTCTACACTCAGCTTCAAAAGCAATTTTCTTAAAGCAGTCTGATCACATCACTCTCCAATTCAATAAACTCCTATGCTCTCCCTATTATTTCCAGAATCAGATGCAAACTGCTCTATTTGACAGTGAAAATAATTTATGATCCAGCTCCTATCTACTTTTTCAGCTTTCTTATATATTACATCCACTCTCTCTGCAATCTACTTATACCTGTCTTACTATCTCTCATACAAGACACTATGTCTAGTTTTCCTGCTTTTGTACAGGATACAGCCCAGGAGTGATATGCATATGACATGGTGCTGCTCATATTTGAATCCCTCCTTTTCTTCAAAGCTCAGCTCAGACATTACCTTCCATATGCTGCTTTTCCTGATTCCTTCCCAATTTTAGTAGCTGTTCCATGACCCTTGGACTATCTCATAATAATTCTGTTTTTATTCTGTAAAAAACATATGTATATGTATAGATAGAAATAGAAGTAGAAAGCAAGCATCTTGAGCATAGAGATTCATTAATTCTTTTCTTTATATCTCTAGCATATAACATTGTATCATGTCCATAGGAGGTGATTAAAAAACATTATGCTTAATTGATGCACAACACAAGAGGAAACGAAATGAAAGCAACATAAAACAACTTAGAAGATTTTTGTGGGATTAAATATTTAGATACTTGCATCAAGTTGTGATGCTGAATAACATTACAACAATGGACTTTTTGGAACTATTGTATTTCTATTTCAAATTCAGTGGGAAGAACATTCAGTAATCATATGTATGTGTTTATTGTACTTATACAAAAATATTTACTTCTGTTATCTAAAAGAATAATTTCCATAACAGCTTTTGTTTTTAAACTGTTTTTTTTACAATCTTAAAAAAATTTTTTTAATAGCTTTCTATTTACAAGTTATACACATGGATAATTTTACAGCATTGACAATTGCCAACCTTTTGTTCCAATTTTTCCTTCCACCACCCCCTCCCCTAGATGGCAGGATGACCAATACATGTTAAATATATTAAAGTATAAATTAAATCCAAAATAAGTACACATGTCCAAACCATTATTTTGCTGTACAAAAAGAATTGGACTCTGAAATTTTATACAATTAGCCTGTGAAGGAAATCAAAAAAAATGCAGGTGAGAAAAATTATAGGGATTGGGAATTGAATGTAATGGTTCTTAGCCATCTCCCAGAGCTCTTTTGCTGGGTATAGCTGGTTCAGTTCATTACTGCTCCATTAGAACTGATTTGGTTCATCTCATTGCTGAAGATGACCAGGTCCATCAGAATTGATCATCATATAGTATTGTTGTTGAAATATATAATGATCTCCTGGTCCTGCTCATTTTACTCAGCATTTGTTCGTGTAAGTCTCTCCAGGCCTTTCTGAAATCATCCTGTTGGTCATTTCTTACCGAACAATAATATTTCATAATATTCATATACCACAATTTATTCAGCCATTTTCCAATTGATGGGCATCTACTCACTTTCCAATTTCTTGCCACTACAAAGAGGGCTGCCACAAACATTCTTGCACATATAGGTCTTTTCCCCTTAAGATCTCTTTGGGATATAAACCCAATAGTAACACTGCTGGATCAAAGGATATGCACAGTTTGATAACTTTTTGAGCATAGTTCCAAATTGCTCTCCAGAATGGCTGTATGTATTCACAATTCCACCAACAATGTATTAGTGTCCTTATTTTCCCACATCCCCTCCAACATTCTGTATTATCTTTCCCTGTCATTCTAGCCAGTCTGACAGGTATGTAGTCGTACCTCAGAGTTGTCTTAATTTGCATTTCTCTGATTAATAATGACTTGGAGCATCTTTTCATATGGCTAGAAATAGTTTCATTTTCTTCATCTGAGAACTGTCTGTTCATATCCTTTGACCATTTATCAATTGAGAACAGCTTGATTTCTTATAAATTAGAGTCAATTCTCTATTTATTTGGAAATGAAACCTTTCTCAGAACCTTTGACTGTAAAAATGTTTTCTCAGTTTATTACTTCCCTTCTAATCTTGTCTGCATTGGTTTTGTTTGTACAAAAACTTTTTAACTTGATATAGTCAAAATTTTCTATTTTGTCATCAATAATGATCTCTAGTTCTTCTTTGGTCACAAATTCCTTCCTCTTCCACAGGTCTGAGAGGTAAACTATCTTGTATTCCTCTAATTTATTTATAATTTCATTCTTTATGCCTAGGTCATGAACCCATTTGGACCTTATCTTGGTGTATGGTGTTGTGTGGGTCAATGCCTAATTTCTGCCATACTAATTTCCAATTTTCCCAGCAATTTTTGTCAAACATGTTTTTAAACTTTTAAAAAAGAATTTATGCATAATATATTGAGGGCTAGTATTTATTAAATATATTTTTATAACTGTTACAAATCACTTTCTTATACATGTTTGTTCCCTATTGAATAAATACTATTTGTCAATAGCTAATATGTAATTAAAACAAAAGGCTGCTAAGACCTATGAATGACTGGGTAATTTTGTTGTCTATCGTTTATTTATAAGAATAGATTTGAACTACTTTATATACTGCTTTATTTGTACTTTCAACAATTTTTTTCAGTCTTTTTGGGTGTATATACTAAAAACATATAACTAAACACCAAATTTCCCTGAGAATCCTCCCATAAGAAACATCTCTTAAACTTGTACTATTTCCATTTACAGAATTAAAAGAACTAAGTTCGTAAACTAAAAAAAAAAAAAAAAAAAAAAAAATTGCCTCACATCTATTACATCCTAGTGGACTCACAGGTTAATTCTCTAAGAAGCAATAATTCCATGACTGAATTTCTGATTGGAAAGTTTTGTTCCACAGGTTGTTTATCTGTTGTATATTGAAAAAACAAAACAAAATCAATCCAAGTGAATCACACTACTTATTATATTTTATCCTTTTTAAAGTCGAATTATGAAATTATCTTGCCAAAGTGGAGAACTTAGAAAACTGCCCACATAGGTAGAAAGACTTGGAATCACATTTTGCCTATGAAGATACTAGCAATATAAGCAAAAAATAGGAGTCTTTCCAAAATAGGTTTCCATATTTCTCAATGCATATACAGCTATTTCAATTTTTTTTTCCATTTACAGTAGAGATAGCAATTTTATAAATACTAGAATAATTAGTATTATTACCATTCAAAATACATATGAAGATAACTTTAAGAGTGCCTCCTTTTTCATTTGTTCCTTATTCAGTACTTTCTTCAGTGTTGAGGTTCCCACCGATAATAACTCAAAACATCCATTCCTGCCCTACCTGTGAGACTCTGAAATACTCCTACACATTCTGCTCAGTATTCAGAGGACCTTTCTCACTTTCTCCTAATCTGATCAGGATACTTATAGAGTGAAACCATTTGTACATCAAAGCAGTTGGCTTATAAATTATAGTTAAAACAATGTTTGTCATAAAATTCAGGAAAAAATAATCCCTATGGCTTCTGGATGTGTCATAACTTTTAAAGGAAAAATAGAATATTTGATCAGTTGGCTTTAAAAAAAATATCCACGTTTTATTCATTTATTAAGACAAGAGAATTTTTTTTTTTTACCTTGGGCAAAAACATACTGCCTGGCACATTATTTTATTGTCCTGGGACAAAGTCCCTTTGGCCCTATGTTATCTATGACTCTACCTTTTTACACAAAATTATATATATATCTCTAACTGATTGTCAAAAGCTATAACTGGTCAGTTTTCAAAGGAATAAACCCAAGACATCAAAAGCCAATTTAAAAAAATCCATATCATTATTAATTTGAAAAGTGCTAATTGGCATAACCTTGAAGTTTTACATCATACCCATAAGACTGGCAAAACAGTCATATATATATATATATATATATGAAAAACACCAATATAAGAAAGACTAGATTACAAGAAATAAGACATATTAATGAAGTATTCATGGAGCTATAAATTGGTACTGCCATCTGGAAAGAAATCTGTAATCATTTCCAAAAAATTATTTAATTTGCATGTCTCTTGAATGAGTTACATTCCTTCTAGGCCTTTATACTCAAAAAGATAAGAAAAAGTAGAAAAGGACTCATATGTACAGAATATTTTAGGGAATTTCTTTTTGAATGTCAAAGAACTAGAAACTAAGTAAGTACCCATTAATTGGTTAATGGTTAAAGATTATGATATATAAATAGAGAGATAAAAAACTATATTAACTGAAAAATATTTTAAAATATGGTATCATCATATGCAATGGGGAAAAACTGGAACCTTTCCCAGTAAGATCTGGAGTGAAGCAAGGTTGCCCACTATCACCATTATTATTCAATATTGTATTATAAACACTAGCCTCTGCAATAAGAGTCGAGAAAGAGATTAAAGGAATTAGAGTAGGCAATGAGGAAACCAAACTATTACTCTTTGCAGATGATATGATGATATACCTAGAAAACCCCAGAGATTCTACTAAAAAGCTATTAGAAATAATTCATAATTTTAGCAAAGTAGCAGGATACAAAATAAATCCCCATAAATCCTCAGCATTCTTATACACTACCAACAAAATCCAAGAGCAAGAGATACAAAGAGAAATTCCATTCAAAATAACTGTTGATAGCATAAAATATTTGGGAATCTACCTACCAAAGGAAAGTCAGGAATTATATGAGCAAAATTGCAAAAAAGTTTTCACACAAATAAAGTCAGACTTAAATAATTGGAAAAATATTAAGTGCTCTTGGATAGGCCGAGCGAATATAATAAAGATGACAATACTCCCTAAACTAATCTATTTATTTAGTGCTATACCAGTCAGACTTCCAAGAAAATATTTTAATGATTTAGAAAAAATAACAACAAAATTCATATGGAACAATAAAAAGTCGAGAATCTCAAGGGAATTAATGAAAAAAAAAATCAAATGAAGGTGGTCTAGCTGTACCTGATCTAAAATTATATTATAAAGCAGCAGTCACCAAAACCATTTGGTATTGGCTTAGAAATAGATTGGTTGATCAGTGGAAAAGGTTAGGTCCACAAGACAGAATAGTCAACTATAGCAATCTAGTGTTTGACAAACCCAAAGATTCTAAAATTTGGGATAAGATTTCATTATTTGATAAAAACTGCTGGGATAACTGGAAATTAGTATGGCAGAAATTAGGCAAGGACCCACACTTAACACCACATACCAAGATAAGATCAAAATGGGTCCATGACCTAGGCATAAAGAACGAGATTATAAATAAATTAGAGGAACATAGGATAGTTTATCTCTCAGACTTGTGGAGGAGAAAGAAATTTGTGACCAAAGATGAACTAGAGACCATTACCGATCACAAAATAGAAAATTTTGATTATATCAAATTAAAAAGCCTTTGTACAAACAGAACGAATGCAAACAAGATTAGTAGGGAAGCAACAAACTGGGAAAACATCTTTACAATTAAAGGTTCTGATAAAGGCCTCATTTCCAAAATATATAGAAAACTGACTCAAATTTATAAAAAATCAAGCCATTCTCCAATTGATAAATGGTCAAAGGATATGAACAGACAATTTTCAGATGAAGAAATTGAAACTATTACCACTCACATGAAAGAGTGTTCCAAATCACTATTGATCAGAGAAATGCAAATTCAGACAACTCTGAGATACCACTACACACCTGTCTGATTGGCTAAGATGACAGGAAAAAATAATGATGAATGTTGGAGGGGATGCGGGAAAACGGGGACACTGATGCATTGTTGGTGGAGTTGTGAACGAATCCAGCCATTCTGGAGAGCAATCTGGAATTATGCCCAAAAAGTTATCAAACTGTGCATACCCTTTGATCCAGCAGTGTTTCTGCTGGGCTTATACCACAAAGAGATACTAAAAAAGGGAAAGGGACCTGTATGTGCCAAAATGTTTGTAGCAGCCCTGTTTGTAGTGGCTAGAAACTGGAAAATGAATGGATGCCCATCAATTGGAGAATGGCTGGGTAAATTGTGGTATATGAATGTTATGGAATATTATTGCTCTGTAAGGAATGACCAGCAGGATGAATACAGAGAGGCTTGGAGAGACCTACATGGACTGATGCTAAGTGAGATGAGCAGAACCAGGAGATCATTATACACTTCAACAACGATATTGTATGAGGACGTATTTTGATGGAAGTGGATTTCTCTGACAAAGAGACTTAACTGAGTTTCATTGGATAAATGATGGACAGAAACAGCTACACCCAAAGAAGGAATACTGGGAAATGAATGTGAACTATTTGATTTTTGATTTTCTTCCCGAGTTATTTTTACCTTCTGAATCCAATTCTCCCTGTGCAGCGGGAGAACTGTTCGGTTCTGCAAATATGTATTGTATCTAGGATATACTGCAACATATTTAACATATATAGGACTGCTTGCCATCTTGGGGGGGGGAGGAGGGAGGGAGGGGAAAAAACGAAACTTAAGTGATTGCAAGGGATAATGCTGTGTAAAAATTATCCTGGCATGGATTCTGTCAATACAAACTTATTATTAAATAAAATTAAATTTTAAAAAATAATAATAATAAAATATGGTATCATACTGACTGAAGGAAACTCATTTCCTCCCAATAAACTCATCATTTAGTGTTACACAACAGGTTTCTATAGCATTCAGTGTCTGTAAACTTTATGGTAGAGAATTCCATGACACATACACACACTCTCTCTCTCTCTCTCTCTCTCTCTCTCTCTCTCTCTCTCTCTCTTTCTCTCTCTCTCTCTCTCTCTCTGTATATATGTATATATATATATATTATATATATATATATATATATATATATATATATACACACATATACATTTCAAGGGAATTTTTTATTCCTTTTCCTTTTAGTCTCCATCCAGGAGATCTGGGAATATATACTCATATCCTTTGGCATCTTAATTGCAATCATGTATGAAAATAAGTTTTGCTTAATTAAATAAACTGGATTAAGAAAATACCATTACTAAATTGCATGTCTAGAGGCCTAATTTTTTTTAAATGAGGATTTATTGTGTAGATGTCATTTTCTCTGAATGATAGTAATATTTTATTCTCTCCTCTTCTCTCCCTTCTTTTACTTCTATTATTTCTTTACTTTTTTCTTTTTTCTTTTTCTCCTCTTCCTCCTCTTTCTCCTTTTCTTCTTCATCCTCCTTCTCATCCTTCTCCTCATCCTTGTCTTCATCCTGTTTCTCCTTCTTCCTTCTCTCTGTCTCTCTTTCTTTATCTCTCTGTCTCTCTCTTTCTCTCCTCTTTCCTCAAAGTGACTTTATCACTTTGTGTCTGTCTGATTTTCTTAGTCTGTGTGTCTCTCTCTGATACTTTTCAATAATTTTCTTACATTATTATTCCAATGGATCTGTAATCTGCTAATAATGGCATACCATCTAATAAAACCTATCACAAGCCATCCACAATATCTTATATAATGTGCCTTTGTGAAATTTATAGATATAGATATGAACAAACACGCATATATGTGTGTAATATATATTTATTTTTTAAAAACTATAAAGCAACATGTATCAGTATTTATTGATTATCAATAACTTCTTTCAGAAAACATGATGCATGATTTTAAGTAAAAATTTGGGATTTTATCTTTTTTTAGATATTTCAATTTTTTTCTTAATTTTCTTAATGCTATCATAATTGTGTAATATTCTACATGAACTTCCAGAGATCTAATGCTACTGCTTCTCCGAACTATGCTTTCATTAGTGCTATTTCTACTTCCTTATACAGTATATCCATGACTTTAATGTTAGGGTCCAGTAGCAGTGTCTCTTATACAGTTTCCTTTTCCAAAGAGATTTTGCTCTATAGAGGGAACTTAAATATGTATATACACACACACACACACACACACACACACACACATACACATATATGTATATTTGTTGTCCATCAGTCAAAAAGCATTTATCAAATATTGACTGTGCCAGCACTGCTCAACACTGACAATACAAAGAAAGAAAAAAAAAATAGTCTCGCCTTCCAGGATTTCAGTCTTAATCATTCTTTATCATTTAAAATAATAGCCTAATAATATTATATAATATAATATTAATTCTTAATCATTCAACACATTTATTAAGTCTTTATAACATAGACTAAATGGGAATCTCACCAAACTTTCTATAAACTTGTTTGTTCCAACATTATCTATAAAAATATTTGATGAAATGATTTACTTATAATCTGTCACCATCCTTCTACATGAAATTTTACAATAAGTTTGTGTTCTAAACCAGTGTTTCCCCTGCTTGATATGCTGCACCTTTCAATTCAACAAAAATATGAAAGATTGTTTCCTTGGTGAGATAGTCTTTGGACTTTTTTATTCTTATTCTCATGGAGTTTAATTAATATTGGATTAACTTACACATGGAAAAAAATAACAAAATATATCTGCAACAATATCTATTCATTTATCAATTTCTTATTATCTGGGTTTAGAACTTATTCTTGGATGCTCCCACCAGTCCACATCACCTTTTGCCTGGACTAGTGGAATAGCCTGCTGGTTGGCCTTCATCTCTTAAGTCTCTCCCCATTCCAGTCCATCTTCCATTCAGTTGTCAAATTAATCTTCATAAAGTAAAGATCTAATCAAGCTATCCTTATTTTCCTATGATCAGTACATTTCAGTGATACCCTTTATCTAAAGTATCAAATACAAAATCATGTTTGATTTTTAAAGGCCTTCAAAAGTTTGTCTCTTCATACCATTTCAGTCTTATTATATTTTACTTTACTCCAACTACTCTGTGACCCACTGACTATCTAGGAATTAATAATGTTAGCTAAAAAAAAGGTAAGGTATACAGCACTTGTGGAAGCTATTGCAGAAACACATGTGATGAAGATTGTCTCTTTGGATAGGAGTTGTGGGAAACACAAGTGGAACTAACAATCAAGGATACACTGGATTCTTTGGTCTATTTAATCATTGATGCCAAATAGTTGGTGATTATTGTCATGACAATTGGTTGATGATTATTGTCAGTGATTATGGGAAAGTCCATCCCATTTTCCATAAGAGTTGCTTCACTGGATGATAACTGTAGAGGATGATCTATAAGATCTGGAGCAGAGAGAGAAGAGAATAGCATTATTATTTTTACTATGTCAGGCACATTGTTCTGGATTTTGTCTATCAAATGGTAAGGGATTATTAAACTGTCAGTTTTTAAAAGAGGGATCTTTTTCTTATCTCAGATATACTCTCTTAGAATCTTATTCATTTCATGTAGGAAACTACATTTTGGCATTTAACTTTAGGATAACTTAAAAATATACCATTATACTATTTTAGGAACAATATCTTAACTCCACCCAACCTTCCATGCATGTGAGGCTGTTTCTTCTTTTGTTTAAAAGACTAATATTTCTCAAGACATAATAAAATATTTATTATTTTTGTTTTATATTAAGTTTCCAAATATATATACACATGTACACATCTATACACACACACACATGCATGCATTTACTGTAGATGTGCTTATTTATTCTTTAGGTGAAGTTGGAAGTTTAAAGGTCTTTTATAATTGATTTGAGTATTTATAATACTTAGAAGAACTTACTTCTTCCTAATTTATTTTTGGAAAAAATATACACACACATGCATGCATTTACTGTACATGTGCTTATTTGTTCTTTATGTGAAGTTGGATAGCATTTTCTTTTAAAGGTCTTTTATAATTGATTTGCATATTTATAATACCCAGAAAAACTTACTTCTTCATAATTTATTTTTGGAAAAAATATTGCATTTACATAAGTAAAAATATCAAAAGTATATTCAAGTTGTCACATTTTATCTGGCACATTCATTAAAACACACAATCCCCAAACCCTCCCAAAAGGATGAGAAGTTGTCTTAAAGAAGACATTCAAACTTGGCTCATTTTCAATGATGGAAAAAATGACACAAGATGTTCAAGTATAACATCACTGTCACTAAGTCTTTGTAATAATGCTAGAACAGTTGTACAGGGCCTCGACTTTTGAACACCTTCAGTAAGATTCCTTGAAGTTTTAATTAGTGAGAGATCTAAGCAGTTGCTGATAGCTGGATGAATTTCATAGCTTGAGTTAAAGCTAAAATAATTAAAATTCCAAAAGAAAACCGATTCTTTATGGCACACTAAATCAGCTAGCCTTGATTGTGTCCAAGGAGGGGAGTAACAATTATCATTTTTGTTGTGTAAAAATTTCTTTTTTTTCTTTTGATGGTGGAGCAGATGTGAAAACCTTATTTTAGATTTCAACTGTTATGTAATATATAGTTTTAGAGAGTTGCCTGGGACACCAAAAGGCTAATTACTTGCCCAGGTTTGCATAGCCAGTATGAATCATAGTCAGGGGTTCAGCCTTCAACTCTTCCTAACTTGTGGTCAACTCTCTATTTTGTATGCCTTTGAAACAATAATGAATATTTTTTTTCAGATGGTGAACTCTTCATAATATCTAGAAAATATAGGCTCCACATAATTACATTAATATTAAAATATAACTTGTGATTAAGAGAATTGCCTTATTGAAAGAATTATTCATTTGATTAAAATTACATTTTGCCTTAAAAATAAGAAAAACTCTCAGATGAGGTGTGATTATTATTTTGACTATTAAAATTCATATATTTTCAAAAGATTGGTTTTTATCATGAAGATCCAAATGCTCCTTATTTTTTTTGGCTGAGGAAATTGGGATTAAGTGACTTCCCCAAAGTCACATAGCTAGAAGTATTAAATGTCTGAGGTTGGATTTGAACTCAGGTCCTCCTGACTTCAGGGCTGGCCTGCTACCTGCTAGCTGCCTCCTCCTTAATTTTTTCAACTCTTCATTGTCAGCACTTAAACATTTTCTAACATGGCCCAGCTATAATGAATGAACAACTTGAAACATTTATAGATTAGATGCTGTATATATACAGACACATGCACAAGTTTGTATGCACACTTATATTTGCATGTATGTATGTTCGTATATGTATGTGTACATATGTGTATGTATGTAAAGAGAGAAAAGAGAGAGGGAGTACTTTGTGAGTATTTTCATTAAATCAATTCTTTGCATGCAATCATATCATTACTACAAATAAAATATTAGGATTAGAAAAAAAAGAAAAAAGTAAGAAGCAAAAAGAATAAGAAGGATGGAACCTATGGTTAAAACAACCCAATTCAAAAGTATCTAAATAAATAATTAACTTTTTTTAAGGTTACTGAGAAAAGATCAATAACTATCAGTTTGTCTCTTTATTTTCTAAAAAAAACTTGATGGGAATCTTTATATATGAAATGATTACATCATCAATAAGGGTGGTTGGAGGGGAAAACATGCCTTCATTAGAAATATTCGACAATGGACCTCATCTTTACCTTTTCATAACATTGAAGGTGATGATGATACTTTAAAGTTTGCAAATATATTTATAACTGTCATTTCATTTGTTTTAAACTAAAATATAGGGTATAAAATCCCATTTTTATTATTTGTAGGATGAAACAAAGTCATTGGATTTGTTAAAATAAAATGTCTCTATAGATTATTTTTCTTTTCTTTTATCTCCTGGTTCTAAGATATTGGATAAGTTTTTCCTTAAAAATTTCTTGAAATATGATGTCTAAACTCTTAATTTATCATGGCTTTCCTATAGATTAACCTTACTTAATTATCTCTAGCTGATTTTGTTTCAGGGTAGTCATTTTCTAGATGAGATAGTTCCCATTTTTTCCCATTTATTTTTTAACTTTGTTCTACTTACTAAATTCTAATTTTAAGGAGTGATATTCCTAAGTGATTTTTTTTGCTTCTCTTTTTATTTAATGAATTATACTTTTTAATGAGTTCTTTTCTTCAGTGATTTTTTTTGTTATGAATGAATGAATGAGTTTACTTTCTATATCCTGCTTTATAAAATTATATTATCTATAATTATCTCATTTTATCATATGTATACATACATATATATATATATATATATAGAATCAGATTATCAATGTGCTATGAGAAAGAAATGTAAGCATAATATGATAGTTACAAAGTCCATGTAGATGAGTGTCACTTATTTTATTTTTTTCTTGATTTCTGTATAATAGTAATGTGGCCATTAATGCGGATTAAGCTGGTACTAGAGGGGGAAAAAATCACTCTAATTCAGCTATGTGCACTAAAATATCCTGAGGGACATTAGAAAAAGTGTCTACTTTGCCAATAATGCACTATTTAGTTCTTTATGAAGAGTGGCAAAAGCAGAAGAGGAAAATTTATTTATTTATTTTTAGAGCTCCTCATTGCTTTATTTTTTATTTATTTTTTATTAAAGTGTTTTATTTACAAAGCATATGCATGAGTAATTTTTCCAACATTGACCCTTGGAAAACCTTTTGTTCCAAAATTTCCTCTCCTTCTCCCACCCCCTCCTCTAGCTGGTAGGTAGTCTAATACATGTTAAATATGTTGAAATACATGCTAATCCAATATATGTATACATATTTATAAAGTTATCTTGCTGCACAAGAAAAGTTGATCAACAAGGAAGAAAAAAGAAGAATTGAGAAAGAAAACAAAATGCAAGCAAATAACAGAGAGAGTGGGAATGTTATGTTGTGGTCCACTCTCTGTCCCCACGGTTCTCTCTTTGGATGTTGATGGCTCTCTTCATCGCTGAATAAGTAGAACTGGTTTGAATCATCTCATTGTTGAAAAGAGCCATGTCCATCAGAATTGATCATTGTATAGTCTTCTTGTTGGCGTGTATAATGATCTCTTAGTTCTGCTCATTTAACTTACCATCAGTTCTTGTAGGTCTCCCCAAGCCTCTCTAAAATCATCCTTCTAGTGGTTTCTTACAGAACAATAGTATTTCATAGCATTCATATATCACAATTTACTCAGCCATTCTCCAATTTATAGGCATCCATTCATTTTCCAGTTTCTTGCCACTACAAAGCGAACTTCCACAAACATTTTTGCACATGTGGGTCCCTTTCCCTCCTTTAAGATCTCTTTGGGATATAAGGCCAGTAGAAACACTGCTGGATCAAAGGGTATGCATAGTTTGATAACTTTTTGAGCATAGTTCCAAATTGCTTTCCAGAATGGTTGGATCCATTCACAGTTCCACCAACAATGTATCAATGTCCCAGTTTTCCCACATCTTCTCCAACATTCGTTTTAGCTAATCTGACAGGTGTATAGTGGTATGTCAGAGTTGTCTTAATTTGCATTTCTCTGCTCAGTAGTGATTTGGAGAACCTTTTCATGTGACTACAAATAGTTTCAATTTCTTCATCTGAAAATTGTTCATATCCTTTGAACATTTATCAATTGGGGAAATAGTTTGAATTATTATAAATCTGAGTCAATTCTCTCTATATTTTAGAAATGAGGCCTTTATCAGAATCTTTGAATGTAAAAATGTTTTCCTAGTTTATTGCTTCCATTCTAATCTTTTCTGCATTAGTTTTGTTTGTACAAAAACTTTTTTAACTTGATATAATCAAAATTATCTATTTTGTGATCAATAATGAGTTCTAGTTCTTCTTGGGACACAATTCCTTTCTCCTCTATAAATCTGAGAGGTAAACTATCCTATATTCTTCTAATTTGTTTATAATAGCATTCTTTATGTCTTGATCATGAACCCATTTTGACCTTATCTTGGTAGACAGTGTTAGTTGTGGGTCAAAGCCTAATTTCTGCCATACTAGTTTCCAATTTTCCCAGCAATTTTTTATCAAATAGTGAATTTTTATTCCAAATGCAGGGGCCTTTGGGTTTTTCAAATACTAGATTGCTATAATCATTGACTGTTTTGTTTTGTGAATCTAACCTATTCCATGGATCAACTTCTCTATTTCTTAGCATGTACCAAATGTTTTTGATGATCGCCACTTTGTAATATAGTTTTATTTGCTAAACCATTTTCATTTGCTTTTCTCTTCATTAATTTTTTTGAAATTCTTGACCTTTTGTTCTTCCAAATTATTTTTATTTTTTTTCTACATCAGTAAAATAGTTTCTTGAGAGTTCGATTGGTATGGCACTGAATTAATTTAGGGAGTATTGTCATCTATATTATATTTGCTCGACCTATCCAAGAGCACTTGATCTAACTTTATTTGTGTGGAAAGTGTCTTGTACTTTTGTTCATATAGTTCCTGACTTTCTTGGCAGATAGACTCCCAAATATCTTATACTATCAACAATTCTGTTAAATGGAATTTTTCTTTAAATGGAATATCACTTGTTACTGATATATAAAAATGCAGATGATTTATGTAGATTTATTTTGTATCCTGCTTTCTGCTAAAGTTGTGGATTATTTCTAATATTTTTTTAGTTAATTATCTAGGGTTTTCTAAGTATACCATCATAAACAAAGAGTGATCATTTGGTTTCCTCATTAACTATTCTAATTCCTTTATTCTCTTTCTCTTCTCTTATTGCCAAGGCTAGCATTTCCAATACAATACTGAATAGTAATAGTGATTGTGAACAACCTTGTTTCACCCCTGATTTTATTGGGAATGGTTCAAATTTATCCCCATTACATATGATGCTTGCTTATGGTTTTAATAGATGTACTGACTGTTTCAAAGAAAATTTCATTTATTCCTCTATTCTGTAGTGTTTTTATGAGGAATGGGTATTGGATTTTATCAAATGCTTTTTCTTCATCTATTGAGATAATCATATTTTTTTTTTGTTAATTTGGTCATTGATATAGTCAGTTATGCGAATAGTTTTCCTAATATTGAACCAGCCCTCCATTCCTAGTATAAATCTTATTTGGCCATGGTGTATTATCCTGGGGATGAGTTTTTGTAATCTCCTTGCTGATACTTTATTTAAGATTTTGCATCAATATTAAGGAGATTGGTCTATAATTTTCATTCTCTGTTTTCATCCTACCTGGTTTAGGTATCAGTATCATGTCTGTATTATAAAAGGAATTTGGTAGGAGTCCTTCATTCCCTATTTTTTTTCAAATAGTTTGTATAGTATTTGGAGTTAATTTTTCTTTAAATGTTTGATAGAATTCACATGTGAAGCCATCTGATCCTGGGGATTTTTTCCTTAGGGAATTGATTAGTAGCTTGTTCTATTTCTTTTTCTAAAATGGGACTATTTAAGTAATTTATTTCCTCTTCTGTTAATCTGGGCAATCTACATTTTTGTAGATATTCTTCCATTTTAATTAGATTGTCACATTTATTGCCATAAAGTTGGACAAAGTAACTCCTAATAATTGCTCTAATTTCCTCTTCATTTCAGGATAGTTTTCCCTTTTCATTTTTGAGACTTAACAATTTGATTTTCCTTTTTCCTTATCAAATTAAATAAAGGTTTATCTATTTTGCTTGTTTTTTCATAAAACCAACTCTTAGTTTTATTTATTTATTATGTAGATTTTTTAGTTTCAATTTTATTGATCTTTACCTTTATTTTTAGAATTTTCAGTTTGGTATTTGATTGGGGGTTTTTAATTTGTTCTTTTTCTAGCTTTTTTTAGTGGCAAGCCCAATTTATTGATCTTCTCTTTCTCTATTTTAAGCAAGTAAGCATCTAGAGATCTAAAATTTCCTCTTATGATCATTTTGGCTGCAACCCCAAAATTTTGGTATGTTGTCTCATTATTATCATTCTTTTGGATGAAATTATTGTGTCTATGATTTGCTGTTTTACCAATTCATTTTTTAGGATGAGATTAGCTTCCATTTTTTTTTTTTTGGTCCATTTTCCCCTGGCCTTTTGAATGTAATTTTTATTGCATCGTGATCTGAAAAAAATGCATTTATTCTTTTTGCCTTTCTGCATTTGATTTTGAGGTCTTTACGTCCTAATATATGGTCATTTTTTGTATAGGTTCCATGAGCTTCCAAGAAGAATGTATACTCCTTTCTGTCTCCATTCAATTTTCTCCAAAAATCTATTATATCTAGCATTTCTAGTATTCTATTTGCCTCTTTTACTTCTTTCTTATTTTATTTTGTGATTTGATTTATCTAGATGTGAGAGAGCAAATTTAAGATCTCCCACTATTACAGTTTTGCTGTCTATTTCTTCTTGCAATTCTCTTAGTGTCTCCTTTAGGAATTTAGATACTTGATGCATATATGTTTACTATTGATATTGCTTCATCATCTATGGTACCCTTTAGCAAGGTATAGTTTCCTTCGGAAATACCTGGGTGAGAGAAAATACAGGACGACCAAAATAATATAAATTTAAGAGTGTTTATTGCTGGCCAGCAACTGAGCAGTTTCAGAGACACATTTATAGGAAAACACAGACACACACACACACACACACACACACACACACACACACAAGAATGTTCCAAAACATTTATCACACTAAAAATTCCATTCCCAGACAGGTGGCAAAAGTTAACAAGGAAACAATATATTTTTTTTAAGTTTTATGCTTGTGAAGTAAAAAAGGTCTTTGGTGATAGATAAAGATTAAAGTGGCACATCTTGGTGCCATGTGTGCCTGCATTTGGAAACAGAAAATACCACCTGTCTTAGGTAGGGAAAAACTGGTAACATAATTCTAACTATAGAGAGAGTTCAAACAAAAATAATATTCTCACAGTCAGGGACATGGATTGGAGTCCCTCTATTTCACTTCCTTATCTCTTTTAATTATAACAATTTTTGCTTTTGCTGGATCTGAGATCAGGATGGCTACCCCTGCTTTTTCTACTTCACCTGAAGCACAATAGATTCTACTCCAGGCTTTTACCTTTTTGCCATATGTATTGCTCTGCTTTAAATGTGTTTCTTGTAAACATCATATTGTAGGATTCTGGCTTTTAATCTACTCTGCTAGCTGCTTACATTTTATGGGAGAATTCACCCCATTGACATGTACAATTAAAACTACTAATTCTTTATTTCCTGCCATCTTATTAACCCCCAATTTTATTTTTTATTTCCTTTTCCCCTTTCTGTCTTCCCCAATATTTTACTTATGAGCATTACTTGCCTCAAGCCATCCTTCCCCTTTAGAGATCCTCCTTCTTTTTCTTTCTTTTTTTATTATAGCTTTTTTATTTACAAGATATATGCATAGGTAATTTTTCAGCATTGACAGTTGCAAATTCTTTTGTTCCAACTTTTTCCCTCCTTCCTCCCACCCCTTCCCCCAGATGACAGATTGACCAATACATGTTAAATATGTTAAAGAATAACTTAAATACAATATATGTATACATGTCCAAACAGTTATTTTGCTGTACAAAAAGAGTTGGACTTTGAAATACTGTACAATTAACCTGTAAAGGAAATCAAAAATGCAGGCAGACAAAAATAGAGGGATTGTGAATTCTATATAGTGGTTCATAGTCATGTCCCAAAGTTCTTTCACTGGGTGTAGCTGGGTCAGTTCATTACTTTTCTATTGGAATTGATTTGGTTTATCTCATTGTTGAAGAGGGCCACGTCCATCAGAATTGATCATCATATAGTATTGTTGTTGAAGTATATAATGATCCACTTTCCTTTTTTTTGTTACAATCCCCTTTCCATCTTTAGTTTCTTTTTTAATATTATAACAGCAAAATCAGATTATACATGTATTATCAATGTATATCCATAACAGAAACAATTCTCAAGTTTTTTTTTCTTTGTGCCTTTTTACCTTTTTATGCTTCTCTTGAGTTCTACATTTGAAGGTCAGATTTTTTTGTTTAATTTTGTTTTTTTCATCAAAAATAAATTAAATTCACCTGTTTCATTGAATGTCCATTTTCTTCCCAGGATGAAAATGTTCACTTTAGCAGGGTAATTTATTCTTGGCTGAATTCCCAGTTCCTTTGCCTTTTTGAATATCAGCTTCTAGGTTCTTGGATCCATTAAAGTGGAAGCTATTAGATCCTAAGTAATACTTATTGAGGCTCCTTAGTATTTGAATTGTTTCTTTCTGATTGCTTGTAATATTTTTTCCTTGCTCCAATAGTTCTGAAAGTTCATGATATTCCTTGGGGTTTTAATTTTAGGGTCTCTTTTAGGAGGTGTTCAGTGAATTCTTTCAGTAGTCATTTTACCTTCTGATTCTATGACATCCAGGCAGTTCTCTTTGATGATTTCCTGAAAAATAGTGTCTAGGCTCTTTTTTTTTTTAATTGCAGATTTCAGGGAGCCTAATAATTCTTAGATTATCTCTCCCAGTTCTATTTTCCAGGTAAGTTGTTTTCCCTATAAGGTATTTTACATTTTTTCTATTTTTTCTTTTCTTTTCTTTTCTTTTTTTTTTTTTTTTGTTTTTGTTTTGCTTGATTAATTCTTGTTGTCTCATTGAGTCATTCATTTCCATTTGTTCAGTTCTGAATTTTAGTGAATTATTTTCTTCATTTACTTTTTTTTTTTTACTTCTTTTTGTATTGTATTTGTCCATTTTAATTTTTAAATGAGTTGTTTTGTTCTATGGGATTGTTCTTCCCATTTCACAGATTCTGTTTTTTAAGGAGTTTTTTTTTTCTGTTTTACAATTTTTTTTTTCTGGGACTTTTCTTTTTCCATTTTATCACATCTATATTTTAATGAGTTATATGCCTTTTCCAAACCCTCTTGCAATTTTTTCATTTTTTACCCATTTTTTTTCTAGCTCTCTTTTAAGATCCTTTTTAATTTCTTCTAGGAGAGCCTTGTGTGGTGGGGACCAGATTATATCACCCTTTCAGGCTTCATATGGAGACAATCTGCCTTTAGTCTCCTCAGGGTTTGATATCTGTTCTTCGCTTTCACCATAAATGCTACCTATCATCAGAATTCTCTTTATTCTTTTACATATATATATATATATATAAAGTTAAGATCTGCTTTTCGGGCAGGGCAGGTTTTCCAAGTTTCCTCTACAAGCAGTGACTTCCTCTATATATGGCCCTGGCTACTCGGGGTCAGCGCTGACTCACTCCTGGTGCTGGGTGAGTGTGGCAAGATCCCATGGGATTCTGGAACTTTGGGGTTCATTCTTTATCTTTGTGTTTATGTTGGATGCTTTATAACTTCTCTGCTGATCTCCTGCCTTGCAACCAAAGCAGAGTGGCCAACACTGCTATAGAATCCTGTAGATTCCTTCCTGTAAATTCTCCACCATGTGGAACAGAGTTCGTACTGTCCTGGGACTCAGAGATGTCTATGCTGGTGTTTGTGCTCAGCCTCCCTCCCGTTTCTGACTGAAACAGACCTTTTCTGGCAGTCCTCAAAATTATCTTCTGCTGGTAATTTGTTGCACTCCCAATACTCATGGGTTCTCTGAGCTAATTCAGTGTCTAGATTTGCTAATTAATCTGAGGGTTGTAGGAGAAGGTCAAAAAGAATCATGTGTTGTCTCTGCCAACTTGGCTCCACCCCCGGAAGTGAGGAAAATATACTTAGGATTGAATAAATTTGTCTGATGCTATTTTCTTTGCACATATCTTGTACTGCC
Organism: Antechinus flavipes; assembly: GCF_016432865.1. Taxonomy (NCBI): domain Eukaryota; kingdom Metazoa; phylum Chordata; class Mammalia; order Dasyuromorphia; family Dasyuridae; genus Antechinus; species Antechinus flavipes. Next base: position 61,289,735 of record NC_067401.1, on the reverse strand, counting down.
CAATAAAGTGTGAAGAAACAGGGAAAGGATAGTTTAGAATATTTGGATTAGTTTAGAGAAATGAATACAAATATTTCATGAACTGAACTTGAGTATTTTGACAACATATTTGAAGAACAATTTTGGCACTTCTGAATTAATAAAAATAACAATCAGATATGCATCATAATAGAGATATTTCCTGTTTCTAAGGCAAAAATCACTCATATTTATGTAGTACTTTTATGAATCTTCCACAATGCATTTAGTTGCATTTTTATAGTGCTTAAAGAAATTTCCAACATTAATTTTCTTTTTTCTCTATCTTAGTACCCCAGGGATTCTAATGAGCATAGGAACTTCAAGAATGGACAGGAAAAAGAAATGTTTGGAACTTATATTATGCTTTTTTTGCCTGCTTTTAGGACTGAATACAATCCTATTCGCAATCCAAGACTCCAGAAGATCTGAAGTGTCATCTTGTAGATGGCACATTGCTTAGAAAATTGAACCTTTTAATAGTATTTTATTTTTTAAATTACATGGAAAGATAGTTTTCAGCTTTCATTTTTATAAAATTTTGCATTCCAGTTTTTTTTCTTCCCTCTCTATTCTTCCCCTCCCCCCCCCATTCAAGACAGCCAACAAACTGTTATAGGTTACCTATGTATAATCATTTGAAATATATTTCCATGTTAGTCATGTTGTGAAAGAAAATTCAAACCAAAAAGGAAAATCAAAACATGAGTGAAAAAACAAAAAAAAAAAAAGTGAAAATACTATCCTTCAATCCATATTCAGTCTTCATATCTCTTTCTCTGAATGTGATTGGCCTTTTCCATTCCAAGTTAATTGGAATTGCCTTAAATAACTGCATTGTTGAGAAGAGCTAAGTCCATCACAGTGGATAATCACTCAAATTTCTTGTTACTATGTACAATGTTTTCCTGGTTCTTCAGCATAAGTTCATGTAAGTCTTCTCAGGTTTTTCTGAAATCAGCCTGCTCATTATTTCTTACAGAATAATAGTATTAAATTGCATTCAAATATCACAAGTTTTTCAGCCATTCCCCAATTTACGAACATCCACTCAATTTCTTATTCTTTGCCACTACAAAAAGAACTGCTACAAACATTTTTGCACATGTAGGTCCTTTTCCCTTTTTGTGATCTCTTTGGTATATATTTGTAGTAGTGGCACTTCTGGATCAAATGGTATGTGCAAACAATCTTGAATTGCACCAAAAAGGCTTCCTAGTTATGTGACTCTGGGATAAGGCATTTAACCCTTCCCAACCTCAGTTATTTCAAATATAATATGGCGATAATAATATTGCCTGTATCCATTTTGTAACATGCAAATGATCTTTAACTACTTTGTACATCTTAAAGATATCATTGTTTAAATTCTAGGTATCATTATGGATATCATTATCATTACTACTACCACCACCATTATTGTCAACATAAAGATTTCCTAAACAATAAAGATCATGATCCATTTTGAATTCTATGAAAATTGAAAATCAGTAGGGCATGAAGTAGATCCATCAAGTCACCATAAGTTTGCTACTTGACTGGACTATCTTTTCTTAGAGTGTAAGATATGTTCGGTGAACATTAGTGAACATCAGATTACCATTCACTAAACTCAATAATGTTTGTAATTGAGATTTTGTTGGAAGAAAGAGAGTTTTTACTTGTCAATTTATAAGTTTATTTTCTTCATCAATTTCCCCCATTTCTACCCTTTTATTCCAAATAAAGGAATGGATGGCTAATGAGTTATTGGCATTTCCCTTGAATTACAAAATCAGTTATAAATGTCTTTATTTGAAAACATTTGAATCCTCTAATTACCTATGTTCATTTATCCTCCATTCTAATTATCTATGTGATCCTTTGTTCTAGCCAAATACACCTTACTTGCAAACTCCTTTTATCCATTTCTCTCTCCAATTTTCATGCCATCTTTATTTTTGTGCCCTAATTATTTTAAGGAATTTGCAAGAATATGAATGATGAAGTTCATTTAACTTCCATAACAATTTCTGATAATGTGTTTATACTAACAATTTTTCCTCTTTGTACATTTCATATAAGCTTTTTTAACCCCTGACCTTTTCCTTTTTTATTTCAGGTCCTTACCTATACTTCTTTAGGCAACTTTTCCATCATGAATGATTGATTCCCATAACATCCACATTAATGCAACATGGTATTTTAATTTTTAGATGTTGCATTTTAATAAATACAAAATAACAATAATTTCAATATTTTAAGCCTCAAACACCTGACTCTTAAAAGATATGTGTTTACCAATCACCACATCTGTTTCTTTCTACTTATTAACTTCCTGGTTAATCAATGACAGTTTCCCAAACCATACAAAATATAATAGTTATCATTAAGGTGATTCCAATCATTTTTTTTGCAAAATAATTGTGTTTAATTAACATTAATTAAATAAACATTTATTAAATTTTAACATATGCAAAGGAGTGAATATAAAGGTCTAGACAAAACACTCACTTGCCTTAAGGACCTACTTTATAGGGAAAAGAAAAGAGAAATCTAGGATTAATATGAATAAGTAAAAATACAGAGTAACATTAGGAAAGAAAGCCCAACAATTACTGGGAGAAGAAATATTTATAAATAGTTGCTTTAAAGGAATCTAGTTATTCCCTTGCTCTCATCAAAACTGGCTCAAAGGGGAAATAACACACACTTAATATGGGTACAGAAATCTATCTTACTCTGCAGGAAAGTAGGACAGTGAGGGAATATGAGAAAGGGAAGGTAATAGAAAACAGGGCATATCATGGGAGGGGCTGGTCAGAAACAAAACACTTTTGATGGACAGAGTAAAAGGAAAGTGAATGGGACAAATGGTGAAAATACATTTAACAATGACAATCATGAAAATAATTTCGAAGCAAGTTTCTCTGAAGAAGGCCTCATTTCTAAACTGTATAGGGAACTGAGTCAAATTTATAAAAAAGGAGCCATTCCACAATTGATAAATGAACAAAAGATATAATCTATGCCTAAATGGTTATAAAATCAAGCATATGGGGCAGCTAGGTGGTGCAGTGGATAGAGCACCAGCCTTGAAGTCAGGAGGATCTGAGTTCCAATCTGATCTCAGACACTTAACACTTTACTGCTATGTAACCCTGAGCAAGTCACTTAACCCTAATTGCCTCAGCAAAAAAAAAAAAAAAAAAAATTAAATTAAATTAAATTAAATTAAATTAAAAAGCTAAAAAAAAAAAATCAAACATAACCTTTGATTTAACAGTATCACTACTAGGCCTGAATTCCAAAAGAGATTTTTTTTTTTAATAACATTACACACACACACACATACACACACACACACACACACACACACACATACACACATATGAGAATATGTGCATATGCATATATATATATATATATAATATATATATATATATATGTATATATATATATGGAAGCGTGAGTATGTGTGTGTGTGTGTGTGTGTGTTATCAGCTCTTTTCTTAAGACAAAGAACTGGAAATTGAGGGAATACCCCCAGATTGGGGAATGGCTGAATAAATTGTGGTAAGGGATTATGAAAGAAGTATTATTTTTCTGTAAGAAATGATGAGCAGGAATGATCTCAGAAAAAAACATGGAAAGTCTTCCATGAGCTCAAGCAAAGTGAAATGTACTATGTGCATAGTTAATAACAATGTTGTGGGATGATCAGATGTGAATGTTTTTGCTATTCTCAAAAATACAATGATCCAAAACTATTTTAAAGACTTATTGTTGGAATACACGGGAGCCACCTGACAGTGGCTGCTGGAGATCCAACCCAGACCTGTAGAATGGATCTCCTCTTCTGAGAGGATGATACAAGAAGACTGAGAGGCAATTGATGTTCTCTGACCTCTCTGAGAGGCCATTGCATTGTCTGACCTCTCTCCTCTTCCCTCTGCCTCCAATTTATCTCATTCCCAGTCTACAACACCTGTGTCAGCAAAGGCTGCCCTGCAACTCCTTCAGATGCTATGATCCACAGCTGTGGAAACTCTAGGAGAATAACACTGGAGGAATATACTTGAGGAAAGGATTCTAACAACAAAGTGTTAACTCAGTGGAATTGATAAGACAATGGTTATCAAGTTTAGCATGGTAATTAATATTTCTCTAGTTCAGTATGATTGATTTAATCTTACAAAAAAAATGGTTCCCTAGTGATATAATGATTGGCATATACTCAGTATGATGAATGGATTTAATTGTAATAGACTATTTAAGAGATCAGAGTCAGATCTAGAGGACTGGAAGAGACTTGAAAACAGATATCCCCGTAGTGGCTGGCCTGTCCTCCTTCACTTCTCCACTAAAACCAAGGCCCATCTGAAGGTCCCCCAGAAAGCTAGCCCAGCCCCAGGGGAAGGAGACAAACTGTGAAGTAGATAATAAAGACTTTGGACTTTAATCCTGACTATTCTTTTGGTGATTATTCTGCTGAAATCAAGAGCCATTCATGACCTATGGGTCATTCAATGACCCATGTCATTTTTTCCCCATACCTACCATTTATGTAGCTTTTGAAGAATTGCAAAGAATATTATATATGTTGTCTCATTTGATCTTCATAGCAATCCTTTACCTGGTTCTAGAAACATTAAAAATTATAAGCTGGTTGGTAAAACACATCCAAGTACATATAATGGAATTTCTTTTTGTTTGATTACAATTGCTTTGGAGATACAGAGATTTCATATTTTTCTCTCATATTGGCTGGGAGTTTACATGAGATGATTTTTTCAGTCTTTGTACTATTGACTTTATTAATATACAATACAAGCATTTAGGATTTAAGTTGGCATCAAAATAATTATGTACATATTTCATGATTACATATCATTTATATTTATTATATAATATATAGAGCAATGTCATATAATTATATATTACATAATCTCTAATGTGTGCCTACATCATAGCAGTTATTAAAGTTCCAGGAAAGATACAGAAGATTTCATTGAAAATGATTGCACAAAATTATGTAGACAAAGTATTTTATTAAAATAAAGTGTTTAGAAGTATTACTCTTAGTTTGCTTTGAAAATGACTCAAATGTAATATCTAAAAGATACTGGTAAGAATAAAATTGGTGAGAGAGGCAGAAACATAATTAATTGAGCATTTTAGTCAGAGAAATCTGAAATCTGAAATTCACATAATTATTAATTATGTGACCCTGAGATAATCACAACTACTCAGTCAGCATCCTCAGCTATAAAATGGGTTTATTGGTTGTATCTATATTTGAGATAAGGATTTAATGTGATAATGTATATAAAGCAGGTGCAAAACCTTAAAGTATTTAAACAGTAACTAGTAGAATTTTCAGTAGTGCTAGTAAAGTAAATTACATATGTGTGTGTAATTTATACACACATGTATTCATAAATATATATATATCATATCTATATCTGTAGTTATATGGTCTATGTTTATTTATAATTCTCTGTATCTATCTCTATCTCTATCTATCTAATCTAAATAATCTCTCTCTCCCCCATCATCTCTCCCTACCTCTCCTTCTCTTTCTCTTTCTCTCATTCTCTCCCTCTTTTCTCATACTGGGAACAACTACAAATCTTAGAGGGCTTTGTAGTCAACTTACTCTTTACCCTTGGTTTATACATTCAAAAGACATATATTCATATATGAATATAGATGTGATCAAATATACATGTATATACATATATTTATTTATAAATAACATTTTAATGACATTAATAACCATACTTTCTGTGTATGAAAACATTTTTGTACATATGCTTTTACATAGATTCACACGTTTATGCTCTAGACTTGTGATTCCATTAGTGAAACAATTTGCTATGGCAAAAATTCCCTCTGCTAAATATAATGCATTGTTTATTTATAATTTATATTAGAAAATCTCTTTGGACATACTGAAAATTTGTAACTTATTCAGTCTTATAGCTAGCACTAAACTTGGAGGAAGATGAACTCCCTTTTAAATCCAGGCTCAGACACTTACTGTGTGAACAAAAGCATATCATTTAAGCTCCCTCAGCCTCATTTCCATCAGTTATAAAATAAAAATTAAAAACAGTGCCCGATTCTTAAAATTGTTGTTGTGAAAATCAAATGAGATAATGTATGTAAAATGCTTTGAAAACCTTAAAGTTCTGTATAAATACTATTAATATTGTTACTTTGCATCTAAAGTAAGAATTGAACCTCTTTTAAAATATATATATAACATTTTATTTTCCCAAATAACATGTAAGAACAATTTTAAACATTCATTTTAAAAAAAAATCCAAATCTCTGATTTTTAAGCTAGAAAGTATTATAAAGTACTATTTTTTTTCCTTCAAAGACAGCATTGGGCAGAGACGTATTTCCTAAAGATAGGGAAGAAATCACTTCTACAAGATCCTCTAAGTCAAGATATCTTAATCAAATGTTTTGGCCATATGCGTGTATATATGAATGTATATATTTATGCACATATGTATATGTTTATATATGTAATATGTAATATATAGTTAATTATTTCAATATAATTGATTTTCTTTGTAATCCTATGTATTTTATTTTCTGCATTTAGAAACATTCAGAAAAGGAGTCCACCAAATTCACTACACTGTCAAATAAATGAATCAGTTGGACAAAATACAACTAAGGACTCTGTATGAATTTTAGATGAGTTTGTATTTGTGGAAAGACATGAATATTTGATTCAATAAATACTTTGAAATAAGTGCCTACTAAGTTTAAGGCTCTGAGGAAGGCTTATTATTATAGTGTCCACACTTGGGAGTATACCTTGGGGGAAAAAAAAGATTCTTGTGTCTTGAGGGTGGATAGAAGTATCGAGAGACAGTCCAGTTAAAACAAGTAACAGACTAGTTTAAATGTGATATTCTAAAGGAGCCATTTAAAAATGAAAAGAACTTCTGACAAATGAAGTTCTCTCAGAAATAGAGATAAATTTTTAAAGTAAGTATAATCAAATAAGGTTTCTTAAAAGAAACAGAAACTCAGGAAGTGAACAATTCTGGAAAAGGATGCACAGTCAAGTCAGATATTTGAGAGGCAGCAGGGATAAAAATTATACTTCTGGCTAACTAGTATTTCTTCTGTGGCTAGAATTCAGGTCCTGAATTTACCACTGATTAAATTACTGATTTGGGGCAAATTTATTGACTGCTCTCAGTGTACCCTCATTTATAAAGTTAGGAAGCATGAATAATATATCTTGTATAATTTGTATAATCCTTGGAGGTTTGCAAGATGTTTTTGTTGGTGAATGTTGGTGAATGTTGTTGTTGTTGTTGTTGTTTCCCCCATTCTTGGGGAAATTCTTGGGGATTAATAGTAGAATTATTGTTGCACACATTTTTGAGATAAGAAAGCTGGGGTTCTGAGAACATGATTAAATTTTTCATAATCACTCAAGTGGCCTCTGGGGCAGAACTGAACTCAGTCATTTGTCTCCAATTCCAGTGAACTTTATGCTATGAAATACTCCCTGTACTAGAAAGCTATTACTCTCAGTAAGACAAATTACATCTATATCTATATATTTATTTCCATATGTCTATCTCTATATAATATTTGTCCTCCCATCACTACTTATAAATGTTCATACTATAAAGTGCTATGCTCACAGTTGGCACTCAATAAATGCTTATTAAATAGCACTTGAGTGTAAAAGGAAACTTCTTTATAAATAGCAAGTTTAAATTCACCCTGACTAGCATTTAAATTCCAGGTCATAAAGTATTTTATTTGCAAACAAAGCAGTTTCAAGAATCTGTAGGCTTATGCTAGAAAGGATCATAAACCACTCTATTCCCCACCGACTGCATTAGGCCGGGACACATTTCCAAAACACATAAAAGAAAATATTTTCACAAGATCCACTGTATATAGTCTATGTGAATTTTGGTTTTGGAAATGAACATTTGATTCACCAAGGTTTGATATTAATTAGCCCTTTGGTGTATTAGACCTGCAAATAACACAGACAAAACCTTAAAAATCTTTTCCCCCCAAGAAGATTATCTTCTTTGGGGGAAATGCAATATATACCTACATAAATAATTTGGCATTAAAGTGAGAGAAAACCTTAACCAAAAACTCACATGGAGGATGTAACACAGCTAACCTAGAACTTGAGATGAAAGAAATATGCTGTGTAAAAGTAGTTTTCACTCTTGTGGAATATGCCCTGCATATTCAGAGTTTGAAGTTGGCTTCGTAGATAAAATGTGGAACCTAGATTCCCAAATTAACTCATGGACTTATTTTGGGGATCATACATGATTATTGTTTTTTCTTCTATTTTTATAACTGCATACCCTACCCTATTTCAACAAGCATTTACTCAGATACATTGAAGAGCTGTGTTGGAAAAATAAAGTAGGTAAGAACAAGCTAACTTCTGCCTGGGGTATTAAGAAATACCAAAGAGTATGGGGGTGGAGAGAATCAATTTGTTGGAGAAAAGGCATCCACTTCCCTGAGGTCTCCCCAACTCACCTCTGAGCATCTTTATATAATGTCATAAAACAATTCTAGGAACAATTTAACCCACAAAAAATTGAGTGAAAATATTTTGCAAAGACAACTTACAAAGTCAGCAGGAAAGATCTGTCACAGGGAAGAACGAAAAGAATTTAGAATTTGAAGTTTTAGAAATAAATGTTAAAAATTGTTTTAACATGAATATAGGAAATATAAAATAGCAAATAAATGAAAAAAATTAAAAAAGAAATATCAAGACTTCGTAGATTGCCCAGAACAGACACTCTACTACCTCCCAACCCTATAAAAGCTGCCAAAAGCTAATTCAAACCAACCAGTGAAGAGGTAAATAAAAGCCTGCAGTGGAATTGGGATAAGAGAGCTGATGAATGTGACTGAACCAGAAGGAAAAAGGAAAAGAATTAATTTAGGACCAGTTCTGCCTTTTTCCCACCCTTGTCAAGAAGCTACTTACTTATCAGTATAAATTCACCAGAGTAAAAGAAAGCTGAAGCAACTTGGTACTTTGTTTTCTGTACTTTGTGAAATGTGTTTTGTATACATGTACATGTATATACTCATATGTATGCATGCACATCATATATTTATATGCAAATGCACACACACATATATTGCATGGTATACAATGCACATATGTGTATGGATACATATGTTTCAAATACATATATCTGTATATATACACAAGTCCATATATATCTCTACACATATATATGTATGTGTATCATTATATTCCACTATGATTTGTTTCTTGAGTAATATTGAATATTTTATGCATTTAAAAAGATTATTCTGAGAAGGGAACCATCATTACAGTGTTAAACAGGTAAATTACACAAAAAAGGTAACAAATCCTTGGATTAGATGGATACTGGTATTGCTTTTAATTCCTAAAGTGTGTAATTCTGTGTCTTTGAGATTGAGTTGTCTTGAAGAATGGTGGTATTCTTGACAGTTATGGGAAAGGTAGTGGATGGGTAAGTTTGTGAACCAAATTAATGGGTCCTTTTTAGAATATATTAAGTTGACTTATGTTTGGAGCATTGATGATGCCTTTGATAATACAGCAACAGAGCTCAGAATATCTATGCTTTAATATGACTTCAGAGTCTATATTTATGCATATATATATAAACTGCAGTGGTCAAATTTTGCCTCTGGCATATACTAGTGTGTCTATGATCAAGTCACTTAATAGACATGTCTCAATTTCCTCAACTGTAAAATGAGATTTAAAAAATCCCCACAATTTCAGATCATGTAAGGTTCTCTGATCTCAGGTACTCAAAGACTACATCTATGAATGAAAGGTTTGAGTTCTCAAAGGTTATGGTAATAGATTAAAAGTGCTACAAAACTGTAATTTTTTGAATTATTGTCCTTTAAGTAAAGATAATTTGTTTTCTAGAGACAAATTTAGCTAACAGCATTGACAGTGGTTGGCTGAGCACTTACCAATGAATTTACCAATGAATATAAAGAGAGAAAATACAAAATTATCAATAGGCCTATAAGATCACATTCTATTTATGTAATGACAGTGACACAGTGACTAAAAAAATGATGAGAATCACATGGTTTTCAGACTTACTCTCAACTTTAATTTAACTAATGGTACTTTACATGTCATATCCTTGTCCAAAGACCAATAAATGGACATACAAAAAGAGAAGTTAATCTTATCAATATTGACATTCCAAGTACAAATAAAATCAGAAGAAAGAAGGAACTCTTATCTAAATAGAAGATGGCTTATAAATTCTCTTTCAAGAAGCAAATAAAAGAATTGGCTGGATTGCTTTCATCAATTCTCTTAATATAAAACAAATCATAGTTTCATGGGGCCTTTCCTTGGTCATCTCCTGGGTCAATATTCATGATAAATAGTTGCAAACTTTTTGTCATGAAAATACATTGATGATATGTCACAGAGAATGGAGAGTAAAGAAATAAATTTCTCCAAATCATCAACATAATACATATGTTGATACCATATAGTTTCTCACAAATTTGGGAGTATAATAGCCAAAAATATCCTGCAAAATATGAATCAAGGGTTAAACATGAGAAAGCTCCACAAACTAAAGATTATACAGAAATCTATGCATCAGTTTCCTATCTGGGTTTTTCATAAATGTCACATTCACTGCCTATGGAAATGTACAAAGACACAAAAGTATACATTTTGGAACCTAATTTAACAAAGCCTATTTAAACTATATCTTGATGAATAAAATGGAAATGAATGACATTAAAAAATTAAATCCATATAATAGCAATTTCATATTCAAATTTTAATAATATAAATAAATGGTTGTTAAGTGACCAGAGACCAAAAAGCAGTTTAGTTTCAAAAATCACAAAGATAGCAACACATATCTTAGTGGCACTTATAATATACTTGCCAATTAAAGAAATGCACCAGATAAGGGAAAAATCTTAGAATAAAAATTAACTTGGAAAAATGTATGAGCATGATGATAGAAGATTCTGAGTAGTAACATCATAAAATAGACAATCTATAACAGTAGTAGTTTTTTTTTAAACCTTAGAGTAAAGAGTCCACATTGTTATGACATCATGATCATGATGGAAGAACGACATTCAGAAGAAAGATGGAAAATGTCTGCAAAACTTTTAGTAATACCTGTTGAATTATCATAGTGCACAGAGCCAATTCAATTGATCTCTATTAGCATTCAGCTGTAATTGAGATAAATGTGAAACAGAAAAAAATAAATGCAAGTAAAATAGTACCTTTAGATTATATACAAATAAAAAAAATCTATGTAATTTGAGATGTAAATGTGAGGATATGCAGGGACCAGTTCAAAAAAACTTTTGAAGGAAGAAGTGATACGAAAAGGGTGAAAACATCTTAAACATTATTACTGAACAAAACTCCTGAAAAGGGAAAACACACCCATTACATTTTATGCCCATTTTAACATTTATATACAATTTTGAACGTAATATTCTAACCATGCATCAAATATTGCCTCATTAACATTATTCATGGAAAACTCACAGGTTTTTGCAAATGATATTGCACCACAGAGGATGTCTTCATTACCACACAATTGACTGAAAGATGAAAAGAATATAAAATTACATTGTATTCATTGTTTATTAACTCCACCAGAACAAAACACCCCTCCTCACAAATGTTCACTTAAAACAATATCATTACAATAGATACCTTAAAACTATTCGAGGTTTCAAGAACTATATGAGAGCTATAATGTTGTCTAATGATCCTAAAGAAAATGATAGGCAAGGAAGGCATAAAAGAGAAACATTAAGGCTCATAAAATATTTTCATTGTTTTCTTGAAAGAATGAGTAAAAAAAATTATGAAGAACTAGCACAAATTTTAAATTGAAAAGGGTTTAATGTAGATCACTGTTTTCTTAATGTTTACATGTGAGGTATATGTGTGTATGGTAGACTCCTTTAACGTTCTGTTGAAACCTATGGACTACTTCTCAGAATTGTTATACACCTATATGCATATATGTGCATATAATGCATGATCATAATATGTATTAAATAATGTATATCTACATATTTGAAGATACATGAAAACTAGAAATATATATGAAATATGTACATATATAAATATAATACATAAACATATACATAAACACTGAAATACATAAGTATATACATATATGCATAAATAAAATATGTGAAATTTTATAGGAAAACAACATCAGTGAAAATATCGATGCATTTTCCCCTACCAAAGTTCATAAACTCTGAAATCTGTCCATGGTCTCCTTGGTGGGGTGGGAAGGTAGGGAGTTCTATCCATATTAAGTTAAGAATTCTAGTATCATATGACAAGGTCATCTAAAAGTTTCTTTTTGAGGATGAAATTGTTTTGTTCATCAGTCTCTAAATAAAAATTTGTAGCCCTTCCATAGATATGAACTAATATGATTTATAAACATTTTCCTTAATGCTTCACACAGGCCTAATCAGGGAGATGCAGAATATCTTGATTATAACATTAACTTATCTAAGCATCTCATAGAGCTGATCCAACATCATAGCTATGCATTTTTTTTATGAACTATCTAGCTATCTTGTATAGAAATTGCAAGTAGACAAGAAACTAGGAACAATATTGCATGGAAATAAAAGACTAGCTCTAATTAGTTAGGGAATGTCCAAAGGAATGTTCAGAGTTTCATTAATCACTTCAAACATATCCCAGAAAAAAAGGCCCATCTCTTAAATACATGGATTCTGGTAGTATTGTTTCATATTTACAAACCATTGAATAAATCCCTTTAAAATTTGAAATAATTATCGCCAAGGGGCCAATGTATATAAGCTGCATTATTTTCATATGTGTGTTTACACATACATGCACATATATACATACAGATATGCAAATATACACACACATGAAAGTAATAATCTACTCAAATGAAAGACTATGAATAAATAAACTAAAATATGGCATCTATGAAATGGACAATTCCACCACTCCCTTAAAAACTTATCTCATTCTGTGTTAAAAATTAAGAATATTCAATGATTAGCTTGCTTATTTTATTTGTATCATTATAATGTTTGTAGAAAGTGAGGAACAAAACTGGCTAAGAAATAAAGTAGTGAATCAGTGGAATAGATTAAGGACAATGCTAAATGATCATAGTAACATAATGTTTGTTAAATGCACTATTTGACAAAAACTGGAAAAACTAGAAAACTATATGGCAAATATTAGGTATAGATCAAAATCTTACATCATTTAAAAAACAAAATTAAAATGGGCATATAATTTTGGCATAATGGGTGGTACCATAAGCAAATCAGAAAAAACGTATAATAATTTACCTGTCAGATCTATGGAGAAGGGAAGAATTCATGATCAAATAAGAGATAGAGAATTTATGAAATATAAAAGGGATAGTTTTGACTATATCAGATTAAAAAGGTTTCTTACAAACCAGTGCTATGCAACCAAGATCAAAAAGAAAGCAGAACAATGGGAAACAATTTTAACAGCAAGTGTCTCTGATAAAGACTTCATTTCACAAACATATAGATAAATACCTGAATTGACAAATGGTCAAAGGAAATGAATAATTTCCATATGAAGAAATTAAAATCATCTATAGTCATATAAAAAAGTGTTCTAAATTACTATTGATTAGAGAAATGCAAATTAAAACATCTCACATCTATCAAATTGGCTAAGATGACAGAAAAGATAATGATAAATGTTGGAGTGTATGTGGGAAAATTGGAACACTCTCTGTTAGTGGAGTTGTGAACCGATCCAACCATTCTGGAGAATAATTTGAAACTATTCCCAAAGAACAATGAAATTGTATATATCTTTTGATCCAGCAATACCATACTAGACCCGTATTACAAAGAGATCATAATCAAAGAGGAAAGAATCTACATGAACAAAAATAGTTATAGCGACTCTTTTTGTCTCTCTATGTCTCTATGTACCTCTCTGTCTGTCTGTCTGTCTCTGTGTCTATCTGTCAGTCTCTCTTCTCTTTCTCTCCCTCTGGCTCTGTCTGTCTGTCTCTTTGGTGGCAAAGAATTGGAAATTGGAAAATTGAAATTAGAAAAAAAAATGGAAAAACTTACATGAACTGATACTGAGTGCATGAGCAAAACGAGAACTCTGTAAAGTTCTGTAAAGTAACAGCAACACTGTGTAATGATGAACTAAGAGTGACTGCCTTTCTCTTTAACATAATGATCCAAGACAGTTCTAAAAGACTTACAATGGGGAATGCTCTCAATATCTAGAGAAAGAAATGATGGAGTCTGAATGCAGATCAAAGCATGCTATTTTCACTTATTGTTTTTTCTTTTGGTCTTTCACAACATGACTAATATGGAAATAGTTTTATAAGATATATATACACACACACACACACACACACACACACACACACATACATATACAAATTGTTTACAGAGTAGAGTGAGAAAGAGGAGACAAAAAATTGGTACTAACCAAAAAAAGAATGTTAAAATATCTTTGCAGGAAATGGAAAAAAGTTTATATATATATATATATCAATTGATATCTATATCTATATATCTATCTATAAATTAAAGTGAATAATTCCCCCATCATTTGAGATGTTCTTCCTGGAGAGAGAATAACAAGAGATTGACAAGATTCAAAGAGAAATAGGACATCATCTCAGTTATTGAAGAGAATACTTAAACTGAGCACCCCCATATAATCTGATCACTTGTGTATAAATGTCATTTATTAGTATATATTTGTAGCTACATTGTATTTTAACCTAAAATAAAGAAAATTCCTTTTGAGAACTTTAAATCTAATTTATAAAATAATAAAGCATATTGTTGAAGTTTATTAGTGCTTAGAAAAGAGTTTTTACACAGCTTAGTGGAATCACACTCTAGGGCAGCTAATTAGAATAATGTATTTAAGTCCTATAGTTCCTGTTTGCATTGGTGTTCTTGTCTAGAAAATGAGGGTGATAATAGTATCTTCCTGATAACTTGAATAGTATCTTCCATAATGATAAAAATATAATATTTATAAAGGGATTTATAAACCTTAAAACTCTAAATAACTTATTTTTGTTAGTATTGATATAATGATGGTGAATAACAGCAAGAAAAAATAATAACAAGAGCAACAAGAGCAACAACAATTCAAACAACTCTGAATTTTTGGACTTCTTATAAATTATCTGGTTGCCTGAAGTAGTAGTAAGAACTATTTGTGCCAAAGTAATGTTCTGTCATTTGGAGTTTGTAGTAGGATATGGTTTATTTTCCATAGTAAAGCAATTGTGAATCAGTCAAACAGAGCCTGGTGGGTTGCCTTCTGGTTGGTCCTCAGTGACTAAAACTTTAGGGAAAAATTTTTCTTTCCTTCTAATGGTACTATAGTTCAGTCCATATGCTACACCAACAACCATAGGAGTAGGGGAAGAGTATTATTAATTAAAACAATTTTTCCTCTATGATAAATTCACAAATAACTGTTTTCATTTTACTCCCTTTTCCCTTTACCACATCTTTTGCCACTGACTTAACAGAATTGGCCTGAGCTCATTGTTAAAAATAACACTCTTGACACTGAATATCTGATATCAAGGAAAATTTCTTAAAGAAGAATCTTAAGGAATCGTCTTAACGTTTCTGGCCAAAAGTGGGCCCCACTCCTCTCCTGGGAAGAGGGAGCACTGAGTACAGAAAAGAGGGAACCTTTATACTTGCTGGTGTAAAGTAGCTCCTCCCTTCAGAAAACAGATTGATCCAGTTTATCTGGGTTATAGTCTTTCTGATACTACATCCACTACATGTTCCCCCTTAATATGTATAAAAACACACCCTCCTTTCAGCATACATCCCATGTTTAAAAATGGTGGAAAATTGCTCCTCTGGGGTGTGTTGTTTAATATTCTATTAGCCTATTAAGCAGGTGCAGTAGTGATTTGGTCAAGTCAGGTCATTGACTCCAACTAGTTTGGGTTGTATGGACTATTATTTTAAGTTTGTGGTTTTCTCAAAACCACAAGACTCTTTCTGATTTTTTGAATCCATCTGTGCCTTCCTAGTCCCCACTTTCTTGTTTGCTCAAGGCTCTATTGATTACTTAATTGTTCTGTGAATCCTAATTTTCCTTAACCTCTCACATTCTTGACAGCCTGGTCAGTGGTACCCACTATCCCAATACCACACTACCTCAAAGCTTGAAACACTGTGGAAACCCAACTTTTCAGCATTTCTCACATCACCAAGGAAATTTAGTCTTCAGGCCTTTCCTTTTGGCATACCTATTTTTGTTGACATTTACTGAAAAGCTTAAAACAAACTCTTTAAGTAAAACTTTCAGTTGAGACTAATGGAACAAGAAACTACATGAAATAATAAACATGTTTTTAATTGCTTACTTCTTACTCTATAATTTATGTCTGTGATGGATGGTGTAACACAAGAAGGCTCCCTAAATTCAAAGTAAATTAATATTCACAGCCATGTCCCTCCATTTATCTTTTTCAAAAATAGCATGGTTAGTGCTACCAGAGAACTCTGTCTTCTTCTCTAGTACCTGCTTCACAGTGCTAGAACAGTTTAAGAGAAGCAAAAGGCCACTTTGTCTTTCTGTTTATTTGTGATGTGTTGTGCTAGAAGTAATAAAATAATTCTGTTCCACCACTCCCAATCGTGTGTATGATACCTTTGAGTAGTACAGTTATGAATCAGATCATATCCTTTTTTATCTGCCTCACATTCCAGACATAATGTTTTCCCCCTATTATTAATGAATAAGCACTGTTTTGCCTATATTTCGGAACTATGAAATGAAAAACCTCAGATATATTAAATTAACTTATTATATCAGCTGAGTCTTGCCAGGACAGTAGAAAGTTCTCCATTTGAATTAGATCTCTGTTTATTAGGAATAAATCTTCTAAAGAAACAAATGAACAAGTACAGATATAAAGAGGCTAACAATGTAATACTTAATAATCCTTGATTCATCCCTGGGTCCAGGTTGGGGAATTAGCTCCTGAAATTCCATAAGAGCATCTCCAAGTATTATATTCTTGTTTTCATAAAAGGTATGATACTAAAATAGATTGAAATTAAATTTAGAAACATGTAGAATATTCATGAGCAAGTCCCATTATTTTCTTATGCATTTAAACTCTCCTAATAACTACTTTTGGAGAAATAATTGGCTTGGTCATTCAGTCTGAACATGTATTTGATGGTTATTAAACTCAGGCACACATCTGCAGAATTCAAATAGGTAACCTCTGTTAAAATTAAAATGTGAAAGCAGTCCCTTGTTGGTACTTAAGAGTATATAATAATGTAATATCCTGAATATCAGTTTTTGGAGCTCAATCTTAGTGACTTGATGACCTCTTACCCTTTAATTTGCTAATTCTAAACTATTGTTTGTGTTCTGGTAATGAAAAATGCTATTAATGACATTGATTATGTTCTAAATTAATGTGATAAAATTGCTTAACTCTGAATCTAAGAGTGTTTTCTGAACTTAGCAAGATTCCCATGTATACTAAGGGACAAGTCAGAATCAGATGAAAAGGGAATAGCTTGTCAATTCATATGTCAGACATATGTGTGTATATGTAGATCATGCTCAGAACTTTATGTCTCTGTTTCTCTTTATGAAGATTTTATTGCAATGAAATACATATCAAGTATGTTTCAGACGCAGAATGTACACCTGGGTCTTCCTGATTCCAAGGCTACCTCTTTATCCACTACAGTCAGTCAATAAGTCAATAAACATTTTTAAGCATCTACTATGTAGTAAGTGTTCTGCTAAAGGTAGAAGATATAAAGAAAGCAGAAGACAATTCTTATCCTCAAGGAGTTCACAATCTAATGGGGGAGAAAACAACCAAATAAATATCTATAGTCTATAAATAGGATAAATGTAGAATAAGTCTAAGAGGAAAGGCTCCAGAAATGATAAGGATTTTGAAAGGCTTTATATAGAAGTTGTTTAGTTAAAACTTAAAGGAAGTCAGGAAATGCAGTAGGTAGAGGTAAAGATGAATGAAGAATGAATTAGAATCAAGGGAGACAAGGAAGGAACCAGACTGCTGTAATAGTCCACATGGAAAGTGATGTAGCCCTAGGATAGTAGCAGTTCAAGAAAAGAGGAGGAATATGTGAAAAAACTAGATAAAATCAGCCAGTTTTTGGTTATGATCAGTAAACAATATTGAGGACTCAAACATGAGACCAAGATTGAAATTCTGAAAGACTGGGAGCATGTGGTTGTCCTTGACAATAATAGGGAAGTTAGAAAGGGGTGAGCATTTAAGGTGAAAGATAATAAATTCAGCTTCAGACATGTTAAAATGTTTATTGGACATTCATTTTGAAAAGTTTCAAACTTAGTTGAATATGAGAGATTGGAGGTCAGGAGAGATGTTAGTGTAAGATAGATAGATTTGAGAATCATCAGCATAGAGATGGTAATTAAATACTTTGATGGTGATAGAGGGAGGGAAAATAGAAAAAGATCCAGGATGGAACCCTGTAATTAGGCCTTGTGACATGCTTGGATTTATAATGTATCAAGGAAGACTAAAAAGAATCAGTCTGATTGGAAAACAAAGAGAAAGTTGTGTTCTGAATATTTAGAATAGATTAACAAAGAGAAGAGTGTGATCATCAGCATCAGAGGTTGCAAGGAGATTCAGGAAACTAAAAATTGAGAAAAAGCAATGGAGTTATTTTTATTTATTTCAATACACTTGGCTTTATGACTCATGTTAGGAGGGAAAAATTAGAACAAAAAGAGAAAAAGCATGGAAGAGAAAAAAAAAAACAGAAAAAAAAGTGTGACCATAGCATGTGTTGATTTACATTCAATCTTTGTAATTCTTTTTCTGGATGCAGATGGCATGTTCTATCCAAAATCTACTGGGATGGCTTTTGATCACTGAACTTTTGAGAAGAACCAAGTCTTTTATAGTTCATCATCACATATTTTGGCTGTTATTGTGTAAATTGTATTCTGAGTGCTACTTGTTTTGCTCAGCATCAGTTCATGTAAATGTTTCCAGCCTTTCTAAAATTATTGTAATCATCATTTTTATACAGCAATAATATTCCACTACTTTCATATAACAGTTTTTTTCAGCAATTCCCCAATTGAGGATATCCACTTATTTTTAAATTCCTTATTACCACAAAAAAGCTCCCACAAACATTATTTGCACATGTGGCTCCTTTTTCCTCTGTTATAATTTCCTTAGGATACAGATCCAGTAGTGGCACTTCTGGGCCAAAGTGTATGCATAGCTCTTTGGACATAGATGAAAATTGCTCTCCAGAATGGTTGGACCATTTCACAACTCCACCAACAATGCATTGGTATCCCAGTTTCCTGCATCTCAATAAAAATTTATCATTATCTTTTTCTGTTAGTTTAGCAATTATGAGAGGTGTGAGGTGGTACTTATGAGTAGTTTTAATTTTCATTTATTTAATCAATAGTGATTTATAACATTTTTTCATATGAGAATCAACAGCTTTAATTTCATCATCTGAAAATTGTTCATATGTTTTGACCATTAACTGGTTGGACACAGTCCTTTATCTATTTTATTTATTTTTTATTTTATTTTATTTTTTAAATTTTAATATCTTTTTATTGATAGAACGCATGCCAGGGTAATTTTTTACAGCATTATCCCTTGCATTCATTTCTGTTCCGATTTTTCCCCTCCCTTCCCCCAGATGGCAAGCAGTCCTTTACATGTTGAATAGGTTACAGTATATCCTGGATACAATATATTTGTGCAGAACCGGACAGTTTTCTTGTTGTACAGGGAGAATTGAATTCAGAAGGTATAAATAACCCGGGAAGAAAAACAAAAATGCAAGCAGTTTATATTCATTTCCCAGTGTTCTTTCTCTGGGTGTAGCTGCTTCTGTCCATCTTTGATCAATTAAGGCTCTCTTTATCGAAGAGATTCACTTCCATAAGAATACATCCTCAAACAGTATCGTTGTTGAGGTATATAATGATCTCCTGGTTCTGCTCATTTCACTCAGCATCAGTTCATGTAAGTCTCGCCAGTCCTCTCTGTATTCATCCTGCTGGTCATTCCTTACAGAACAATAATATTCCATAACATTCATATACCACAATTTACTCAACCATTCTCCAATTGATGGACATCCTTTCATTTTCCAGCTTCTAGCCACTACAAACACGGCTGCCACAAACATTTTGGCACATACAGATCCCTTTCCTTTCTTTAGTATCTCTTTGGGGTATAAGCCCAGTAGAAACACTGCTGGATCAAAGGGTATGCACAGTTTGATAACTTTTTGAGCATAGTTCCAAATTGCTCTCCAGAATGGCTGGATGTGTTCACAATTCCACCAACAATGTATCAGTGTCCCTGTTTTCCCACATCCCCTCCAACATTCCCCATTATCTTTCCCTGTCATTCTAGCCAATCTGACAGGTATGTAGTGGTATCTCAGAGTTGTCTTAATTTGCATTTCTCTGATTAATAATGATTTGGAGCATATTTTCATATGTCTATAAATAGTTTCAATTTCTTCGTCTGAGAATTGTCTGTTCATATCCTTTGACCATTTATCAATTGGAGAATGGTTTGATTTCTTATAGATTAGAGTCAATTCTCTATATATTTTGGAAATGAGGCCTTTATCAGAACCTTTGATTGTAAAAATGTTTTCCCAGTTTATTGTTTCCCTTCTAATCTTGTTTGCATTTGTTTTGTTTGTACAAAAACTTTTCAATTTGATATAATCAAAATTTTCTATGTTGTGGTCAATAGCGATCTCTAGTTCTTCTTTGGTCATAAATTCCTCCCTCTTCCATAGGTCTGCGAGGTAAACTATCCTATGCTCTTCCAATTTATTTATCATCTCATTCTTTATGCCTAGGTCATGAACCCATTTTGACCTTATCTTGGTGTACGGTGTTAAGTGTGGATCAAAGCCTAGTTTCTGCCATACTGATTTCCAATTTTCCCAGCAATTTTTGTCAAATAATGCATTCTTATCCCAGAAACTGTTGTCTTTGGGTTTGTCAAACACTATATTATTAAAGTTATTGGCTGTTTTGTCCTTTGAACCTAACCTATTCCATTGATCAACTAGTCTATTTCTTAGCCAATACCAGATGGTTTTAGTAACTGCTGCTTTATAATATAATTTTAGATCTGGTACAGCTAGGCCATCTTCCTTTGATTTTTTTTTTCATTAATTCCCTTGAAATTCTTGACCTTTTGTTTTTCCATATGAACTTTGTTGTTATTTTTTCTAATTCATCAAAGTAGTTTTTTGGGAGTCTGATTGGTATAGCACTAAATAAGTAGATTAATTTAGGTAGTATTGTCATCTTTATTATATTTGCTCGCCCAATCCAAGAGCATTTAATATTTTTCCAGTTGGTTAGATCAGACTTAATTTGTGTGGAAAGTGTTTTGTAGTTTTGCTCATAAAGTTTCTGATTTTCCCTTGGCAGATAGATTCCTAAATATTTTATACAATCAGTAGTTACTTTAAATGGAATTTCTTTTTGTAACTCTAACTGTTGGGTTTTGTTAGTGATATATAAGAATGCTGATGACTTATGTGGGTTTATTTTATATCCTGCAACTTTGCTGAAGGTGTAGATAGTTTCTAATAACTTTTTGGTAGAATCTCTGGGGTTCTCTAAGTATACCATCATATCATCAGCAAAGAGTGATAATTTGGTTTCTTTATTGCCTATTCTTATTCCTTTAATCTCTTTCTCAACTATTATTGCCAAAGCTAGCATTTCTAATACAATATTAAATAGTAACGATGATAGTGGGCAACCTTGTTTTACTCCTGATCTTATTGGAAATGGTTGCAGTTTGTCCCCGTTACATATGATGCTTACTGCTGGTTTTAAATAGATGCTACTGATTATTTTAAGGAAAAGTCCATTTATTCCTATACTCTCAAGAGTTTTTAATAGGAATGGATGTTGGATTTTATCAAATGCTTTTTCTGCATCTATTGAGATGATCATATGGTTTTTGTTAATTTGATTATTAATATGGCCAATTATATTGATAGTTTTCCTAATATTGAACCAGCCCTGCATTCCTGGTATAAATCCTACTTGATCATGATGTATTATCCTGGGGATGATTTTCTGTAGTCCTTTTGCTAATATCTTATTTAAGATTTTAGCATCAATATTCATTAGGGAGATTGGTCTATAATTTTCTTTCTCTGTTTTCAGCCTACCTGGTTTAGGTATCAGTACCATGTCTGTGTCATAAAAGGAGTTTGGTAGGACTCCTTCATTCCCTATTTTTTCAAATAGTTTATAAAGCATTGGGGCTAATTGTTCTTTGAATGTTTGGTAGAATTCACATGTAAATTCATCTGGTCCTGGGGATTATTTTTTAGGGAGTTGATTAATAGCTTGTTCTATTTCTTTTTCTGAAATGGGACTATTTAAGCAATTTACTTCCTCCTCTGATAATCTGGGAAGCCTATATTTTTGGAGGTAGTCATCTATTTCGCTTAGGTTATCAAATTTATTGGCATAAAGTTGGGCAAAGTAACCCCTTATTATTTCTTTAATTTCCTCTTCATCAGTGGTAAGTTCTCCTTTTTCATTTTTAAGACTGCCAATTTGATTTCCCTCTCTTCTTTTTCTAATCAGATTTACCAAAGGTTTATCAATTTTATTGGTTTTTTCATAAAACCAACTCTTAGTTTTATTTATTAGTTCAATAGTTTTTTTTTACTTTCTATATTATTAATTTCTCCTTATAATTTTAGAATTTCAAGTTTAGTAATTGATTGGGGGTTTTTAATTTGGTCTTTTTCTAACTTTTTAAGTTCCAGGCCCAATTCATTGATCTTCTCTTTTTCTATTTTATTCAAGTAAGCCTCTAAGGATATAAAATTTCCCCTTATTACTGCTTTGGCTGCATCCCATAAATTTTGATATGATGTCTCATTGTTGTCATTATCTTGAGTGTAATTATTATTTGTATCTATAATTTGCTGTTTCACCCAATCATTCTTTAAGATGAGATTATTTAGTTTCCAATTACTTTTTGGTCTATTTATACCTAACTTTTTGTTGAATGTAGTTTTTATTGCATTGTGGTCTGAAAAGAAAGCATTTACTATTTCTGCCTTCCTGCATTTAATTTTGAGGTCTTTATGTCCTAATATATGATCAATTTTTGTGTAGGTTCCATGAACTGCTGAGAAGAAAGTATACTCCTTTCTGTCACCATTCAGTTTTCTCCAGAGATCTATCATACCTAATTTTTCTAATATTCTATTTACCTCTTTAATTTCTTTCTTATTTGTTTTGTGATTTGATTTATCTAAATCTGAGAATGCAAGATTGAGATCTCCCACTATTATAGTTTTGCTGTCTATTTCTTCTTGCAACTCTCTTAGCTTCTCTTTAAGGAAGTTAGATGCTATACCACTTGGTGCATATATGTTTAATACTGATATTTCTTCATTGTCTATAGTACCCTTAAGCAAGATATAGTTTCCTTCCTTATCTCTTTTAATTAGATCAATCTTTGTTTTTGCTTGATCTGAGATAAGGATGGCTACCCCCGCTTTTTTGACTTCACCTGAAGCATAATAGATTCTGCTCCAGCCTTTTACCTTTAGTCTGTATGTATCTCCCTGTTTTAAATGTGTTTCCTGTAAACAACAGATTGTAGGGTTCTGACTTTTGATCCAGTCTGCTATCCGCCTCCTCTTTATGGGAGAGTTCATCCCATTCACATTTGCGGTTAAAATAACCAATTCTTCATTTCCTGCCATCCTAATATCCCCAGATTATACTTTTCTTTTTCTTGCCCTCCTTCCCTTCTTCCCTATTGGTCCCACTAACGTCGCGCAGCTCTCCCTCTTTAGTATCCCTCCCTCCTCCTTTTGAATCCCTTCCCCTTTCTTGTACCCTTCCCTTATTACTCTTTTTCCTTCTCCCTTTTCCTCTCCCACTTTTTAATGAAATGAGAGAAGAATCTGAGTAAAACAAATATGTCAATTGTTTCCTATTTGAGCCAACTCTGATGAGAGTAGGATTCACACAATGTTCCTCACCCTCTCTAAGTTCCCTCATATATGATAGGTTTCCTTTGCCTCATTGTCGCATGTAGTTTCCCTCTTTTTATCTCCCTTCTTCCCTTTTTCTGACGCTATCCTCTTTCCATTTCTACTTCCCTTTTTTATGTTATATCAGTAAGATCAAATTATACATATGATTTTTATGTATATTCACAACAGAAATACAGTTCTCAAGAGTTCCTTTTACCTTTTTCTACTTCTCTTGATTCCTGTTGTTGAAGATCAAATTTTTTGTTTAAGTCTGGTTTTTTCCTTAGAAACAGATGGAATTCCTCTATTTCATTAAATATCCATCTTCTTCCATGGAAAAAAATACTCAGCTTAGCTGGATAGTTTATTCTTGGCTGCATTCCAAGTTCTTTAGCCTTTCGGAATATCTGGTTCCAGGGCCTTCGATCCTTTAATATTGAGGCAGCCAGATCTTGCGTGACCCTTATTGTTGCATCTCGGTATTTGAACTGTTTTTTCCTGGCTGCTTGTAAATTTTTTTCTTTAATCTGGAAATTCTGAAATTTGGCCACAATATTCCTTGGAGTCTTTATTTTAAGATCTTTTTCAGAAGGTGTTCGATGAATTCTTTCAACGCCTATTTTCCCTTCCGGTTCTATTACTTCTGGGCAGTTCTCTTTGATGATTTCCTGTAAAATAGTATCTAGGCTCTTTTTTTCATCATAATTTTCTGGTAGTCTGATGATCCTCAGGTTATCTCTCCTAGATCTATTTTCCAGGTCTGTTGTTTTTCCAAGTAAATATTTGACATTTTTTTTCAATCTTTCATTTTTTTGGTTTTACTTGACTGATTCTTGATGTCTCAATGAATCAGTCATTTCTATTTGTTCAGTTCTAATTTTTAGTGAGTTATTTTCTTCATTAGCTTTTTTTTACTTCTTTTTGTATATGTCCAATTGAGTTGTTTTGCTCTATGGAATTTTTTTCCATTTCACTAATTTTTTTTTTTTTTAGTGAGTCATTTTCCTTTTCCAATTCGCAAACTCTGTTTCCCAATTCGCAAACTCTGTTTCCCTGCACTTCTTGGGAGTTTTTTACCTTTTCCAATTCACATTTCAAGAAGTTGTTTTCTTTTTCCACTTTATCAAATTTTTCTTTTAGTGAGTTATGTGTCTTTCCCCATTTCTCTTCTAGCTCTCTTTTAAGTTTTTTAATAGTCTCTGCTAGGAGAGCCTTTTATATTAGAGACCAACAATCATCTGGAGACTGTTTGCTATTAGTCTCTTCAGGGTTGAAAAGCTGTTCTCTTTCTGTATAGAAACTATCAATCGTTCTTTTGATTTTTTTACTCATTTTGTTAAAACCTGTAAGGTTTGCCTTCAGAGCCAGGAGGTTACTAGCTTCCTCTGCAGAGCAGTGAAAGGTATATGGACGGGTAGCTGTCCTGCCAACCGGCTACAAAAAGCAGTGAGGTACTGGAGTGCTCTGGGAAAGAGTTCCCCACCCGAAAGTAACTCAGGCCTGCAGGGCCGGGCTGGGAAAGTGCCTTTCAAAGAACCTCAGCTGTGTGAGATAACGACTGCCCTGGGGCTAGACACTTAGCAGTGAGCAGCTGAACAGTGAATGGATTTGCAGGGACCAGAAGTGTCTGCCCCAGAAGCGCAGGCAGCTGGGGAGGTTCTATTGCCACAGGCCGAGCCCCCCACACTGCCCATTAGAGGCTGCCCAGGCTGTGCCCCACTGTTGTGCAGATTAGTAACTGTCCCCGCAAAAGCCCCGAACTGCCGGATGTGGCCACAGGGCTGCGATTAAGTCTGCCTGAGTCACTTCCGGATTTGAGGGGTTACAGCCAGATCTGTTAGCTTCTGGTGTTTTTTAGAGGACCCTCTGTTTTAGGCTTTAACTTCTCTGCCAGTTTACTGCTTTGTAATCAAGGCAGAGCAGTTAGCCTATAGCAGAGTGGTCTCTATAGCTTCTCTAGCCACAGAGATCACCCCCGCCCCTGGTCTGCTCAGGACGCTAGCCTCTCGCTGCCTGTGCTAGTCTGTTCCTGGCCCCTCAGGACAAACCTTTCCTGGCAAGCTTCCTGGTCGGCTGGTAAGTTGTAGTGCTTCTTATCTTCATGAATTTAAGCAGTGAAGAGTTATTTTTGAGGCTGGATTAAATAGTTGGTTATGAGGGTAATGAGAGGAGCTTAGAGAGTCATGTGTGCCTGCTCCGCCATCTTGGCTCCACCCCCCTTTATCTATTTTAGAAATAAGACCTTTATCACCAACACTGGTCATAAAGATTTTTTGCAGGTTTGCATTTCTCTTTTAATCTTGGTTTTGTTAGTTTTGTTTGTGCAAAACCTTTTTTAATTTAATCGAATTTAATGGAACCAAATTTATCCATTCTGTCTTTCATATGTTTTCTCGTTCTTTGGTCATAAATTCCTCCCTTCTCCAAAAATCTGATAGGTAAATTATTTCTTGCTCTCTTAGTTTATTTATGGTATCATTCTTTATGCCCAAATCATGGACCTATTTTGACTTTTTGGTATGGGGTGTGAGCTATAGGTGTATACTAATTGTCCGAAATATTATTTTCCAGTTTTCCAGCAATTTTTGTCAGTGAGCTCTTATTCTGAGAAGTTGGAGTTTGGTAAAAACAACCTGGGAAGAAAACCAAAAATGCAACAACAAAAAGAGTGCAAATGCTATGTTGTGGTCCATACTCATTTCCCCAGTGTTCTTATGCTAGATGTAGCTGGTTCTATTTATCACTGATCAATTGGAACTGAATTGAATCCTCCTATTGCCAAAGACAGCCACCTCTTTCAAAATTGATCCTCATATAGTATTGTTATTGAAGTGTTCTGCTTATTTCACTTAGCATTAGTTCATGTTAAGTCTCTCCAAGCCTTTCTGTATTCATCCTGCTGATCATTTCTTACAGAACAATAATATTCCATAACATTTATATGCCATAATTTTCCCAGCCATTCTCTAATTGATGGACATCCATTCAATTTCCAATTTCTAACCACTACAAAAAGGGCTGCCACAAACATTTTGGCACATACAAGTCCCTTTCCCTTCTTTAATATCTCTTTGGGATATCTAATAAATAAAACCACAAAAATCAATCAAACCACAAAACAAAAATTAAAGAGGTAAATAGAATACTAGAAAAATTAGGTGTGATAGATATTTGGAGAAAACTAAATGCAGATAGAAAGGAGTACACTTTCTTTTCGGCAGTTCATGGATCCTATACAAATATTCAACACATATAGGACATAAAAACCTCAAATCCAAATGCAGAAAGGCAGAAATAGTAAATGCATCCTTTTTGGATCATGATGTAATAAAAATTACATTCAATAAAAAGTCAGGGAAAAATAGACCAAAAAGTAATTGGAAACTAAATAATCTCATCCTAAAGAATGATTGGGTGAAACAATAAATCATAGATAATTAATAATTTCACCCAAGAGAATGATAATAATGAGACATCATACAAAAATGTGTGAAATACAGCTAAAGGAGTAATAAAGTGAAATTTTATCTCTAGAGGCCTACTTGCATAAAATAGAGAAAGAAAAAATCAGTGAATTAGGCTTGCAACTAAAAAGCTGGGAAAATAGCAAATTAAAAACTCCCAATCAAACACTAAACTTGAAATTCTAAAAATAAAAGGAGAGATTAATAAAATTGAAAGTAAAAAAAAAAAAAAAAAAAAAAAACCCTGGTGTTCCAAATCATTATTGATCAGAGAAATGCAAATTAAGACAACTCTGAGATACCACTACACTCCTGTCAAATTAGCTAAGATGACAGGAAAAGATAATGATGAATGTTGGAAGTGATGTGGGAAAACTGGGACACTGATGCATTGTTGGTGGAGTTGTGAATGGATCCAGCCATTTTGGAAAGCAATTTGTAACTATACTCAAAAAGTTATCAAACTGTGCATACTCTTTGATCCAGAAAAGTTACTACTGGGCTTATATCCACTTTCCCCTTTTTCTGGTACAATTTCCTTTCTATCTCTAGATTCTTTTTAAAATTATAACAGTAAAACCAAATTATACCTGTATGTTTTATATATACTTATAACAGAAATATAGTTCTCAAGATTTATTTTTACCTTTTTATGCTTCTCTTAAGGCCTATATTTGAAGGTCAAACTTTTTGTTTAGTTCTTTTTTTTATTAGAAATAAATCGAATTCACCTATTTCATTGAATGTCCATTTTCTTCCCTGGAAGAAATTTTGGAATATCAGATTCCAGGCCCTTCGATCTTTTAACATAGATGCTGCTAGATCTTGAGTAATCCCTATTGTGGCTCCTTGGTATTTGAATTGTTTCTTTCTGACTGCTTGTAGTATTTTTTTTTCTCGGTATAATAGTTCTGGAATTTGGCCACAATATTTCTTGGAGTTTTGATTTTGAGATCACTTTCAGTAGGTGATTGATAAATTCTTTCGATGTCTATTTTACCTACTGTTTCTATAACATCTGGGCAGTTCTTTTTGATGATTTTCTGAAAAATAGTGTCTAGACTCCTTTTTTCATCATACTTTTCAGGAAGTCCAATAATTCTCATATTATCTCTCCTAAATCTGTTTTCCAGATCTGTTGCTTTCCCATGTAGGCATTTAACATTTTTTCCTACTTTTTCATTTTTTTGGTTTTGCTTGGATGATTTTTGGTGTCTCCTCAAATCATTCATTTCCATTTGCTCAATTCTGATTTTTAATGAAATATTTTCTTCATTTACTTTTTTTTAAATTTCTTTTTATAATTGTCCTATTGAGTTTTTAAATGAGTGTTTTGTTCGATGGAGTTTTTTTTCCATTTCACCAATTTTATTTTTTAAGGAGCTATTTTCTTTTTCCGATTCACTAATTTTGTTTTTCAGGGAGTTGATTTCTTTATACACTCTATATTTTAATGAGTAACATGACTTATGCAGATCCTCTTGCAAAGTTTCCCTTTCATTTCCCCATTTTTCTTCTAGCTCTCTTTTAAGAGCCTTTTAAAATTTCTTTTATGAGAGCCTTGTATAATGGGACCAGGTTATATTACCATTTGGGACTTCATCTGGAAACAATCTGCTTTTAGTCTCCTCAGGATTTGAAGTCTGGTCTCTTTCAGTATAGAAGCTATCTATAGTTAGAGCCCGCTTTGCTTTTTTACTCATTTTGACAAAAAAACAAAACAAAACAAACAAATAAACAAATAAAAAACTGCAGTCTGCTTTTGGGGCAGTGTGGTATTGCCAAGCTTCCTCAGCAGACAACAGGAAGTAGCAGTAAAGCAGCATGAGACAGCAGTGGCTGTGCTGGAATCAGAGTCTGTGCTGTGGTCAGTGTCTGCATTGGGATCAGTTGATGCAAGCTGAGATAGTGCAGAGCCCTTCTCGGTGCTGGGTGGGTATGGCCAGGTCCAAAAAGACTCTAGCATTTTGGGGTTATAGTCTTTATCCCCTGTGTTTATAATTTCTCTGCAATCTACTGGCTTGCTGCCAGAGCATAGTAGCTAACAAAATAGTAAAGTTCTCCCCACAAATTTTCAGCCTGTGAAGACCCCCACACAAACACCCCTCCAGTCTGCTCAGTATGAGCTGTTTTCTGTGTTCTCACTGCTTGACTCTTGCACGTCTTAGCCCCATTCTGTTCCTAACCTGGAGTAAAAACAGATCTTTTCTGGTGAATTTTGAGATTATCTTCTGTTGGTAATGTGTTTTACTCCCAATATTCATGGGTTTTGACAGTCAAGCACTAATTCTGAGGCTGAGTTTCATAAAAAGTAGTTTGAGAGTAAAGGAGAGCAGACCACATATAATTTTCACTTTATCAGATTCTGTTCAAAGGCTTAATTTCATATAGTTTTCAAGAAAACTGAGAGATCTAAGCAACTTCACTCCACCATCTTGTTCCACTCCCAGAACTTGGATTTGTTCACTAAGAGTTCATTAATAACTTTAAGAAAATATATTTTTTTTTGCTGAGGCAGTTGGGATTAAGTGACTTGTCCAGGGTCACACAGCTAGGAAGTATTAAGTATCTGAGACTGGATTTGAACTCAGGAACTCTTGACTTCAGGGTTGATGCTCTATCCACTCCGCTACCTAGCTGCCCCAAAAGTAATTTCTAAGGGATGATAAGTTGGGAAACTACGTTATAAGGGTTTATGAAGAGTGACAGGAGAAAAAGTGGAAATTGTGGTTGACTTTTTCAAAAATTTATTTCTCCAAAAGGAGAACTATAGAAGGAAAGTTAGTGAAGACGAAAGATGAAGTGAGATTGAGGGAAATATATATATGTGTGTGTGTATTGTATTACTGTTGGCTAGGATGTTCATAGCCAGTTATTAGTCATTGTACTGTACATCAATTCTCTTGAGTCTAGAGTCTTCACACCTGAATTATGACAAAAATATATCTGTTCTTTTGTGCAGAAGTCTTTCCTCAATGCTGTGTATGTTACACAAACCAGGACTAATCTTCTTATGTCTAGGCATGTGTTTGTCTTTATTTCCTTCAAGATAGAAGGAAAATAAAGAGCTGGATTGAAGACACAAATTGACTTTTTATTCTGTAAATCATGATTTCGCCAATGTGCCTAGTATAATCCTGTACATGATGCATGCTCAATTGCTGTTGTTAACTAAAAGAGACATTATAGCATCATGGTAAAGTTTTGGATATGGAGACAAGAAACACCTGCATTTAAATATGTCCTCTGATATTTAGGTTTTACAGTACTATGACACTTATTCTCTCTCAAAAGCAGTTTCTTCATTTGTCAATAATACATTAATACCTTATTCCAGTGAATCAAATGAGATGATCAATTGGGATAGTATATATTTTGGTATCCATAATCTCTTAGGTCAATAGGAAAATGTTCAAGATATAAATAATATGTGACAAAGTAAGGAATCTAATTAAAGAAGTTAAATTTAATATTTTAGGTAACACCAAGCCTTGATAAGATGGAATCAGAATATGTTCCTTAAGAGATTATATCTTATTTAAAATGAAAAGAAAAAGAAAAAAAATCAATGGACAACAAGAAAAACCGCATATTAATAAGATACATTCATGTGATAAGGTCCAGACACTATAGCAGGGAAATTTATTTCTCTTTTCTATAAAGGATAATGGTCTTTCCAATGAAAGACAGGTTTTAAATGGCTAATAAGAAGAGATGGAAGATAAATTGTAATATCATAATATAATACTTACAAAATACTTAGTTGCCCTTATTTATCACAGGACACAAGTCCTACATTGATCAATCAATAAGTATTTGCTAGAAATATACTATGTGCCAGAAGTTATTTTAAATACAGAAGATTCAAAGACAAAAATGAACAATTTAGGGAGTTCTAAAATCTTATATTCTATCAATGAAAATGGCATATGTATCTAAAATGTATTGAAAATAAATACAAACTAAATTTTTGAGTAGAAGTAAAAAAGCATTTGATGGTGTTAATGTGTGTGCTATACAAAATGACATGGATTAAAAACAGAAATGTTACTAAGAAGATGAGGGAAAAAAAAAAAACAAGTATTATAATTATGGGGCTAGCCTGTCAAAAGGCAGGACAATGGGAAATGGAGTGTCATGAATGAAGAACCAAGATGAGTTTGGTTGAATTGCAAACAAAGAGTGAATAGGAATGTTATATCAAAAAGCTCAGAAGGATAATGTAAATCAACCAGTGAAGGACTTTAAATAGTAAACATGGAAGTTGTTAGTTGTTTATGAAAGCAATTATGAAAGCCATTGGAGTTTAATGATCAAGGCAGTGACGTGGCCAGACGTGATTTAGGATTATGATTTTTGGCAATTGTGGGGAAGATAGATTAGAAATGTCAAAGAATATAGGTAAGGGAATTAATTACTTCTGGCAGACTATTGCAAAAGTTCAGGTAAGAGACGATATTTCCCCTTGAAATAAGGGGATGGCAATATTAATAGAGAAAACACTATATATGAGTATCCATGAGGTTCTAAGAGGAAGTGAAGGTGAGTTTGTAGGTTAATCAACTTGGAAAGATCATGATAATTACATGAAATATTACAGTATTCAAGGACAAATGTATAAAAAAAGTTTTTTGCTTGTTTTGTTTCATTTAAAGGGAAATGAAAGAGAGCAGAAGTCTATCATAAGCCAATGAGCATGATTTTAGCTCCTGGGAAAAATATAGAATATATTGTTAAATGTGTCATTAACTAACATCTAAAAAAGGAATTTTTGATAATTAGGAGCTAACATTGTTTCAACAACAGACCTCACCAATTAAACTTTTTTTTTCTTTTCTTGGCCAGAATTAATTAACAGATCAGGAGAAGGCTAAAGACATGATAAATTTCACTCTATTTTATCAAAGCTTTTGGCAAAAAATCTCCTGCCATAATGATAGAAAATAGAAACATAGCCTACACAATGGCATTTAATTAATTGGATTTGGAACTAGTTAGTGACTTAAACTAAAGAATAGTTAATAGTATTTAGATGTTAACTTGGAAGATGTTATCATTGAAATAGCCCAGGGATCTGTCATCCTTGAACAGTTCAGCATCTTTATCATTGAATTAGATAAAATCATATAAAAGCTGGAAGGGATAGAACATATTTTATATGACAAAGGATACAAAAATATGTCAATAAAATAAAATGTTGAATTGAATGCAAGAAACTAAAATGTAATCGGAATATATATAAAATCTTAGATTTGGGTTCAATAAATTTGTCCATATTCCAAATAGATGTGGCTAGAAATCATTTCATTTGAAAAATATATATATATATATCAGAATGGCTAGTAGACTGAAAAATCAGTGTGAGTCAATAAATAATGTGAGATAGCAGCAAAAATAAAAAAGATGATAGTCATCCTTAAGCTTTTTTACTATGGAAGATGCCAAAGTTGATTCTTCTAATATCCTATCTTTGTCAAAATAAAAGTGGAATGTTGTATTCAGTTCTAGGTGCTGTACTTTAAGTAAGGCCATTGACGGGATCTGAAGTGAGTATGCAGGTAAAGCCACCAGAATGCAGAAGAACCTCAGAATTGTAACATATTAAGATTATTTTAATATTTTAAAATTCTAAATTTAAATAATATCTTCCCCTAAGAAACAATTTCCATATACAGAAAAAGAGAAAAAATTGAGTATTTGTAAAATCATGAATCTTTCTTTTGTACTGACTTAAAAATAGGGAAGTTAGATATATTTGTTTCAAGGTTGTTTTGCCTTTTTTTTTTTCTTTGAGATTTTCCTCTGTTCCTGTTTGTCTATTTTTAAATCACCTTCAATGACTTTTCTCTTTTCATTTACCTCCTTTATCTAATTCATTAATTCATTGACTTATTTATTTGTCTCACTAGCTACTGATTTTACTCCTAAATACTTTCTCTCAAATAACAAGAAGAAATCAAAAGCATGGACAGGTAAAATAAATCCTCACATTCTCCCTGATAAAATATGTCTTACTTTAAACCATATGTTCATATTTCCTGTTTCAGTCTATGGAAAGAATTTTTCAATATCATTCCTTTGGAACTGTAGTTGCACATTATATTGATTAGATTTTTTCCTTTTTTTTCCCATTACAATGTTCTTACTACTGTATCAGTTGTTCTCTGCTTCTGCTTATCTTACTATGAATCCTTTTAGCAGCCTTCCAGGATTTATTTTGTCTGAAACTATCCCTTTATTCATTTCTCATAGCACATTACTATTCATTACATTTGTATAACACATTTGTTCAGTCATTCCCCAATTGATGAACATCTTTTTTGTTTCTAATTCTTCTCTAGAACAAAAAGTGATACTAAAAATACGTTTGTACATTTGGGTCTTTTTCCTTTCTTTGATCTCTTTGTAGGTACAGGTTTTGTATTGGGATTACTAGGTTAATGGTAATATGAAGATTATTCTTAGGAATATGATTTTTAGTTTTGAGAAGACAAGATTAAAGGAAGATCAAAATTCCTTTATTCTAGTATTTGAAAGGCTGTTAGTAAAGGGCATTACATTATTCTACCTCCAAAGGGAGATCTTGTAAACAGAGTAGAAATTTTAGGGAGATTTATTTAGGCTCAATATAAAGGAAAAATATTCTAAACCACAATCGTAATTTAAATGGAATGGACAGCTCCTTGTCCCATTTTTCTCCCCAATGGAGTGAATTTCCCTTTTTTCCAAGGTTTTCAAATAAAGGCTGAGTTGAGATTTATTAGACATATTCTATGTAGGATTCAGACATGATGATCTTTATAATGCCTTTTCAACTTTTAGTTTCGGATTCTATTTAGAGCAATTATAATATTTTGTTCATTTAACTCATTTCATACCCTATCAAAAGCCCAATAAGGAAATTGACATATATTTACCATGTTTTCATATTAAAAATCATAAGGAAATGTAAGAGGGAAAAGAAAAAAAAATGTTTTAAGAAGTCCCTTTAAACATAAAATAGAATTTTGCTTCTGATAGTAAGCACAGTTAAAAAGTGGATCTGTAGGTTTTGCATTCCAATAATCTTTGTTTTGTGGGAAGGAGTAAATTGTAGTAGTTGGATATTGTGGGAAATCATGAAAGCCTATGACTGTACTCACACAAAATGCCTCCTATTTAGAAAAGATTCCCATTTCATTAGAAAAACATGCAACATATGAACCAGTATAATTTGCTTTGACACACCATCATTATTTGTTTAGATAAATTAATAAATAGCACCTTTGGGTGCTGACAATATATTCAGGTCCTGTCATGGCTGATTAGAATATCTGCCTAAAGGTAATAAAACAAAAGAATACATTAATATATGAAGGTTCCCTTTGTTTACTTAATGTGGAACAATTACTGTTTATTCATTCCACCAATCACATTTTTCTGTGAGTGATTCGCCCTCTTGCTTGCAGCATTAACATGAAAAGGGCCATTAGTCACATTTTATTGTGGCCCAAAGCTCTTATTTCCTGTGAGTTAGAGAAGCTGGAATGATTTAAATAGGTAGCATGGAAGCTCACTAATCCAGTTTGTTCAAAAGATGTATGATTAGCAATATGAGAATAAGAAAAGTATCCCAAGTGAAGAATCTCTAAAAATTGAATTCTGAAATATTATATAGAATAATTATGACATTTGACAACCAAATTATAGGGATCTTTCATTTGAAATATTAAACAAGGTGAACATAAGTTATTTATCACTGTTACAAATATAGGTCGTAAAATTTCATTATTAAAGTCTCAAATTAATTTATTTTTTGCATATTAATTGTAAAAAGAGAAAATAGGAGATGAGGAGTGAAGAGAAGGGAAAAAGAGATGAGAAAAAAGTACAAGAAAGTAGAGGAGAATGATAGGGAAGGGAAAAAAGAGGGGATTCAAAAAGAAAGGAGGGAGATTCAATATTACATAATCTCATCTGTCTATTCTTATTTCTCCCCCTTTTAATATTATTTATTATTAGACAGCTAATGGTACAGTGGATAAAGTGCTGATCTTGGAATTAGGAAGACCTAAGTTCAAATTCTGCCCCAGAAATTTGTTGAACCAACTTGGTCAAATGACTACCTTGCCATACCTTAGTTTCCTCATCTATAAATTGGGATAATAATAATAGCTACTGCCAAGGGTGCTATGAAAATAAAATAGATATGTTTAAAGTGCTTCACAAGCTTTGGAGTACTGTATAAATGTTAACTATTTTTTTTAATACAGACTCTGTGAACCCAGGCAAATAAATGACTTCTCAATGCTTCAGAACCTGTTCAAGACTATGTGTTTCCCAAAAGTTATTAAAGGTCTTCATTAGTGGATAGAGTATCCTCCCTAGGAGTGCCTAAATAAATGAAATAATAAAATTTACATTTTATTATATAATATATTATATGTAATATAATAATAAAAATTATATTTCATTAAGCACCACCAACAAAAATCACAGCTCTTTTACATTTATTAAGAAATGTTTTCTATCCAGCACTCCCCATAAGGATACATAGTGGCTTGTATTTTCTATTACAATTCTTAATTATTTCTTATCTCTGTCAGGTAGGACAGTATTTTTCTATGTCAACCAAGAATTTTCAATCAGTCATTCCACAGATGAGAACAATTTACTCATATCTTGTTTCTAAACAGTATTTGATTATCCTAGTGTCTATTTCTTTTTTATATAGATTAGTCTTCCTCCATTTACTCCAGGAATAATAGAAATACATTTCTGGAGACGTTATCTTCCACTTTCTTTTTAATGATTTTAAGTGGCATCAAATGCTATTTGATAACTTTTTGTGATACTATTAATGGGCAGATAATATGATATTTTAGTATGGGAAAGCAGGACATTAGACTTTTCCTTTTTAATTTTCAATAGCATTTTATTTTCCCAAAACATGCAAAGATAGTTTTCAAAATTCATTTTTGTAAGACTTTGTGTTCCAAATTTTTCTCCTTTCCTTCCTTAACCCCCCTCCCCAAAACAGCAACTAATGTGATATAGATTAAATATATGCACTTCTTTTAAACATATTTCCATGTTTATCATGTTGTGCAAGAAAAATCAGACCAAAAGGGAAAAACAAAACATGAGAGAGAAAACGCACAAAAAATGAAAATACTATGCTTCAATCCATACTCAGTCAAATCCATCATAGTTGGTCATCATACTATATTCTTGTTAGTGTATACAATGTTTTCTTGGATTTGCTCACTTCATTCAGTATCAGTTCATGTAAATCTTTCTAGACTTTTCTGAAACCAGTCTGTTTATCGTTTCTTATAAAACGATAATAGTCCATTACATTCATATACCAAAACTTATTCAACTATTCCCCAAATGATGGGACTCTACTCGATTCCTAGTTCCTTGCCACTACAAAAAACACTTTTGTAAAGAATTTTTTTTTTTCACATGTAAGTCCTTATCCCTTTTTTATGATCTCTTTTGGATACAGACCCAGTAGTGATAATGCTGTATCAAAGGATATGCACAGTTTTATAGGCCTCAGGGCATAATTCCAAATTATTCTCCAAAATGATTGGATTTCAGAATTCCAACAATACATTAGTGTAATACTTAGGACTTTAAAGAAAATCAAGTTTCTTGATTTAATAAAATTTCAGTGTTACACAAATTTCTGATTATCTTTGGGACTGAAAAATTAGAATTCCTGAAAATTCTCTGGAAATTCTCAAATTATAAGTTTTTCTGTATTTTTCAAAATATTTTATGTATGTGTGTCAACATAATAAAAATATCATTTTCTGTAATAAAGTAATAAAAATGTTTTGGTGCTTTTCTCTAAAAGTAATAGCAAAAGTCCATTCTCTGATAATGATGATAAAGCAATTTATTATGCCAATGATTTAAAACATATTTGGCAAAGAGCTGATTTATTTCCCTTGATTTTGCCCTCCATATTTATTATCATAGATATCTAAACTTAATGGCATTTATAAAGAATTATGGTATAAAGCATACATTCAAACACTAGAAATCACTAGTAAATTGTATATTATTTGAACAACATAGCCTTCACATTTTGTAGCATGATAGCACTGCATAGAATCAGACAATGAAATTGCAAACATAAGCAATCATTTTGTTTTAAAAATTTATCTATTGAAATATCACTCATAATATTTCTTTTTAATAGGGCTTC
Source organism: Antechinus flavipes (assembly GCF_016432865.1). Lineage (NCBI taxonomy): Eukaryota > Metazoa > Chordata > Mammalia > Dasyuromorphia > Dasyuridae > Antechinus > Antechinus flavipes. The sequence continues at coordinate 61,251,902 of NC_067401.1, read as the reverse complement.
CAAGAAATGTTGACTTCAAGACCATTGATTTTGACTCCTTATCAACATTTCCCTCTTGCTTTTGTCTTGATAGTTTCAAATTGCTTTAGTTTAGGATTTAAGTGAACTTCCCCTCTTTTCCCAACAAATGACAAAAGAGGCACCAAGTGGTTATGAAAATAGAGTCTTCAAAAGGGTTTAATTGTTTTGATAAATTTAATATTTCCCTAGAAATATTAGGTGAGGTCAACAAAGTAAATAATACATACACTGATATAATGATATGTTGAAGACTTTCAGAGGGATCAACTAAAATCCAAATTAAAGAACCCCAGCAATGGTTTGAAATTAAATCAAATATAGTATATTTGATTTAAATAGAGTATAATAAAATGTTCCTGCACATTTCTAAAATAGAATAGTAATAATTTACCCCCACAGGATAAATTTAAGATATTTAGCAGCAAAGTAAAATGGACATTGTTAGACTTTGAATCAGGAAAAATCAGATATCCTGCTTCAGAGATTTATTATCTATAGTATCTCAGGCAAGTCATATAACATCTCTGAGGTTTAGTATTCATACCTGTAAAGTGGGTATCATAGAATTTTTCCCTCACAGAATTATGACAATAAAGGTAGTTAAATAAAATATTTGATATAGGTAAATAATTAAAATGTTTTGTCAGTATTTACATAAAGCACAGTGTAAGTATTACTTATCATTTTTGGATTACTATAAGTTTAGAGAGTTTAGCTGAAATGGATATTTAACATAATTTCAGAAGTCATTAGAAATATAATAATGTATATACATACATACATATACAAATACACACACACGTGCATGTGTGTATCCTCTTGAGACCCTCTTAATCCCAGACTATTTTTCCTCTGCATATATTCATTGGGAGAATTTGGCTTATTGAATACAAAATTCAAGTCATAATTTAAATAATCAAGTTTTGAATATGTTATTGTCAGTTGTATCCCCCCTTACAACTTCTATTTGAATATAGTTTTCAAAAGAAATGAAAAAAGAGACATTTTTGTGATTCTTAGCATCATACTTACAATATATTATTATTAAACTCACTCACGAGGGAGCTTCAGTAATTGGTTTGGAAACAGGAGTCTGTATTAAAAAGGGATTTAACTACACAAATCTGCTATCTGTAAAAGGGGGAAAAAGATAAATAGTTCAATAAAATACAACAAATATGGAATTTTTTTTTGGCGACTGGTTTGACTGGAATGCATTTGAATTTGAATATTTCCTGTGAAATAAAACCACTTTTGTCATTCATGAAAGCAGTACAAATACATCTTTTTGTGTCTGTATGTGGTAGCCCCTTTGGGAGTTTACCCCAGTGAGAATTAAAAAGTTTGGTGTTGAAAAACCACATAATGTTTCAAGCTACTCTGCAGTCTTAAAGCTGTTGCTCATGAATCCTCACCAGTACTTTGACTTTTAATAGTCATTCTGTACACACAATTAGCTCAAAGAAAAAAAGTGGCATTTTTATCATTAAAATCACAATATCATCATAAATATCATAATAATTGTAATGACAAAACATTCCCTCCATAAAGCTAAGATATAGTCCCTTAGAATTATGCATTGCATTTGGTATAAGAATAGGAATCCAGACAGAGTACACTACACATTTAGGAAATATATGTAGCCAAGATAACTCAGACTTCCTCTACTCTAGTTGTCATATGGTACTGCTAAGTTTTTCTTTGGTAATTTTTTTTCCTTCCTTATAATGACGTCCTCACATTGCTTCCTCTGATCTTCGTGTCTCTGCTGGGTACTCACTCTACTAGGATTCTCTCAGTAGTCTAACTTCTAATAATCAGAGTTCTCTAAACACATAAAGATCTTCCTGTTTCCTGTCTTATCTGACAGAGGTTGCTTTCTATTAGAAAGAATGAAATGAAGGAAAGAAAAGCAACTTACCTGCTTACTATATGTCAAACACTGTGCTAAATGGTGGGGACGTAAATTAAAGAGGAAAACAATGCTTTTGAGAAGTATAGATTTAAATTGTGTAGTGTGTCCTACTGAAAAATTGGCTCTACTGAAAGACATGATGACCTTGTGGGAGAAAGTGGGGAGAGAAAGAGAAGGGACTCTCCTTATTCAATAGTGAAAAATAATTCTCTATCAAGTCCTGGGCTCTCTTCCAAAGTTGTCTTCCTTTTCAGTATCCAGAACTTATATCCTTCAGAGCTGGCTTTTGTCTTGAATTATACTTTAGAGAGTGCTTATTGTTTTTAAATGATCACTGTATTGGAGCCTGATCCTTTGATCACCCAACAATGAACACTCACATGCTAATCCCACCAAGTTTGACTTGAAGAACTGCACACTTCTGAAAGGCATAACTTCCTTTTTTAAACATTAAACCTTCATTTCTCTATTTCCTATAATTTTAGTACAATTTTTCAGTAGTATCCTTTTTATCCCACCTTTCAATTGCAGTTTTTCTTATTCCCTTTCTCTTTTAATTAAGTATTCTATCTTTATGACTAGTTTTAGTTAAATAATATTAATGTATTTCCATTCCCACATACTTTCCTCCTTACCACAAATACCTCACTCTTATTCCAAATGACATAAATTTGAGACAGTACATAACCACTCAAAACAACCACACCCATAAACATAATCATTCCTTTATAAGCAATGCTGCATAATTGAGAAATAGCTGGCCTGATTTAAGCTTTCATTATTCTAGTGACTATGGAGCCAAACATAATTGACAAAATCAAATAATGATGATGATGATGTTGATCATCATGGGAGTGGTAGAGATGAACAACTAATTCTTCTTGTCTTGAACACAAAGCATCATTCCCAGGGTAGGATATGACTGAATTTGACAAGGATATGATTATAAAATAAGCATTTAAACTCAGAAGAGAAGGCGGCACAAGGACTGTGGATTTAGATAGAAAATAATTTAAATACTTAAATAGTCCCACTTCCTTATTTTAAAGATGAAGAAACAGGCTGAGAGATATCAAATAACTTGCTTAAACAATGGTTGAGTAGGATTTTGTACCCAGTCCAATAACTCCAAATCTAGTCATCTTTCCACTCTAGCAAATTACTTCCTTGGCTTGATTATGATGATATAATTTTGCAGGCATAGTCTGATACTAGTTTTCAAACTCTAGCTTCAAATGATTTTAATCTCTTTCTATCATATTATTGAGAATATGAAAACCATATCAAAGATAAATCAGGATACCTATCTCATTTGTAGGATATCAGACTATGCAAGATAATATATCATCATTTTACTTTCCTTTTCTTAGGCAAATCTATGCTCTCTGGTTCCTGTTTGCTATAGGAATTTGAGGATTTGAAGTGATTCTATGAAATTCTATGAAACAATAAAAACAAGTGAATCTATGAATAGATATTTATATACTTTTTTTTAAACTGAAAGGATTTCTACAGCTAAAGTTAAATTAATATTAAACTTTTGAACCAAATTAAAATGCATCTAGTCTATCAAGTTTTTTTTTTTCTTTTCTTAGGCAAATCTATGATCTCTGGTTCCTCTATGTTATAAATATTTGAGAATTTGAGGTAATTGTGAATAGATATTTATAGACTTTTTAAAAACTGAAATGAATTCTATATCTAAAGTTAAATTAATATTAAACCTTTGAACCAAATTAAAATACATGTTATGCTATTGTCCAATTTGAACTTGAGACATTAGTTTGGTTCTTAAAATTTTTTGTCATTATTCACTGGTTTTAATCAGATCAATCTTGCATATTCCCATATGTCTTGACCAGAGAACATGTGGGACTCTATGAAGTAAATTAGCTTGTACTCTTGAGAAAGTAAGTCTTTAATTTTTTTGATTGTTTGTTTTAGCAAAATCTACAGATGTTGGCTAAGAGCTATAACAGGCAGGATGGATGATAGCCACTATATTCTGCAAGGCAATCTTCTTTTAAAACAAAGAATTTCTAGTTTAAATTAGAAGCCAAGGCATTCTACTTTTAAAAAGAAAGAACATCTAAAGAAAGAAAACAGTTGAATTCTGAGTTATCTATACTAATACACAAGAAACAAGGAAACCTCTCTGGAGAACAATCATATACTAATAGAGAATAGGCAAAAGTGATGAGTTCACATTATCAAATTTCTAAGGAAATAGTCATTGCTGAAATTCCTATGATAACTGAGGATGGTGTTTTGGTAATATATCACAGCTCTGATGATAAAATTATAGCTAATAGAGAAAAAGGAGATTTAAAGCCTAAAAAAGAAGTTATCCCTTTAAGAAGTATGCAGCTCTTCAAATAAAGCTTAGTAGAATTAGAATGTTAGTGTTCATTGTTGGATGGTCAAAGGATCAGGCATCAATACAGTGACTCTTTAAAAACAAGAAGTATTCTATTAAGTATAATTTAAGACAAAAGGAAATTCTAAAGAATATAAGTTTTGCATAATGAGAAGTTTTTTAATATAGTTTTCAATCTAAATATGAATTCCTAGATTTTTTTTTTTTGAGGCAGTCAGGGTTAAGTGATTTCCTCAGTGTCACATACCTAATAGTATCTGAGACTGGATTTGAACTTGAGTTCTTTTGACTGCATGGTTCTCTATTCATTAAACCACTTAGCTGGTCCCCCAAACTCTAGGTTCTTGAAATAATTATCATCACTAAGTTCAATTGGGGTATTCCCCTTTAAAATCAAAGCAGGTAGTGCCCTAAGACTTGGAAGAACTTTAGGAGGAAGAGCTGAAGGCATAGAATTGTAGTGAAGAGAGCTGATTTGGACCCAACTTTTGATCCTTGCTACCTGTATAACCCTAAAAACATGACAAAATTTCTTCAGTGCCTCTTCATCTGTAAAAGGAAATAATAATCATAGAACCTTTAAAGATCATTTTGAAGAAAATACTTTTTAAACTTGACAATACTTTGTAAATGCAAAATGTTATTATGTGTGGTACTTTCAGCATTTTTCTATCACTTTTTTTTGCTATTATATGATGTCATTTAGTTGATTCAAATTGAAATCCTTTTATAAAGCACAATTTCCGATTTTAGATCTTTAGAACAGCTTTTAAAAAGTGAATTAGTACATCTCTGTAAGGCAAAATGATACACAAAGGAAACTAAGCAAGTCTGTACAGCCTAAACCCTCCAACTGGAAGAACACCAAACCTAAGGGATTTAATCCTTTTTTATTTTTCCTTGAAGAGAGATAAATGAAAAGAAATGAATACTGACATGTGAATTTTTTAAACTAGAATGTGCCAGCATACTTGGTTTATGTTGATAGTGAAATAACTTTGTATAAATGTTTCCTAACAGTATAGAGCACATTGGGGAAAATGCTGAATCTTGAGAGAATTGAAAAGAATAATTTAAGGACCAGAATAATGTTGTTAACAAAAGTTATGCAGAAATCTTTAATTATAAAATTACAAACCAATATTTAGGCACTTGATTGTATGATGAAGTCAAACTATTATAGGTATCTTCTAAAGAATCCTTTTACAGTTGTATACATTGAAGATTTTCTCTGAATTCCCTAAGAAGTACTTTGGAAAGATAAGAATTCTTTCCTCTACCCACATTTCAACTTGCAATTGTAATGGGCTGAAGCTCGAGTTGATGCACTGAGGTCCCTAGCACATGAAGCTAAATAGCAATTGGATGATACTCTATTAATATATTCTTGGAGAAAGAATGGCCCGGTCACGCTCTTCAAGTTTTAATGTGTTGTATAGGAAATGACGTACAGACAACTTGGGTGAGTGGAGAGAGAGAGGCAGGAAGAGAAGCAGAGAGACTAGACTGCTGGTCGGGTTTGTGTCATGATGGCTCTCACTTCCTATCGCCATCTCCCTTCACCTCCACAAAGAATAAAGATTGAGAATTTTCCCTTAACCTGGCTGATTTTAAAATACGCGGTCATCACATGCAATAACTGAAAGGAAATAAAATACTGTTGTATTTTAGCAAAGGAATGTGTGGAGACTAGAATGACAATATTACATATTCTTATGGATCCATGATCTCTTTGATATATATGTTTTCTGCAATGATAAATATTTGTACCCCTCCCCAACCTCTAAGATATAGAGTATAGGTCCCTCCCATAGTTTTGCAATAGAAATAGAGCAAATGGAAGCTAACAACTTTATGAGAAATCATGATATAATAAAGCAAACAAAAATGAAAAAAATAGAAAAAATGTGAAATGTCTCATTGAAAAAATGATTGGCCTGGAAAATAGATTCATGAGATAAAGTTTTAAAATTATTTGTCTATCTGAAAGTCATGATCAAATGAAGAATCTGGCCACATCTTTCAAGAAATTATCAAGAAAAATTGTCCTCATATTTTAGAATCAGAAGGTAAACTAGAAATTGAAAGAATACACTGACCACCTCCTAAAAGAAATCACAAATTTAAATCTTCCAGGAATATTATAGCCAAATTCCAGAACTCCCAGGTCAAGAAGAAAATATTGCAAGCATTCAGAAAGAAACAATTGTATTATAATGGAGCTATAGTCAAAATAATATAAGTTTTAGCAATTTCTAAAAAAGAACCCAAGGGCTTGAAAAATGATATTGCAGAGAGCAATGGAGCCAGGATTGCAACCAAGAATAACCTATCCAGCAAAACTTAGTATAATTCTTCAGAGAAAAAGGTGATCATTTAATAAAACAGAATATTTTAAAGCATTCATAATGAAAAGACCATAGTTAAATGGAAAATTTGATTTTCAAATACAGGACTCTGGAGAAGCATAAGGAGGCAATCAGGAAAGTGATATCCTAAGAGACTTAATACGATTTATCTATTTAGATTCCTACATGGGAGGATGATACTTTTAACTCATTAGAACTTTCTTATTATTATGGAAGTTAAAAGGAATATATGTAGATAGAGAGGACAAATGAGGGTTGAATATGAAAGGATAATATCTTTTTAAAAGTGATGAAATTAAGAGGTGAGAATAGAACATACTGGGAGAAAGGGAAAGGAAAAGTGGAATGGTGTAAATTATCTCTATAAAAAAGAAGGAAAAGAAAAGTTTTCACAGTAGAAGGGAATAAGGGGAGGAGAGGGTGAGTGAATGAACCTTACTCTCATCAGAATTGGCTCAAATAAGAAATTACATGCAAACTCAACAGGAGTATAGAAATCTACCTTGCCCTGTAGGAAAATAGGAGGGGAATGTGATATGGGAAGAAGAGAGGGTGATAAAAGAGAGGTCATATTGAGGGAGGGAGTGCTCAGTAGCAAAACAATTTTGAAAAGAGGAAAAGTAAAAGGAGCAAAAACAAGAGGGAAAATATAATTAGCAATAGTAATTGTAAAAATAATTTCAAAGCGCTTTTCTCTGATAAGGACTCATTTCTCAAATACAGAGAAAACTAAGTCAAATTTATAAAAAAATATAAGAGCCCTGCCCCAACAGATAAATGATCAAAAGATATGATCTGTTCCCAAAGGCCTTTAAATTCATGCATATCTTTTCACCTAACAATACTTAACAATACTAGGCATGAATAACAAAAGATAGAAAAAAAAACAAATAAAGGAAAATTACTTATATGTATAAAAACATGTATAACAGCTCTTTTATCAAGACAAAAACAAAAAAAGAAATCAAGGGAATGCCCATCAATTGGAAAATGGCTGAATAAACTGTGGTATGTGTTAGGGATGGTATATTATTGTACTCTGGGAAATGATGAGCAAGATGCTCTCAGAAAAAACACACACACACACACACACACACACACACAAAACCTTTAACATCCTCCATGAACAAAGTGAAATATATGGTATACAAAGCAATAGTAATGTTCTGGAATGACCAGCTGCAAATGACTGTTATTGATCATAGTTCAATCATCTACTACTCCTCTGAAGGACTTATGATGCAAAATTCTACTCATATCCAAAGAAGTAACTACTTGTATTTAAATATAGATTGAACATTCTTTATCTAACTCTCTCTTTTTAATTTAATTTTTCTTGAGGGTTTTTATTTTCATTAGGGTGGGCCAGCTATGTTTTATTTCACAATTTAACTTTTATGGAACTGTTTTGCATCACTTCACATGTGGTTTCTTAATTGTAGGTGGGGATAAGGAAGAGAACCTAGAACTCAAAAATATTAAAAGCAAATGTTAAAAAATTATTTTGAATGTAACAGAAAAACATTAAATAAATAAATAAATGTTAAAAGAATCTATTATGAGTGTAGTATTATGGGAGTAACTTAAAACCCAATGATGAAGTGACAAACTTGTAAGAAGTCAACATTTTATTAGGAAAAAACACATAGATTAATAAATCTGGCATATCCAAAGTGAAATGGGGCAGTATATGCTAATATCTGAGTAGTTAAGAATAGGAATATTAGATGGAGAATTTTGATCTTTGAAGGAATTTAGGAAAATATTTGGAGAAGGGAATAGCCTGGAAATATAAACTTGAACCAGATATGTTTTAAAAAAAAAATTTCAAATTAATTGAATGTGATTTAATCCAGAAGACAACAAAAAATTCACAAAGCAATACCCTGAAATCATACTAAAGAGAAATTGCAATTGGTGGCATGCATGCAACTGGTAAAAGAAGATTGAATATTCACTTTAATAAAGTGACATATAATATCACATATTGTGGTTAACCTGAATTTAATTTCTTCTGCCTTTAATTTTTTTCTTAACATTGTAAAAGTCTTTCAAAGAAGATGTTAAGTTCTTCATAAGATAGCTAATTAAGTATTCTCTTCCATCTGATCACTCTGGTATGTTTCCTCATGTTAGTATTTCCTATAGGAACCATTTTCCCATCCTTTCTTTTTAAACAAAAGGAAAAAAATGAACATTTATTCATTGCCTTTTATTTTCAGTATTCCCCATGATCATGTTGACTTTGTTTGCTTTCTGGTTTTTTTTTTTTTCTTCCCTTTAAGATTGTTTTTACTTAACCTTACTTTCAGAGAAATAAATGTTCATACAACTCAGTCAGGAAGCCAAAATCAATTGGGGTTGGGGAGGTGTGTTAAGTCCACAGGGTGATCTGAAAGTGAAGATTATGCTTTCTATTATAAAATACAACTATGAAGTACTTACGCCTGAAAGATGTACTAAATTTTAACAGAGCACCACCGTTGTGAATCTATATTTTAAAGGACTGGAGTTTTTTGTCTGTTACTGAATAAATTTTTATCTCTGAAACAGAAATATAGCTACAGGAGCTCATAAATATGTTCTTTCCTTGTCCTGGGAGGTGATGAGATTTATCTTAATAAGAATCATAGGTTAGTGGCAATGACATAGAGTAACTTATAGTGATTAGGTATAGTTAGTTGTAAGCCACGGAAATAAAAATACTTTCTTACAATAAATGACTTCTTTGTTATCATTATAACACTAAATAGATTGTGAGATATAGAGACACAGAGAAAACTGTGGGGATTCTTTTTTTTTTTGAATTCTCAATTGGACAGTCAGGGTTTTATGTTCTAGTCAGGTATATTATCTATTTAGAGGGTATTTTGCTGTTGGCAATATCATAGTTTAAAGGTAAACATAAAAAGAAAACTATGTTTTCCAATTGCTCTTTTCTCTACCATTTAAAATAGTTGAATCTTACCCACAATTGCATTTTTCAATTCAGCAGCCCCAGTATGTATGTTGTTAAAGATGAATTGATGAGGTGTTTAGAGTTAATGATCCAAATCCTATATTGCCATGATAGTCACTGCATCAGTTTAGGAAAAGATATATAATCCCACATGGTTGGCTTTTTATTGATGCTTGTGATAGAACCACGTCTTCCAAAGGCCATCCAGGTGCCATAGTTGTGCCTCATATTAAAAATAAATAACACAATAAAGTCCATTCCCTACTCTTTAGAAAAACAATTGGCAGGTTTTTTTTTTTTTTTTTTAAACTTTGCTTGCTCTTTTGCAATTTACCTGATAAGGAGTGGATGTGGTCCAATGCCTTTCCCTTCCCCCATTTCCACTCCTAGCTTTGCTGCTTTAGGTAATTGTTTTTGCTTTGAATATGTGTCATTTTTCACACTACTTACTATTTGCTTGAATGCGAGTATATGGGTATATTATAGATGGTAATTTCTTAAACAGATCACATCTCAGCAAGTACTCTGCAGTGGATGAAAAGTACAATACACATTTTACTTACAATTGGATAAAGACCAGAAAAACAGTATAATGAACATCATCAATGACACACATGACTGAAAAAGAAGGTGGCCTATGAGAATGAGGAGTGACTGAAGTACAGGCTGAATTCATTCTGGTTTTCATGCAATGTCAAAAGAATGAAATGAAGATGTCTAGTATGGTAGATACTAGATTTATAGGAGGGCAGAGGTAAATAAGGTAGATGGGTTGCAATATGCATTACTGTAGAGAATAACTATTGAAGTGTCAAAGAAGTAGATTTTTAAAAATTTAATAACAGAAAAAATATCTATACAAGTTTGTTTCATGTCAGGAAAGCGCTATGTTTTTAATTGATTTTTGAATCATTGGTTAACAAGAGATAGCAAAACATTAAAAGTTGGAAATTTCATTTTATGAACTCAGATCTTCCAACCAAACCCATTAGCATTTTAGAAAATATAAGTTCTCATACAGTAAAAAGATGTGTAGGATATGCAGTACCAAAATTTATCTCCTATAATTGTAAACATTACATTTAGTAATGAGGAAAAACTCACTACACATACACACACATACACATATACGCATATATACATTTTGGCCAAACAAAATAATCATAATTGAAAGTGACTATAAACAGTTGTCATTAATCTGTAAACATAGTGATGTGGTATAATCATCAAAGATATTTATTAAATTATCCAATCAGTAATTAACTCATCTCAATTCCACATTAAATAAGAGCATTTGCTTCTTAATTTTGAATTCCCAAAAATTCATCTTTTATTGGTTGTAGTAGTAATGGTAGTAGTAATTGTGGAAGAGAGACAGATGGACAGACAGAAAGATAATGGATAGACAGACCTAACAGACACAAAGAGAAATGGAGACAGAAAACCAGAGGCAGAGACCGAGACAAGGATAGAGAGACAGAGAAAGAACGAGCAATAATATATGTTATTATATAGTAATAAAAACTATATAAGACAAGTACTGAAACAAAAACAAAGTTGACTTTAGGGAATAAATAGTAAATGAAAAGGAAAACCAGAACTTGTCCCATATGTCAAGATTTAGATGCTCATTTGTTGGTAATGTTGTGACCAGTATCAATGAACTTAGTAATGACAAACCTATTTTTTTCTCAAAAAGAAACATACATTAGAATAATTATATTATTGAGCACATGTAACATAAAATGCATAATACATATTATACACACATGCATGTGTTATTCAGTTACATGTACATATATACGGCTATATTTGCACAATGTGTACATGCATGTGTACATGCATCTAACATGTTTGTCACATGTACATGTATAGAATATACATACAAAGACACATCATACATGAGTTTATATATTTATATATATGCATATACAAATATATACATGCATCTATAATGTATACATGTATATATGCACATAAACATTTGTGTGTCTATATGTGTAACTGGGGGTGGTGAAGGGAGGAGAGAGGTTTGGAGTAATTTAAAGGTAGAAAGGAATTTAAAGGATAGCCTACTCAGATATTTGACAATGAAGAAGCTAGAGTCTGAAGAGGTCAGGTATTTTGCACAAGGTTATGTAGCAGCTGGTGGAATCACTGGGACTAGAATACAGATAGTCTGAATCTTGCAGCATTTTCCCCACTATACTATGCTTACGTGAGAGCAAGATGGCAATTTCTCTTTCCCACTGTATCTGTTCTAAAAAAAAAAAAAAAATGATTAGTTTACTTCATGGGAAAAAGAAAAAGTAAAAAAAAGTGATATGCTTCTCCACAAAGTTTGAGAGGAAAATTTTGGGGAGCAACTTTCCAGCCCAAGAGATGAAAGGAGGTTAGAGTTGAAGTATTAGAGTTCTTTGCAAACTCATAGTATCAGTGTACTATGTTTCTTCACATGGACTGAGGGGAGATAAGAAATATTTCTGCCTCTTTTCTAAAGGAATCAACTGTCCACCTTAATCCTTAATAAGAGAACAAGGGATCTGGGCCTTGCTACTCTTAGATGTTATTGAAAATTGTTGTTCATCCTTTGTTCAGAAAGAAGCCCAAAATGCATCACAATGCTGTGGTCGATGAGCAATGTGTCTGAATGTGGCAGAGCATACTAAGATGAGCTCAGAAGGCTATAGTTATTTAGGATGGAAATGTCTCTAAATGTACACTTCTTTTAACCTACCACAATTGTGCTTTGCTTTGCTTTGCCACACCAGTTTCTTTGCTATGAACACATTATACTGGATGATCCTGTGCCAGTGTCTCTTATGTCTCCCAATTAAAGTTCTTCAAAGATACCTTGATAGTTTCTTTATATCACTTCTAATCACTATATGAATGTCTTCCTTGTGAGAGTTCTCCATAAAATAATCTTTTTTGGGTAACTGTACCTTTAGCATCCCAATAATGTGGTCATTCAAACAGATTTTGAATGGTTAGCAGTCTTGCTCAAGGAAGAACCCCAGTGTGCAGTACCTTATCTTGCCAAATAATCTTCAGAATCTTTTTTTTTTTTTTACTTAGAACATAATTTCTTGTTTTTTATCCTTTTGCAGTTAATGAAGGTAGAGAGGATGTCAATTATTGATCAAGAATCAAATGATTAATTTTTAAAAGCTAGTTATAAAATTGTTATCAATTCAAAATACTGCCTGAAACTGAAACATCTCTGAGCTACCACCTCACACTCCTCAGATTTATTAAGATTGGCAGAAAAAGATAATGATAAATATTGGAGGGGATGTGGGAAAACTGCGGCACTAATGCATTGTTGATGGAGTTCTGAAATAATCCAACCATTCTGGAGAGCAATCTGGAACTATGCCCAAAGGGATATAAAAATGTGCATGCCCTTTGATCCAGCAGTGCCATTACTGGGTCTGTATTCCAAGGAAATCTTAAAGGAATGAAAATTACCCACATGTGCAAAAATATTTGTTGCAGTTATTTTTGTGGCAGCAAAAAATTGGAAAATGAATAGACGTCCATTAATTAAGAAAATGGAATATATTATATACATATATATTTATATATAAAATGAACAAGCTGATTTTAGAAAGAACTGGAGGGATTTAGACAAACTGATTCTGAACTTACCAGGCAGAACCAGGAATACATTATACCCAGTATACCCAGCTTTTCTCTTTTGCTCTGATTTTTCTCTCCCAACATGATTCCTAAATTAATATGTATTAAAAATAAATAAATATCCTAGGGAAAAAAATACTGCCTCAGACTGCCTATCTTGAAGCTATTGTTGGGTAATGAAGTTATTATTAGTGTTTGTCCCTCTTTATTTTTTAAAATAATGCTTTTTTATTTTTCAAAATACATGCAGAGAGTTTTCAACATACATCCTTGGAAAATCTTGTGTTCCATATTTCCCCCCGTCCTTCCCCATCTCTCCTCTCCAATAGACAGCAAATAATCCAATGAGGGGTAAACATGTGTGATTCTTGTAAACATGTTTCCACATTTGTCATGTTTCATGAGAAAAATCAGATTAAAAAGAAAAAAAATGAAAGAAAAAAACAAGCAAGCAAACAATAACAACAAAAGTGAAAATACTAAGTAGTGAATCCACATTCAGTCCCCATAGTCATTGTTCTAGATGCAGATTATTTTCTCTATCAAAGCCTACAAGAATTGGCATGAATTACCTTATTGATGAAAAGAGCCAAGGCCATCACAGTTGATCATTACAAAATCTTGTTGTTGGGAACCATGTTCTCTCAATTCTACTCACTTTGTTTAGAATCAGTTCATGTAAGTCTCTCCAGGACTTTCTGAAGTCATCCTGTTGATTGTTTCTTATAGAAAAATAACAATATTCCATTACATTCATATACCAGAACTAATTCTGCTGTTCTGATGGACATCCACTCACTTTCAAGTTCTTTGCAACTACAAAAAGGGCTGCTACAAACACTTTTGCACATGTGTGTCCTTTTTCCCTTTTTGAAATATAGATCTATTGGAGACACTGATAGATCACAGTTTAATATTCCTTAGGGCATAGTTCCAAATTTTTCTCCAGAATTTTTGGATGGTTCACAACTTCACCAATAATGTATTAGTATCCCAGTCTTCCCAGATCTTCTCCAGCATTTATCATTATCTTTTTCATCTTTAGCCAATATGAGATGTGGTACTGGTAGCTTAGATTTGTCTTAGTTTGCAATTCTTTAATTAATAGTGATTTAGAGCATCTTTTCCCCATATGAATAGAAAAGGTTTTAATTTCTTTGTATGAAGATTGTCTGTTCAAAATCTTTGACCATTTATCAATTGGAGAATGGCTTACATTTTTGTAAATTTGAATCAATTCTCTATATATTTTAGAAAGGAAACCTTTATCAGAAACCTTCAATGAAAAAAAATCCTAGTTTTCTGCTTCCCTTCTAATCTTGTCTGCATAGGTTTTGTTTGTATAAAACATAAAAATAATTTTAATATAATCAAAATTATTCATTTTGTTGTTGGGTACATTTTTCTTTTGGTCCTACTCACTTCACTTAGAATCAGTTCATGTAAGGATCTCCAGGTCTTTCTTAAGTCATCCTATTGATGTTCTCTAATTGTAAACTATAATCATGTTCTATCATATCATAATGTTCCCTAATTATTCTTTAGGAATTAATTCCTTACTTCTCCAGAGATCTGAGAAGTAAACTATCCATTTATGTTTATATTAGGAACCTATTTCAATTTTATTTTGGTATAGGGTTTTAGGCCTTTGGTTGTTGTTTAGTTTGTGCCATAGTATTTTCGAATTTTCCTAACAATTTTTGTCAAATACTGAGTTCTTTTTTATATTGAAGCTTTTTATTTTCAAAATATATGCATTTATAATTTTCAATATTTACTCTGGCAAAACCTTGTATTCCAATTTTTTCCACCTCCTTTTCCCCTTTCTTCTCCACTGGACGACAAGTAATCCAGTATATGTTAAATATGTGCTATTCTTCTGTACATATTTCCACAATTATTTCACCAGAATGGCACTTATTCTGTCTAGGTTTCACAGGCATACAATAGTGATATCAGTAGAACTTTAATTTACTAGGCTGTCTAAGTATTCCTTTCTCCCTACATATGCATGTGGAGCCTTCCAAATGCTGAGCTAGCTTTGGCAAAGATGTCAACTTCATTATTTATGTACATATGCCTTAAAAACTTACATCAATGTAAAGTGATCTTATCCATATCATTTAGAATTTTTCCATTTGTTCTAATTGTTGGTTTCATATCTGAATGGTGTAGTTGAATCTAGTAGGAACCTTTCTTTTTGAGTTATTTGTTACATCAAAATTAGCACAAAAAGCTGAATCTCAGATTCAGAGATTGCATAGAGTACACAATCATCTGAAAACAAAAAGTTGCACACCCACTCTTTTTTTCACCTTATTCTTGATTTGTATTAAGTTTTTAAAATGACATCAGTGAAGTAGTTGTCCTGATATCATTCTTGTCCATGTTGAAGACATCTAACAACATAACTGAAAACATCAAACTGAAAAGCATGAGAGCAAGCACACGATCCAATTCCACTCCATTGGTTGCTGGGAAAGCATGAGAGTATCCTCCATTATCCTGAATCTATGTAAACATGCGAGTGCTGTCTCAATTGAATATAATTATTTAGCATAAATATTTCCATCTTGTCCACAAGGATATCACAAAAGACTTATTTTACTGAATTTTGAAATGTAAGTATATTTCCTTCAACATCATTTTCTTAATTATTCAGTGTAAAAATTATTAAAAATAAAAGAAATGAATCTGAGTTGGCAAGACCCATGTTGAATTCATGCACGTTGCCTCCTACCTCTCACTTCTTCAAGTGAGTTCACAGGTTGTTCAATTAATTTTCCCAGGACAAGCCATGGTTGAAATCAAACTCACTAGTATATAATTTGCAACTAAAATTGAGATACTTATCTATCTTTAGGCATGTAACATATCTTCTATTTTCTAAATTTTCCAACATTACTGATAGCAGGTGAGCAATCACATAGATTTTTTCAGTGCTCTGGGATATAATATCCTTAGGGTTAGTATTGCAAAGTCCTTAGAGACTTATGCTCTTGGCTTTTTAGATAATAGTTGTTTCACCAAGGAACAAGGTTGTTTTATATATATTTATAAATGCTCGTTCTTTTTTTTTTGGTTTGTATTTTTGTTATGGCTTTCATTTTAATACTAACATTATGCTTTATTGTGTTGATATCAGTTATGTATGTTTCATTAAAAATATGGCTTTTATATTACTTTCATTGGATCTGCGATTTTATTGAAATTCCTCATAAATGTCTGCAGACCAAAGGGACATTTTCAAGGGACTTGTTTCATGAAGGCAAAAACTTCATTTGTAGAGAGCAGTATAACATCTCTTCTGTTGTCATGGATATGTTGGCCCCTTTGCAGCTTTCTCTCTCTCGGAATTATGCTATATTTACTTGTCAATTCAAGTCATAAAGGAAATAATCAGAGGTCACTATGTGTATGGCTCTATATTTAAAGGGGAGAAAAGAAGAAAAATAGTTTCTTCCTTCAATGAGTTCGCATTATATGATATGCACCATATCTAAATACCCTCATAAAAACAAGATTTATACAAAATAGTTTGAGCTTTTCTCAAGGGGAAGACACTAGCATTATTTGTGTATATATTGTATTCTCACAGTATAATGTGAACTCCTCAAGGTCATGGACATTTCTGTTCTGGAGTATTTTTATTTGTAGTGCCACATACTATATATGGTATGTGGTTCAGATCTTCAAAGTCATCATTGTGAGAACTATTGGAGTGGAAGTTCTCTAATAATACAGAGTGATAACAGCTCTTCAACTTATATTTTTAGGTTGTTGCTTGAAGTTTTGAAAGAATACCTAGATATATTTGAATGGTATGTACTAGATCCAGATTTTGATGCTGCTTTTCTAAACTGGCCTCTATCCATAGCAACATACTGTTTTCATTCTTACCCAATAAGTTCTTTTAAAATATTTGTGGAATTTTCATTGAATCTTATGAAACACATGACTTTTCTGTATTTTGGTTTTTTGATTTGCTACATTTTGAGAGGTAACATTGTGAGTTCAAAGCACAAAGCACTTGGGATCACCTTAAATTTATGTCTATCACTATATGTGTGACCTTGTCTTAGTTGAAATTCTGAATATCAGCTTTCTTTCCATAAAATGAGAGTATCAGACTAGATGATTTCTCTGAGTCCTTATCAAAATCTAGAATTTAATGATTTTCCTTTTAACATCCTTCCAAGATGCTTTCTGCTCTCATATTGTTCTGCCCCCCCTTGCTATGTTTGAGTAGAAAGTGATTGGAGATGATAAAATTCAACTCCATCAATTTTCTGTCCCTCACTGAAGCATTTACATTTTTAAGAGAAGTTGTTTAGAATAATTCCAGATCCTAAAGGAAGTAAAGATCAATAGCAATGACAGGTTCAGGATGCTGTAGGGGAGATATGTGAGGAGATGGAGTATCTTCCTGGTACCTTCAAATTATGTCACCCAGTCAAGCATCTATGTTATCCATATTTTGGCAATGTAGAGATTTGACAATGAACCCTGTATTTCAATCCCTGTAGGGAAAAATAGTTGATAATTAAGAGAAGAAAAAACACAATAAAAATGCAGAAACTGATTTCAGTGTTCACCCACCCAAAATCATTAACATTTCATTTTAATTTTTTCATTTATAGTCATCTTTAATATTACTTATATATTATACATGAGGAAGAAAATCAAATTAAAATATTCATATTACTAAAATAAATGTAGTGGAGCAGTAAGTAATTCTTGAAGAAAAATATATTTTGAATTTAAGAAAATTATAGATCAGACATAGTGGATGCCAAGATATATTTGTGAAGGATTTTTTCCTACTATAAATTAGATGTCTTAAGAGTTAAGGATGAGAAAACACACACACACACACACACACACACACACACACACACACACAAGATACAGCAGTTATAGAATCAGAGGACTTGTGTTAAATCCTGCCTCTGACATTTATTACTTCTTTGATCTTGGGTAAGTCAGTTAATATTTTTGAGCCTCAGTTTCCTTATATGTAAAAAGAGGCAGTTGAATTAAGTACCTTCTAGAATCTCGTCCAGTTCTGGGTTTATTATTCTTATTATATAGATACCGAATTGTATTCAATGAGTGACAAAACATTTGGGGAGTCTATCAAAATGAAACCTATTACAGAATGAAGACATCCCATAATATACTAGTTAACATCATAGTATAGACAATCAAGAAACATTTTAATTACCATTGCATTTTGACAAAGTGATAGCAGCTTTTCAAAGTCTTTTCTTGGGGCCATAGAATACTATATCTACTTTGAACATTAAACCTAGACTTTCCTTATCATCTATTCCAACACCTTCTCCAGGTTGATAATAAATAATTATTTTAAAACATATGATGCACAATCCAAAAATTCCCAAAATAATTAAAGAAAATCTCTGGAAGTATCTGATTTAGTTGAGATGATCATTTTAGTAGAATATAAAATCTTTGAATGCAGAATCAATTTCATTTTGTCTTTTTTCTATCCTCAGGGACAAGTATAAAGCAGCCATTTTAAAAGGATTATTCAATTGTGTTTTTTGAGTAATTGGGTTTGTTGTTTTTTGATGCTATCAATTGTCCCATAGGTTGCTGACCTTTTAGTTTCTTTTTCTTTTTCTTTTGTTTGTTTTCTTTTGATTTTTGTTTTGTCCTGTGCAATCTAAGGAAACTTCAGGGAGTAATTATTAATGGAACCTGAAGAGTTTCCTCTTGCATTTTGCTTTATAAACAACTTTTCTGTTTTTTAAGGCCCTTTTTAAACCTGTGTCACAAAAGGGAATAGAACTGTATAAAACTAAAGCCTATATTACATTACAGAGTCAATACCTAGCAAGCTTGTTCCAACTTTTTTCATTACAAATATAAACCTGGTATTTTGGTTATTTGTTTTTGTATGATTCATACTTTGTCTTCTTTGAGGAACTTTCAACTTTTAATGGAAGCACAATACAGTGCACAAAATACTAGATGTAGAGACAGAGGACTTACAGGTCAAATATTGGATGTGAACTCAGAGAACTTGAAGTCAAATCCCTCTTCAAATATTCACAATATATATGCCCTTAAGAAACCTCCTTGATCCTCAATTTCCATACCCAAGTATTAAACTAGATTTCTTCTAGCTCTAGTTCTATAATTTATATGGTTGATTTCTCAATTTTCTTTTCCTGTTTTCTTTTTGTTATGCTGGTAGAAGGGAACAGGGAGTATTGAATATATATAAGAATATATATATATATATGTTGAATATATATTTATATATGAAAAAGTATATGGTAATACATAGAGTATAATTTTAGTACAATAGTTAGACAAAAGATTTTTAAGTCACTAATAATAAAAAGCAATGATGTTAATAAAAACTTACATCACATAAATGTTGTTTTGAAAATGTATGATCATCATATCCTTAATTTTTTAGTTACTTTACATCTTACTTGGTAGTATTAAGTTCATTTTAAGATGAAATTTAGCCCCAGTGAAGTTAAGACACTTGCTTAGTTTCACATAACTATTTAGTGTCTGAGGAGGGATTTAAAGGAAGGATTTCTTCACTCTAAGTAACATATTTTATAAACTAGAAATATGGAATGCTGACCTTTCCTCCGAAGTTTGCTGTTATATGGCTTTGGGCAAGTCATCTGAAGATCTATTCTATTCATCTCTTGGACTTATCTACTAAATAATAGAGAAATTATGATTTATATTTTAATTTTCAAAGGAAAATATTATTTTAAAATGTAATTGGAAGGAGTTTAACTTAAATGTCAACCATATTAATATACTCATAACTCTTAAACTCAATTTGATTTGTTGATAAATAATTCTGTTCTTTGCTAAAAAAATAAAAAAAATGAGTATATATTCAGGAATAAGTTGAAGAAACTTAGTCTAACAAATTCTTCTTTTACATCACAGTCATCATCAACAACACCACAATACAAACTTGAAATGAAAGAGCAGTACATATGCTCATATTAGCTATGTAATCTAATTTTCTGTATCATTCTGACTAAATGAAATTCTAGAATTTTATATATATAGTGATAAGCACTTAGTTAATTTCTAGTACCTTAAAAGATGCTAGGTTTAAAGAAATCATCAGGTTTGGTCAGTACAGTAGATGGTATGCAGGTATACTTTTGTCATGGTACAACTGATCTTTCCTGCCAATCTTCTAAGTTGTCTTGAGCTGAAAAATCATTTCACTTCATCTTTCTGTGTCTTCTGCTGCTCCAGGAATTGTTGTATGGCATTATTTAACATGTTGAATGGTTTTGCAAAGAGTGGAAGGGAATCATTGCCTTTTTTCTACATGTTAGCTCCTCCTGCTCACTTTCTTTTCCTTTTTTTTTTTTTTTTTTTAAAGATACTATATTTAAGTATTTTACTTATTCTGTTGATTTGGGAAATTTTCATTTTTAGAAATATTTATCCATTTTACTCAAAATGACAGTTTTATTGAACTATAGTTGGACCCAAATTTTCCTAATAAATACTATAATCTTCATTGTTTGTTCATACACTCTTTATTTTTGATACTGGCAATTTAGTTTTCTTCTTTTTCTGTAAAATCTAATTAGTCAAATGCTAATAATTTTTATTGTTTTTTTCTATGAAAATAATTTATAGTTTTATTTAATAGTTCATTATTTTTAAAATTTCTCATTCCTAATGTTTCCTTTCATTTTCAGGATTTATGTTTGGTCTTTAATTAAGAGGTATTGATTTGTAAATTTTCTAGTTTTTTAGTTGAATATTGAATTTGTTGATTTGTTCTCCCTTTTATAAATTAAAATATTTCAAGACAAAATTTTTCTTTTAATTATTGTTTTGATTGTATAGATTTTTTTAGGTTGTCTCATTGTTTTCATTATTTTTAATTAAATTGTTTATTATTATTTCTATGATTTATTATGAAATACACTCATTCCATAAGATTGGACCATTTAGTTTCCAATTAATTTTAATCTATGCTTTAAGGTCCATTTACTGAATATAATTTTTTAAAATAAATTTTTATTGACAGAACCCATGCCAGGGTAATTTTTTACAGCATTATCACTTGCACTCACTTCTGTTCCAATTTTTCCCTTTTCTCCCTCCACCCCCTCCCCCAGATGGCAAGCAGTCCTTTACATGTTGAATAGGTTACAGTATATCCTAGATACAATATATGTGTGCAAAACGGAACAGTTCACTTGTTGCACAGGGAGAATTGGATTCAGAAGGTATAAATAACCTGGGAAGAAAAGCAAAAATGCAAGCAGTTTATTTTCATTTCCCAGTGTTCTTTCTTTGGGTGTAGCTGCTTCTGTCCATCCTTGATCAATTGAAACTGAATTAGCTCTCTTTATCGAAGAGATCCACTTCCATCAGAATATATCCTCAAAAAGTATCGTTGCTGAGGTATATAATGATCTCCTGGTTCTGTTCATTTCACTTAGCATCAGTTCATGTTAAGTCTCGCCAGTCCTCTCTGTATTCATCCTGCTGGTCATTTCTTACAGAACAATAATATTCCATAACGTTCATACACCACAATTTACTCAACCATTCTGCATTTGATGGACATCCATTCACTTTCCAGCTTCTAGCCACTACAAACAGGGCTGCCACAAACATTTTGGCACATACAGGTCCCTTTCCCTTCTTTAGTATCTTTTTGGGGCATATGCCCAGTAGAAACACTGCTGGATCAAAGGGTAGTCACAGTTTGATAACTTTTTGAGCATAGTTCCAAATTGCTCTCCAGAATGGCTGGACGTGACTAAATATAATTTTAAAAGGTGCACTTAAAATATATTTCTTTTGAGACATTTGTGTTCTAATATATTGTCAGTTTTTTTTGGAAAGT
Organism: Antechinus flavipes; assembly: GCF_016432865.1. Classification (NCBI taxonomy): domain Eukaryota; kingdom Metazoa; phylum Chordata; class Mammalia; order Dasyuromorphia; family Dasyuridae; genus Antechinus; species Antechinus flavipes. Next base: position 61,229,735 of record NC_067401.1, on the reverse strand, counting down.
AATATGTATAGCTGAGAAAAAGGTATATTCTTTTGTATTTTAACTTAATATTTTCCAGATATTTACCATATCTATTTTTTCTTTAAAAATGAATATTTTCATTTGTTGTTTATTTTATGATTAGATTTTTTTAGGTCGTAGTATGTTCAATTAAATCTCTCAAAATGCTGTCTATTACCTTCTCTAATTCATTTGATTTTTCCTTCAAGAACTTAGATATCATGTCATTTGGTTAATGTTTGAACCAAACATTAACAATAATGGCTAATATTGAAATGACTTCATTGTCTGATACCTCTTAATAAAATATAATTTCTGTGATTGTCTCCTCCACTCAGATGTATTTTGCTTTTATATTGTCTGAGATAATGATTGCTTTGCTTAACTTTTCCCCTGCTGCTAAAGCAAAAATAGATTCTGTTCCAGTCCCTTATTCTTTAAACAAATATTTTATTTTTAACTTTTGGCATAAAATAAGCATTTCCATAAAATAGCATAATAAAAAGAAAAAAAAATAATGGTGGTATATGAACTGAAGATCCACTATGTACAACTTGCTATTTCTATTAAATATCTATCATGTAAATTTTTTATTTTCTGCTCCCCTCCTGTTTTCTTTTCTTTCCCTTCCCCTAATCCTGGTCTAGAGGTAGCCATCATTAGACAAAGATAGGTATATATTTGTAAAATTATTCCATAAATATTTCTATTTATCAGTTCTTTCTCTGAATGTAGATGCCATCTTTCTTCATATATTCTTTGCAGTTAATTTCAGCTTGTATAATTGTCAAAAAAAATCTCATTCTCTCAAAATTCTTCTTAAATCATTACTACTATTATTATGCATAATGTTCTATCTGGAATTATGCCCAAAGAATTATTAAACTGCCTATACATCGTGACCCAGAAAAAAAAATATTAACTATATTTTCTAAGATGATTATGAAAAAAAGAAAAGAGCTTATATACCCTAAAATGTTTATAGCACTTCTCCATTCCTATAACTAGAGCATGTCTTTATATTTCAGTGTGTCTTTGAACAAAATCTGCTTAGATTCCTTTCTGCTATACATTTCTGTTATATAGATGATTTTATCCCATTCACATTCAATATTATGTTTTCTAATTATATGTGTCCTTCCATCCTATTCTCTTCCATTTCTTTCTTTTTATTTTTTCCTGTTACCTCCTCACAAATCTTCCTCTTACCATCCCCCTTTTCATTTGGCCCCTTTACTTTTTTACCTTCCCCATTGAGTAAGCTGAATTTCTATAACAAATTTGGTATAAATATAAATATTCTTCCCTCTTTGGAAGAGCTCATATGGGAAAATAGTTAAAGTACATCCTCCCCTCCCCCCCACTATTTTTTTCCTACATTATAAAAAATCCTCTTTTATATCACAAAATTTCCCTCTTACTCTTCTTCCTTTCATCTTCTTATGCATTTTTCTTTCTCCTCCTTACTTTTTTTTGGAGATAATCTTAACACAATACAGTCACACCCATACTCTATCTATATAGAATTTTTTTTTCACTGCCTTAATTTTGATAAAAGTCTTAGGGGTTATATATATCATCTTCCCATTGAGGAATGTAAGCTTTTTACCCTTATTTTGCATTTCATAATTTGTTAGCTTTTAATCTTAATTAATACATTTATTTTTAATACACATTGCTCTATAAACCATTTTGGAAGAGAAAAATCAGAAGAGCAGGAAGAAATCATGGAAGGGAAACAAAAAAAGAAGTGAACATTAACAGGTGTTAAGTTACATTCAATCTCCATAGTTCTTTTTCTGGATGCAGATGGCATTTTGCGATTGCATTAGATCATTTAAATACTGAGAAGAACCAGTCATTTCATAGTTGATAATCACACATTATTATTTTTATTATGTACAATGTATTCTTGATTCTGCTTGATAACTTAGTATAAACCTTTCTAGGCTTTTCTAAAATCAGCTTGTTTATCAAATTGTTTGGTAACCAGATCACTGGACTTAAAATCAGGAAGTCTCAGACTCATGTACTCAAATCTGGCCTCAGATATTTACTCCCTAAGTGACCCTGGGCAAGTCATTTATCCCTTTTTGTCTTGATTTCCTCAACTACAAAATAAGATAGAGAAGGAAATGAGAAATTACTCCAGTATCTTTGCCATAAAAAATTGAAATGGGTCATGAAGAGTCAAATGCAGCAGCACAGTAGATACTTCTGATTTATCTTCTATTTACTAGGGTTAATAACCTCTCAATTATCATTGCCTCATCACTTTCACTTTTTCCAGTTGATTGCCAAGCCTTGTTGATTGTACTTCCAAAGCTCTGTTATATTTCCTCCATTCACGACCACCGTTACTATTCAGGACCTCATAAATTCTTACCTGTTGTTATTCGGTCTTTTCACTCATGCCTGAGACTTTGTGACCCTATTTGGGGTTTTCTTGACAAAGATATGGAGAGATTCCATTTTGTTCTCAGCTCATTTTGCAGATGCAGAAACTGAAACAAATAGACCTAACTGACTTGTCGCATAGTAAGTATCTGATTATTTGCATTTGAACCCTGGCCAAGGTTCCAATTGTACCACTTACCTGCACCAATATCTCACCTAGATATTGTAATAACCTCCAAATAAGTCTCCATGCCTCTAATCTCTGCTCACTCTAATCAAATCTTTACAAAGCAGTTAAAATATTTTTTCTTTTTTCTCTAGTAATATTCTATTTCCCAAACACATGTAAAGATTGTTTTCCACATTTATTTTTATAAGATTTTCAGTTCCAATTTTTTCTCCCTCTTTCACTACCTCCCCCCGCAAGAGAGCAAGCAATCCAATATAGATCAAAAATGTAAAATCCTTCTAAACATATTTCCATATTTCTCATGTTGTGCAAGAAAAAATCAGACTAAAAGGAGAAAAAAAAAAAAAAAACATGAGAAAGAAAACGCAAATGAAATAAATTTTTAAAAGGTGAAAATTGTATGTGAGTGGTCTTTTCCATTCTAAGTCTATTGAATTTGTGCTGGATCACCACATTGCTGAGAAGAGCTAGTCCTATCATAGTGACTATCACATAACAAACACATAATATTTTCTTGTTTCTGTTCACTTTATTCAGTATCAATTCATGTAAATCTTTCCAGACTTTCCAGAAATTGGTCTGCTCATCATAAAATGCTTTCCTTAAAGTACAAGTCATACTTCCCTGATTCATGACACTCTTTTTTCCATCTCTGGGTCTTTCTAAAGTCTATTTGCATTGTTAAAGTATACTCTGTCCTTACCTCTACCTTTTAGTGTTCTTAATTTTCGTCAAAGTTCAACTGCAATAATCTTCTTCAAGAGACCTTTTATGATTCTCTGTAGAACTAGTATTATTTTCCAAAATTACTTTGAATTTATTTTGAATGTACTTATATCTGGATATATTGTCTCCCCAGCAACATTTATGTTTCTGAAAGGCATTTTATGTTATTTTTGTATTTTTATCCCTTAATGCTTACATTATAGTGTGAAATAAACTAATTAATTGATTGTCAGATAGACAACTGAGGTCATTAATTTAGTTTTGCTTCTTTTCTTGCATGTAGTTTCCTATGATTTAGCAAGTATCTTCACTTTCATTCATCTTTCTGCATTAGACTTTCTACTCTCTCTCTCTGACATGGTTAGGAGAGATAGCATATTCCTCCTCCATCCATTTTTATTTTAAAATCCATTTGATTAATATATACATATACATTTATATACACATAATATATATCAATCTAATATATATGTGCATACATATATTACATAAACATACATGATTAGTTTGATAATAAAGATTTGACAGTAATAATAACTCCCATTGAAAAATGTTTTAAGCTTTCTGTGCTTCTATCCTCAAAATAACTTCATGTATTGCAAATATTATTGTTCTCATTTGAAAGATGAGGAGACTGAACCTCAGAGATGTTAAATAGCTTATCTAGGGTTATTAGCTTAGAAAATGAATAATCTAGGCCTGGGAATTCTATATTTTCCCTCTCAGCATCTTAACCAATTCTATATTTCTTTTCTTAAATCTTTATAAGACAACAATAATAAAATACTGCCTATACTGCTGAGGTCTTCACTTTTTTTGCTCTTGCCTTACTAGTGCAATATAAAGCTTTTAGTTTCTGATCCCAAAATAATCCACAAAATTGGACAATGAGCATCAAATTGGAGAAATCTTAGAAAGATCTTTATTTCCCAAATATTTTCTCTTCAAGACAACAAACATTTCTGACTTTTCCTATAAATATAATGCCTGATCACTAGTATTACTTGATTATATATCAACAACTATCTCAATTGTCTTCTTACTCTGTATCCCAGATAATTTGTCTCAGCACCTGCTTAAAGGCTAGAGGGTCAGGAAGAGAGAAGGATAAAGAGACAGAGAAAAAGAGTGAGATAGAGATAGAGACAGAAACAGATAGAGACTTAGACATATAAAAAGATATAGAAATTTTAATGGATTGTAAGATCAATATGTGTAAGTATATGATATCCAAGAAAACTAATACTATCAGGTTACAATAAGAAACATAAAGAAGTAATAGACAGTGTTATAGTATTAATTCACTGGTCATGCACCATCTTGATTCATGTATTTAGTTCTGGTTCCCCTATCTTAAGATGAGCAAGAGAACATGCATAGGAGGGCAACCTTCATTGTGAAGGAACTTGCTTTCATATTATGAGGATTTCTTAAAGGAAATAGAGGTGTTTAATTGAAAGAGAGAAAATATGGGAGTTAGAAAGCATGATCTTTATCAAGTATATGAAGGGCTGTCAGGTATAATAATAATTAATAACTTGTATTCATATATAATGTTCATATTTGAAAAAGACTTTAAAATATTTAAAATATTCTTTCATTTATCCTCACAAGAACCTTGGGAGGTAGGTATTAATATTAATATTTTTATCATTATTATTTTTATTCTTGTTAGCTATTCCTGCTACTACTAATGTTATCATCCCCAACCCCCATTTTAGAAATTAGAAAATTGAGACACAGAGAGAATAAATGGCTTGACTAGAGTTACATAGCTAATTTATATTTGAACTCAAATCTTTCTGATTCTATATCCAGTGCTCTAACTCTTGTATCACATAACAGCTTCTGTATGATACCAGCTGCCACATAACACCCTCTTGCCTCTTACCTTCTAGCTTGGAAACAGAATTAGAATTACTTTTGCTTTTCCTTGACATTAAAAGCAAAAAGTAGAATTACATAGAGGATATATTTAAGCTCAATATAAGAGAGGAAAAGTAAAGCAACTTCTTAACCATTTGAGCTATCTGAAAGTGGATTTAGTTTCCTTAAAAATAGAAATTCTTTATCAAGCTACAAATTGGACTGTAATGGGCAAAGAGTTCTTTTGAATCCTGATATTTTGAAATTTTTATTTATTTCTTAGAATAACAACATCTGTTTCTTCCTAAAACAAGTTTATTCTAGCCTATTATAAGGAGAGTCTTAAACTCTTAAGTATGGTAGCTTCAAGGGTGTAATGATCTGCTTTCTTTCATTTTCTCTCAGTATCACATTCTACCATCCACCTGAGATAATTTAAATCCCGTTCAGTGGGACCCTGGAATACTCAATTTGTCTTTCATACTTTATACAATTAAAAAAAAATATTGACTTCTTTGCTATTGTCTTCAGGAGCTTTTTTGATTAACTGGGACTGCAATCTACTTTGCTTGATGTGTTGTGTCATACTTTCCTGGAGGCTTCATAGTGAGATGTTTTCCTCTATAATGAGATTTCCTGCCTTTTCCAGTTTCTCACACATTTGGCTTTAGTATCTGACATTTTTGATATTTTATGTATGTTTGTTAGTCATAATTTGCATATTCCTGTCCAATACACTAATATAAGTAGTAACGACCCTGTTATTCTCTAGGTCATCTGTTGAAATATGTTCAGCAAGTTTTTCACTCATCTTTTCTCTCTTATAACCACTGATGAGACTTCAAACCATCTATCCTCATGTTATCCCCTTGCTGCATCAATGGCTTCTATTAGTAATTTGCTAACTGAACCAATGGACTTTGAATCAATAACATTCAATACTTTTTTTTCTCCTACTAAATCCCCTTGCTCTTTTATCTTATTGAATTTCTGGTTTTTACCCCACTATTACACTCTTAAATACATTCTGCTTAGAAAACACCTATTTTTTCCAAGTTAGTTGACTGTTTCTCTTTTTACTGAACAATTACCATCACTATATAATCTCTGACACATTTCTAAAGAAGAGACACACATCTTATTTCACATTCTGACTTCACTTTGCACTCAGTTGGCTGTAGGAGCTAAAAAGTGGTCTGATAAATGATGGCACAAGATTTTAGCACTGAATTGTATTTTTAGTGTAAACGGACTTTTCTTTGGTCTAGATAGGAAAAAAGGAAAAAAAGAAAAATTAATTAATATATCTCTAATGGTGGGACTTTTGTGAAGTTAAAATAATATATTTATTTGGGGTACAAGGGCATATTCTTTATATAATTCAAGCAATACCATGTTTAGTGATAGTCTACTAAAAAAAAATGCCTTCTGCCTTTCCCAATTAGTCAATAATTTTACATTAAGCCTAGTCATCTATATACCAACATATCTTGGCAGGGACAATTTATAAGCCTCAGTGATACAGCATTTGTGTGTCATCTAAATGTATTCCATGAAAAAAGAATTACTGCAAACATTTCACAATGACAAGAATTGCAACCATCACCTCATATTGATTTCTTTTTAGATATATTTCTAGGCTTTCTTTTCATTAAATATAGTGTAGACAGAGCTATGACTATATAAAGGGGTTAATGGTAAGACCTATTCAGCTTTCAGGGGGTCAAAATACTGTGCCAAGGTTAGAAAGAAACCACTCAAAATGAGTGAAAAGTCAATTCATGATTTTTGCTCCATGGAGATCTGTCTGTTGAACTGTAACAGGTTAATCATTTTATATAAACTCAGTTCAAATAATAAAAATGTCAGGGACCACTGGAAATCAAAAACACTTTGCGACTTCACTCTAGGGTCTTGGATGACCTTGACCTCCAATTTCCAAACAGGCCAAATGTACATTAATTCAATGATTGCCAATATCCTACTTATGGTAAGTATAAAGGCATATAGTTGGAATATTCCCAAAGCTTATGTATTATGCAGGCAGCATAGAACAATGATTATAAATCTTCTCTAGACAGAGCAACAAACGACCCTACCAACCTGCTTTTATTTCAGAGGGGTGCTGGGGAGCAGTGAAGGAGACAGAGAAAAAATATTCCTAAACAACTTTCTTCTAGCCTGATAGATGATGTCATTGGCTACCTACAAATATGGATTATGAGAATGGAATTAATAATTTTGCTGTGCTGATTTTTTTTTTCTGTGTTGCTGAGATCAAGGTCATGTTATATCAGCAGAACATTGACCAGCTGTGTGTTACTCTTGATGAGGCATCCCAGTTTTTATTCTTGAGCTGGTGGCCACCAGTGGCCTATTAACAATTATAGATGGTAAAGCCTTTCATATATTACTGTTATTCAGAGCTTCTACAAACTGCCTTGGCTAACTGTAGTCAGGCATATGGCTTAGGAAACTGACCTCAGAAGAATATTTAGCAGCTGTGGGACAGATACAAAGCAATTATCCCTGTGACTATTTAGATAGACCTAAGTAATGTTTAGCATTTATGGCTTTTATAATGGTCTATCTCTGTGTCTCAATGTACCAAATCACTGGTAATCTATGCCTTGTGCTATGTGCTACAAATGCAAATGAACTTCAGTTGATATGAATATTAGACAAAATGAAATTAATGCCTTATTAATTTCTAATTTATGTATGCAGAGCCACTTGGACCTGTCATTTTTCTTTTTATATTATCTAATTATGCATCCTTGAGAGATCTGATTATTGAAAGAAAGTCTGGATACATTGAAGTAAAATAGCTCCAAAGTGAGTCAGGAGTTTCCTAAGCCATTCTATTAAGAGTAGAAAAGCCTAAAATTGTCCTATTGCCTACATACAAAACACATGGATCTAATAATAAAAGCTATTCACAAATGATAACCTATGGGAATATAATGGCAATTCAAATCTATAATTAAACAAATAAAACATTTAAAACATTTGATTCTTGTACTTACTCCATTTGTAAAACCTGGTTTACCTAGGTTGAGTAAAGGACCAAATTTCCCTCTTGGATTTATACATAAGTGAGAATATAGAGGAGGAGGGAAGATAGGTAGTATAGTGGATAGAGACTAATTCTGGAGTTAAGAAGAATTATCTTTCTGAACTTATATCTGTACTCATAAACTAGCCATGTGACCCTATACAAGTCATTTAACTATGTTTGATTCATTTTCCTCATGTGTAAAATGCGATAAAGAAAGACATGACAAACATTCCAGTACCTTTGCCAAGAAAACCCCAAATGGAATTGTGAAAAATTGGACACAACTGACAAACAACTGAACAGATGCTGCTACAAAGAAAGGAAAAATACATTCTCAGTCTTAAGGACCTCACGATTGATGAGGGAGAGACTTTTAAATGCCTATGTACAAAGAAAATATATAATGAATACATGACAGATATCCTACCTGAGAAACAAGGGAATGAAGAGAAGGAGATTTAAATAATGAAGAAAACTAGAGAATCTAAGGTGTAACAAAAGGGAGCATAGGGGATATCAAGTGCAACGATGGAGTATCTTATATGCAGAATACCAAGTAGATCCATTATATGGATGGATAAGAAAAAAAAAATCATAAAGTACTGGGGTTATAAGTATAAGAAAACCGGAAAAGGCAGTAATGGGCTAGGTTATGAAGAGTGTGAAATGCCAAAAGGAGACAATTATGTTTTACCCTGTAAGTAATAGGGAGCCTCTTGCATAAAGGTTAGAGAACTTTGATAAACACTTGAAAGATGTAGAATATATACATATAGACATTCATATACATATATAGCTATATGATAGGCATATACACAGATATGTATATGTGTTATGTGTACATATATATGAATATGGATAGATTTCTCTATGGTAAGTACACATTCTCAAAATGTGCACTGTTTTCAAAAAAAAGTTTTATAGTTTTACAATCCATGATATGCAAAGGCTAAAGGAAGAAATAGAATTAATATAGGAACTTTTGTGCTTGTGGATATCTCTAATTATAGGCATAATTTAATTTAATTTTTCCTGGTAGCTATAAATAATTTTTCAATTAAAAATAGCAAATATGTTTATTATGTATTTAATTATTTTCAAATTTTTAGTTATTTTATGCATGATTCATCTTTTTACTAGATTATAAACTTTTCAAGAAGAAAACTTTTATCTTTGTATCACTGAATAATTAGTGTCGAGCCCATATTTCAATTATGATGGATCTATAATTTCATTATCTTGAATGAAAGTTTGAATTCAATGACTTCTAGGATCTCCTTTAGCTCCTAATCTATGATCTTATCTAAAATCCTATGGTCACTTCATGCTCATTAAAATTGAGAAATTCTTATTTTCTTTGTTCCTATAATTCCTAAATACAGTGTCTAACAGACTAGCAATTTTCTCTTTTTTTGTATTTCTATTGGTCAGCTTCTTAAACAATGTCCCCTATGGAATCTCATAATTGCATATTGCTGGGGGTGGGGTGGGGTGGGGTTCATGAAATTATGATTTTCTGGGATGAAAATGGGTTGCTAGTGGAAAAAAGTTTAAGAAGCCCTACTCTGATCTAATAGCATAATACTCGGCCTACTCCTATGTCTAGAATTCATTCTTAATCATTACTGCTTCCTAGCTTCCTTGAGTTCCTTAATAATTCAGCTAAAGATTTTTACAATTCTACAAGACTTTCCCAGCCCTTAAACTCAGTCTTTGTGTTTTTCCACCAAGATTAACTTCAATTTGTTCTGTATGAATTTAGTTTGTACGGAGTTGTCTTCTTATTTTTCATCTATTTGACTGTTAGCTTCTGTAAAACAGGAATTACTTCCTGTCCCTTTCTTTTTTGTAAGTCCAGTGCATATCATAATGCTTAACACATTGGAGGTACTTAATAAAAGGTGGTTTACTGACTGGTTCACTGATTATATAACGATCAACAAAATACTTTGCATTAGCTTCTTGTTATATACAAAGATAAAAATGAAATATTATTTTCTTTAAAGGAATAACATTCTATCCTAAGACATAATATGTATCCCAATAAGTGTGTATATGCACAAATACATATTTAGGTTTATATATATGTATGATAACAATATTAAATACAAGAATAGTGCAATCCACAAAAAGTACTCATTAAATTTACACTATGTATAAAGAACTGTGCTAGCTCCTGGATCTTGGTCTCAGCACTGGAAGAGACTATCATCTCAAAGCACCCCTGAAGACCAGAAAGCAAAAGGGATCACCCAACGTCCAAGTGAAATCCAAAGGGGCAGCTGCCATGTCTAAAGTCAGAAAGGCTGGGGGAATTAAAGAGGGAAATGATGAATCAAAGACGACTGCTCAGAACAAGAGCAAGTTGGATGTAGGTATCAAGTCTTCTACCTCCCAATCTAAAGTGTTGAGGGAATCCGACACAGTTAAAGATCAGCCCAGAAGCAAAGGAAAGAAACCTGAAGCCTCTAAAGTATTCAAGAAAACTGGGAAAAGCCCCAAAGGTTCTTCAACCAAGCCAGCCAGCAAGAAGGTGAAATAAGGTGCAAAGGTTAAATAGCCTAGAAGGGGGTTCTAACAGGGGGCTTGATTTTGAAATAAATGGACTTTTTTCTCTTTTTCTTTTAAAGAATGAGACAGAGATACTTGTATCTACCTGTTCTTTTTGCATTAAAAAAAAAAAAAAAAAAAGTATTGGTACAGCAAGCTTTTTTATAGTATAACAAGAACAATGACATAATGGGGAAGGTACCAAGGTGAGGATAATCTAATGGTGGGGGAGGCCCCTAGGATGACACAATGGAGGGAGGTTACTGATATTCTAATGACATCTAAAATGGATAAACTTTTATCCTGTCAAACATTAAGAAGGAATGTCTATAACCTAAAGATATAAAACCTTCATCTCATCAACCATTTAAGAGGGAATGAATATAGTCGGGGGTTTTGGGGCAGAGCCACTGAGGTAGACCTTTATCTCATCAAACATTAAGAGGGAAAGGTTATAACCTGAGGCAGAATAACTAAATAGGACAATTGGAGAAACTGGCACAACACTAATAATAACACCTACCTCTCAGGTGGTTATGGGGATCAAATTAAATGATATTTATGATAGTGTTTTGGTAAGCATGGTCTCTAATGGGAATTACATAAATTCCAATTGTTATGATTACATAGAAGACCTATTTATCATTCTGGGTTTTTTTACCTTTTTCCAGATTTCTATAGTAGAATGATTTTGGATTTATTATACTCCATATTTACAAAATATAGGAATTGTTGATAGTTCAAATTGTGATGGACCAGACTAAAAAGTGCTTTTGCATAAAGATGTGTAAAACAAATTTCATGCAAATGAGATAGGGTAGAGCTCTAATTAGAAATTGTTTCAGCTGAGGCCAAAAAGAAAATGAACAGAAAAAGAAAGAATATGGAAACATGAAAAAGTCCAAGGTCACAGTAAACAAAAGTAGATTTAAGAATTTAGAATTAGTTTAACGTTAGGGTTTTAAATCCATTACCCTGACTCCTATTCTATTGCTCTTTAAATAATATCATGAAGAATACCTTGCAGAAGACTATGGTTTTGATGAATTCTCTAAGTCAACAAGATGAGATTTCAAGGAATGAATTGTTTAGTCAAAATATGTGCTATGGACTGCATCATTTTTGTTTTTGTATCTACAATTCCTAGAGCAGTTCCTGGAACATAGTAAATATTTAATAAATTATGGTCAATTGATTAATTGATGGAGGAAAACATGTATACTAGCACCTTGCTGAAAAGACATAAGAAAGTCATGATTTATCACTTATGGCTGTTACTGCCTTCAATTTGATTAGTGACTGAAAGTTGAAGGTGGGGAGGAGGTATCTAATTACAAGACTGTATAGACCAATAATTGTCAAACTCTATTAGAAATAGGGGCTACTACTTTTTGCAATAAGGATCCCTATGGACAGACTATTGACTTGATTTTGAAATGTAATATCATCTATAATTTATTGTATTTTTCTTTAATTGCTTAAATAGATTCCAATTACATTTTAATCTCATTTGGGCCACACTCTAGAGTCTTGTATGTTACATGTAGCCTGTGTACAATATGTTTGACACCTCTTTTATAGTGCTTTTTTGGTATATATTGAAATGGACAAAAGACTGGCCTCCCCTCCCCTCCCTCAGTCTTAGGTTAAAGGGTCTGGGGCTCACAGAGAAAGATCTGCTCAGCTAGATTAGGGGATTTCTTTTGCACTTTAAAGTGCCAGATCAACAAAGCTCCCAAGGATATCTGTTCCTTGAGGGTGGTCACCTAACCCTGATCCCTAAACTATGTTAAACATCTGCCATTGGATCTTGTGTCCTATAAAGTCGAGTCACTGTTTAATGTCAAAATGTGCCAGCAAGGGTGAACAAGAATGCTTATAAGGCTGGCCCTACTTCAGTTGGGCACTTAACCATGCCAGAATCCTACTGGAGGTCTGTCCTGGCCATGAAGACCATCTAGGCCATTTACAAATAAATTTATTTCTAAATTATGAATTACTATGGCCGTTTTGAATTTTATTGCCTGGGCTATTTCAATATAAAGTAAACTGAAAGTTTTTAAACTTCAGGAAAGACAAAAAGTGTCTTGCCAACAGTGATTGTCCGATGAAATAGGTATGGTTCTAGGAATAGGTGTTTCAATTGGCATTGGCTCACTTCAGGGAGAAATCATGCTTGATTGTGTAAGAATAGAAAAATGCACAGCTTTGGACATTGGTAGTCTAAGATAAAGGTCATATTTATTTATAAATCCATTATAGAAAGCATCTTATTGGGGTTAATGGAAAAGCCTTGGATTTAGGGTCAGAACACCTATATTTGAGCCCTAGCTCTTCAGATTTTACCATTTGAGTGATCTTGAACAAGTTGCTAAATCTCTTTTGAGCTTGATTTTCTTATATTAATGAGGTTTATATTTGCACAATCTCATTCAAAAGCACAGTTTTGTTAATAACAGAAGATAATGCATTTGAAACTCTTTGTAACCCTAAAGTGCTATACAAATAGAAACACTACTTAAGAAAATAAACTGCTTTAAAAAGATTATCAGTACATTCATTGTTTATATGCAAACGATGTTGCTAATTGGAAATGAGTTTAAGCAATTCATTAAATTCACCCTCTTTGGAGTTCTATTGTGAAAATAACCCCAAGAACAAAAACTTTTCCTATCAGTTAGAGTTACTTTATTTGAAAGTAATACCACTAATTCTTTTAACTATCTAAAGCATTTTCCTTCCGCCTTTCAGGCTATATTTACCTCCAATTAGAAGAAATTATAAAAATTCATTACAAAACTTCTTTCAGAGAAAGTACAAAAGCTTCCAATTTAGAAGACCTCTTCCAAATTCACATTCTCCTGTTTACTATTTTGTGTGATTTTGGAAATGTCATTCAATCTCTTTGGGCATCAATCTTCTTTTCTGTAAAATGAGACTTTTGAAGAGGTAGCCTCAGAGAGCCTTTAGATCTGTAATCATATGTATGTGTGTGTGTGTAAATATATGATATACATACATATATTTACATATATATGTATAAACATATTAAATATACATATATATGTATATGTATATACATATATATGTATATATATGTATATATATGTGTATATATATATATATATATATATATATATATATATATATATATATATATATATATATATATATATCACTGGTGGTATTTTAGAGTAATGACAATAGCTAGGATTTATTTAGGGATTTGAGTTTCTCCAAGGTATTTTACTTATGTTATCTTATTTGATCCTCACAACAATGATATTAGATAGGTACTATTAGAATCCACATTTCACAAATGAGCAAACTGAATCCAACAGTTTAAGTCACAGTTTGGGAATTTGAGCTAAGGAAATACTGTATTCATTTGCCTCTTTAGCTTTCTTTAATCCAGGATCGTTTCTCTTCCCCTTTCTGATAACTCCCCAGCATCAGTGGTAACAATGGAAAGATCACTATATTTAGAGTTAGGAGTTCTAGGTTGCCTTTCACTAAAGTAAGTCTAGTAAGTTAATGAATCTCTGAATCAAATGTTCTGATCTGTATGTTGTGTCTAGAATGCCTTTCCCAAAGCGGCCTCCAAAATAAGAGACACTCTTTCTTGAAAAGATGCAAATCAATACCAAAGAAGGTGCTAGGAGCTTCAGTGTGATTATGTAATCCATTTAATCATATGGGTTACTTACATAGGAGTACAGTCTGGGGGTAGCTGCCACATTTTTCAATGGACCAACATTCATTCTGGGGCAGCAACCAAACTATTCAGTGGATCTCTGCAAAGGCATAAAAAGTCACTTAGTAATTATGAAAATTGGACAGAGGAGGAAGAGCTATGGCATGTTATTGCATATTTTAGGTTGATTTGGCCAATGTTTTATTTTTTGCCCAGTACTGTGCCTGGTCTCAGAACCTGGATACAAGGTCAGTATAAAGTTTAGATATTCAAACACTAAAGGTTATATGGTGATTGGTTTGAATAAGTTTCCAGAAACATACAAAGTTATTTGCTGGACATTGTGTCCATGTAATGGCTTTTACCCCCGTTATGGCTTTCGCCTCAATGGGACCTCCACTCTTGGAGTTCTTATAATAGCTTTCATTAATCATATTTCCACACTGTAAAATAAGGATCATTGCTCAACAAACATCTATGAAGTTACTACCATGGGCCAGGCATTATGCTAGGAGCAGGATCTAGGAGAAAAATAAAATATAGTTTTTGCACTATTGCAATGTATCTTGTTATACAACATGTCCATATTTGCATAGAAAACAACATTCAAAAAAAGAAAAGAAAACTACATTCAAAATACATTTAAAATGATTATCTAAACATTTCTTTATTTACATTCTGTTTATCTATTTACTTATGTACCTATCTACCTATTATTTAATTTATCTATTCATTTTTGAAATGGAGAGAGTGGGAAGGTACTATCAGCCTAGGGTTAATCAGAAAAAGCTACTTGATTTGAATTCTAAGAACAACAAGAGGAATCTAAGAGAGATTTAACCTAGGCTGATGAGTGTAAGAAGAACCTTTAATAAGGCTGGAAAGGTAGATGGAGGAGGTGGAGAGAAGAGCAGATTGTAAAGGATTTTTAAAACCCAACAAAGGAATTTGCATTTGACTATATAGACAACAAGGAGGTACTGGAATTTATTGAACCAGAGAAGGACACATTGTGGCCTAAAATTTTTAAGACAAATCATTTTTGATTGTTTGTTTGTTTTGCAGTAAATATAATAATACTTTCATGGAATTGTGAGAAAAATATTTACTGAAAGTTAAAGTACTATAAATAATATTAGTTATAGTTATTTGTTTCTATAATTCATGTCCACTGTAGCGATTGTTCTTATTTTAACTATTTATATATATATATGTGTGTGTGTGTGTGTGTGTGTGTGTATACATATATATATACATATTCTCATACATTCTGTATGATGATATGACGATAATATCAGTGCATTTCATTAAGGCTGCCTCTTCATGCCTCTCCCAGGAGCAATGTGTAAATGACTTGAAAAAAAGTCTGAGTTCAGTTCATATAAGCTTCCCAAACTTCTGATGTTTATGCAAAGCTTAGCCTAATTATCCCAAAAATTTTATACTTCTGACCCCAGTAGCATAACCCTTCTCCATAAACATATTCCTCCTCTCAAAGGCTTTCAACCCCTCCTTTCCGTAGCTTCCCCCAGAAATGGAAACATCTGTACTCTGTACACTTGAGAGTTATTAAAACACAGAAGCAGTAGGGAGTCTGAAAGGACCAGTGCAACATTTATTTTCCAGACCCTGAAGAAAGGGGGCAGGTGTGGGTCAGCCATCACCCCATGCTGCACTTGACAGGAGATTCAGTGGAATAAAGTAACAGGTTAGGAAAAGGCCCTAAACATGCTGGCAAGAAGAAAGAAGGTCCTTCTTTCGACCCTGAAAAGATGAAAAAAACAAGTCTGAACTTCTGTGACTGTCTTCCAAAGTTATTGGCTCAAAAAGAATCACCCCCAAAGCCACCCTGGTGAAGAGACACTTGAAACTTCACTAAATTGAGCCTTGGGAAAACTAGCCACTGGTCCATCACCTGGCTGCCTCTGAAACATTTCAACTTTGGCACTTAGAATTCCAAGGTCTACCTTTCAGGAACCTGAGAAAACCTTCCTGTCACCAAGACACATTGGAACAAGACTGTTTTCTAATAATAATGGTGATGAAAGTAATAGTAATAACAAGGTTTGTTTTTCGTTTTAAATAATAGAATGCAATTCTAGAAGCTGGATAAATTTCAACTTTATCCAAATTAACTTTCCTATGATAATATCTGCCCTGCTCTGTCATTTAGTTAATGTACAACTGCCTACCTTTTAATGGACAAAATTCTTCATAAATTTGAATCTTTCAAAGGGTTGGTTAAAACTCTGAAGCAAAACTAGCTGGGAATGAAATTTCCTTAGTGAGAACCTTTGTCTTTAATATTAATATGGTACCTCACATGCTTTACTATGTTTTAATTGAGCTCCTTTTTTCCTTGACTAGTTTCTCAGCTCCCTGTTAAGAGTGAGTTATTAGAGTTCTATCAAGGGTTTTGAGCATTCTTTTTATATTTTTCATTTCTCTAATTTATATTTCTTGAGTTTATATTTATATATGTTCATATTACTCCCAATAGAATATAAGCTATCAGAAAACAGAAGTAATTTCACCATATTTTTATCTTTCTATATATAGAGGTTAATGGCTGGCACACAATAGAATATTGATTCTTATTGATTGGTAAATTAACACTTTGGGGAATTTAGAAAGAAAATATGATTAATATTATCAAAGTTGGTCTCTCTTTCTTCATAGGGATTATCTACTTCTTTTGCTCAACTAAACCAGTAAGGATACTGAGTGGGGAAGAAAATCTGTCAAATGAGTAACTTACTCACCCAAATGGGTTACTAGTGAAATAGTTTAAATGTATTGAGTTGGAAGACAGAGCCTCTGTTCTAAAGTTCTAAGATACCCACCAAATCCAATATTTCCAACTTTACCAAGTTTAGGAACATTTTCTATCAAACATATGGAAAAAATACCTCAGGGGACAACAATAAAAATATTGAAATTACTTTATTTTAGTACCTAGGACTAGGGGCCAATCATTTGATTTTATCCTCATTTAATCCCAGTTTTAGAAATTAGCATAAAAACTTTCCAGGTTTCATAAAGTTGTTTCTCTAACAGTAGAAATTTAAAAACTCTCTGTGGAAGGATATGTTGGAAATTGCCTGTTCAAAGAAATTTATGATTTTATTATGGCTGCATATTGACTATTCCTACAATAACCTGCAGGCAGAAACTAACAGTTTATTTATTCAAACTGCAAATGAAATTGGGCAAGAAAAGTAATTAGCAAGCAACAAAAAATAATGGAAAAGCTCCATAAAAGCAGTTCTGAATTTATGTGGGTTGTCAGATAGTTAGAAAAATAACACTTTAAATTAAAGTAAGAGAAACTTTTTTTGTATATATTCACACCAACTGCCTTAAACATAGATATAGGATTTTTTTAAACCTAGGTGTTCCTGTAAAAAAAAAAAAAAAATCAGACATCTCACTTCATGCTTTACCTAAGTGAGACCACTTCCTTATAACTTTAGATATTTTTAAATTACAGTTTTTCTGATTACCTACATATTTTGTTACCATTGTGCTTGATTTTCTTGCCCATTGCTGTGTCAAGATATGAGACTGACTCATCGCTTTACTATTTTGCATCATTTAAACAATAATATTGAGGAGAAAAAAAAACACCATTGCACAATGAAATATACTCAGATTATTGTCTGTGATCAGGTAAGGATCACATTGGAAGGACTTGCTTTATCGTTTTGTTGTTGTTATTTTTTAATATAAGAAACTTCTGTACTTTCAGTCAAGTTTTTGTACGCTAATTGTTTCTAGATGTTGGTTGTCAGTGAAGAAATGAGACATTCCTTCTAAACCATGAAAAACAATTTAGTCACTAGTTTAACAAAATTATTTCTCAAACAATACTGTCTACTTCTGAATAAAGTCTTTAGGACTTCAGTAGTTTTTATGCCTTTCAATATATGTGTTATATACTAGAATAGCCTTCTATATACATACATACACATATACATTTAAATACATAGATTTATACACAGACATACATATATATTTGTTTGCATGTTCTTTCTTCCTAGAAATGTAAGCTTCTTAGGGGCTGAGAGTTTGACTTTTGCTTCTGTGTTTTTTAATAGCTAGCAAAATGCTTAATAAGTATTTGCTGCCTTACTGGTTAGAAGAGACATTTGGGTTTCTGTAGTTCAACTTTATTATTTTGCAGGGGAATGTTACTAGAACTTTTTGAAAAGACCTAATTGAACAACCTTCCCTTGTGTCTTGGAAAGGGAAAAGAGAACATGTACCTTGGAATTCTGGTGCTTCTCAGGAATATACCTAGTATTGCAAAACGTAAGAAAGCAGAAGTTCACAGTATACATTTAGTGATTTTCTAATTTAACTAATTATTCTTCTTTATGAGGTGCTAAACTCTGCTTATTTCTACATAGCTAATGGACTTTAAATAAAGTCAGCAGATTCTAAATCCAGGGCACTGAAGTAGGAACTTCTCTTCACTCTGATTAGGGCTCTGCTTTCCAAATTAAGGTACAACAAGAGAGAGTGGTGACTTTATTATAGCAAGGGGACGGCCCACCATGCTATAAGATGAGTTCTACCTTTTTAGTCGGAGGATTTAGGTCCAAACTTCAATTCTGCTATTTAATAGGAAATATTTATAAAGACTTGAAGGTTTTCAAAAAACTCAACAGATATATTTCCTTTAACCACAGAAAGCCTGTGAGGTTAGTACCATTAGTATCCCAATTAGAGATGGGGAAGATCAAAGAGGTTGTGACTTGTATGGTCACACAATTCCTGTTCAAATTCAAATGTAATCCATTCTGACTCTTACTTATGGCATTCTGTCTAATGCAAGTCACTGATTCCTTGTTTCTTTACTATGTAGGTTCTTGTCTTTCTCTAGACCACTGATCCTCCTCAATAAACAGGTACGATTAGATTAAATGATTCCAAGAAACCTTTCCAGCTTCAAATCCTACAAATCCTAAAATCCATATACTATAGAATGACACATGGCTCATTGAAGAATGTATCTCCAAGTGAAACACAAAATTACCAATTACTTGGAAAGGGACTTTAAAGACTAGGCAATAAATGATTCATTACTAGTAACAATATGTAATATAATCAGTAAATGATAAATGATTAGTCTTGCTTTTAAATCTCTCCCTCATTTTCTCTGTTTTTTTTTTTTTTTCCTATATGTACTTATATGGCCTTGCCAGCTTTACTAGTTCATCTCTAATGACCACCTATGATGCTCACATATATAATACAACTTTGTTTCTTCTTGAAAGCTCTTTCAATTTTTTGTTGACTTTCTGCCTTCAAATTTTTAAAGCCTTACAAATTTGTTACTTTGTGGGCCATTCCCTGATTGTAATTGAAGGTGGAGAAATCGAAATTCGACAAAAATAACAAGCCAAAAAAAAAAAAATTAGACTTAACTTCAAAGAAAAAAAGAATATATGTTGACAAAGAGTTTCTTAAATCTAGAAATTCCTAACAGATGCAAATAAAGGCAAGTGGAATTCTAGAAACAGCTAACATTTGAATCATGGAATTCAAAAGAAGAGACTAAAATCATCTAAAATCCTGAATGTATCAGACACACTTTAAACTTGTAAGAGAAAAGTATCCTTTTCCTGTTCTACCCTCCTCTTGCCTTTCTGCATAGGCCAGCAATTTGTACTTTTAGGAAAATACAGTTATCATGTTGTTATATACTTTATTCATAAAGGATGCTCAAAAATCCATTTATATAAAGAGTAAATTCCATTTCAGAATTTATACAATATATCTATTTATCTATCTATCTAAAGATCAATTGGATTGAAGAATCAATGTGGAAGTCCTTAATTACATAGGTTTGCATCTAACTACTTAGGGCATATTATTTCATATTTCTAAACCATGTGTGTTTCAATGATCAACTCAGAACAGTCCTTCAAGTAGGTATATTTTTTTGTGGGGGTGGGTGAAGCAGGTGATGAAAAGTCTTTGAAAAGGCATTTCTTTTGTTTTTTTGTTTTTTTAAATTCCAAGTGGTTAGGTAGGCATTTGCTTTAAAAACTCCTCTGACATTTGCCTAAGATACCTGATGGCCAGTCAGGTTTAATTCTCATGTGTGGTCACTTTATCAGAATTAAGAAATTGCTAAAAATAATGACAAGTGATAGTCTGGGGAATAAGGTCTCAGAATATTTTCTACCATGAGTACAAAACTAATAATGTGAATATTATGATAGCGTGTATTACTTTTCCCTGGTGATAATATTTCTAAATCCTTCATACTCATTCAGGTACTGCCTGTATGAATTTTTAATCTGTCCCCACTTTCTCTTCAAAGAAGATTCCAATGTGCATAAAGAATGCATCAAAACCCAAGAGGTATATCACTCACATATTCATAGATAATAAATGGAATCCCAGTCAAATATACTCATTTCCATATAAGTAGGTTGGTGACTCCAAAAATTGATTTGTAGAAAGAATATCTACTGTACCAATTATAATTCAACTTTTCCAACACAATTAGATTTGGAATTTTGAATATATATTGGAAGTATAAACAGTGGGAGATGACTAACAAAACTTATTAGCTTCTCAGAATTGTTTTTATTTGGTTTTTAAAATCAATCAAAAATATTTAATTAGATATGAATAGATAAATGAAAATCTTTAAAATATCCTCAAGTAAATGTTACTTTTTTCCTTGTCATTTCGTGGCACTATACCTTTATAGAGCCAATAGAACAAAAGGGTTTTTCTTAAGTACCTAAGTACTTAAAGTGACTTTTACTACATGTTTTTTAGTAGAATTGGTA
The DNA here is from genome assembly GCF_016432865.1 of Antechinus flavipes. NCBI lineage: Eukaryota > Metazoa > Chordata > Mammalia > Dasyuromorphia > Dasyuridae > Antechinus > Antechinus flavipes. The sequence goes on along the minus strand of NC_067401.1, from coordinate 61,208,445 downwards.
GTTGCATAGGTAATCCTCACTAAAGCACTATTCCTGAGAAAATTTTTTTTTTTTTTTCTTTTCTCCAACCAACTATCAGTGATATCCTATTTCACTTTTGGTGTTTTCAACAATCTGAAAAAATGCTAAATCCAAAGAAAAGAAAATACAAAGCCAGAACATGAAATATAAAAATAAGAAGAACATTATAGGAAAGAAGGAAAAAAAAACTTTTGTGATTAAAATTAAACAGAAACAAACAATACCAAGTTAAGAACAATTATACACTCCAAGGAGAACAAACTATTACAGAGGGGAAAATAAAACTATTATCATTAAAATTAAAGAAAAACAATCCAAAGTCAAGAGCAATTATATAACTCAAGGTCTGAAAATTATCTGTGATATTCAAGAATGAAAAAAAAGAAACTATCCTTTTGTCTGGCAGTTGCTATATAAGCACAGTTATTTTCAAATTAATTTAGTAGACATTTATTATGTGCCTAATAGGTGTATTGTTGGGTTGAGAGATTCAGCAACCATATCAGTCAGTATAATATTGTGACAATGTGGATAGAAGGATAACAGATAAAATTCAGACAGAATCAGGAGGACTTGTCACATCTTTTCTGATTCTTATTAGCTATGGCACCTAAGGTTGAACTTCTGTTTCTTCATCTGTAAAATGGGGTGGATAACAGCTGTAACTCCTATCTCATATAGTTTTTTCAAGACTAAAAGGGGATAATGTATGGAAAAAGCTTTGTAAGTTTTAACATGATATATAAATATTCATTATTATGACAATAAAGATATCTATATTTAGCCTGGAAAAAAGAACTTCAGCTTTGAAGCCACTATTGGTAGGATATTATTCCTGTCCTAATGCATATGTCTATACTTAGGTTTTGCTCCTCAGAAAGAAATCTCATTCTGGCATTCCACTAATATGGGAAGTCCTAGAAATGCTTCAGCTCAGTTTTTACTATCTTGCAAATCCAATGGTACAAATTCTCCCATATTTCTTCCCTTCAGTTAGCACAGCACCTGATGTTGACAATAGCTCTGTTTCCCTGAACACTGATTGATTCTACTTCATGCTATGAAAGCATTTCCAAATGAAAGATTTTAATCAAGAATAGCACCTGAGCTCTGGCAATGAGACAGAGAGCAGGTTTCCTTGTAATTAAACAGATGAAGTCGAAGGCCTAAAATTAATGAATATCTTATACCCTGGAGTTTGAGTGCCTCAAAGGGAATGATTAAGAACCTAAGTGAACCCTAAGAGGACAAAAGCAGGAAATGACATATCAATCCTTATTATTCTTTATTAAAAATAAATATGTTCTAAATATATACATACACAAATGTGCATATAAACATAACCATATATGCATATATACATGTATGTGTCCGTATGTATGTATAAACACACACATATATAAACATTTTTTTAATATCACTTACAAAATAAAAATAAAACCCAAAACAAAATAAAGTAATACAAACAAAACTTTATTCTTTGCTATTTTTTCTGGTGTGACAATGATTAAAAACAAAGGAATACTTATGTTGATAATGTAAAAAAAGGGTGCATGTGTAATTTAAGTTAAATATTATGTATTATAAAATGGGTAAATACACTTCCTTGCATAAATTGCAAGAAAAAAAGAATAACAACTAATGAATAAAGGTTTTCTAGAAACCCATATTATCAGGATGTATTTGAGCATCTGAAAACAGATCAAGAGTTTTAGGGAAAGGCAATGATGTCATGGTGCTTTTTTTCTTGTATGGAAAAAAAGAAGGAAATAATTCAGAAAAAAAGACATGATCAATACAATCCTTCACATTCTCCTCACAGCTTTTGTGCTTTTTAAATTTTTTCTTGTGAGTTGTAATCTTTTTAGTATTAGCATCCTATTGTTGTAGCATTCATTTTATTTTTCACTGAACAAAATCTACATTTGACTTTCATACCACATTTGGGAAAATAAAGACACAAAATACCACAATGTTATTTAGGGAAAATTTATTTTATGTTGGTATTCACCTAACCCTTCTACTTCCTTTAAAATTATATTCATAATTGCAAAGCTTCTTAGGGAATCAGCTCATCTAATTCTGTCCAAGAAACAACTCTGCCATTCATGATTCACCTTATGATGGTGTTATAGTTCTTTAGTGATATGGAAGTTAAAGAGTCCCTCAATGGGACTTTGGCTTTTCAATTTTCTTTAACAGTGACTAGGAAAGGAAACCTATCATTTCTCAATTCATTTGCACTCTGAATGAAATAAGATACAATCAGTTAGATATTCCTTTGTGGGAATAACAAATGGGATGGAACACCCTCAAATAATTGTGCTTATGAATAAAAGTCAATTAGAGGAAACATCTCCTTCATTGAGAATTTAATTGTATATATATATTGGTAATATAATTTTAAAGTTTCATTTAACATGCTCTTAGACACTAATTAAGGTTAAAATAAAACCTTTTCTTTCTCCCTCCCATGTTGATGCACAGTGATTTTTATGAAATGAAAAAAAGAAATTTATAGAGTAGAACTCCATCAGAATAAGGGGCACATCTGCACTATGGAATATCATTTTGTAGTGGTAATATGGTACTTTCCATTGTACAGACTTGTGTTAGAGGACCCAGGTTCAATTATTTCCTCTGATGCTTATTACCTAGTAGGTAAGAAAATTAACATTTCTGGGCCTCAGTTTCTTCATCTGTAAAATTAATAGAATGGACAAAATTATGTTTAAAGATTTTTCCACCTCTTGATTTATGATTCTATGAGAGAGGATTTTGCTATATATCTCTAGATATGTGATTCTGTATTTAAATCATATTACAATCAAACCCATAATATGACAAATCTTATAAAGTGCTTTATCATTGTATTCCTTTTTTAAAGTACCAGATCCCATATCTATTTGAAATATTTACAGCATTCTATTCATTGTATAAAGATCTTAATTATATCCTTTGCTTTTGTTTTGTTTTTTTCCCTCATCAGTTGTTCTTGAGTAGCTTTGTGAACTGAGATCTAGATGTCAAAATGACTAATCAAGCTAGTGACATTCTTAAAATTCAGACTTCTTTCATAATCCCTTGGAGGGAACAGTTTGGAGAAATCTTTTACTGTGTATTACAATTATTTAAGTCTACTCATTTATTTTTCTCCCTCTTCTCCTCAGGTATGAGAGTCTGTCCTAAGTAATCTTAGATGTTTGCAGAGTTGATCAAGACTTTTTCACTCTTAAATAGACTTCTCTCATTTTTATTATATGTCCCTCAATTCTCCAAGTTCCAAGGAATCTGGAATTTCCTTGATTAAAGAATTATATTTTTGTTGTATACATGAATAAGCAAATAGGGTATGTATTTTGCTAAAGTATATAAGAAAGGGAGTTCCCATAACTGTGCCTAATGCACTGAAGTAATTACACATCCTTGAGATTCTGACTCACACTAAAATTTTGGGAATATATTATGTTAACCCTCTCAAGTTAAAGGTTAGTTTAGGTTTAGGTTAAATCTTTCAGGTTTCAATTAATATCTCTGAGTATCAGGTTTTTAAAAATTTTAAATAAAATAATGAGGACTAGATTAGGTGATCTCTTTTCTTCTGGTACCCTCTCCCCCCAACATGTTTTTCTCATGGCCACAAGGAACAGGATCTTCCTGACAAAGACCTTCATTGTATTAGTGAGATAAATTTCAAACAAGGATGGGCAGAGTTTCATTTTCCTAGAAAAATTTGCTTTTCTCAAATCACATAATTATGATCAAGAATCGATTTTGCTTTTAGGTTAGTTTCCCACTGTCTTTTACTCCCTATCCAACCAGAGACTAGAAGCCAAACAAATGGCTTTATTTACTTGTAAATTCTTCCTTCTCTGGTTCTAATTTAGGCACTTGCATTTGACCTTGTATGCACAGTGCTTAGCATAGTATCTGGCACTTAGTAGGCATTTAATTAAAGTTTGTGAAATTAATTTGATTCATGAACTTGTTCAAAGTTTTATTCTCTTTCCATGTATTAGCTTATTATATTGTCTCCCTTAAGTAGAACATAAGCTTCATGAGAGAAAAGGATGTTCAAATTTTGTTTTTGTATTTCTCTTAGAAAATGTCTTTTGAATTGGGTTAGTCTGTGAATTCATTAAACAAGGACAATAATCTATCTCTTCTAGTAATATTATTGGCTCTAATAGTAAAATGTAAATAACTGACTAGCAATAAAATTATAATAATAGCACCCACAAAAAACATAACCCCTTTACCTTCCTTAATATAGTTAAGAGAGCTATAGTACTTTTGTTGCCACTGAAACTACTTCATCCACAATCATAGTCATGGTCTGTTTAGTCTAATTCATTAGACATATACATGAACTTAAACAATATTGAGCTTACACAGTTTTGAATAGTTCAAGATCTTATCTATATTTTAAGACAAGATGCAGAATCAACCAAAAAGTTTGTTAAAAAATCATCATTCCTCTCAGAATGTCAAGGTCAGTTTTGCAAGCAGTAGGAAAGCCATTCAGAAAATACAAAAAAGAAAGAAAAAAAGTAGACTTTTTATTCTTTCTTTCCTTTTATTTTTAAGAAAGGAAAAAAAGGCAAAGGGTCAAGATAAAGAAGAAAAGATTATCTTGAGGTGATTCTGTTTTTTTTTTTTTTTTTTTTTTTTTTTAAATTGGATGAAACTAGCCAGTCCCAAAATGCCATGATTTTCTTACAAGAAAAAAGACCTCAACACAGTAGAGGTCAGGGCAGAGCTTAAAATGGCAACAGACTTTAGATTTTTTTCCTGTGCTGCAAGTATGACTGGATTATATCCCTTGTGTGAGGGCACAGAGGCTCAGCTTTTAGTAGATATTTTCAGTAAAATAAGATTTTTTTTTTAAATGCCTCTCAGGCTAGATTTTCAATCCATGTAATTCTACCAAGAAATTCCTTTGTCACCAAGGGAGCTGGCATTTTACTCACACTGATAAAGTTTTCTACATGACACAGGAACAACCTTTGACTCTTTGGGCAGAATAAAGATCAACTTGTTTTACGTTCAGCATCCTGCTTTTCACAGTAACCTACTTCCTGGTTCTGCTTTCATTTTCTCTAGCCTCCTTCATATCTGCTTTCATTTTTCTTTTTTCTCTCATTTCTAAATACATTCCCTGAACCCATCTATCCTTAACTTTAGGTCTTTTCAATCCTTTTGCTCACACTTTGCCAACAATTCAACTATACCTTAATCCCCTTGTAATCTCCTACTGGAATCACTACCATCAGTCCTTTCCTTTGCCATTGTGTGCTGTGTGTGTGTGTGTGTGTGTGTGTGTGTGTGTGTGTTCTTCCCTTCTCCCAACACCCACACCCCTAATCTCCAATTACATTTCAAGATTCAAACACAGGGAAACAGGATATCCATTCTTCACTAATGAAAAAGGTTTTATTTTTTAATGAAATTATTTTTTTTGAGTAAGACATAGTAGGGTTTAATTAATAGCATAATAGTTAACATTAATATAGTTTATACTATGTGCCAAACACTGTGTTAAACATTTTACAATACTATGATCCTCGCAACAACCATGGAAGGAAAGTACTATTGCTACCATATTTTACGGTTTAGGAAATTGAGGCAAACAGAGTTAAGAAACTAGTCTAGGATCACATAGCTAAATGCCTACAGCCACATGTAAATTTAAATCTTCTCCAGCAGGTTATCTCTTGTGCCACCTAACTACCACAGTAGTTTTTTTTTTAAAATACAACTTTTATTGATACAATTTTCATCCTTGTTGTCATTTCACCATATCAACCTACCCAACTACTTATCAATAGTTTTCCTTGCTACAAAGAACAATTAAATGGCATAAATTACCTTTTTGATCCTACATGACAATGGATTTCTCATTCTGTCTGTATAAGGGAGAAAGACATACTTAACCAGCAGTCATAGTTAGTTTAAGTCATGATTAGTGAGAGTTTTGTTGACTTTAATTCTTGTTTTCGTTTATATGATTGTGAGCGTTCCAATTTTCCATGAACCTTTCATTCATTGTTTTTTCATGTTCATATTCAGCACAATAATAGTGCATCAATTTAATTAAAAATTAAAAACAAATTTAATTTGTTTGATCATTTCTCAAATGATGTCTATAGATCTTTACCTTTAAAAAAAAATAAATCACAAACTCAACTCTATCTGTTCTCATTGTCTCTAACTCCCTAAAACTATAGCATGGTACAGAGAAAAACTTCTAAAATTCAAATCCCTGTCTTCAAACCTTACCCTGACATTTACTAGGATGATCTTGGGCAAGATAGCTAATCTTTCTAAAGTTCAATCTCTAGTTAACATTTTTGGGGGAAGGGGAAGGAAAAGCAAAATAATCAGTGTTAAATAAATAGCTCAGTGTTACACAGCTACTATGTGCCAAGTGTCTGAGGTCAAATTTGAATTCAGGTCCTTCTTACTCCAGGGCTGGTACTCTTTATCCTCTGTACCACTTAACTGCCCCTCTAGTTGACCACTAAAAATAAATACATGAGTAGTGACTTGGGACTGTAATTTTATGAATCTGGAGTAACAGAGAACCTTGAACTTGGAGCAGCTTTTAACAGTCCTCCAGAGAGTAAGACTTAGAAGTTACGGGTGTTTCTGGGTAATACAGTATCATTCCTTGACTCCTTTCTTTCTATAATTCCCTCATCATGGGTCTGGATTCTGAAGATTACAAACAGAATCTACTCCTATCCCCTATAGCATATAACAATAATTATAACATATAATTATATATATGTAAATATATATAGGCATTTATATTATCATATAATTATATAATAACATAAATAATTACAATTATCATACCAACAACACAGATTTCCAAGTACATACATGCATATGTTTAAGTATGTATGGATATATTTATTTAATTTGCTTAACATAGAAACATGATACATATGATCATTGTTTTATATATATACATATGTATATATAATAGGGCATTGAATATGTACACACAACATACATGTGTAATCCATAGATATGTTCTTCATATATAATGATAGCTATATGCCTATATATGTGTGTATAAATATAAATAAATTGTATTTATCTATGTCATCTATCTGTAATTTTCTTCAGTGTTTTGGGAACTTTGCTAAGCTTTAAATTAGAAGACTGAGTTTCAACTGCCAACTCAGTTGCTAAGTCATTTTGACAACTATAAATATTCAAATAAAAAAGATATATGAAGGAAGATGCTATCTGTATCTAGAGGAATAACTGAAGAATATATAATAATAAATATCCCTATTTGTGTCTGATAGTAGCCATCTTCATGATAGGGTACAGGAAAGGGGGGAAATTATATGATGACTATTATATATTTAAAAGGAATAGGAAGTTGTAAATAAGACTGTTGGTTTCATTAATCATCTTTTTATTATACTTTATTATCAATATGGATATATTTTTCCAATAATTAATAAAAATAAAGATCAATAACAACAATATCAATACAAACAATACAAACAAACATTTAAATTGTACCTTAATTTTGGAAAAGCACTTTGCTTATACTAAGTCATTTGATTCTCACAACATTTTGATTGCTTTGGCTGACCATAAGTAAGTGACTAAACATAACATCACAGAGATAGTAAGTGTGTGAGGCAAGTTTTGAACTCAGATTTTCTTTCTTCCAAATCTAGTGATCTTTCTACTTTGCTATCTAGTTGCCTATAAGATTTAGACAAATCACTTTAACCCTCTAAACCTCAGTTTCCTCTTCCATAAAACAGAGAGAGAGATTATTCTCTCAGAAATATACAGTTGCTTTGCTAAAAACAAGGCAAAGATATATGAAAAACAACTAGAACATTATCTGCTCTTCACCATTTTTACCCAAAAATGCTTTAGCAGCTCATTTAAAGTCCATAAATTAAAGACTGTAAACTTCATCCATGGTAGGAATTCCTCTACCAATTACGCCACTAATTTTCTTTTAAAGAAATTGAAAGTCAGGAGGCAGAATAGCATAATGGAAAGAATTCTGGATCTGAAGTTCAAATCACTTCGATAGATGGCTCAGCCATTTATTGAATATGTGAACGTATGAATGTCATTTAATCTATCTATGCTTCAGTTTTCCTATTTGTAAAATGAGGGAGTTATACTTTAGAAGAGACTTCATCTCCGATTTCTCAGTCTATAATCCTATGTCACACCAGTGCTTTATTGTTAGGATTCTTACAAGGTGCTAAGTCACTACAATTGATAGAGACAATAATTATCTAATTTAGCAGGGTACTTAACAGTTCTCTAGTTCACCAATGTACTTAGTACTTATTAGAGTTCCACAAGATTCACACCTTTAAGAGAGCATATATAAGGAGGAGCCCACTAAGAGACAAGCCCAGTCTTGGAGGCAGAGACAGATTCATTCCATTTTCCACCTTTGTGCTGGCTGGAGGCTGAAGCTGACAGAGGGAAAGGATTAGCAGCTGGAGCTCTTGGAACCAAGGAGAGAGATAGGCCTCTATTAAAGCTACCCGGCCCCAGGAAAAGATTCAAGACTTTGAAGGAGAAAATAAAGGATTTGGACTTTAATCCCTGACTGCCTTTGAGGTAATTTTAACTTCTAGCTGCATTTGAGGTGATTATTACACTGAGCCGAAACTAAGGCTGCCTCTAGAAGCCCCCCAAGAAACCTGCTCATAGAGAACATTATATTTTAGAGAAGAACATTACATGTTGAAATAAGAGAAAATTGCACCCCAATATTATCAATAAAACTTTGATGTCTGAAAATTCTCTTCTAGTTGACTACTAAAAATAAACACATGGGTAGTAACTTGGGGCTATACTTTAGGAATCTGGAGTCATGAGAACATTGAACTTGGAATAGATAGTTTCCTGGGGTCTTTGGACTCAGACCAGTGATTCTATACTAAAAACCATATCTCTTAATTTCATGAACAAATTGTTTTTTGCCCAGAAATGTAATCCTAATTATAAATCATTTGGTCAATCTACTCATTTTTAAACACTTGTGTGCAAGGCATTATGTTAGATATTGGGGATACAAAGAAAGATAAAAAGTGCTCTTATTCTCAAGGAATCTACATTAAGATCTTACCTCTGTTACTCTGAAACATGTTTCTTTTAAAGTACTGAAATTGTTTCTTGTATACATTATTACCTAAATACTTAAATAATTTGAAAACTAGAAAGACCTAGATCATATCTATTTTTATGATTATCAGGTAGTCAAGGCCCTTTCTCTTTATCCTCTAGACAAACTGAATTATTTACTTTCTGCTAATATTTCACATTTTGTGTCTTTGGTTACACAATACTCCATTAAGAGGATTTTCTTTCATTTCTGCCTGGGGAATTTGTCTTTTCCTCTCTTTCCTAGAATCTTTCACATATATTTCCTATATGTGTATCATCTAATTTATATATCTTATCTTCATGATTATGTTATAAGCCCCCTTTGAATAAGGTGTCTATCTTATTTCTTTTTATATCTTTCTGCCCTTACAAAATGCCTTGGATATTTTTACTGAATGTGCTAATAATATTTTTTGAATTAATATGTGAATAAATGGGAGGATGGATGCTATATGTGCTACAAACATATCACTTTAACTTCATGTTACAATATACTGAAAACTGCACTTTGTTTTGACAGCTGCCTGAGCTTTCTCAACCTTTGGGACATAAGGGATATGCCTTAGGGTGATAAAGATGTAATCATAGTTACCACCTACAAAAGGAAAAAAAAAATACAGTAGCTGACTATTGCAAGGTATTTTGGAGGTATTTTACTCTTCTTTTTACATGCTAACTGCCTGATTTTCCTGACATGTATACTGAGTAATGTTAACAATCACCAGTTCCTAGTATCTTTTAATAGTTTTAGGCCACACAATAGTCTGAACTGATACCACATTAATGGAATTCTAGGATTAAGAAACTGAAAATACCACTCTATGTAATTTTTTATTGACCTGATCAATTCAGATAGTTCATTAGCAAGTTTTATTGCCAAGTAAAACTTGTCAAATTAAAAAAAAATACAATATTTTGATGGATCATTTGATTTTCAAAGAAGATTAGAATCACCTTATATAAATGATTTCAATTTTGTTTAACTATATTTCATATGTCATAAATAACCTGCTAGAATATGATTCTAATAGGGAGTTTGTTGAAAGAGTGGCAAATTTCTATTGGAACCCAGTAGTAATGGATTTAATCAATCATTTGTTTCTTCTGCAATCTGCAAATCTGATGTGTTCTTCCTAGAAGCTCAGGGAGGAAAACATCACTCTAGAAACAATCCATTGTCTTTGGTGGTAGCAGGCACATTAACTTAGATAATTCTATGTAGAAGGGAAATATGTACTTCTAAAAAGAGATAGAAGAGATATAGACAATTTGGTTCCTGATAGACACTTAAATAGAAGCTATGATTCCATTGAAGAGGACACTCTCTACAGCTGCTTTAGTGACAGATTTTATTGAACTAAAAGTATCTAGGGATGTTATTCTGACACTGGTAAATCTTAGAAGAAGAGTGGTCAGCAGCTAATCTCTTAGGATATGTTATGAGCCAGAAATTGAAACAAGTTAATAACTCAATGGAATTGATAGAAACAATGCTTAAGTTAACACCTTTGAGAGTTCACACATTAGCTTACACATTAGTTTACACATTAGTTCACACGTTTGGAAGATTTCAGGGTTCAGTGTGAGATATCCAAATTCACACCTCTCATAATCCCACTCTCAGAGGAGGAGTCAACCTTTGAGTTTACACCTCTAAAAGAGCATAAAAAGAGCTTCAGTCATTCATTCAGTCAGTCAGTTCAGAAGATTGCCAGGAGTAGAGTTGAGCTAGAGGCAGAAGCTGGAAGAGCAAAAAGATAAGCTGCAAGAGCTCTTGGAACCAAGCAGAGAGATGGGCCTAAAACTAACTGGGCTATTTTGGAAGAGACAATAAAAGGCTGTACTTAAATCCCTGGCTGCATTTGAGGTTATTATTACTCTGAAGTGAAACTAAGGCTGCCTCCAGAAAACCTCCCCAAGAAACCTGCTCCCAGAGAACCATCATATATTTTAGAAAAAGAACAACACCACAGAAGTGTATAATTTAGTGTAGAGGACAAATTGTGCAGAAGATAGAAAGTTGACATTTCATTTGAACAACTTGATGGAAACTTGAAAGAGTAATTAATGGGTGCAAATATAGCTAAGAAAATATACTTAAAAATATCAGGAAAATTCAAATGAATGTTTTTCAGTCATTTTGATTTTTTATTAAAATTATACACTTTGGAAAAAATAATGTAAATACTAAGTCTAGAATGATCTTGGTGAGCTTTACTGGAATTCTAAGTTCTGATGTCAATTTGCATATATTTATTTGGAAGACTTTTAATAGGCCCCTGGTGGATATTTAGTTTTTTGTTAAAACATTGTCCTTTCAGAAATCTTCATTCCAACAAGGTCAATAAGTGTTTTGGAGGTAGATCAAAGATTTAAAAAGGGATTGAGAATAAGTTTATAAAACTGTGGAGAATAGGGAAGAGAAAGTAATATCCCAGAATATATCTTTTTGAGGCAGCTAGGTAATGCAATAGATAGAGCACCAGTCCTGATGTCAGGAGGATCTGACTTCAAATCTGGTCTCAGATACTTAACACTTCTTAGTTGTATAACTCTGGGCAAGTCACTTAACCCCAAGTGTCTAAGCAAAAAAAAAAAAAGAAAAAAAAATGAAAAAGAATTTATCTTGTCATTTCTACTCATTTCTACACAAATTTTTTTTTTTCATTAGGTAAACCTTGTCAATTCATTGCTTCTACAATTCTCTAATAAGTAAGATACAAACTTCACTATCCTGGTTGACCTCATGTGGATAATTTCTAGCTTATTAATATTTGTCTTATTTAGTGATAACTAGAACTGAACATAATAATTATAGATGAAGTCTGAGAAGATCATGGCAAGTAAATCTACCATCTCTCTATTCCAGGAAACTATGCCTCTCTTAAAACAACCCAAGCTATTTTTTATCTTTTGTAGATAATGTACAATATTACTGATTCATGGTGATTTGCAATCTAATAAAACTCCATGATCTTTTTCCCCTTTCCACGATAGGAACTAACCACGCTACTCACATCTTACACCTATATTGTTGATTTTTTTTGTCCCCAAGTGCAGGCATGACATTTGTTTTATTGAATTGTCATACTAGATTCACCCCAATTTTATCCTTTATTAAGATCCTTTTTAGATTCATACACTGTCATCCACTGTGTTTTTTTTATCCCTCCAAATTTAATGTCACCTGCAAATTTTATGAGTAGACCATATATATTTTCATCCACATCATTGATAGAGGTGTTAAATAAGATATAGCCAAGCATGAATCCCTGGGGTAATTCTAACATTAATCCATACAGTGGAGTTCCTGTAATGTTAATATTAACAGCTTCTTTAAGAATCATAGGATATAGTTCATCTGGTGTAAGTAACATCAAAGGAAATTAAATCCTTTCTTAGTGTCTAATAATAATAATAGCTAACATTTATGTAATGTCTGCTATATGCCAGGCACTGTGCTAAGTACTTTACAGTTATGATCTAATTGGATCTTCCTAACAAATCTGAGAGGTAAGTATTAGAGTTATCCCCATTTTTCAATGAAGAAAGTGAAGTAGAATTTAAGTGATTTATTCAGGTTTACATAACTAATCAGTGTCTGATGTGAAATTTAGTCTTAAGTCTTCCTGAATCTGGATGTGGTGTACTACTCTATGATCTATGTGCCAACCTTTATTTCCTTATTGTTTTTAGTTATCAACTTCTGATATTAATTTTTATTTTTTAATTTTCCTTTTCATTTCCTCCACTAAGGTCAGTTTTCTTTGTAGAAAAAAAAAAAAAAAAAAAAAACAGACATGGCAAGAATTGAACAAATCTAATTTCTCTTTGGCACCTAAATTGTATGGTGCCAGTGCCAGTACTGAAGTCAGGGAGACTTAGTTTTTTTAGTTCAAACCTGGCATCAGACCCTTAAAATAGCAACAACATGTCATATGTGTGATCCCAAGAAAATAATTTAACCCAACTTGTCACATTTTGCTCATCTGTAAAGTGAGCTGAAGAAGGAAAAGCAAACTCTTCTAGTATCTTTAGGGTCATGAAGACTTTCTGAACAACAATATATTGTCTTTGTTATTATCATCATTGCAAATATTCTAAAGGAAAGATCTTATCAATTCTTTGATCCTACTTTGTATCCCAATATGGTTTAATTTTTTAAAAGATATACAAATTCGCCTCCCCATTCTACTTCTCTAATTAGCCTTTGCTAATTATATGCATTAGTACTTCTGGAACTATTTGTATAGGCCTGGATCATACTCATGTCTATTTTTGATCCTGGGCTTTGTTTCATTTTTTTTTTTTTTTTATCAATTTTATTTATATGTCAACTAGTTTTTCCCTTTGTCTTATATGTGTGTATCACTAAAGACAACAAAAGTAATTAATATATTGGAAGAATTGACATTATGTACAAATCTTATACTTATTTTGTCTCTTAGATATGTCTCTGAAAAAGACGGGGAAATGATGTTTTCATATATTTTATTTCTGCCCGAACTTGTAATTTTACAACATTGTTTTTTTAAATTATTTAGGGTTGTTATTTTTTCCATTCACATCACTATAGTCTCCTTTACTTTTTTTTTTTTTTTTTTTTTTTTTTTTAGCAATTCATGCAAGTCTTTTCATGTTTCTCTGTATTCATGATTTATTTATTTTTAAGCACAGAAATATTCTGTTCTATATACATATGACATGCTGTTATCTAATCTCTACCTAATGACTAACTACTTTGTTTCCAATCCTTTGCTAGCAGAAGAACTTTTACCACAAACATTTTGCTGAATATAGAGCCTTTTTATTTATCAGATAAATTATATTTAGATAATATTTATCTATTTATTTCTCTCCCTCTATATATATGTATATATAATGTGTGTGCATGTGTATGTGCACACATACATAATTTGATTTGTGTATTGACATTAGTCTTTTTGGGTAAATTCCATTTTAATTTTCTTCTTGGAATTGCTTCTCTTTAGAAAGTCTCAAAATATCACTGTTTTTAGAATATCATAGTTGAGTGTCTCAACCCTTCTAGTTTGAATTCCTCTGAAATTTATTACTCCATTTCATCACATCTCTATATGTATGCACACACATACACACACACACAAGTGTGTCTGTGAATGAATGCATGTATGTACATCTATATACACATACATACACAAATGTGTGTGTGTGTTTACTCTGAAATCTGTTCTATTTCCCTAAAATCTATGGCTTATGTCACACTATGCCCCAACTTTCTCTCATTCCTTGTCAAAAACTCTAGGATAAATAAATTATTTCTTCTCAGGGTTACTAAAATTTTTAGCACAGAAATAATTTTCTTTCTGTAAGTAAAAATAAAATCCAGAAGAAGATTTTTTTCTTATTTATTCTCTTACCTTTTGAAGGATTAAATTACCACTATAGCAAGTCAAAATGTTATTAGTTTCTCAAAGTCATTTGTATAGGATTGATTCAAATAAACTAAGTGATTTGATCCCAAAACTAGTAAAGTCCCAGAAACAGCATATCAGAGAGGGTAGAGAGTATTTTATACCCTAAGTGATATTACATAACTGCTCTTTTTCAAAAAAGGGACACAAGTGATCATGTTCTTATCTTGATGGTCTTCTCCTCTGATTAGTATAATAAAATGCTATTTAGAATTGGCGGGGAGGGATAGAGAACAAAAGAGTTTTCGGAGTAGCTACTTTAATAATGGATCAGGTTATGAATTAGAAATATTATGGTAATTTGCATGATCATAGCACTTATAATAAAAGGTCATAGAGATCACCTAGTAAAATAAAGGAGACTAACTAATGTAATGGAGAAAGTCCCTGGGCCTGGAGTTAAGAATCAGTCAATTAATAAAATTTTGTAGGCACCTACTATTTGCCAAGAACTGTGTCAGATTCTGGGGATATAAAAAGAGGCAAAGTATTGTCTCTGCCCTCAAGGAGTTTATAATCTAGAATGACCTGAGTTCAGATTAGCTTCAAGCACTAACTGAGTAATTTAGCCAAGTCTCTTAAATTCTGTTTGCCTCAATTTCTAACCTTTAATGGAGATGATAATAATAGAACTTGCCTCCTAGGATTCTTGTGAGAGTAAAATAATATAATATTTTTAAAATGCTTAGCACAGTGCTTGGCACATAGTAAGCATTATATAAGTAGTAGTAGTAGTAGTAGTAGTAGTAGTAGTAGTAGTAGTAGTAGTGGTGGTGGTAATAGTAGTAGTGATAGTGGTGGTGGTGGTGGTAGCGTTGTTTCAGTTATTAATATTATTATTATTATTAAAATCATCTCATCTTTTCCAATTGAGTTACAAATCAATAGCTACTTTCCCAATGTGATACAAGTATTATAAGAGCTATTTTTTTAAATCTCAAAGATATAGACCTCAGAGGAATCTTAGGAGTGATCAAACTTAATCCAACATTTTAGAAAAAAAAAGGAAATAAAAACTCAACCTTTGATTTAATTAATATAAGGCATTCACCTCTGATCAGTTCCTCTTTACTTTGTTCAGTCTTCAAAGGGAAAGTTGACTAGAATAATGGCTAAGCTTCCAGGAGATAGAGTGGATAGAATACCGGACTCAAGAAGACTCATTTTCTTCAGTTTAAATCTGACCTTAGAAAATTCCTAGTTGTATGACCCTGGGCAGATCACTTAACCCAGTTTGTCTTAGTTCTTCATCTGTAAAAGTGAATTGGAGAAAGAATTATTAAACCTCTCTAATATATTTGCCAAAGGAAAAAAAAAATCCCTAAATAGGGTCACAAAGAGTCAGAGGTGACTGAAATGGTTGAATAGCTGAACAGTTAAGTGATTTCCTCAGAGACAGTATATGAAAGACCAAGGACTTGAATATTTCTTAAGAACAAGAGCTTTATAAAATTTTAATGAATTGTTTCAAGAGGTGGTAGATTTTTACCTAGATAGAAGTCTTCAAGTAAAGACTATATGCAAAAGGATGGGAATGGTATAGACATGTTTCTTAAGCAGACTTAGTTTTTATTAAGTGAATCCTGAGTTTTCTTCTAAAGCTGATCCTCTTGAGTGTGGTAGCAAGTCTCTTAAAGCATGAATGAAGGTAATGAACAGGTTGTGGGTTTCTCAGAAGTGGTCTTAACAAGTTAATTGCTGGAGTTTAATGTTATATTTTCAGTGTGAACAATTATACTTTGGAAATTGGCAAGGGCTTAATATATTGTTTTGTTATTTTATTGGAATAATGCAAAGTAAACTTAATAGTGTGTTATACATCATTTTTCTAGAGTTACTTGTTAAACATTTAGTAGCATACCCTTGATCTATGGGACATATTATAAGTCTTAAAAAAAAAAAAAGGCCTGCCGATTTCAAGCATCACCAGTGGTATACTGGTAAATGTTTAATAGCCAGCTCTTAGGGAGGAAATATGGGAAACACATTTTAAAATTTTATCTGTATAATTGACTTTTTCCCTTCACTTTTTTTGAGTCTAAAAAATCAAGAAAACAATTAAGCAATTCTTGATTTATAGCATTTGCCAATTTAGAAGTATATATGTATATATATTCACACTGAAAATTTAACAAGTAACTTTTTGAAACTATCTCCAGAACATATTATTTTCCCCAAATTATTTATTCTACTTATCTTCTAATAATAGATGTAAAGTTAATTAGTTTATTAGGCTAAATGCTGAGAGAAGTATGTGAGGTTTGCCTGAATGTATCACTGCCCTGTATATCTCCAAGATTCAATACTAAGGAAGAACAGCAAAAGGGAAAAAAGGAAGCAAATCTTCAGGGATAGAGCAAAAACCTGGCAGCTGGGAGCCTACGATTTTAATAAAACTCTATTTTGCTAGTTTGCTAATGAAAAATCTCTTCTGTTGCATCTCTAAGGTCACAGGATTTCAGAGCTAGAAAGGACCCTGGAGATCTTCTATTAATCCCATAATTTTGCTGATTAGGAGTCTTCTTTATACTTCCTTTTCTTCTTTGACAAATAAAGAGGTAACTCACTGAAACAGCCTTGCTAATGTCACAAAATGTGAATTTTCAGCAATCAATTTCAGCCAGCATTTCTTAAGCAGTTTGTTCTGAACTGGGCCTGACTAGGGTAATTCCCCTGGTAGTTTAAGTTCAATATTGGAACAAAATGAGACACTTCTATATTATTCAACAGTTAACAAAAGGTAATTTACTTAGCCATAACAGAAAGATATTTGATAAGGATAGACACTGAAAACACATTGAGTTAATTCAGCGGTGGGAAGTCCACTTGTGTATGATAACAAAGGTCATACATATATCAGGCAAACTTTCAAGCCCCCTTTGCACCCAGATCCTTGTGACTTCTTCCAAATGACAATAAAATGTAAGCCCTTAGTTACCTGGGCCAACCATAGTTTTAGGAATATTTCTATAAATTGTAAAGAAAAGAAGAGAAAAAAGTAGACTGCTTTGATTTGGGAAGTGGAACTAAGCAAGACATTATACTATCACACTATATCATTATATAGTCTGCATCAGGTACTAAAATGAGCATTGGAAGTTTGAGGAAAAATGAACAAGTTCTTAACAGGAGTGGTGTGATACATGCATACTTATATATACAAAGCATATATGAAAGATCCATAAGACAAAGAACCTTTTGCTGTAGTGAGGCAATGAACTAGGGATGGTAGTTGTATAGGATATGAAAGTTCTCATACCAATGTTGGCTTAGGAAACCAAGGATTCACAAAATGAACCAAAACAAACAAAATAAAACAAACAACAACAACAACAACAACAACAACAACAACAACAAAAACCCAAACAAATGTGGGAAAGGAAAGCATTATAGATTTGGAAGATTGTAAATTCTTAGATATAGAAAATAAAGTGTCATTTGTGAATAATGCAAAAAAGACCAATTTAGCTATATTATAGAATATGTGGAGGAGAATAATATCCAATAAACCAGTAAGAAAAGATGAAGTTAGATTATGAAAAGCTTTAAATATCAAATAGATTTTGGAGTGACAGATCCATAAATATTTGGAATATAATTTTTTTTTTCAGCTTAAGATGTCTTGGAAGGATTTCAGGAAAGGTCTGTCTCAATTAGGAAGGGAGAAATATGGCCCAGTGTAAACATGGTTCAGGGAGGCCCAATGCAGCACCTTAACTAAAACATAGCAGTGTTGGCTACTCTGTCTTGAATGAAAAGGTCAGTGGATCAGCAGGCCAGCTGTAAGACCATCAACACAACTACAAAAGGAAAATTGAACCATTGGACCATTTGGAGACCATTGAAATTGGCCTCAATCACCTTGCTCTTGAAAAGAGCCATGTCCATCGGAACATACAATCTTCTTGTTGCTGTGTACCAGGTTCTCTTGGTTCTACTCACTTTACTTAGCATCAGTTCATATAAATCTCTTCAGATCTTTCTGAAATCATCTTTTCTTATAAAACAATAATATTCCATAACATTCAAATGCCATAACTTATTCAGCCATTCTCAACTGATGAACATTCACTCAGTTTCCAGTTCTTTGTCACTACAAAAAAGGCTGCTTCAAACATTTGTGCTCACATGGCTCTTTTTTCATTTTTTATGATTTCTTTGGAATACAAACCCAGTAGAGACACTGCTGGATCACATGAAGTGAACACTTTGATTGCCCTTTGGCCATAGTTCCATATTACTGTTCAGAAAGTTTGGATCAGTTCATAACTCCACCAACAATGTATTAGTGTTGCAGTAAAATGTCCAGAGTAGCTCCCTGGAGGGCCTCAAGATCAGTCAGAGTCAGGATCAATCAAAGTCCTTGGTCTTTAGGGGGAGAAGTAAAGGAGGCAGACACGCTGCCACAAGGGTTGCCAAAGATATATCCTGGATTCTAGAGTCTGGAGTCTCCAGCCTCTCCTCTGCATCCTGCAGCCAAGGGACCCTGACCTCTCTCCCTCTGCCCTCCAATCACGAGGAAAGCCATCACATTACCATATCATCTAAGTATATGCTTATAGAGTCATTATCTCACATCCAATAGATGATTAGTCTTAAGTGCTCTGCTGTCTGAATCAAGCACACCTTTTCAGAGTTTCAGCCCTCTACATTCATTTTTCCACATTCCCTCCATCATTCATCATTATCTTTTCCTATCATGTTAGCCAATCTAAGAGGCATGTAGTGGCACCTCAGAACTGTCTTAATTTGTATCAGTAGTGATTTAAAGCATTTTTTTATATGACTATAAATGGTTTTAATTTCTCCATCTGAAAATTGTCTCTTCATATCCTTTAATCATTTATCAAATGTCTTAGAGATTTTAGTCAATTCTCTATGTATTTTAGAAATCAGATCTTTATCAGAACCCTTGGATAGAAACATTTCCCCTAGTTTACTGCTTCCCTTCTAATCTTGTCTGCATTGATTTCATATGCACAATTTTTTTTAACTTAATATAACAAAATAATCCATTTTTTTCATTTCATAATGTTTTCTATCTATTCTTTGGCAACAGATTCCTTTCTTCTCCACAGATCTGAAAGGTATCATATGTTCTTCTAATTTGTTTATCGTAGAAATCATGAAACTATTTTGACCTTATCTTGATATAGGGTATTAGGTGTGGGTCAATGTCTAGTTTATACCATACTATTTTCCAATTTTTTCAGCAATTTTTGTCAAATAGTGAGTTTTATTCCTGAAGCTGGGTTTTTTGGATTTAACACTAGATTATTATAGTCATTGACTATTGTGTCTTATGAATTTAACCTATTCCACTGACTGACTACTCTGTTTCTTAGTACCAAAATGATTTAGATGACTGCTACTTTATAATATAGATTTAGGTATGGTATAGGTAGCCCATTTTTATTTGCATTTTTTCTATTAATTCTCTGAAAATTCTTGACCATTTGTTGTTCCAGATGAACTTTGTTATTATTTTTTTTCTAGATCTGTAAAATAATTTCTTGGGAGTTTGATTGGCATAGCTTTTAATAACTAGATTAGGTAAAATTGTAATTTTTATTTTATTAGCTTGCCCTATGCATGAGCATTCATTCATATTCAATTGATTAGATCTATTATATTTGTATAGAAAGTCTTTTGTAATTGTGTCTTGGCAAGGAGACCCCCCCAAAAATATATTATCTAAAATAATGGAATTTCTTTGTATCTCTTGCTGTTGGACTTTGTTGGTAGCATAGAAATATTGATGATTTATGTGCATTTAATTTGTATCCTGCAACTTTGTTAATGTTGTGAATTGTTTTGAATAGGTTTTTAGTTGATTCTCAAGGATTCTGTAAGTATACTATCATAGCATTTATAAAGAGTAATAATTTGGTTTCCTCATGACTTATTCTAATTTCTTTAATTTATTTTTCTTCTCTTATTACTCGTTAATATTTTAAAGTAGTTTATTTTCAAAATATATGCATAGGTAGTTTTCAACATTCATCTTTGTAAAACTTTGTGTTCCAAATTTTTCTTCCCTCCCTTCCTCTAGGAAAGCAGTTTTTTTCATCATGGTTTTCAGATAATCCAATAATTTTGTTTTGTTTCTCCTGTATTTATTTTCTTGGTCAGTTGTTTTTCCAATGAGGTTAAATGAGTGTTTTGTTTTGTTTTGTTTTTCCCCAATGGACTTTTTCCATTTCGGAAGTTCTGTTTTTTAACAAATTGTTTTCTTTTTTCATTTCATCAAAACTATTCTTGAAGGAGTAATTTTCTTCAGACTATTTCAGTCTATTTTCCAGCACTCTCATTCCCTTTCCCCATTTTTCTTTTAACACTCTTTTAGGATACTTTTTAAAATTCTTCTAAGAGAACCTTGCAAGATGGACACAAACTTTTATCACTGTTTGAGGTTTGATCTAGAGATAATTTGACTTTAGTGTCCATAGGATTTGAGTTCTGTTCTTCCCTGTCTTCATAAAAAATATTCATGGTAAGAACTCATTTAGCTTTTTTTTGCTCATTTTAAATGTTGAGGTCTGCTCTTAGGGCAAAGGTGAGATTGTTCCAAGATTCTTCTGCAGGGGACAGCAGCTTCAGGCTGCCTTGGGGCTGGTGCTGTTGGCTTCCTTCCTGTCCTGAATGGGCATGGCCAAGTACTTTGTTATGCTGGTTTCAGGGGCTCATTGTTTGCCTTCTATAGTTGCATTGGAAGTCTCACAGTCTCACACTGATGCACTGGCTTCTGAACCAGGAGAGAGTAGCAAATATTATTGCATTTTGGCTATGAGCTTACCACTAGATTCCTCTGGTATTGCAGAAACCTCGCAGCCCTGAGTCTGTGCACTCACTCTGTTGCACTGAACCTGTACTTGACTGCAAACCCCCCCTACTACCCTCAATGCCTGATTGAGACAGACCTTTCCTGAAGTTCTTCCAAAATATCTTCAGCTGGAAATGTGTTACACTCCAAATATTTGTGGATTCTGCATGCCAAAACCCATTCAGATCCTTGATCTGGTGCTGTTCTGAAGGAAGCCAGTAACAGCTCAGACAAAGACATGTCTACTCTTCACCATCTTGTCTCCACTCTCTAATATGCAAATTCTTACAAAAAAGTTAGATTATTCAGCAGAAGATAATAAACTTTAAAACTATTATAGTGGTACACCTGCACTTTCCCTTTTCATAGCTAAATAAATTTAAACATAAAGTAAATAAGAAAGAAATTAAAAATATGAATGAATTCATTAAAGATCTTAGATATGATAGACTGAGAAAATTGCATAGAAATAGAAATGCATATACTTTTTTTTTCTCAGCTGAATAGGCACCTTTACAATCAAATGAACAACATGGACTAGTTTTCACAATATACATTGAGACAATAACCAAAATCTCCCTCTTGGTGCTTTTTCCACCATTCAGGTTATGTCACAATTTGTCTGGATGTGAAAGATGATTTAAGCCATATAGCATCTTGACTGCCTACTCAACCAAGTTACTCTAGTTGCAGTTGTCCTCCAACTCTTTATTAGGTTACAAGTTGAGGATCCTGATTATTGTCTGCCTCTGAAGGAGCACCTGTTCAGTGAACCCAGTGAGTTAAATTTGTATTAAATAGAATCTTCATTCACCTCGTAGAAGAATAAGTTGCCACAAAGCCTACAGAACTACGAGATCCATAAAACTTCTTGTGAGCTTCTTATCTTTGGTCTCAGCAGGCCAGGGTAGGGGAGACACAGAGAGAAGCTGCTCTCAGGGGCAGTGACAGCAGTAGCAAAGGTTCTCAATGAAAGTCCCTGACTTGGTCACTGAAAATGAAGTGATTGGAGTTTGGGCGGAAGTTAAATCAAGTAATTTTGAAACATCAAAACTTTTTAATGTAAAATTTTGTGAAATACTGTTTGTTTGATGAACATGTGAAAATTTGCATTTAGTGATGGCTATAATTTTTTGTCTGTCCTTATGGAACTATATAAAACTGTGTATGATTGTTTGCTTTGGGATACAGTACTTATGCCTTATTGACTTATTAAGGATTGTATACATATACAATGTGTTCAAATTGCACTTCTATTTTGCAAGGATGGAAAAAATTAAATAATGAAGGTAAGTATCTTAGGGATTTTGCATAAGTACAGATCCCATCGGCTTAGTTCAGAAGGCATCTCCACATAGAAGAAGCCAGGAGAAAGTGGATATCATTCTGTTTGAATAATGCCAAAAGGTTGCTTCTAGGAAAATCATGTTATAAATGTCATAAATACTGAGTAAAGAAAGACTCTAGAGCATATAATCTTGAGAGTTTGAAAGGTCCAGAAGATTCCTTGATATCTCATCATCAAAGAATTTTGGGTTAGTATTCAGTACATTACTGATATTCCTGAACTGCAAAGTGAGTGGAATTACTGATGCTTTCCTGACCTTTGAAGCAGTGAGTCTTCTGAACCTTTTGAATGGACAAGATTGTAGTTTTCATAGTATGTTTCTCCAAGTCATTTTCTTTACATATCATCAGATTATCCTGGAAGCAGCTACTTCTTTAGCATCCTTACCATGGAAAGATATCATTCTTCCCAGGTTTTTCTATGTGAAGATACTATCTGAGGCAAGTGGATGGGTTATACAATGTAACAATCTTATCCTATAAGAAAAATCATCTTAACAACTAATGCTTCCTAAAATGAAAAGGGATACCTTGAGAAGTAGTGGGCTCTTCAGTAAAGCCTGTCAGATAAATGTTGCATTACACCTTACTGGGAATATGGTAGATGGGACTCTTGTGTGACTAAAGAGTTCTGAGATTCCTTCCAACTATGAAACTCTGAATTTCTAAAGGCTCTGACCTGCATAGATGAATGCTGGGAGGCATGAATATGAAAAAGGAAAAATAATTTATTTCTAACTCTAGGCACCAATTTTAAAAAGTCTGAGTTCCGGCAGCAAGTCAATCAGGCACCTCACAAAATAGGTGATTTTTTTTTTTTTTAAATAAGAGTGATATTTCTCCCTGAAGTTCATTTACCAATATCATATTAATATTTTGGTAGTTTAGTAGTAGAATGCTTGAGTGTCATTCAGAAGAGTTAGGCTTGAATCCTGCTCCATGAAAAGTCTTATATTTCTCAAATTATGTTATTGTAAGGATGAAAAAGAAGTCTGCAGTTTGATTTTTTTTCCTTTACAAGCAACTAGGACTAAAACTAGTAACTAGTAAATAAAACATTTTAATTTATAAGTAACATGCCATCTGATTTCAAGGAAAGATATTTAATCTTTCTCAATCTTGATTTCCATATTTGTAAAATAGTAATATTGCTACTTCTAATCCTGCCTCCTGTAGTTGTTCAATAAGATTTGTATTAATCATTTATAGTAGTAAAGAATTTAAACACATCTTGATGTAAAAATACTTTTAAATATTTAAAATTAAGCAATAACTTTCTATATGCTATCAATAGTCAAGGAATGTGGCTAAAATCAAAGGAAAAAAAATCACTATTTAATGAATATTAAAACAAAATCATTTACATTCTCCCATTGTAGAAAAGTCAATTTCTAATAAATGGGAAAATTCTATTAAGTGGGTGGTCAACAATTTGTGGAATCAGAAGGTAGGCTGGCTCTTAAGAAGCAGATAATGGAACATTTTTAAAAAAGGAGAAAATGAGTTGAACAGATTTAGAAAAAATGAAAATGAAAGTCATTAAAACAGAGTTAGAACTGGTAGGAAAAGAATTATCTGAATAAAGCAGATTTAATCATAAAGTTGATTGAGATGTCAAAAGTTGATAATGAGTGGCAAAAAGATTTATAAGTAAATTAGGTATAATAAAGAGGTGTTCATTTTTAATGAGATGATCTTTCAGTAGAGAATAAAAAAAGAAAGCCAGATTTGGAAAGTTTTGAATTCATCTTATTTCTTCTTTTCTCTTAATGAAAGAGAAAGAGGAAGTTCTGTATCATGTACCAATTCTGTCAGCATGTTTCACTTTAGGAATTCAGAGAATATAAGCATAGAATATAGTAACACCAAAACACCACCTATATTTATTTAGTAAGCAATTATGCAAATCACTTTTTTTGTTTGTGCATTCTTTTTCCTCAATTACAGTAGTGTATCTTAAAAAAAGCAAACAGTATATTGTACTACTGTGTTACTGAATTTTAACTATACTAACAAATAACATCAGAGCTCAACTCACCAGGGGTGTACTGGGCCAAGTCAACTTTCTCAAAGATCACAGTTTGAGTTCTGGCACAGCTAATCAGGATGAAAATCAAACTTCAAGGGAGTTGTGAACTCCTAGGGTGTTGCAGAAGCTATTCCAAGAAAACATTGACCCCAGGAAAACACTTAGGAATATTGAAAATGAGGGGTGAAGTGAAAGAAATGGAAAGAAGAAAGTATAAACAAAGAATCAATAAAAAAGATCTGCTATAAAAATAGGAACAAAGATTTGTTAAAGTAATAGGCTTGGGCAGAGTAAATTATTTGGGGGTAGTGCAGAAAAAAGTAATAGTGATGCCTCTAAAAATACAATTTAAAACACTGTATTGGAATAGATTAGTTCAGTTACAATTATTTTCCCTCAAAATTTGGTGGGGAAAAGAGATAAGCATGTAGTCAGTGTTGTGCCCAAACTAACAAGGGAAAAATAAATACGGAAAAATGTAAGCTTTTGAATTTGAGTTCAACAAATTGATCACATATGATAAGGGAAATATGAATATAAAAAACAATTTACCTACACTTATATGTACATTTGCATAGAATTATATTGTGCATATATGTATCCAGGAAGGCATGTGAAAATGTATGTGTAGATATACATGTGTTCATGTTTGTTTCTATATATGTACAAGTACCTATGTGTATGTGTATTATGTGTACTTCTATAAACATATAGATGATTTTCTAGTCATGGAATATAACTGAATATGTAACATATATACACGTCTAATAATATGTTATTTTACACACACACACATATATGGTTACATATAGAAATTCATAGGCATAGGATATGCATGTGTATCAGATAAAAATTCTTCAATTCAGTCAATAAATTTTTATTAAGCTCCTGATATATGCCAGGGATTTTGCTAAGTGCTGGACACATGAAAATAAAAGACTATCATTGTTGTCAAAGAGTTCACATGCTATATAATGTCCTATAAGCTTATTATGACAGTAGCATGATATCTTGGCCAAAAAAAACCAAGTGGGACTTTAGACTGCATTGGTATATTTATGATATCCAGAATTAGAGAGTTAATAAGCTTTTATGACTCTATCCATGTAATCATAGAATAAATATAATCAGAGCCCAGTTCTTGACCTTATATCATAGAAGGGACATTGACAAGGCAGACTAATTCTAAAGGAGGGCAACCTTGATATGCCGAGAGCATGAAACAATATGCCATTTATAGATTTATTGAAGAAACTGAAAAAGTGTAGCATGGAGAAATGAAGACTTTAAAGAGGTCATGATAGCAGCCTTCCAGTATTTTAAGAGCTGTAATAGGGTCAAGGCTTCATATTTATTCTGTTAAGATTCAGAAGGCAGAACAAATCGATGAATAGGAGTTGCAGGAAGGCACATTTGGCCTTAATATTAAAAAAAAAATCCTTTCTAATGACCAGAGTTAACCAAGAATGGAATGTCCTACATCATAGGCCATTCAATTACCTCCCCATTTCTGAAGGTCCAAAAGCAGAAAATTGATTGCTTTTTTGGGGGGAAGATGGAGTTGTAGATGAGAATAGTTCTGTTGGTAAAGCAAGGAAAGAATAGGATTAAAATCCCAACTCCCATTAATTGTATACCTATAGGAAAGTCATTTAATCTCAATGAGTTTAATTATATTTATAATGCCTAACAAAAATGGGAAAAATGATAAACTCAAAAAACTATATAAACTTTTGACACAGCCTATATAACCTATTAAATATATCAACCCTGATATTCTTTAGGTTTCTCAAACTTGGTGAATCTAAAACAGAACTAAATATTTTTCCCCACAAACTACCTTTCCCCCCAAAAAATCTTTTTTCCCCCTTCTTTTTGTCTAGAGCACCATTAACTTTTTACCCACCAAGGTTTAAAATGTCAGTGTCATCATTAAATTCTCATTCTTCCTCTTTTCACATATCAAAGGAAGTTGCCAAGTCTTAACCTTATCTATTCTTAACTGTCTCTCCCATCTTTCTCAATCGTTCTTCTCACACATTAACTATCATAGTTCAGGTCCCCAACAAGTCATGCCTGGACTATTGCAACAATGCAACAACCTTCTAATTGGTTTTCCTAATTAAAGTTTATTTTCCAATTTTTCTTTCATATGCTTACAAAAATAATTTTCTTAGATCACAGATTTTACCACCACACAGCTATAAAAAAACACCCCTAAAAAATCCAAACAAAATAAAAACAATAAAATAAACTCTAATTGTTACTTATGACATATAAAACATAGCAGAACAAAATAAAACAACAAAAACAAAATCAAAATAAACAAATCTAATGTTTGGCATTAAAAATTCTTCATATCTGGACCACATTCTTCCATTTTAGTCTTTTATCTTTACAATGCAATCAAA
The DNA here is from genome assembly GCF_016432865.1 of Antechinus flavipes. NCBI lineage: Eukaryota > Metazoa > Chordata > Mammalia > Dasyuromorphia > Dasyuridae > Antechinus > Antechinus flavipes. The sequence goes on along the minus strand of NC_067401.1, from coordinate 61,181,193 downwards.
CTGTTGTTCATCTTCATATATTGATAAATGAAAAATCACAATAATCTATCAGATAATATGGAATTATGAGCAAAGTTCTACAAACACCTACATAAGTAGAACTAAACTAATTGGGAATTTGCTTAAAGTGAAAAATTTAAAGGGTTTTCACCATATTTTCAGTCTTTCAAAAATCATGTCTGAGCTGACCAATTTGTGGATAAGAATAATTAATTAAAATAAGGAGGTATCAAATGGTATTCTAACATAAGTGGCATGATAGATAAAGCATTAGATTTGAAATATTAATTCTTTGCCTGTCTTAGAAATTTACTCGGTAAGTGGAAAAACATAATGGATCAAATACTATATTTGAACTCACAAAGTTATCTAAGCTCAAATCCATCTTTTTATACTTATTACCTCTGTGATTCTGAGCAAGTCACATAACTTCTTTTTACCTAGAAGGCAGTGAGGTGATTCAGCAGATAGAGCATATTGTTGGAGTCAGGAAGGCCTGAGCTCAAATCAGGCCTCAGGCACTTATTAACTATGTGATCCTGAGTAAATCATTTAATCTCTATTTGCCTTAGTCCTCTGGAGAAAACAATTGCATACCACTCCAATATCTTTACCAAGACAATATGGTCCATAGGGTGACAAAGGCTGGATATAACTGATGATGGAATGTTCAAATTATAGTGTTAATTATAGAACCTACCTCCTAGGATTGTTTTGAGGATAAATTGAGATAAAATGCTTTCCAAACCCTGAAGAGATATATAAATGTCAGTTTTTTTTTCTTATTGATATTATTATTTCTTACCTCAAGAATGTGTTCTAGAATCTTTGTCTCTTAACTACAATGTGAATGTAAATGGTAATTCTTTCTGTTTTGTCCAGAAACCCTGAGTGTATTTCTTTCCCAGAAACACATACATACATAAACACATTTATATTTTATATAAATGTGTGTATGCATATTAATATATACATATAAATATGCATATTAATATATATAGCCATATGTGTATGAATCTATACATTTATATATGAATCTGTATATGCACAAATGCACATATGTATTTTTTTAACTAGGTAAAAGTGGTCATTCTTTTTTTTTTTTTTTTTTCCCTGAGGCAATTGGTGTTAAGTGATATGCCCAGGGTCACACAGCTAGGAAGAGTTAAATCTGAGGTCAGATTTGAATTTAGGTCCTCCTGACTTCAGGATTGGTTGCTCTATCCACTGCACTACCTAACTGCCTAAGAGGTAATACTTTGACTCATTTCTGTCTTAGTTTTAATCACTGATTGGACATTACTTCAGTCAGAGACCTGTTAAAGACTTTAATCATAGAAAGCCAAGGTCTCCTGCTCCATCCAGAGCTATCTCCATTTATCCTGGTCTATATCTTGCCTTTAGACCCAGATGATTCTGGAGGAAAAATGTGTGGCTCCTGCCTTTGCACAGGTCACCCTCACTTAAATTAATTTCATTTGCATGTCCTGTATCATCTCTCAGGTGTCTTGTTCCTCTTTGAGAACAAAAGACAAACAACAAAATGGAGTGCTACTTTACTTTGCTCAAATGTGTCAATTGTCTGAAGTGGAAAAAAAAATCCTAAAGTTAGGTGTCAGTATGCTAATATTGAATGAACCAATTCATATTTATTTCTTATACTCAGGACCAACTATACATCAAATAATTCCATATAGCTTATTTATTGTTTAAGTAAAATCTTCAAAATAGGTATGTGGATGTGCAGGAGGAGCTATTCCTGTTCTAAAGAATACCTACAGAAAGAACCCCTTTTTTCTATAGTGTTTTTGGCCTTATTTGTTTGTACCTGTAGTTGCTGTTGTTGTTGTTATTGTTTAATATATTTAGAGACAGTTTGTAAGTTTCAGTGTCTATCAGTCTCAGTTTCAGGGAAATTTCCACAGACCAAATTTCCAGTTATTGAGACACAAAAAGAGAAATCTCATATGTCCATGTCTCCTGAGGCATCTCAAAAAGGTTACAGCCTGGTTCTGTTATTGAAGTCTTTGCAGAGATAAATACCTCTACTCCTTTGAAGGTCCTAGATAGATAAGTATGTCTGTCAAATTCCAATCTGAAACTGGCAGGATAAAATATAGTGCATATTTTTCATTATAGTTTCTCCAATTTTTTTTCCTTCTTAGTATTATTTCTGTGAAGCTAATCTGTAAACCATGGAGATTCTGATTTTCCAGAAAAAGGATCCCTTTAGCAGAAATCATTCAAAAGATTTTGTGTAATTTTCATTTTGATTTATATAATTGTACACTATGACAGATTGTGAAATATAAAGTTGTTACTTTTTTGGATATTGAATTTTTAAAAGAAGTTCATGAACTCTAAATCTGGATTTCATGAACTTTTAAAATATTTTGATAACTTAATTTTAGTACAATTACTTTTTTGTATTTCTATGCATTTTATTTTATACATTAAACTGACAAGGGGAGCCCCCAAACTCTAAAACTCCTTGAAGGACAGATTCTCCTTGAATCTTGACCTTTGTAAAAGATCCTGAGAGACATGCACCACCCGCATTGATAAGAATCACTACTGATTAAACTTCCCATTGAATTAAAGAGACTTATTCAATTTTATTCAATTCCAGCTCAAACTCCACCACCAGCCTTCAATCAGGAGCAGGCTTCAGCTTGTAGCTAAGGCTTCTATTATAAAAAGAGCCAATTTAAAATTCACTCCTTTTCAGAGGCCCTAACATGCCATGCCATTCCATGCCATGCTATGCCAAGGAAATCTTGGCCCGCTGAAATAATATTCTCTTTCAGCGCTACCCTCTCTTTATCCTCACCTATTTCCTTAATGAGACTTTATATCTCTCTGTCAAGATTTCTCTACTTCTCTGCCAGGACCTTTCCATGAAGGAATTCAGCCTTTCTATTTATGCATAGCAAAGGTTGACTTCCCAATCCCAATAATAAACTTCCTTTTATCAGTCTAGCTTTTCAGTTTTGTAAATTCCTTTACAAAGGAACTCTGCACTAGAAAGAGAGTTCCCACAACCCCCTACTTTGTGCGAATCCTAAAAGGGGATTTAGGAGAGTCAAACCTCTTCATTTTGTTCCCTGAACCCCTGAACCTGCCACTAATCTCATCATTTAACTCCCTGACCAACAGTAACTCTAATCTCATCATTTGGTTCGCTGACTGGGAATCTAGGGAAGACTACCCTGCATCTAATCTCATCAAAACAAACTTTTTTTTTTTCTTCCTGAGGAAAGATCCATAGGTTTCACTAATTTGTCAAAGAGAATCATGACACATAAAAAGTTTAAAAAGCCCCCTTCTAACTTCTTCACAGAAATTCTGGATGAATTCTCCCCAAATCCAAACTTTTCTGACTTCCAACAATAACTTCTACTATATCAAATCAGGATTTTATATAATTTCTAATCTAATAGTGATAATTTATGAATCAGAATTACTTAAATTTCAAACTTTCTACCAATTGTAGTATTATGCTGATTATTTATATGACATGAGCAATTCATTTGAGTTCTTTTCATCCTCTGCTTTCTGATTTGTAAATCAGAAATAATAATAGCTTCGAACTTCCATATCTTCTAAGGAAGATCATTTAATTTTGGACTTCTCCTCAGTATTCTGAGTTTTCCCCTTGGAGAATTATTTTCAACTTTTTTCTAATAGTTTTTTCCCTCAAAGACTAGACAGAAACAATATAACGTGTATGTATATGTGTTTACACACACACACACACACAGACACACACACACACACAAATACACACATACACACACACACACACACAGAGTATTCTTCTTTGGATTTTGAATTTATTTTGTTTTCTTATCAGGAAGAAGCCCATTTAACTATTATCAGATATAACCAAGTCTCAGACTATCCTGTTTGCATATGGTGAACTCTTTATCAGTCTCCATTGTCTATCCCTTCAATCGCTTGAGATTTTAAAACAAGCTTTGAGATTTTGATTAGCATATCTTTTAGACATATCTGAGACCTCCTCTGTGGATGAATTCCATCTGGCTCCTCCTTGATCCCTTCCTCTGATCTACCAAATTATTCCCTGGTATTTCCTCTCTTCCTGTAAGAAACCCCCAAGGTTATATTCCTCCTATAAAAGATGTGCTCATGATGAAGATTTTTGCTATGAGGTATTCTGTTTCTCTCTCTCTTCCTTTTTCTTTCTTTCTCTCTCTCACACTCTCTCACTCTGTTTTTCTTTCACTTTGTCTTTCTTTCCCTCATAATGTTTTCCTTTTAATGGCATCTTTCTCCTTATTATAGCTAACTGATTAATCTGATAAACTCCTGTATAGATTTAACCTGACAGTCAATGGCATAATCAGGCCTCTTGCATATTCCTTTAATGGATTCTTCATAAAGTCTTTCCTTGATAACCCAATTGCTCTCCCAAAACTATTTCATATGGTGAAGGGGTTTGTTTAGAATCCATGACAATTAAGAAATAGATGAAATAATTTAGAATGGTGATTTAGAGAAAAGAAAATATAACAAAAACGCATTACTGTCTCTTAAAGTTTCTAAAGGACTGTCACATGAAATAGGGGTTAGAAATGTTCTGCTGGATCTCTAAGGATAGAACTAGAACCTGGGGATAGGTCTTTGAAGAAGGCAGATTTGAAGATGAAAATAACTAAAGATTACTTGCAGATCTCTTAAACTTATGGATGGCCTTAGGAGATGGAGAGTTCTTTCTCTGAAGCTATTTAAGAAGAGCCTACATAAGCAACTTATAAAGGCTAATATAGATGAGATTCCTTCTTAGAGAGAGCTTTGACAGCATACAACTCTTTGATTTTGTGATTCAAATCTAAAGGAAAACATTTGAAACCCAAGTTTAAATATTAGATAGAAGACAACTATCTTCAAGACTAAATAATCAAGAAAAATATTTTTTTTTAAAAATAACAAAATGTTTCATTGCAGCTAATAATAGAAACTCATTATTCAAAATAATAATGGAAACAACCAAAAGACATTTATAGAGCACTTTAAGATTTCCAAAGTTTCAAAAATCTTTATATATATAACAGGAAAGATTCTGTGAAACACGAACAAAATTACTTTCCTGACTCTATATGACTACATGCATTTGGTCCAGTATTCAACATGTTGAATGTGATCATTTGTGTGGCTCAGAGCTAGAGGACACAGAAACTTTGAAATGACAAAATGATTCTGCTTTTAAGCTTTTGGTTTTTAAGCCAGAAGACACCAGCACTTATTAAATCTTTAAAAATAGAGAACTTCTGACTTACTCACTAGCTTTAACTCTCCATGTGCAAGTTTCCTTTGCTATTAAACAAATATTGTTAAACTTTTCTATGGTGGGGTAGAGAGCGACAGGTAGTCCCAATGTTTGTATCATATGTGTGGACTTGATCTTTTCCACTTGTGTATCCTTTCCTGAGTAAGTGACTGAACATTAGTTTTGAGGTAGATGTTTCCATACTTGGAACTCATCTTGTGAGTTTGGGAGGTCTGCAAGTTCTTGATCTAATGAATGGACAAGGAAAGTTGCACTAGAGAACACAGCCACAGACAAAAAGACTGAAGATATGAACTATATACGGAACTGAGGTGAAGTATAATATGCCCAATAAGCCACAATGCAGTTTTAAATTTTGTGGTTTATGTTTTAGCCTCCTAAGAGATATTAATCATATTTTTAAGTTCAAGTACTGAATCCAATCCTGTTTTAAGTTATTCTCTCAATGTTTCTTTTTAGCATTTATTTTCTCTGTAGGAGCTAAATATTTCATACTGTATTAATGTTGTACATTGAAAACCTTTTTATTTCTCTTCCCATATTTTGAGGAAACATAGATACAAGTCAGGATATAAACCTCAAGGAATTTTCCCCAGAGTGCTGAGATGTATGACAAGTAACCACAAAATATGAGTAAAAACGCATCCAGTTCTCATCTCATTAGAGTCTTGGTTGTTCCATGACTAAACTCATGAAGATTTTAAGCCTAGGTTCTTGTCAATGGACTGCTTAGGGTTGGAGGGGAAATGATGTAGTTCCCTTGGGATTACATTTTTTTTTTTTACATTTAATTACATTAAAAAGATAATAGTATTATTTTCCCACTTTGATAAGTCCTTCCAATACTATAACTCGGTAAGACTAGATGACATTAGGCTCAAGGTCTCATGAGTGTAAATGGATAAACCAAAGTACACAATTATTTTCTACTTGGAAATATGAAACATGAAAGTAACTCATGATTATATTTCCATTTAGAGAGGGAAAGTCACACACACACACACACACACACACACGTTTTCCATTGCTCCAGACACCCAAGTTAAAAAAAAAGAAACAACCAAAAAAACTAGTTTAATGTCTTGCCTTTAGCACCCACTGCACTAGTCTCCCCAGGGGTATAGATTTGAGGGATCAAACTCCCAATGTTTGTATGGCCTTTGCAGTTTCTGCTCCATGTACTACAAGGAGGCCCTAGCAGCTCTTTCTTTTTATGTTTTCTTATCTAAAATTGCTATTTTAGTAGAAAATACCACCCTCTAAATGATTCTTCAAATGCTTCCATCCTTCCCAATGTGAGAAGAAATGTAATTCCCAGAATCACTTGTGACTTTGGTCCCTCTAGAAGCAGTCAATCCAAACTTTGTCATAAGGGTTATTTTACCTCTGTTACAAATATGAGATTTGAGGTTCAGAGAGGTGAATCAACTTAGTAATGTTTACAAAGTTAGTAATAGCTAAGCATAAGTTCATAGGACTTTCCCCTGAACTAGTAGTCACTTTTGCTATATCACTTATTTGGTTATAATTATTCATGATACATATTGAATTACTTGCCATCTAGGGAAGGGATGGGGGAAGAGGGGAAAAATGTGAAACACAAGGTTTTGCAAGGGTCATGGCTGAAAAATTATCTAAGAAGAAAAGCTTTAATAAAAAAAGAAATAAAATTGAACCCTTCACAATAAAAAAATAATAATTATTCGTGATAGCACCACACTCTGAAAAGAACCAGAAGCAAAATATTCTAGATGAAGGTGATCTTGAATCACATCTCTTCTTCAAACTTTTTTTCTCCCAGTATTTCTAAACTAGAGGTAAAACACAAGACATGACAGATGTGGCTCTTCTCTCTTGCTCTTTTAAAGTCAATAAATAGTATTGGCTTCTCTATGTTCATCTAATTGATTTTTTAAAAATGATATGTATAGGAGAGTAATTCTCAAATGCTCATGGTGTTATGGTGAGTAATCATTTCCCCCCATTTTAGTTTTTATACCTAGAAGAAACAGTCTGGTCAATGACCCTTTCTATTAAAGTGTCTCATATACTTTACATAGTACCCAATGATCACTAGTTAAACTATACAAAGTTAAAGCACTCTTAGTACATGTACTAAGGAAAAGGGAAAAAAAAAGATAGAAAAAGCAGGTACTAGTATAAATTTGCCTTATATTCAATAATTTCTTTTTGTGATGAAAATTCAAAGTACTAAAATTTTTGATCACTTGTCAGCTCAACATAACCAATGAAACTTTGTTTATGGCTCTTTCAAATCATTCTTATCAGCCAATTTAATGGTCTCATAAATGTGTCTCTGAAGCTCCAGTCATTGAGGTTTGCTATACAATTGTCACTGTGTGTTTGTGAGACTGAAATAGTGCAATGGGTATGGGTGAGAGTATGTTAACAGACATTAGCTTCTCTGTAATGTAAATATTTAAATAAAAGTCATCCAGGAAACTATTATGAAACTGTATAACATGAGGATATTACTCCAAATCATGCCATATCTTTCCCCAGAAAGAAGATGAAGCATTGCCTATATTACTGCCAATTAACAGGAAATGTGCCTTGTCAATTTGGATAGCAGACTAAGTATAAAGTATAGATATTCAGAGGCTCAGTTATATAGCCAGATACTATTTGAGAAATATTTAATTCATTTAGAGAGAAAAAAAGCAAAACTGCTTTTTACCCCACACCAACAACAATTTAAAAGAAAAATCACAGGAAATAACCAATCGAGAGAAACAGCTGATAGTATAATTTTGCCTACTAAGTGATAGAGACACAATGACATTATCAAGGCCTTGGCACAATTCTTGTGTAAAGATTGGTTATCAGCTTAGTTATGCTTACAGACAAACAGAGAAATACATCCAGGTACTAGAGACAGTTACTTATTTTTTGTAACTCAAAAAAAAAAAAAATACATCCTTTACATTTTTTGATGCCATTTTCTTCAAGCAATTTTCTCTTGACAATCTTTAGAACTGTTTTCTCTAAAGTTTTCTTGAACAAGGAGCTAATAGCAAATGCACAATAAAGGACAAGGGTAACTTCTTTTTTCTTCGTCTTTATTTCTTTTTCCTTATTTGTTTGCTTTATGAAGATGTCAGATCTGAAACTGTAATTTTATCGATGTGGAGATCTCTCTTCACCAATACACATCAATAATACATTTGCAAATACTATTATTAAAATTTCAAAGTGCAATGGAAATTTAAAAGACAGTTCATATAGTTTGAGAGGTGAGACTTTTTTTTTTTTTGAAGCAGCTCTTTATTTATTTAATTTTTTATTATAACTTTTTATTTACAAGATATATGCATGGGTAACTTTTCAGCACTGACAATTGTAAGACCTTTTGTTACAACTTTTCCCCTCCTTCCCTCCACCCCTTCTCCCAGATAGCAGTTTGACCAATACATATTAAAAATGTTGAAGTATAAGTTAAATACGATATATGGATACATGTCCAAACAGTTATTTTGCTGTACAAAAAGAATAGGACTTTGAAATAGTGTACAATTAGCCTGTGAAGGAAATCAAAAATGCAGGTGGACAAAAATAGAGGGATTGGGAATTCTGTGTAGTGGTTCATAGTCACCTCCCAGAGTTCTTTCACTGGGTGTAGTTGGTTCAGTTCATTACTGCTCTATTGGAACTGATTTGGTTCATCTCATTGCTACAGATGGCCACGTCCATCAGAATTGATCATCATATAGTATTGTTGTTGAAGTATATAATGATCTCCTGGTTCTCAGGCCAACTCTTGACCAATTAGGTCACATGGCCTCTCCAGGTTTTCATTTATATTTTATACCTATTTAATGAAAACCAAATTTTATATCAGGAGGGAAGGTGAGGGAGAAACTTGGGGGAGAAATGATTGAGGTTTCTAAAAAGTAAATTTAAGCATCAGCTATTGAAATGTCAATAAGAAACACTTCCCTGACTTGTTGAACTTTTAACCACCCACTGTCTAGCTTTTTGTTCTAAGTATACTAAAATTTTAAACTAATCTAAAAGGCAATTTTGAAAGGAATTTAGATGTCAAAGACTTAAACCAATCAATTGATTAATCTGTGTCTTATGTAAGTCCACTATGCCTTTTTCCTATAATTCTGTACTTTGTTGGTAAAATGTGTAAGGTTGTTCACATTTTTTTTACTTGCTTGTTTGTTTATTTTTCAATTCATTTATTTACTTATTAATTTATATCCTATTTATTTATTTACTTATTCACCTATGTATTTATTTACTACTTTATTGATCTGCCTGTCAATTCTTCGTTTCACTATACTTAAGCTTTTATTGATATAAGGAGATCCTGGTGAACCACTAAATGTTCATGTAATTTTTCATAGGCTCTGCAGTTTAAAGTCATAGTGGATGTTCTGAGGCATTGGGAAATTAAGTTACTTGCCAAGGTCTTGGAAAGAATAAGTTTCAAAGAGAGGACTTCAACTCAGCATTTTATATTAAGCTACAGTTCAGATACATGTGTCCTAAAAGTTTTGATAAAATTCCAAATTTTAATAGATTAACACAAAATAATATCAAAGTGTGTTAAGACTTGAGAGACATTTTATTAGCAGAGAATGATTTATTTGATGACTTTTTAAGTTTGATAATAAGAATGATTTTCTAGAAGAGGTGATTAGTCATAGGTTAATTGAATTATAGCTGAATGTAACCTAAAATTTAATTCAATTGAATCTCCATGGGAATTTGAGGGCAGAATTTAGGGAAGAAAAATTGTGAGTCAGGCATTAGAAAATACTGAGGAAAAAGGGAGGGTGGTCAGGATTAGTAGACAACAATCAACTACTTTGATTAGATAGATATGATATGAACCCCTGTATCAGCATAATAGATCATGGACCATCAGATTAATTTTTTTTTTCATTTTTAATGGCATTTTATTTTTCCAAATACATCTAAAGATAGTTTTCAATACTCACATTCACAAAATCTTATGTTATAATGTTTTGGCCTCTCTTCCCCCCTTACCTCTCCCCAAGATAGCAAACAATCTGATATAGGTTAGCCATGTTCAGTTCTTCTAAATATATTTCTATATTCATCATCCTGAATATAAACAACTTCAGATCAAAAGAGAAAAAAAACTTGAGAAAGGAAAAACAACAAGCAAACAACAATAGCAACAACAACAAAAACAACAAAAGGTGAAAATACTTTGCTTTGATCCACATTCAGTCTTCATAGTTTTCTCTCTGTATGTGGATAGCACTCCCTGTCACAAGTCTACTAGATTTGCCTTAAATCCCCCTGTTGAAAAGAGCCAACTCAATCATAGTTGATCACTACATAATCTTGCTGTTAACTATGTGCAATGTTTTCTTGGTTCTGCACACTTTTCTCAGTATCATTTATATCGTTTATGTAATTCTTTCCAGGCTTTTATGAAATCAGGCTGTTCATCATTTCTTATAGAACACTAATATTACATTGCATTCAGACACCATAAGTTATTCAACCATTCCCCAAATGAGGGACATCCATTCAATTTCTGGTCACTAGATAAAAAGTCAACCTGTTCTTTAACAGAGATACTTGAAACAACTTCCTGCATTTAGAGGGCAGAGAGTAAGATGTTGATACTAACTCCCCTCAATGTGGGGGAACTGAGTAGAACTGGTGTTTTTGGAATGAGTCTGATTTAAAAGTAAACTTTAAGACCAATAATTCATTTATTAAATCATTTCAGATTAATTTCTTCATACTTCATTCTGATCTCTTTTTTCTTTTGGGATGAGATACTTTACTCAGGGATCTCCACTTACTTTATCCTTCCTCTACCCTCACTGTGGACAGACTGACAGTCTGGGTTGATTCTTTAAATTTTCTTTGGTATTGTGGATAGGAATTGTCACTTATCCTGAAATAAGTATTAGCCCATTGCTAGTTTATTTTCTAGGTAATTTTATGTAAGGTGTTTCTTTAAGATTACAGTTATAGATTAAAATATACCAACTATTTTGATCTTTATATAATTTTTATTGAATTAGGAATTTCCTATAATGAGGACTCATTTGTATCATCATCATCATCATCATCATCCTCTTCTCTCTCTCTCTCCCTCTCCCTGTGTGTCTCTTTCTCTCTCCCCCACTCCACTTTGCCCCTCTTTCTGTTCTTCTTCCCTCCTCTTTCTATTACTCCAAATCTAAGTGTTTAAGGTCCAGCCTGTTAATCATTCCATTAAAAATTGTTGAATGGAAAGAGAATTAGCTATTAAACATTTTGAATTGTTTTTAGTATTTGTTAACTATTTGTAATAGAAGTGTATTGCCATTTTTAATCACCAACATGTACTTGGTGACAGACTATGAGATTAGATAACTAGAAGTCCAAGTTCTTAATGTACAAAGCAGAAGTAATCTGAATTTTGGGCTACTCCCCCTACTTGTTCTAGCACTAATAGAGTGGATTCCATAAGAACATGTATTACTTTAGAATGATCATGTAATATGCTTCCCATTAACCATCCTCCAATAGACATAATTTGCTGTTGGCAAACACATTTACTAAAATATCTTAAGAAGAAGAACAGATATAAGTATTGTTAACCTCCCTCTGCCCCAGAATTACCCCAGGACAGACTGTCCTCCAAAGATCATACCATCCATGGAAGAAGATTAAATTTAAACACAAACTTAAGAGTAGTGATAATGAGGCATACAGGTAGAGATAAGATGTGATTCAAGAAACTTATTATTTATGATAGGACTAGCATAATATTTGTTTCTTTGTAAGATTTTTGCTGAAGTCTGACTCTCAATTGACAGATTTTAGTTCTTTCCTGATGACTCTTTTTTCACTGCTGTCTAGGCTACCACAGCTTAAAGTTGTTTCTCCCCTCTTACAACTTCTTCTCTGTATCTATGTATCACTGAAGTATAAAGTTTTATTCTAAATTGAAAGCTCTGTTTTCTATTACGTGAGTAGAACCTCTTCAAATCTATATAACTCATGGAAGTCTAGTAGAGGAAGAAAAACATGTAAGGTGCTACAGAAGTCTTATAAAGTTTTAGCAAAAATATTTTAGTGAAATATATGAAAATTAATTTGGTGGGACATATTCATACTCTTCAGGGTGATTCAGGCTTGCCAAAAGTAAGGGAAATTCTCCAAATTTTAAGGATTTCTATCATCCCACAGTACTAACAGATGAGGCGATTGGGTAAAAGCAACCAGACCTTCCATGAGAAATAAGGAAAGGAAGAAAAAGGTAGTAGGTAGAGGTTCTTTTTCAAATTAAAAGGTTCATATTTATATTAAGGTACCATTTTTATTTAAAATATATTTCTAAAATTAATTTTTTTTCAATATAGCCATGTATTTGAAGATAATTAGAAAAAGAAACTGTGTCTGTGTGTGTATGAAATATTGTTAGCACAGTCCTAAATTTATTCTTCTTCAAACTACTTGATTTTCAAAGAAGTCTAGAATAAAATAGTGATAGTGACCAATTGCAGAGATGAAAGTACTCAAATTAAGTGTGAAATGTAGAAACAAATTATTTGAACTTGGGAGGTTCACTTATAAGTATCACATATTAAAGTAATACATTTATATTTCAGAACTGTTATAGAGATATTTCTTGTTATAGAGATATTTCTTCAACTCTGACAGAAGAATGTTTAACACATTTGTTTGGAAATGAATTATATGCTGCTTTCTGTCATCTTTTGTCTTTTTATGATTCGATTACTTAGTTTTAAGCATTTATATGTTTATTCCCTAGCCATATAATTATCTCTTTAAGATTGAAGTATATATTGTATGCTTCTTTTCATTCCTCATAGTGCTTTGTCAAATGTCTTTCAAATAATATATAAATGTATTCTTCAACTGGTTGCATGCATCATGCAACATTAAATAGTTGACTCCGTCCAATTGAGTAAATTTAGTATTTCCTTTATGTCTTGAATTATAGTGAGAAGTTCAGCTGTAGAGTAAGATCAATTGAGCTTATCTCCTTATGGTCACTATTGATTTATCTCCAAATTCTTTTATATAATGACTCTGAAAAAATTCCAGAGCTGTAGAACACATAAAAAGTGAAACAATTTTCCAGTCCAGGACAACTTGAAAGTTCAGCAGGAAAGGTCTGTTGCACTAGGGTTAAAAATGGAGCACAGTCCAGCATAGGCCATGCCAGGCCATCACAGCCAGTTCATAGCAAACAAAGCAACAGGTCTCAGAGTGATTTTTCTGTGTCAGTAGTGGCAGATTTCCAGATCTTTTAGCCAACAGAAGCCAAAGACAACCTAGATGGTTCGAAGAAAAAAATTATTTCCTCTGCGTGAAAATGGAGTGCAGTTCTGCAAAAGCCTCACCAACACAACCCTGACCCCAACAACCAAGAAAAGGCTTTGGGAGTCACTTAATCAGCAGCTGCAGCTTCCTGAATTTTCAGCCCACATTGAGAGTAAGGGAATTGAATAACTGGTCAGAAGTAGATTAGAGGAGTTTTTGCTAGCACTGAAATAGGACTCTTATTATTTTTTCAAACTTGGATATGGCTCACAGTATTGGGTGATAGTCAAAGAGTGATAAGGACTGTTTTGCACATCAGAACTTATAGCCACAGTGGATCAAGGACCATTCTCACAGTTCTAAAGCAGAAACAAATGCTTCTGCTCATTCATAGACCATAGCACAGATCAGGAGAGGAGTAAACACATCTTTTCTTAGGTCATATCACCTTGGAAGAAATAAGAATTTACAGTTCCCTAGAAGTATCTCTGAAAACAGCTGCACTAATGCCCTGAATCTTGGGACAGTGCATCCTTTATCCTGGAAATAGAGTGCTACTTTAAGAAAGAGTTAAAAGACAAGTAGTAGGGTTGGAAAACGAGCAATCAATAAAAAAAAAAAATTCTGATCATAGAAATTTGCTATGGTGAGAAGGAATATTAAAACACATTAAGAAGATAACAAAATCAAAGGTCCTACAGAGACATCAAGGAAAAATATGAATGACTCTCAGACCATAGAAGAGTTCAAGAAGAATTTCCAAAATTAAGGGAAACAGGGGCAGCTTAGATAGTCCAGTGGATGGAATACCATTCTTGAAGTCAGGAGAACCTGACTTCAAATCTGGCCTCAGACATTTAACACTTCCTGGCTGTGTGATCCTGACTGTGTGCTGAGGCCAATTGCCTCAGTGAAAAAAAAAAAAAAAAAAAACAAATGAATAAAGGGAAACAGTGGAAAAAGTAGGAAGAGGAATGAGAATGATGCAAGAAAATAATGAAAAATAATAAATTGTACAGATAAAGAATCACATAACATAAAATGAAGAAAATAACATCTTAAAAACAGACTAGAATAGATGGTAAAGGAATTTCAAAAAAAAAAAATGATAAAAATTGGACAAATAGAAATGGAGACACAAAAGCTCATTGAAGAAAATAATTCCTTAACAGTTAGAACTGAGCAAAAGAAGCTAATGACTATATAAGAAATGATGAAAAATTAAACCAAAACAAAAGAATGACAAAACATATAAATATCTCATTGGAAAAATAGTGGATTCAGAAAATAGATTCCAAAGAGATAATTTTAAAACTATTGGACTGGAAGTCACAGTTTTAAAAACCAAGACATTATCTTTCAAGAAATTGTCAAGAAAAATGGCCCTGATATTCTAGAACCAGAAGGTAAATAGAAATCGAAAGGATCCATTGATCAACTGCTGAAAAAGATTCCTAATTCAAAACTTCCAAAAATATTATAGCCAAATTTCAGAATGCCAAGGTGAAGGAGAAAGTATTGAAAGCAGCAAGAAAGAAATAATTTAAGCATCATTGAGCCACATCAGGATAACACAATATTTACCAGCCTCCATATTAAGGAATCAGTGGTTTTAATATTCTATAGGCCAAAGGAATAGGATTACAATCAAGCATCAGCTGCTCAGTAAAACAGTATAAACCTTCAGATATTCAACGAAATAAAGAATTGTTAAGCATTCTTGATGAAAAAGACCAGAGCTGAATAGCAAATGTGATTTTCAAATACAAGTATCAAGAGAGGCATAAAAAGGTAAACAGGAAAGGGGGATTATAAAGGAATTAATAAGGTTAATTGTTTACATTCTTACCCTGAGAAGATGATACTTGTAACTCATAAAGTATTTCTAGTAGTATAAGAGCAGATAGAAGGAGTATTTATAGAGAAGAGGCCAAAGTTGTTAGTTGCATGTGAAAAGATTATGTCCATGAAAACAAAATTCTGCATTGAGAGAGAAATGTACTGGGAAAAAAAGAGAAGGAGATATATAATGGGATAAATTATCACTCATAAAAGAGGAAAGAAAAAGCTTTTACAGTGGAGAGGAACAGGATAGAGGTAAGGCAGAGTGAGTTAACTTTACTTTTATCAGCAGTGGCTCAAAAGAGGGAATAACACACTTTCAATTGGATAATTATATATCTTACCCTACATGAAAGTAGAAGGGAAAGAGGAAGGAGATAATAAAAAGGAGTGGGGTGATAGAAAGGAGGACATTTTGGAGGAGATAGAAGCAAAACATTTTTGAAGAGGTACAGGATGAAAGTGATGACGGGAGCCCCCAAACTTTTTCTCTTTCTCTCTCGCTGACTTTGGGAATGAGCCATTATATAAAGCACTTGAAAACTCCTTCAAGGAAAAATTCTCCTTGAATCCTCCTCTGTAAGACCAATCCCAAGAAACCAAAATAAAATGGTTTATCATGGTGGGACTAGTTAAAATATTCAATTCCAAGATATCCCTATTGTTGCCTGGAAGCCACTCCCAGTAAGTGGTCTCATCTAGGCCTGAGGGCAATGATAGCATTGAGGAAATTTCATTCAATTAAAACTTCCATTTCAGATTTCCTTATAAAAATAGCAACTTGGAGCTCAATCCTTGCAGAGGACCTAAGATGCCAAGGAATCTCTCTTCCTGGAATAGCAAGCTTCTGCCCGCTGGGATGATATTCTATTCCAGAGCTACCCTCTCTTTATCCTGTCCTATTTCCCTAACGAGACTTTATATCTCTCTGTTGGGATTTCTTTACTAGAAACTTTACTTCCCTTGATGGGACTTTGCCACTTTTAGCCTTTCTATTCATGCATAGCAAAGGCTTACTTCCCAATGCCTATAATAAACCTCTTTTACCAATCTAGGTTTTCAGGTTCATAAATTCCTTTATGGAGGATCTCTGCACCTCCAGAAGTGGGGTTCCCCAAACTCCCTACTCATGCACCAAATCCCAAGAGGACTAAGGGATGCCAAATCTCTCCATTTGGCTCCCTGAACCCCAAACCTGCCACTAGACCTCATCATTTAATTCTCTGACTACATGAACCCTAATTTCATCATTTGGTTCCCTGATCACCTTAAATCTAGACCTCTTCAAAAGGAGAAAGAGAACAGAAGAAATGGGAAAAATATAGTTAGCAAAAATAATTTAAAAGTAAAAATTTTAAAATATAAAAATTAATTTTAAAATTAAAGACTATTTAAAAAAAGAAATGCTCAAAATATATTATCAGTTTTCAGATTAAGTAATTGCAGCTTTCTATTACCATATAAAAAAAATTCCATATTGATTGGAGAAATACAAATTAAACAGTTCTGAAGTACTATCACATATCTAATGGATTGGCTAAAGAAAAGAAAAGAAAAATGACAAATTTTAGAGGGATGTGGGGAAAAATGAGACATTAATATACTATTGGAGTTTTGAACTGATTTAACCATTCTATAGAGCAATTTGGTATTAAAAAGGCTAAAAAAAAATCATACAAATCCTATGAAGTAGAAATGTCACAACTAAGTCTGTATCTCAAAAGAAATTAAAAATAAAAATGAATTATATCTACAAAATTTTTTGTAGCAAAGATTTGAAAAGTGAGGAGATGACCATCAATTGGGGAATACTTGAACAGATTGAGGTATGTGATTATAATGGAATACTATATATGCTATAAGCAATGAGGAACAGGATGTTCTCTGAAGAACTTGGAAATACTTCCATGAGCTGATGCAAAATGAAATGAATTATATACAAAGTAACAGCAATAGTGTAAAATGATTAGCTATGCATGACATCACTATTCTCAATAATATAATAATTTAAGACAATTCTGAGGAATGATGATAAAAATTATGATGAAAAATGTTATCCATAAGCAGAGAATTGTCTAAATGAAGATTGAAACTATTTTTTGAGCTATAATAATAAAAAAGAAAGCAAAGAAACCTTCTCTATAAGAGAAACTATTGAATCTTAAATTGTGATCCATGTTCTCAGAGAAGAGGGATAGTTGTTGCATCCAACATAAGATGTTATAGAAGAAGAATCAAAAACGATCTAAATGAAGTCAATCAGCAATGGGGGAAAAGGGACTGCCTTCAAGAGGTTTCCTATAACTGTGTTCAGTTAAAAGAAACAAACATTTACAAAGAAATTGCCAGATACTCTTTAAAAATAATCCTTGTATATTATACATGTTTCATTACCAGCTTCTAAGGGAGGAAGTAGGAAGAAGGTGGAAGAAAAATCTGGAACACAAGGTTTTGCAAGGATGAATGGTGAAAACTACCTTTAAATGTATTTTGAAAATAAAAAGCTATTATTATTATCAAAAAAAAAATCTTAAAAAGAAACCATTTTTTGAAACTTTTTTTTGTTGAATTTTTTTTAACTTTATTTTTTAAAAAACAACATGACGAATATGGTAATGTTTTGCATGACTACACAGGTATAATCTACATCAAATTATTTACTTTCTCATTGACAGGAATGGAAAAAAGGAGGGGACACAATCTTGATCTCAAAATTTTAAAAACAAAGGTTCAAAATTGTTTTTACATGTAATATAAAATGAAAAAAATAAAAAAAAAAATCACTGAGGAGGTGATATGAAACAAAGAGAAATAGACCTATAATCCTCAAATCTACTGAAATTAAATGAATAAAAATAAAATTTGGTCCTTTGTTAAAATTAAAATGTTGCTGTTATCATAGTAATTATGCTTCTGGTTCGGTACTTCCGGTTAAGATGGCAGAGAGGAGGCACACAGCTGTGTAGCTCCATGCTTTCTCTCACTATCCATTTCATTACAAGCCTCTGAATTAATGCTTGACTGAAAAAAAAAAACCCACAAATAGTTACCAAGAGAAGCCATCCTTGAGATTCGCCAAGAAAGGTCTGTCTTTACTGGAGGGCTGGGACGGTTTTAGATCGGGCGCAGGAGGCGGGCAGCGGCAGTGAGAGCACGGGAGCAGACTGGAGAGGGGGTGGGGAGTGATTGCAGCCGGCTCTGTGGGGAGAGCTTCGCTACAGGACTGGATACTTCGCTCCGGCAGCAAGTCAGCAGCCCAGCAGAGAAGCTAAAAACACCGGGGATGAAGAACACAACCCCAAACAGCTGAAGTCTCTCGGGACCTGGCCACCCCCCTTTCCCCCCCTCCCACAGTGACTCAGCACGCTCTGGGATCTCAGAGCACAGGCGCAGCACAGTAGGGCTAGTGCCTCACTGCTGCTCCCCGCAGTCTGTAGAGGAAGCTCGGTAACACCACCCAGCCCCTCCCCCAAAGAAAGACTCCAGTTTTTTCTGTTTTTCTTTGCTAGTTTGTCTTTGATTATTAGACAGAATGAGCAAGAAACTGAAGAGGACTTTAACCCTTGACAGCTTCTATACAGATAGAGAGCAGACTCTAAATCCTGAGGAGACTAAAAACAGACAGTCCCCAGGTGAATCCCCAAAGGAGGAGATCATCTGTTCCTCAGCACAGATGAACCTCATAGAAGTAATTAAAAAGGCTGTCACAAGGGAGCTAGAAGAAGCTTGGAAAAAGGAGAGGGAGGCTTGGCAAAAGAGCCTGGAGAAGTCAGTTAAAGAGAGAGTGGATAAAGAAGTAAAATCCTTGAAAAATGGGATTGGTGAACTGGAAACAGAAAATAGCTCTCTAAAAAACAAAATTGGCGAAATGGAAAAAAATTCCACAGAACAAAAGAACTCAATTGGTCAATTAGAAAAAGATCTTTAAAAAGTGAGTGAAGAAAATACATCACTGAAAATCAGGATCGAACAAATGGAATTGAATGACTCGAGGAGACAAGAAGAATCAGTCAAGCAAATCCAAAAAAATCAAACAATGGAAAAGAATGTGAAATAACTTCTGGGGAAGACAACAGACCTGGAAAACAGATCCAGGAGAGACAATCTGAGAATCATTGGACTCCCAGAAAAGAATGATGAAAAAAAGAGCCTGGACACTATTTTCCAGGAAATTATCAAAGAGAACTGCCCAGAAGTCATAGGAACAGAGGAAAAAATAAACATTGAAAGGATTCATCGATCACCCACTGAAAGGGATCCTAAAATCAAAACACCAAGGAATATAGTGGCCAAATGCCAGAACCCTCAGATGAAGGAAAAAATATTGCAAACGGCTAGAAAAACCCAATTCAAGTATCAAGGAGCCACAATAAGGACCACTCAGGATCTGGCAGCATCCACATTAAAAGATCGAAGGGCCTGGAATATGATATTCCGAAAGGCTAAGGAACTTGGTATGCAACCAAAAATAACTTACCCAGCGAGAATGAGCATCTTTTTCCAGGGAAGAAGATGGACATTCAACGAAGTAAGCGAATTTCATCTATTTCTGATGAAAAAGCCAGAACTTAACAAAAAGTTTGATCTACAAATATAGAACTCAAGAGAAATCTAAAAAGGTAAAGATTAATCTTGGGAACTATATTTCGACTATATAGATGTATAAAGAATACATGTATACCTTGTTCTAGAAATTCATGTGGAAAGGACATTGTACCAGAAAAAGGGTAAAGTGGGGGTACTACATCTCATGAAGAGGCATAGGAAACCTATTATATCTGAGAGAAAGAATGGAGGGGGATGAATATAGTGGGTATCTTACTGCCTTCAGAATTGTCTTTAAGAGAAAAATTTTAGACATATTCAATCTATGGTGAAACTTCTCCCACCTCATTGAAAAGTGAGAAGGGAAAAGTAAAAAGGGAAGGAATAAGCTAAGAGGAAGGGAATACAGAAACTGGGAGGGAAAGGGGTAAGATAGGAGGAGGAACTCTAAGGTGGGGGGAGGGATACTAAAAAAGGGAAGGCTGTGAGAAGCAAGTGGTGCTCACAAGCTTAATACTGGAAAGGGGGGAAAGGGGAAAGAAGGGAGAAAAGCATAAACCGGGGTTAACAAGATGGCAAGTAATACAGAATTGGTCCTTCTAACCATAAATGTGAACGGGGTAAACTCCCCCATAAAGAGGAAGCGGTTAGCAGAATGGATTAAAAGCCAGAATCCTACAATATGTTGTTTACAGGAAACACACCTGAAGCGGGGAGATACATGCAGGTTAAAGGTAAAAGGTTGGAGCAAAATCTACTATGCTTCAGGTGAAGTCAAAAAAGCAGGGGTAGCCATCCTGATCTCAGATCAAGCTAAAGCAAAAATTGATCTAATTAAAAGAGATAAGGAAGGGCACTATATCTTGCTAAAGGGTAGCATGGATAATGAAGCACTATCTATATTAAACATATATGCACCAAGTGGGGTAGCATCTAAATTCTTAAAAGAGAAACTAAGAGAGCTGCAAGAAGAAATAGACAGTAAAACTATAATAGTGGGAGATCTTAACCTTGCATTCTCAGAATTAGATAAATCAAACCACAAAATAAATAAGAAAGAAGTCAAAGAGGTAAATAGAATACTAGAAAAGTTAGATATGATAGATCTCTGGAGAAAATGTAATGGAGACAGAAAGGAATACACTTTCTTTTCAGCAGTTCATGGAACCTATACAAAAATTGACCATATATTAGGACATAAAAACCTCAAACTCAAATGCAGTAAGGCAGAAATAGTAAATGCATCCTTTTCAGACCACGATGCAATGAAAATTACATTCAACAAAAAACCAGGGTTAAGTAGACCAAAAAATAATTGGAAACTAAATAATCTCATACTAAGAATGATTGAGTGAAACAGCAAATCATAGACATAATTAATAACTTCACAATAATATTGAGACATCATACCAAAATGTATGGGATGCAGCCAAAGCGGTAATAAGGGGAAATTTCATATCTCTAGAGGCCTATTTGTATAAAATAGAGAAAGAAAAGGTCAATGAATTGGGTTTGCAACTAAAAATGCTAGAAAAGGAACAAATTAAAAACCCCCAGTCAAATGCTAAACTTGAAATTCTAAAAATAAAAGGAGAGATCAATAAAATTGAAAGTAAAAAAAAAACTATTGAATTAATTAATAAAACTAAGAATTGGTTCTATGAAAAACCAACAAAATAGACAAACCCTTAGTAAATCTGATTAAAAAAAGGAAAGAGGAAAATCAAATTGTTAGTCTTAAAAATGAAAAGGGAGAACTCGCCACTAACAAAGAGGAAATTAGAGCAATAATTAGGAGTTACTTTGCCCAACTTTATGCCAATAAATTCAACAACTTAAATGAAATAGAAGAATACCTCCAAAAATATAGCTTGCCCAAACTAACAGCGGAAGAAGTAAATATCCTAAACAGTCCCATCTCAGAAAAAGAAATAGAACAAACTATCAATCAACTTCCCAAGAAAAAATCCCCAGGACCAGGTGGATTTACATGTGAATTCTACCAAACATTTAAAGAACAATTAACTCCAATGCTAAATAAACTATTTGAAAAAATAGGGATTGAAGGAGTCCTACCAAACTCCTTTTATGACACGGACATGGTACTGATACCTAAACCAGGTAGGCTGAAAACAGAGAAAGAAAATTATAGACCAATCTCCCTAATGAATATTGATGCTAAAATCTTAAATAAAACATTAGCAAAAAGATTACAGAAAATTGTCACCAGGATAATACACTATGACCAAGTAGGATTTATACCAGGAATGCAGGGCTGGTTCAATATTAGGAAAACTATTAGCATAATTGATTATATCAATAACCAAGCAAACAAAAACCATATGATCATTTCAATAGATGCAGAAAAAGCATTTGATAAAATCCAACATCCATTCCTAATAAAAACACTTGAGAGCATAGGAATAAATGGATTTTTCCTTAAAATAGTTAGGAGCATATATTTAAAACCATCAGTAAGCATCATATGCAATGGGGAAAAACTGGAACCTTTCCCAGTAAGATCTGGAGTGAAGCAAGGTTGCCCACTATCACCATTATTATTTAATATCGTATTAGAAACTCTAGCCATGTCAATAAGAGTCGAGAAAGATATTAAAGGAATTAGAGTAGGCAATGAGGAAACCAAACTATCACTCTTTGCAGATGATATGATGGTATACCTAGAGAACCCCAGAGATTCTACTAAAAAGCTATTAGAAATAATTCATAATTTTAGCAAAGTACCTGGCTACAAAATAAATCCCCATAAATCCTCAACATTTTTATACACCACCAACAAAATCCAAGAGCAAAGATACAAAGAGAAATTCCATTCAGAATAACTGTTGATACCATAAAATATTTGGGAATCTATCTACCAAAGGAAAGTCAGGAATTATATGAGCAAAATTATAAAAAAGTCTCCACACAAATAAAGTCAGACTTAAATAATTGGAAAAATATTAAGTGCTCTTGGATCGGCCGAGCGAACATAATAAAGATGACAATACTCCCTAAACTAATCAATTTATTTAGTGCTATACCAATCAGACTTCCAAGAAAATATTTTAATGATCTAGAAAAAATAACAACAAAATTCATATGGAACAATAAAAAGTCGAGAATCTCAAGGGAATTAATGAAAAAAAATCAAATGAAGGTGGCCTAGCTGTACCTGATCTAAAATTATATTATAAATCAGCAGTCACCAAAACCATTTGGTATTGGCTAAGAAATAGATTAGTGGATCAGTGGAAAAGGTTAGGTTCACAAGACAGAATAGTCAACTATAGCAATCTAGTGTTTGACAAACCCAAAGCCCCTAACTTCTGGGAAAAGAATTCATTATTTGATAAAAACTGCTGGGATAATTGGAAATTAGTATGGCAGAAATTAGGCATGGACCCACACTTAACACTATATACCAAGATAAGATCAAAATGGGTCCATGACCTAGGCATAAAGAATGAGATTATAAATTAGAGGAACATAGGATAGTTTATCTCTCAGACTTGTGGAGGAGAAAGAAATTTGCGACCAAAGATGAACTAGAGACCATTACTGATCACAAAATAGAAAATTTTGATTACATCAAATTAAAAAGCCTTTGTACAAACAAAACTAATGCAAACAAGATTAGAAGGGAAGCAACAAACTGGGAAAACATCTTCACAGTTAAAGGTTCTGATAAAGGCCTCATTTCCAAAATATATAGAGAACTGACTCAAATTTATAAGAAATCAAGCCATTCTTCAATTGATAAATGGTCAAAGGATATGAAAAGACAATTTTCAGAGGATGAAATTGAAATTATTACCACTCATATGAAAGAGTGTTCCAAATCATTATTGATCAGAGAAATGCAAATTAAGACTACTCTGAGATACCACTACACACCTGTCAGATTGGCTAAGATGACAGGAAAAAATAATGATGAATGTTGGAGGGGATGCGGGAAAACCGGGACACTAATGCATTGTTGGTGGAGTTGTGAACGAATCCAACCATTCTGGAGAGCAATCTGGAATTATGCCCAAAAAATTATCAAATTGTGCATACCCTTTGATCCAGCAGTGTTTCTATTGGGCTTATATCTCAAAGAAATACTAAAGAATGGAAAGGGACATGTATGTGCCAAAATGTTTGTAGCAGCCCTATTTGTAGTGGCTAGAAGCTGGAAAATGAATGGATGCCCATCAATTGGAGAATGGCTGTGTAAATTGTGGTATATGAATGTTATGGAATATTATTGTTCTGTAAGAAATGACCAGCAGGATGAATACAGAGAGGACTGGCGAGACTTACATGAACTGATGCTAAGTGAAATGAGCAGAACCAGGAGATCATTATACACTTCGACAACGATATTGTATGAGGACATATTTTGATGGAAGTGGGTTTCTTTGACAAAGAGACCTAACTGAGTTTCAATTGATAAATGACGGACAAAAGCAGCTACACCCAAAGAAAGAACACTGGGAAACGAATGTGAACTATCTGCATTTTTGTTTTTCTTCCCGGGTTATTTATACCTTCTGAATCCAATTCTCCCTATGCAACAAGAGAACTGTTCAGTTCTGCAAACATATATTGTACCTAGGATATACTGCAACATATCCAACATATAAAGGACTCCTTACCATCTAGGGGAGGGGGTTGAGGGAGAGAGGGGAAAAAAATTGGAACAAAAACGAGTGCAAGGGATAATGTTGTAAAAAAAATTACCCTGGCATGGATTCTGTCAATATAAAGTAATTATTAAATAAAAATTAAAAAAAAAATATATCCTTCTGGTTCTCTTTATTTTCCTTTGCTCATTTAAGTATTCCCAGACTTTTCTGAAACCTGATCTTTCATTACTTCTCATAGTGCAATAATATTCCATCACATTTTTATACTATGACTTGTTCAGTCATTCTTCAATTGATAGTCATCTCCTCAGTTTTCAATTCTTTCCAATTGTAACAGAATAGTCATTAATATTTTTGCAGAGTTTCTATAAGTTTTAAGCCGGAGCCCAATTTCCCCTATATTCTATTTGTCCCTGTGGGACAACAGGACTGTAGTTTGGAGAAATAATGTTTTGTATTAACTGTTGTTACTCTATTATGTTATTAAATAGTTGCTTCTATGTGCTAACCATGTCTAATTTGTTAATTAGCCAACTCTGTAAGGATTAGTAAAGAATTGTATTAAAATATAAAATTAAAAAAAATCAAATCAAACAAACAAAAGACAACAAATCAGGTCTTCTAATTTGCCCTTGGGACTCTAAAGGGAGAAATAGACAGCTACCTTCTGGAAACCCAACTTAATGCATGGTGGGAGAACAATCCAGAGAAGTATTTATGAAATAATAGGAAGGATTGTTTTATAAGATGTACAAAAGTAAATTTAGCCTTTAAGATATTTAACATCATGGAACACTGTGGTATAGGCTATAACTAACAGTTCCCACTAGCTGTCATTTTGCAGCCTAGCTGAAGCAGCAACAAATTTGGAGGCAGACATAATAGGCATGTACCAGGCAGGTTAAACCGCCACTATCATCTAGTCTGCCTTCTCCTCTCAGGCTCTGATGAAGGTAGGGTGCTGGTTGCTACCTTTTGTCCCAAAACCTTGAGAATAGCACTGTTCTCCAAACCTGTAGACATGCTTCTAGTCAAGCCCCTGCAGCTATGAAAAAGAGAAGAAATCACTGTAGAAAAGGGTCACATGAAGGTAGTGTCAAGATGACAGAGTAAAGGCAGGAACTTGCCTTGTCTCTCCCTCAAACTTTAAAATATATTTAAATTCCAAAACTGAAGTATAAGATTGTCCAGATGAAGGTAACCTAGAAACTCAGCAGAAAAGGTTTGCAATATCAGGATGGTAGTCCAGTGTGAAGCCCTGAATCCAGCCCTAATCCCCGTTCAGGTGGCTTCCAGACCTATCAGCCCATAAACACCAAAGGGGACGTAGAAAGTCAGCAGAAAAATTTGTGGAACCAAAGTGGGACTCCCAATAGGCATTTCCAGTGCAGGCCCGGGCCTCGCCCCAGCTCTGGACTCCAACTTCAGCGAGGTGGGACCTTTGGATCCCCAGCAATGATAGAAGCTTCTGGACCTCTCAGCCTGGGGCCACCAGGGAGGACTCAGAAGCTCAGTGGAAAGGATCTGTAGCAAGGAGGTGGAAGTCTGGCGTGCAGTCCCAGCACAGCCCATGCCAGCAGAGCCCAAGCCCCAGCCACCATAACAGATTTTAGAACTACAGTGGGGCCAGAACACATCTAATGGGTCCAGAAGGATTTCTGAAAATAGCTGCTCAAAACCTCTGAAGCTTGAGATAGTGTACCTTCCATCCTGGAAACAAAGAGCTACTTTAACAAAGACTTAAAAACAGAGTAATAATCTAAGAAAATGTGCAAAAAAAAAAAAGTTTCAGACCATTGAAAATTATTATGGTGACAAGGTCAGTCAAAACACACACTCAAAAGATGATAACAAAGTCAAAGCTCCTACATCTCAGGCCATATAAAAGCTCAAAAGTGACTTTGAAAATAAAGTAAGAGAGTTAGAGGAAAAAATAGGGGAAGAACTGAGAGAAGTACAAAGTAAATTCAAAAAGTTAATGAGGAAGAGAATACCTTAAAAAAGCAAAATTAGCCAATTGGAAAATGAAGTATGGACAGTGATTCCTTAAAAATAGAACTGAGCAAATAGACACTAATGATTTTATGAGAAATCAAGCAAAAAATAAAAAAAGGAAAAAATGTGAAATATCTCATTGGGAAAACATCTGCCCTGGAAAATAGATTCAGAAGAAGTAGTTTAAAAATTAAAAATTATAGTTAAAAAAAAAAATCATGACCTGAAAATCATGATAAAAAAAAGCCTGAAAATTATTTCTCAAGAAATTTTCAGGGAAAACTGTTCTCATATTCTAGAACCAGAGATAAATATAGAAATTGAAAGAATCCACTGATCACCTCCTAAAAGACATCCCAAAATAAAAATTGCCAGGAATATTATAGTCAAATTTTAGACCTCCTGGGTCATGTAGAAAATATTGCAAACATTCAGAAAGAAACAATTCAAGTGTAGTGGAGCTATAGTCAGGATAACACAAGCTTTAGCAGCTTCTGTGTTAAAGGACAAGAGGGCTTGAAATATGATATTCCAGAGAGCAATGAAATGAGGATTGTAACCAAGAATCACCTACCCAGCAAAACTGAGAATAATCCTTCAGAGGAAAAGGTGATCATTCAATGAAACAGAGGATTTTCAGCATTCATGATGAAAAAATGAGAGCTGAATGGAATATTTGATTTTCAAATACAGGACTCTGGAGAAGCATAAGAAGGTAACCAGGAAAGTGATATCCTAAGAGACTTAATAAGGTTTATCTGTTTACATTCCTACATAGGAGGATGATACTTGTAACTCATCAGAGTATTTTAATTGTTAGGGCAATTAGACAATATATATAGACAGGGCACAGGTGTGAGTTGAGTTGAATGAATATGAAGGGATAATGTCTTTTTTTTTTTTTCAAATGATGAAATTAAGGGGTAAGAACGGAGTGTATTGGGAGAGAGAGAAAGGGAGAACTGGAGTGGTGCAAATTATCTGCCATAAAAAAGAGGCAAGAAAAACCTTTCACAGTAGATGAAAGAGAGGGAAGAAAGGGTGAATGAATGAATCTTACTTTCATCAGAATTGGCTCAAATAAGAAATAACATATATATATATATATATATATATATATATATATATATATATACTCAATAGAGGCATAGAAATCTATCTTACCCTGTAGGAAAATAGGAAGGGAAGGATAGGGGAAGGGAGGAGGGTGTTAAAAGAGACGGCATATTGGGGGAGGGTGTGGTCGATGACAAATCAGTTTTGAAGAGGGACAGGGTGAAAGTAGAGAGAGAATGGGGGGAAATACAATTAACAATAATAATTGTAAAAAAATCAAATTTTGTAATATTATTGTTCTCTGGGAAATGATAAACAGGATGTCCTCAGGAAAAAACAAACCTGGAAAGTTCTTCATGAACAAAGTGAAAGGACTGTATATGAGTAATAACAATATTCTGGGATGGCCAGCTGTAAAGTATTTTATTATTCTCAGTAGTGCAATCATTCACAACTACTCTGAAGAACTTAGGATGAAAAATCATATTCATACATAGAGAAGGAACTTATCAAATCTACATACAGATCAAAACATTCTTTATTTCTCTATCTCCCTCTATTTTTAGCTTAATTTTCTTGAGGATTTTTATTTTTATTAGGTTGAGAGATCAATTTTTTTTTTTTTTTTTTTTTTTTACAACTTGACTTTTGTGGAAATGCTTTGTATAACTTCCCATGTGGTTTCTTAATGATGAATGTGGATACGGGAGAGAACCTAGAACTCAAAATCTGAAAAACAAATGTGTAAAAAAAATGTTTTGAATATAAATGGGGAAAATATTAAATAAATAGATTTTTTTTAAAAAGGGGCACACTTTCTTCATTGCCACCACCACCAACTGATATCAATAAGTAAGTGACTAGAAGAGCCATTTGATGCTATGCATCCAGATCATCTTACCCCAGACTACTGTCCTTGCTTCCAACCCAACCTTTAAAGTCATCAACCTGGGGAACAACCACTGCCTACTAAGTGACACCCTTAGGCCAAGTAAAACAGCCTACTTGAAGCAATGGAGTTCTATGAAAAAGGAATGGGAGATTACATATGCTAGACACTTCAAGCAACCACTACCATCATCACCACCATCACCACTTCCTCCTCTTTGATTACTATCTCCCCTTGGACCCTGATAGAGACAGTGGAAGACTCAACCCCAGAGCTTTTGCAATAGCACTATTGCAGCCAATTACCAGAGATATAATCCTGGAGTGTAACAGCTGTGGAGCTATACCCTGACAACCATTCCTGAAGATACTATAATTTCATTTATTGAAAACCTAGAAAAGAAAGTTTTGTTTCCAGAGTCCTTCATATGGTCACATGGTTCAAGATTAGCAATTGACATTATTTTATTAGTGGAAATGACATAAAGGAAGAAGCATTACTATTATGCTTAATGGCTATACTTTAAAGATGATGGGATCATTCTATCTAACTTCCAGTTATTCTCCCCTCCCCCCCCATTAAAAATGGGAGCAGTACCTATGTCACTTTCTATTGAATTTTTAGTGTGTGTATATGTGTTTTTGTGTGTGTGTATATGTATATACACACACACACACACACACACACACACACACACTGACACACAGTTATATATATGCATATGCTATATATAGTATATATACTAACTCTTAGTACTTAATAATTACTGAATCAATTATTTATTCAATCATTCAAACTTTTGCTAAGTCAAACAACTCTGTAAATATAAAAACTGTTGCCTTTTTCAATTAATAGAAGGAATTTGCTTTTTACATTGATGAAATTACCAGTTTGGACTGAAAAGGGGAAGGTTCAAATGAAAGGAATTAAGTCACTTTGATCTAAGCTTAAATCTGTGGTGTTCTCTTCTTTAAAATATAATGGTTCTCTGTGAGCAGGTTTCTTGGGAAGGTTTTCTGGAGGCAGCCTTAGTTTCAGTTAAAAGTAATAATCACTCAAAAATGCAGCCAGCTGATAAAATGCAAACATTTATTTTCTCCTTCCAAAATAGCCCAGTTAGTTTTTCTTAGAGGCCTATCTTTCTTCTTGGTTCCAAGAGCTCTTGCAGTTGTCCTTTGCCTCTGCTTTCTTCAGCCTCCAGCCAGCACTAAGGTGAAAGTTGGAATGAATCTCTCTTGCCTCTGAGAGATGGCTTCTCTCTGAACTGACCCTTGCTCCCCTCTCAATCTTTTCAACTGAACTTTGCTAACTGAGCTCAGCTGTTTTTATGCTATCTCAAAGGTTGACTCCTCCTCCGAGAGTGGAATCTGAGAGTAGGATTATGGGTTTCCTCCCAGAGTGTTCTCTGGCCCTAAGTGCTTCTTGCTTATATGAGCTCTCTAAAGGTGTGAACACAAGCATTGTTTCTATCAGTTCCACTTAGTACATTGTTTCTTCTGGCCCATAACATTTCCTTGTAAGATCAGATCAATCATACCGAACCATGCTAAATTAGATCATTATTGTCTCTATCAACTCTAATGAGTTAACACTTTGTAAGGATTCCAACATAAATCTAAATATTTAATCTATCCTTAATGTTATTGAGGAATTTCTACTTTCTTCAGACAGATGATTTTCCTGACAATAGGAATAGTGTAAAAAGTGTGTGCTACTTCATTCTTACTAGTGTGACAGTGTAAGATTAAAATCTATATCTACATCTATAGATCTATCTACATCTATATCTATATGTCATTTGATTTTTTTTTTTTCATCTTGGTTTTAAAAACTCCTATTTCAAGATTCATGTAATAGATTGGGTTTTCCTTTACTAAACTAGATGAATGGAAAAGAGTGGTGGTTTTTAGAATAGTGCCCATAGCATGCATGTACTTCAGTTTGCTTGAGGATACCTTACCTGAAAGAATTGTGTTGGTAAGCATTTTAATGGCCAATTAACCCTATATGGACACACAAATTCTCTGGGCAGAAATTCAAAATTTTCTCTTTGGCTGACTAAAGAGAACAGAAAATATCCTCTAGTTATGGTGTTGTTTAATAAATAGCTTGCTTTTAAATACCCAATTTAACTTTATTCCATGAGCCATTCTCTTAATCCAGTCTTTTTTATTTGGGAAAATACTTTATTTGTGCACATTAATGCTCTTGATTGGACTTAACACAGAGGAATTATTCCATTAAATTTAAATTAGATGCTTAGTTATGTGGATTTAGCACACCATTATGGTTAATTGTTGATGCTGACTTGGCTGTACTAGGTCCAGCTTCAGTCAGTGCAGGATTGAGTTCTCTGATGAAATATGCAACTTCCCTGGTGTTTTCTTTTGGAAGATAGATAGGGAATGGTGATTGAAATTGCTAATGATCTGGGCATCAGTTCTGGCTTAGAAGAAGCAGTCTTATGCAGTGACTTGGAGGAACTGAATAAGAAAACTACTGCGGTATTCATTTCTATAAATCAGGATCATAGATTATAGGAATTCCAGAACCTATAAATCAGTTCTCCTAACCCTTTCCAATAACACAATTATGATCTGATACTACATTTGAAACCTGCCTCCATTAAACTTAATAGAGAAAAAAATGCAAGTGCACATTCTAAGGAAAAATAAGAAGGGGGAGGATGAGAAAGAAAAGACAAAAGAGGCAAATTAAGAGAGGACAGATGTCAAAGAGTATTATACACACACACACACACACACACACACACACACACATATGTTTTAGTAGATCTCCAGGGGAAAAAACAACAGCACAATTATGTATTTGTATTGGCCTATAGGTCTACAATATACATTTACCTATATACAAAGCTAAATATATGCTTAGATGAACATTTGTTCATATGCATGCAATTGTATCTATAGATAGATGTATTTTCATAAACTAAAGGCTGTATAGCCAAATAAATGAGACATTTTCATTTATAATTAGAATAACATTAATAATGTATTAATTTATCAGTACAAGTATTTGATCTCAAATAATGTAAGTTTGGCTCTTATATCGATATAATATCCCGTAGAAATGAAATGTGAAACAATAAAGATTGAAAGTTAAAAAGGAATGATTACAAATCCCAGGAAACATTGGAATGACAATTCCTCTGCAATTATAGTGAATCTCTAGAGCTACTCACTTCAAAGGTCAACAACTGTAGATATTAGTGTGGTACTTATTCTTTACTCTGATATTAGGCATATAACTAAATGGTTACTTGATTAGGACATGGTTGAGGCTAAATGTTATTTTTTTAATGGAAAAAAAAAAACACACTTCTTCCAGTGCCTCATGATTACTAAGGATCACTATGTAAATCTTTCTGAAGGAATTTCCTCTTTTTATTACATTATTAAAATAGAATGAATATAGATTATTGAAGGAACCTCTCAGGTACCTCTTAGTTTTGTATGGTTTCTTCTTCATTTTAAAAATCAGGAAAAAAAATTTATTATTGAGTATGAACATGAATAGAGGCCATTTGAAGATCTTTGATATGGGCATACTCAAGATGCAAATATGATATTATAGTCAATCATTCTTTTTTTAATCTCTTCAATTCAATAAACATTAATAAGTATTTTCTTCAGGCAAGAAATTGTTCTAGATATTGGGGATGACAAGTACAAAATATGATAATTTCTATTCTAAAGGAATTTATGTTATAAAATTATTTTAGTGACAAAAAGAATATTAAAAGAAACAAAAAATTAATAAACAAAAGATTGTTTTTACTTAACTTTCTTGGCTGCAAGCCCTGTCTTTCTCATCTGCATTCTGTGTTGTGTTTACATAATGTAAAACCAGATGATTCAGTAGTTCAACCTCAACTTAAGATCCTTAGCCTTGATCAAGGAATAGACATAGCCTATGCCAAGTCTCTGTACTTAGAACCAATAGAGATCATCACTAACATATAGTCCAGCCTCTCATATTAAAGAAAAGAAACTGGGAATCAGAGAGGAATGTGGCTTGCTCAGTCTCAGAGTTAGAAAATGATCTATGCTGAAAACTCCTAAGAGTCAGTTTCTATTGGCAAAAGTATTTCAAAGGTCCCTCCTTAATTTGAGTTATTCATATTCTGAGGTTTTTAATCCTATATCTTAGAATGTGGAGATATTTCAAAGCTCACTTCAAGGGGCACCTTCACAAAATTATTTTCATTCATGAGGAGGGTTCAGCAGTTCCTAAAACTCAATCAGTGTATCAAAAAGAATGATATAGTTTACCATCGTGTTAGATGAAATTGCATGTTCTCAACAAGCTGATACTCTATACTAGGGGTCCTCAAAGTATGGCCCATGGGCCAGATGCGGCCCATTGAGGACGTTTATGCAGCCCAGCGGGTTATGGCAAAATCAGACTGGAAGTGACATTCGACCTAAACTTGCGTTAGCACCACACCCTTCTGGCCCTGGGCTGAGGCGGCGGAGACAGAGTGTGAGGCAATACCGAGGTGAGGTAAGTTCCCAGGCCTGAGTGTGGGCATGGGGAAGGGAGAGAGATGCAGAAGATGGAGAACTGATGACCCATGGCTTTGTACAGTAACGGCAGCCGCCACAACAGACAGGCTCAGGGATGGACAGTGCATAGTCACGGCCTCTGCAGGGGGAATTCACTGCAGCAGCGAAGGTCGGAAGCAGGAGCGTGAAGAGTGAGAGAGAGAGTGCGGGAAACAGAGGCATCACAGCGCAGAGGCAGCTTGGAGGAAGTTGAGCATTGCAGGCTGTATGTCTCTGTGTGGACAAAGTTATTGCTGGTATATTGTTTTTGTAGCACTGTATGTAAATATTGGTATTTTACTAATAGCAATTTGGAATCCCTAGGAAATGTTGTCAAGAAAAAGAAAAATTGACTCGGAGGGTAGGATACTCAAAGAACAGTGGACTTATGATTACTTTTTCATGCAGTACAAGGAAAGAGCTGTAGGTCTGATATGCCAGAATATAGTGTCTGTGTTCAAAGAATATAATTTGCCTGGACACTATGAAACTCAACATCAAGATAAATATGATTGTTTGGTTAGAGAAGTAAGAAAAGATAAAATATTAAAACTGAAAAATACATTGACTACTCAGCAAAATACTTTTGTGAAGCAGAAGCAGCTAAATATTTCATCATTGCGAGCAAGTTTTCAAGTTGCCAAGTTAATAGCACACACTGGCAGACCATTTGTGGAGGGAGAATTTGTTAAAGAATGCCTTCTTTCTGTTGCCAAAGAGATGTGTCTAGAGAAGGCCGATTTATTGAGTACAGTGAGTCTTTCAGGACCTACAATTACACAGAGGATTGAAGAAATGGGAGACCATCTGCATCAGCATTTGCAAAACTATAAAAATTTTCATATTTTTCTTTGGCACTCGACGAAAGCAATGATGTTCATGATTCTACACAACCTCTAATTTTTATTTGTGGGACGAATGATTATTTTGAAGTCATAGAAGAGCTTGCTGCACTGCAAAGCATCAAAGGAATACCTACAGGAGAGGATATCTATGAAAAGTTTTGCCATACCATGAATGGTTTGGAGCTGGACTGGGCTAAACTAGCCAGCGTGACAACTGATGGTGTTCCGAGCATGGTGGGGTCTAAGAAAGGAATTAATGCTCACATTAACCAAGAGATGGACAAACATAACCATTCTCATCTGATAGGCATATACTGCCTCATCCTTGTTGGTACAAGCGCTGTGTAGTAAATCACTGAAGTGGGACTCTGTTATGAAAATTGTGGTATCTTGTGTTAACTTCATTAGAGCTAATGCACTAAATCACAGACAACTTCAGTAATTTCTGTCTGAGCTAAATGTTGAGTGTGAAGATGTTCTATAGCACACAGAAGTCCATTGCCTGAGTCGAGGCAGAATTTTCTGTGACTTACTTCCACAGATTACAACTTTTCTGCTTTCAAAAAACAAAGAAGTACCAGAGCTCAATGATGCAGAATGGAAATGGCATCTTGCCTTTCTGACAGATGTAACAGAGCTACTCAACAATTTCAATGTGCAACTTCAAGGAAAGGGGAAGCTCATCTGTGATATGCAATCACATGTCAAAGAATTTGAATAAAATTAGGCCTCCTCATCAAACAAGTGAAGGAGGAAAACTTCTGCCATCTCCCCACAACTCAAAATCTGTTAGTGGAAAAACTGCTGATTACATTCCCAAACAAAACATGTGTGGATTCAGTGGAAAAATTGCAAAAGGATTTCCAATTTAGATTTAAAGAGCTTCATCTCCATGAACAGGACATACAGCTTTACAGTTACCCATTTTCTATTGACATTGAAAATGTGGATACAATTTACCAAATGGAACTGGCTGAACTTCAGAATTGTGACTCTCTGAAAGACACATTCAAGTCAAGCAGCCTTCATAATTTCTATGCATCTCTCCCCTCAAAGACATATCCTCATCAGGAATCATGCACTCAAAATGGCAACCATCTGTGGCAGCACTTATGTCTGTGAACAGACTTTTTCTAGAATGAAACATTTGAAATCTCCAACCAGATCAAGACTAATGGATGCACACTTGTATCACTTGTTATGACTAGCAGTGACAAATATGGAACCAGACATTGACCATCTCATTAGCCAAAAGCAGGCCCATAGTTCCCATTGAAATACTGGTAAGTTTATTGATTTAACTTTACTTCATTTTAAATATTGTATTTGTTTCCCTTTCGTTTCTTCACTTCAAAATAAGATATATGCAGCGTGCATAGGAATTTGTTCATAGTTTTTGTTTTTACTATAGTCCGGATCTCCAACAGTCTGAGGGACAGTGAACTGGCCCCTTATTTAAAAAGTTTGAGGACCCCTGCTCTAATGGACCTGGGACAATAGGTTAAAAGGTACCTTTCTTTACCTTGGAAAATCAATAAATCTAGTTAATTTTATAATTAACTAACTCTTTCTTAAACAATATCAAAATTGTACATTAAACTCTAAGTAAAATCTGGGATTATGTTACATACACATTGACTTTATATTTACTTTTTGTTGTCTGAATTATTTTCCTCCACAGTATATCAACTCTTTGAGGGCAGGGAGAAAATGTTGCTCTCTTTAGTTGTAGATTATTAGCACCTATCACTATCTATTACATATTAGCACAGTATTAAATGAAATGTTAATTTCAACAACAAAACATGTTAAATTAACCTGAATTTCTTATTATTCCAGCAAAGGCATTATATATATATATATATATATTTAATGCCAAATTCAATATGATGAATAGATCTTTCATCCTCAGAAGTCAGGTTCATTCAGCCTTGATTTTTATATAAGTGAATGGTACATGGGAAAGGGCATTTCATATGAGAGACCACAGAGAGCACACAAATAGGAAGTCAGAGAATATCCTGATTATATCAGCATATTTTGCCATCTCAGCTATATATCAACTTGATCATTGTCAGAATATTAGTAATAATTTTTAAAAAATCTCATCAAAAGTCAACATGTCTTTAAAGAGGGTCCAGTCAGAGTTCAAAGGTTAAAGAACAATGGGACTCTCCAACATGAACCGTACCTGGTAAATTGAACCTGGCACTGATATCTGAATTCAAGCTAATCATCTTCAAAACTAGCCCTTTTCAGATTTGCCCAGTTATTAACTATACACCAAATCTAAATCTCTGAATATTTTATACATATTCTATTTTTACTCATCTGTGAACATGTGTCCATCCAAATAATGTGACACCTTATTGATTGAGGTCATAATAATACCTAACATTTATATAACATTTATTTTGTGTCAGTTGCTATGCTAAGTACTTTATAATCATTTAATCCTCACAAAAACCTTAAGAGGTAAATATTATTACTTTTCCCATTTTAACGATAAACAAATGGAAGCAGAGATTCAAGTCAAGTAACTTGAACTATCATATAAATATTTGAGGCTGGATTTGAACTTAGATCTTTTGAATCTCAAATTAGTATCCTATCAACTATGCTCTCTGATTGCTTTAATTTTGTCTTTGTATGCCCAGAAACTAGCATGGGCCCTGGCACATAGTAAATATTTAATAAATGTTTGTTTAATATGTGAAAACTATTTAGATTTTGTTTAAAGTAATTAATGATTTGTTTAGTATATGAAAACTGCTTATTTAGATTTTGTTTAAAATATAAGAAGACAGAGGGGGAAGCTAAGAGAAAACAACAGCATTTTGAGGCGATCCATTTCAATTTTAGATACCTTTATAAATTTTTCTTTTTTAAGTCTTAACTAGTCCCTGAAATTTTCACAAAATGTTGTTAATTCTTCCCCTGGGAACAGATAGCACAAGCCTAAATAATCCCACTTTCCCATCGTAACCCTTCAGATATAAAAAGTTACCTTTCATCCCTTCTCCCTCAATCCATGTCTTTCTATTATATCTAGTTCCTTCAACATTTGTTCCCATGGAATGAATTCAAAATGCTTCATCATTATTTTTGTTTATTCGTTTGTTTTTGTTTTTTCTGAACACTCTCAAGATTATCAGTGTCCTTTCTAAAATGTAGCTTTTAGAAACATGGATCCTCAACTAAATAGATTTGACTTGATAAGGACAGAGCATGGGGCATACTGAATATAGAATATTCTCTACAGAACATTCAATATAGAAACTATATTGTTCTATGTGGTTTAGTGAACCAAGGACAAGAAGACACAAATTAATAAGCATTCAACTAAAAAAGCTGGGAAAAGAACAAATTTAAACACCTCCATTAAACATCAAAATAGAAATTCTGAAATCCAAAAAGAAATAAATAAAATTGAATCTAAGAAAACTATTGACCTAATTAATAAAACTAATAATTGCTTTTATGAAAAAAACAAAATAGATAAAACTTTGGTTAATTTGATTATAAAAAGGAAAGAAAAAATCAAATTACCACCAAGAAAAATGAAAAAGGATAAATTTGCCATGAATGAAAAAGAAATTAAAGCAATAATTGAGTTATTTTGCTTAACTATAAGATAGCAAGTCTGACAATCTAACCAAAATGGATGAATATTTACAAAAATATATATTGCCCAGAAAAATAGAAGAGGAAATGTATTACTTAAATAGTCTCATTTTACAAAATTCTAGAAAAAAAGGAATTGAATAAGCTATTAATGAACTCCCTAAGGAAAAACTTCCAGGGCCAGATTGATTTACAAATATTTAAAGAACAATTAATTCCATACTATGTAAACTATTTGATGAGACTTGTCAAATTCCTCCTATGACACAAATATGATAGTGATATCTAAACCAGGAAGAACCATCACAGAAAGAAAATTACAGACCAATCTCCTTAATGAATATTGATGCAAAAAAATTAAATACAGTATTAGTAAAGAGATTATAGTAACTTATCAGCAGGATGATAAACTATGACCAAATGGGATTTATATCAGAAATGCAGGGCTAGTTTAGTATCAAGGAAAAATATTGCCATGATCCACCACATCAATAACAAAAACAACAGAAATCATATGATAATTTCAATAGATGCAGAAAAAGCTTTGTGATAAAATATAGCATCCATTTCTATTAAAAAAAAACACAAGAGAACATAGTAATAAAGAGTTTTCTTTAATATAATAAGCAGTATCTAATAAAACCAAGATTAAGTATTATTTGCAATGGAGGGAAGCTGGATACATTCCCAGTAAGATTAGGGATGAAACAAGGATGACCCTTTATTCAACTTTGTACTAAAAGTATTGGCTTTAGCAATAAAAAAAACAAAAAAAGAAATTAAAGGAATTAGAATATGCAATGAGGATATGAATCTATCATATTTTTTGCAGATAATATCATGATATACTTAGAGAACCCTAGAAAAACATCCAAAGACGTTTTCAAAAGAATTAACAACTTTAGCAATGTTGCAGGATATAAAATAAACCCATAAAAAGCATCAGCATTTCTACATATTACTGACATAGTACAGCAGCAAGGGATAAAAAGAGAAATCCCATTTAAAATAAATGTAGACAAAATAAAATATTTGGGCATCTACCTGCCAAGAGAAATCCACTAAAGATATGAACACAATTACAAAGCATTTCTCACAAATAAAGTCAGATTTAAACAACTGGAAAAATATCAATTGTTCAAAGACAGTCCAAGCTAATATAATAAAAAGGACAATTCTACTTAAATTGGTTTATTTATCCACTTCCATACCAATCAAACTGCCAAAACATTATTTTATATAGCTAGAAAGAATAATAACAGAATTAATCTGGAACAACAAAAAGGCTAGATTATCAAAGGAATTAATGAAACAAAAATACATAAGATGGTGGCTTAACAGTAACAAACCTAAACAATATATAAAAAAGCAATCATCAAAAGCATTTGGTGCTAAGTTATAGAATGGTGGACCAATGGAATAGGTTAAATATGTGACACAATAATCAATGTAATTTACAGTAATAAAGCATTTGATAAACCTCCAAACTCCAGCTTCTAGAATAAGAAATCACTATTTCACAAAAATTCCTGGGAATAATAGAAAATAATATGTAACAAATTCAACATAGACATATCTCATACACTCTACCAAAATAAGGTCAAAATGGGCACATGATTTGACTTTATAAGGTGATACCATAAGTTAAATAAAACAGCAATAGATAATTTACCTATCAGAGTTTTGGAGAAAGGAGGAATTTATGACCAACCAACTAGAGAACGTTATAAAATACAAAATGGACAACTTTAGTTATACTAAATAAAAAAAGTTTTTGCATAAACAAATGCAACAGGCATAAGATTAAAAAGGAGATACAACACTGGGGGAAATTTTTTTTTCAGTCAGTAAACATCTAATTTCTAAAATATATAAATAGCTGTATCAAATTTAAAAGAATACAAATTATCCCAAATTGATAAATGGTCAAAGGATATGAACAGATAATTTTCAGATGATGAAATTAAACCACCTGTAGTCATATGATTCTTTAAATCATTCAATTAGAGAAATACAAATTACAACAAATCTGAGGTACCATCTCACACCTCTCAGATTGGCTAAGATGACAGGAAAGACAAATAATAAATGTTGGAGATAATGTGGAAAAACTGGGATACTAATGCATTGTAGGTGGAGTTGTAAAATGATCCAACAATTCTGTAGAAGAATCTGGAACTCTGCCTAAAGGGCTTTAAAAATGTGCATACTTTTTCATCCAGTAGTGCCACTAGTATGTCTGTATCCCAAGGATTTCTTAAAGAAGAGAAAAGGACTCCACATGTGCAAAAATGTTTGTAGCAGCTCTTTTTGTGATAGCAAATAATTGGAAAATGAGAAAGTGCCAATCAATAAGGGAATAGCTGAATAAGTTGTAAAGTAATGGAATATTATTGTTCTATTAAAAATTGATGAACAAGCTGATTTTAGAAAGGCCTGGAAACATTTACATGAAATGGTGTTGGGAGAAACAAACAGAACTGGAACTACATGGTATATAGTAATAGTAAGATTGGGTAATCAACTATGAAAGACTTGTTCCTTCTCATTGATCTAAGGAAATTCCTTTGGATAGAAACTTTGGATAAAATAATAAACTTTGGATAGAAAATGTCATCTTCATCTAGAAAGAGATCTATGAAGGTTGATGTAAATCAACCTATGCTATGTTCACTTTTTTCCTTATTTTTTTCCCTGTGGGTTTTCTTTTTTTTCTGATTTTTCTCTCTCAACATGATTCATAAAGAAATGTGTATTAACACTTTAACATATATGTGTAACCAAATAAAAGCATATTTAAAATATTGACATATACTGTATTTGTAGTCTACTAAATTTTTTCCACATTAACTTGCTGTTTTTCCATGTTTCTATGATATTTCATTTTTTTTTTAAATTCAAATACACGTTTTATGTTTGTTTCATTTAATTTAATTTCATTAGTTTCAACTCAATGTTTCAGCTTTCCATGATACTTTGGAATCTGCCACCCTGTCATATTTTTGCTATCAACTCTGCTTCTTCCAAATTTATTCCTCTGCATCACAGTATCTTCATGAATAGTTATACTCACACAATCAGCAAGATATGACACCATGAACACTGAAAGGTGAGAAGATCTGGAGCTCCCATTGGCATTGGTAGCACTATCCATGGAGGGTAGTAACAGGGTCCCTTGTGCAGCAGTGGTTGGTAGCAGCATCTGTGTATGCATCTTAGTGCAAAATAGAAATGACAAAGAAACGCTGCTTCAGGATTCCACAAGGAAACTGACTCTTGTTGTCCAGCAGATGGTTACCCCTAAAGGAACTTCACATTCCATGAAAAGAAATGACTTCTAGTAAGTAGTATACATGTGTTTACTCTGTCCTTATATGTCTTCTCTAAGTTTGTACCCACTCTCTCTAGGGATCTTGTATTGCAAAGAAAGCATGTGCTATCCATTTGACAGGAAAATACTGAACACCTGTCTTTGTTATATCTTTGTCTTTGTAAAAGACATCTAAGACTAATTGATCAAATGGCAGGAGTATACTAAGTATTAGTACAAACATTCCAGACCTCCAGTGATAATCCCAGAATCTTAATAGGAAACTATTTCTTTGGGAAATTAGCCCAAGATTACAAGTACAGTTTGGACATTCAGAGCTAAAGGAGGCGTCTTTTTCCTCCTTTCTTTCTGTAATATATCACTGATATAGTATTAAACTTCAGTTATTATTATTCCCCTAACTTGCCAAACAGATATGCCAATAGATCTGTTCTGGTGCATAAGTTGAAGAGATGTCTAAGTAATTAACAAGAATAATGACATGAATTTGAATGATTATTCATTTCTTTATTTACATACAACTATTCATGTGACTCTAAAGTTTACTAAGAGATTTTTCTGGGAAACAATTTTCACAGTTTTTAAGATTGCTTTTTAGGCTGGTTTCAATTGATATTGGACTCTCCAAAAGATTCCTGATGAAAAAATTTCAATTCTATTCCATTAAATTTTTTTAAAGTACAATTTTACTGTCAGAGAATATAATGGACACTAGGAAAGATAAACAAACTCAAAACAAACCAAATCAAATACCTGCTTCTTATAATTAGAAATAATAGTAATATAAAATGGATCTAAGGATAAGGGTTAAAAAGGAAGAGGAGGGAAAAGGAAGAATAGTGTGATACAACTTTTTTTTTTTTAGTATTCTTCAACTGCAATTCTTGTCATTAAATAGCTAGACTCGTTTCATTATTTTCAATATGTTTCCACTGAATTCTGTTCCTTGTCAAGTATAATGTAAAGGACATTCCAATGGAGGATGAGTTGGATGAAGCTACTACTAAGAACTCATCTAACTTAAACACTCTATGATTTTATAATGTTTGTGTTACAGTCTAAGCATTAAATTCGTTTTCTTTAGTCACAGAACTTCCCATGATCTGTCTACTATTTCATGAACAAGCATTTCTATTTCTGCTCATATCTGTAGCAATGGAGTTTCCTCATTCCTCCCTAGGACTCCAATTAAAATGAAACTTCCTTTACTATTAGAGAGGCTATAATAATATGACTTTCATGTTCTGGAATGCCCCACATATAGTATGTTAATTCTTTTAAAGACAGTTTATCAAGATTTATGCTGTTAACATCTTTACTACCTAGAGTTTTCCAGCACAATCTCAAACCTTTTTCCTCCCTTGTTCTTTTTCATGCACTATGCTGTGTCTGACAAAAAGATACCAAAAAAAAAAAAAAAAAAAAAGACAGACATTACTTGTATGCAAGCAGGCTGGGAGGGGAGTAACCGAGTTAGGAAGGTTTGCCTGGTCATTTCCTCAGTACAGAGATCCTTGGAGGAAATTATTATTTGGTGGAGATCATCAGCTCAGAAGGATCTTCTAGGATGAGATAGCTCTTTGGATTTAATAGAGTAGTCCAGAGAGAAGTGGAGCAGGGAGAAGAATAAAAGAGAGAACAAGGCTGCCTGAGTACTACAAATTCTTCTGAAAACTAAATACCCACAACAATCAAATGAATATGAAATCCTATCACTTTCTGTCCTAAAATTCAGATTATATTCTATCCCATCTATGTGATTCCTCCCTCCTTACTTTTACTTCACTCATTTTCTGATTACATGGCATCTGCTCAAATTAGAGCGTTCTACTCTGCAGTTTTATATTTATCTTCTGAGAGTGTAGGGTTCAAAGGCTTTGTAAGCAGAATACCATCTTTGACAAAATCTATTGTGTTAGAAAGACTTTCATTATTATTCTCAAGATGACAGGCTCTGCTTTCCATCAGATCAGACCAGCTAAGTATAAGATCAGCCATTTGAACATAAATTCTTTTCTCTTAGCAGCTCATAGGGAAAATGCCCTTCATTTCCTCTTTTTCTTTCTTTTTCTTTTTCTTTTTTACTCTTTATTTCTTAAAACATAAGAACAATAAAATTAGAACCTCTAAATTCTTATTCATTTTATTTAACT
The DNA here is from genome assembly GCF_016432865.1 of Antechinus flavipes. Classification (NCBI taxonomy): domain Eukaryota; kingdom Metazoa; phylum Chordata; class Mammalia; order Dasyuromorphia; family Dasyuridae; genus Antechinus; species Antechinus flavipes. The sequence goes on along the minus strand of NC_067401.1, from coordinate 61,138,114 downwards.
TTAGTCCAAAGTCTAATTTATGAAATAGACAAGATACTCTCTGCATTTATTCTTCATAATCCAGGAAGCATCAATGTGGTATGAAATTACAAATTAAAATGGTGTCTCTGATGAGATGCCCTGTCAACAAGTGCTACACTATAGTATATCAGGCAGTAATATTAATAACTGCTAGAAGAAAATGCTAAGGAAAACCTTGAGCAGAGACATTTCTGAACCATTGAAGACATAGTAGGCTCTATCTCTATACTGTATTTCCTTTTCTAATGAAGTAAAGAAAAGAAATATCATTTCAACTGGGTTAGATGTTCTGTGCTTTTTCCATTTTTGTATGTCTAGTTCTTAGCATAGAGACTACACAGAATAGGGGTTTAATAGATGTTTGCTGACTGGTTTCCATTTAACCTCAATGATACAGTGAACAGTTCTGATCCAGAAATAAAGGAGACCTGATTACAAATCCTATCTATATAAGGACAAACAACATAATTACTATGAGTTTTATTTTTATTTTCTGTAAAATAGAGAAAATAATATATTCAGTGGTAACCTCTCAGGTTTGTTCTGAGGCTCAAATGAGAATATTCATAAATTGTGTGACAGAAAAGATCAGATTGTTTTATACAGCCCCAAATTCTGTGAAAATGTGTTTAAAAGAGCTTGAGTGAGGCTTTCCCTTCTAGTAAGATGAGAAGAGGCATTGAGCTAAAAAAAAAAAAAATTCCATGACCATAGGAAATAGCTATATGGTTTCCTGGATATAATTTCAAGGTGGGAAATGTAAAGATCAAGAATAAGTGACCACAGGATAAAATCTAAATGTCTCTGTTGACATAATATTTGTAATAATATTTATAATTCCAAGCCTATACCTTCAAAAATTGGCTGTACAGATCCTGGTTGATCTGTTAAACAATGAAGATTATTGCATCATTGAATCTAGGCACAGATTACATTTGCCCATTCAAATATCAATGAATGCAACTATTTACTAAAGGAAACACAAATTAAAACAACTCTGAATTTTTACCACAAACCAAATAAGTTGGGAAAAGTGATAAAAGACAAAATAGCAAATGACAGAGGTCATGTGGAAAGACAGGCATGTGGGAGAATATATTATGGTTTGAGCTATAAATTAGTCCAAATATGCTAGTAAAGAATTTAGAATTATGCAAGAGATGTGATTCTTTGGTCCACCTGATGCCATTCCTGAGTATATACTCTCAAGGAGATCAAAGATGAAAAGATAGCAGCATTTTTTATGGTAGTAAGGAAAATAATAAGAATATGTGTGAGAAGAGATTAGAGAAGAAGTAAAATCCTATGCAAAATTATTATAAAGATGCAAATGAAAATTGTAAATGGTAGCTAACCTCAGGTTAATTTCAATAGTCAATCTTGATCTGGTGCCAGAGAAGAAAAAACACTTTTATTCTTTGAAAAAGGTGTGAAACTGTGAGAGGGAATGTTGTATTCAAAGAGGATTGTCATTTTGTTTAAATGTGTTTCTGCCTTATAAGGCAAGTAATATTAAAAATTATGTGTATATATCATAAATTGATGCTAATGTCAAAAAACAGATAAAGGAAATCAAAGTAACTTTAAAAATTTGTTGATGGCTAATTATCAAAAAGAATTCTAGTATGTCACATCACAATTTATATTGATTTCATATATTTTTGTAGTTTCCTGCTATAAAGTTTCCTATATACACATGTATGTATAAAATATAAATTTATAAAAAAGTAAAAATATATTATTATTTCATATATGTGTATGTGTGTATATAAAACCCACAAACTTTGATATCTCTGCCACCCAAGGTTGATTCAAAATTATCCTCAATTGAAAAGACCCATTTATTAATATCTTTCTCATATGTTCCTCAAAAAGATCTACTATTATATTGAATGAAATAGTTTTTTTTTTTAAATTAAAGTTTTTTATTTTCAAAGCATATGCATGGATAATTTTTCATCATTGGCCCTTGCATAACTTTGTTCCAAATTTTTCTCCCTTCCCACCACTATTTCTCCTAGATGGCAAGTAATCCAATCTATGCTAAACATGTTAAAATATATATGTTAAATCCAATATATGTATGCATATTTATACAATTTTCATGCTGCACAAGAAATATCAGATCAAAAAGGAAAAAATAATGAGAAAGAAAACTAAATGCAAGCAAACAACAAAAAGATTAAATATGCTATGTTGTGATTCATCCATAAAGTGAGTCTTCTCACAGTACTCTTTTTGCGTACAGACAGTTCTCTTCATGAAACGATCATTAGAACTGGTCTCAATCATCTCATTGTTGAAAAGAGCTATGCCCATTAGAATTAATCTTAGTAGAATCTTGCTGTTGCTATGTACAATGATATGCTCATTTCACTTGGCATGAGTTCATGTAAGTCTCTCCAAGCCTCTCTAAAATCACCTTCCTGATCATTTCTTACAGAACCAATAATATTCCATAACATTCATATGCCATAGCTCATTCAGCCATTTTTCAACTGATGGGCATCCACTTGGTTTCCAGTTTCTTGCCACTACAAAAAAGGCTTCCCAAAACACTATTGCACATATGGGTTCCTTTTCCTCTTTTATGTTTTTTTTTTTTTTTTTTTTTTTTGGCTTATAAACCCAGTAGAAAGAGTGCTGGAGCAAAGGTTATGTACATTTTGATAGCTCTTAGAACATAGTTCCAAATTGTTCCCCAGAATGGTTGGATTGGTTCACAATTCCACCAATAATGTATTAGTATCTGAGTTTTCTCACATCTGCTCCAACATTTGTCATTAACTTTTCCTGTCATCTTAGCCAATCTGAGAGGTATGTAGTGGTACCTCAGAGTTGTCTTAATTTGCATTTCTCTGATCAATAGTGATTTAGAGCATCTTTTCATGACTAGAAATGGTTTCAATTTCTTCATCTGAAAATTTTCTGTTCATATCCTTTGACTGAAATTGAGTTTTTTATGGATAAAAATTTTGTATTTGAAATGAACCACATCTCTTTCTTCTTTCTTTCTTTCTTTCTTTCTTTCTTTGCCTATTAGGATTTTGTTTGATTTTCCAACAATGAAATGGCAATGTAAAAGATCTCCTTATCTAGCAGACAAATCAAACCCAAAACCTATACCCTGAGATCTTAGGAGAAAATTATGAGAAGTATGTAGAAAGGCACTTTCTGACATTAAAAGCGATTTAAACATCTCAAAAGAAAAAAAAAAAGATGCAAATATCAGACATTAATGATAATTAGTGTGTATTGTTATGGTCCAGTAGTTGTCAATGCTTAATTCTAAGAAAATCATAATTTTCTCCCAACCTTTATCCAGGTAGCTTGTAAACATGACAGTAACTTTAAAACTTGTTGACAACAACTTTCCTTATCTGTCAGCAGGATGTCATTTGCAGTTCAAATGGTTTTACCCAGAAAGGTAGCAACTATTCTCACTTTTTAATTTGAGTTCCAATGTAGTCATTTGTGACTGATCTGAATGATCACTCAAAAATGTTGCTGTGTCTCAAAAAAGGCTTTACAATTAGAACTTTTTTTAAAATGAATCCACAAAACAGTAAACTAAGTTTCTTTTTAGCATGAAAATCACCTTGAATTCCAAAATGGGTCAGACATATTTGTACAATACAAGGTTGGAAGGAAGTAAAATAAATATTTTTGTGACCATAGAATTAGGCCTTGATCATTCAATCATAACAATAATGAAGATGAATTTCCATCTTGGACCGAAGTAAAGAATAATCATGCTATGTTAATCAACTAATTAGCTCTCTTTGTCTGTTTGTGTTTAAAAGGCTACATGAAATGGTAGCTATAAAGATAGTATCAAAGCATGTGTATATGCATGTGTGTGTATTTTTTCCTTCTTTGAAACAAGTTATTGATAAGAAAAGATTTCAATCATTGCCCATTGCCAGTTCATTTTCCCTTTCTCTATAAAAGATCTTCCTTGTGTAATTATTTTATCTGAGAAATATTTTCCCTTATTTTTCTCCCTCCTCTTTTTTCCCTCTTCATTCTTTTTAGAACATCCCCCCAAAATTGACTTATATCCCTGCTCTTTATGTGCACTTCTTCTAACTGTCCTACTAATGATATGAGTTCTTAGGAAATATAATTATCATTTTCCCATATGGCAATATACATTTTTTTTCTTTTTAAGTATGATTTTTCCATGATGTTTAATTTTTTATATGTCTCTGGGCCTTGTGTTTGAATGTCACATTTTTATTCAGCACTGATCTTTTCATCAGGAATCCTTGAAAGTTCTCTATTTCATTAAATACATTTTTTTTCTCTTGAAAGATTTTATTCAGTTTTTCAGGGTGGAGTATTCTTTTTTTTTTTCTTAATTTTATTTTTTTTTAAATTTTACTTTATTTGATAATAACTTTATATTGACAGAATCCATGCCAGGGTAATTTTTTTACAACATTATCCCTTGCACTCGCTTATGTTTCGATTTTTCCTCTCCCTCCCTCCACCCCCACCCCAAGATGGCAAGCAGTCCTATATATGTTAGAAATGTTGCAGTATATCCTAGATACAATATACGTTTGCAGAACCGAACAGTTCTCTTCTTGCACAGGGAGAATCAGATTCAGAAGGTAAAAATAACTCGGGAAGAAAATCAAAAATTCAAATAGTTCATAATCGTTTCCCAGTGTTCTTTCTTTGGGTGTAGCTGCTTCTGTCCATCATTTATCCATTGAAATTCAGTTAGGTCTCTTTGTCAAAGAAATCTACTTCCATCAGAATACATCCTCATACAATATCGTTGTCGAAGTGTATAATGATCTCCTGGTTCTGCTCATTTCACTTAGCATCAGTTCATGTAGGTCTCTCCAAACCTCTCTGTATTCATCCTGCTGGTCATTTCTTACAGAACAATAATATTCCATAACATTCATATACCACAATTTACCCAGCCATTCTCCAATTGATGGGCATCCATTCATTTTCCCAGGGAGGAGTATTCTTATTGGTAATTCCAGATCCATCACTTTCTGGAAGTGTTAACTAATATAGTAGAAGCCAGTAAATATATATATATATATATATATATATATATATATATATATATATATATATATATATATATATATATATATATATATATATATTTTGGTAATCTTGACTGGGACTACAAGATATTTTAATTGTTCTTTTTTTTTTTAATTTTTCAAGGCATATGCATAGATGATTCTGCAGCATTAGCTCTTACAAAACCTTATGGTCCAGTTTTTTCCCTCTTCTCCCACCTCCTTCCCTAGGTGGCAAGTAGTCCAATATGAGTTAAACATGGTAGAAATATATGTTAAATCAAATATATGCATGCACCATTCTCCAATTGATAAATGGTCAAAGGATATGAATAGACAATTTTCAGAGAATGAAATTGAAACTATTACCACTCATATGAAAGAGTGTTCCAAATCATTATTGATCAGAGAAATGCAAATTAAGATAACTCTGAGAAACCACTACACACCTGTCAGATTGGCTAAGATGACAGGAAAAAAATAATGATGAATGTTGGAGGGGATGCGGAAAACTGGGACACTGATGCATTGTTGGTGGAGTTGTGAACAAATCCAACCATTCTGGAGAGCAATCTAGAATTATGCCCAAAAAGTTATCAAATTGTGCATACCCTTTGATCCAGCAGTGTTTCTATTGGGCTTATATCCCAAAGAAATACTAAAGAAGGGAAAGGGACCTGTATGTGCCAAAATGTTTGTAGCAGCCCTGTTTGTAGTGGCTAGAAACTGGAAAATGAATGGATGCCCATCAATTGGAGAATGGCTGGGTAAATTGTGGTATATGAATGTTATGGAATATTATTGTTCTGTAAGAAATGACCAACAGGATGAATACAAAGAGGACTGGCGAGACTTACATGAACTGATGCTAAGTGAAATGAGCAGAACCAGGAGATCATTATACACTTCGACAACGATATTGTATGAGGACATATTTTGATGGAAGTGGATTTCTTTGACAAAGAGACCTGAGTTTCAATTGATAAATAACGGACAGAAGCAGCTACACCCAAAGAAAGAACACTGGGAAATGAATGTGAACTATCTGCATTTTTGTTTTTCTTCCCGGGTTATTTATACCTTCTGAATCCAATTCTCTGTGCAACAAGAGAACTGTTCGGTTCTGCAAACATATATTGTATCTAGGATATACTGCAACATATCCAACATATATAGGACTGCTTGCCATCTAGGGGAGGGGGTGAAGGGAGGGAGGGGAAAAATCGGAACAGAAACAAGTGCAAGGGATAATGTTGTAAAAAAATTACCCTGGCATGGATTCTGTCAATATAAAGTAATTATTAAATAAAAATAAAAAAAAAAACAAATATATGCATGCATATTTATACAATTATCTTGCTGTATAAGAAAAATCAAATCAAACCAGAAAATAAAATGAAAATAAAATGCAAGCAAATAACAATAAAAAGAATGAGAATGTTATGTTGTGAACCATACTCAGTTCTCACAGTCCTCTCTCTGGGTGTAGATGGCTCTTTTGATCACAAGACTATTGGAACTGGTCTGAATCATCTCATTGTTGAAGAGAACTATATACATCAGATCTGATCACTGTATAATATTGCTATTGCTGTTTACAGTGATCTCCTGGTTCTGCTCATTTCACTTAACATCAGTTCATGCTAGTCTTTCCAGGCCTCTCTAAAATCACCCTGCTTATCTTTTCTTATAGAACAATAATATTCCATAGCATTGATATACCATAACTTATTCAACCATTCTCCAATTGATGAGCATCAAATCATTTTTCAGTTTTTTGCCACTGCAAAAAGAGCTGCCATCCCTCTTTGTAGTGGCCAGCAACTGGAAACTAGTGGATGCTCATCAATTGGAGAATGGCTGAATAAACTGCGGTATATGAATATTATGGAATATTATTTTTTGGTAAGAAATGACCAATAGGATGATTTCAGAAAGGCCTGGAGAGACTTACATGAACTGATACTGAGTGAAATGAGCAGGACCAGGAGATCATTCAATACTTCAACAACAATACTATATGATAATCAATTCTGATGGACCTGGCCATCTCCAGCAATGAGATGAACTAAATCAATTCCAATAGAACAGTATTGAATGGAACCAGCTACACTCAGCAAAAGAACTCTGGGAGATGATTATGAACCATTACATAGAATTCCCAATCCTTATATTTTATTCCATCTGCATTTTTGATTTCCTTCACAGGCTAATTGTACAATATTTCAGAGTCTGATTCTTTTTGTACAGCAAAATAACTGTTTGGACATGTATACTTATACTGTATTTAATTTATACTTTGACATTTTTAACATGTATTGGTCAACCTGCCATCTGGGGGAGTGAATAGGGGGAAGGAGGGAAAAAATTGGAACAAAAGGTTTGGCAGTTGTCAATGCTATAAAATTATTCACGCATATAACGTGCAAATAAAAAGCTATGATTAAAAAAAATTACTAGCATAACCAAAACAAAATAAAACAAAAAGAGCTACCACAAACATTTTTGCACATGTGGGTCCCTTTCCCATCTTTAAGATTTTTTTGGGATATAAACCCAGTATAAACACTGCTGAGTCAAAGGGTATGCACAATGTAATAACTCTTTGGGCATAGTTCCAAATTGCTCTCCAGAATGGTTGCATCCATTTACAATTCCACCAATAATGTATTAGTATCTCAGTTTTCTCACATCCACTCCAACATTTGTCAATAACTTTTCCTGTCATCTTAGACAATCTGAGAGGTATGTAGTGTTTCAGAGTAGTCTTAATTTGCATTTCTCTGATCAATAATGATTTAGAGCACCTTTTCATATGACTTTCATCATATTTCAATGTTTTCATCTGCAAATTGTCTGGGGGTATAAAATTTCTCCTTATTACCATTTTTGCTACATCCCACAAATTCTGGTATGTTGTCTCATTATTGTCATTCTCTTGGGTGAAATTATTGATTGTATCTATGGATTTGCTGCTTCACCCATTCATCCTTTAGGATTAGATTATTTAGTTTTCAATTGATTTTTGGTCTATTTTCCTCTGGCCTTTTTTTGAATGTAATTTTTATGGCATTGTGATCTGATAAAAAAATGTATTTATTATTTCTGCCTTTCTGCATTTGATTTTCAGGTCTTCATGTCCTAATATGTAGTCAATTTTTGTATAGATTCCATGAATTCCTGAGGAAAAAAGTGTACTCCTTTCGGTCTCCATTCAATTTTCTCCAAAAATCTATCATATCTAACTTTTCTAGTATTTTCTATTAATCTCTTTAAAGCCTTTCTTATTTATGTTGTGGTTTGATTTATCTAGTTCTAAGAGAGCAAGTTTGAGAACCCCTACTATTATAATTTTGCTTTTTATTTGGTTTTGCAACTCTCGCAACTTCTCCTTTAGAAATTTAGATGCAACTATAAGATGACCAATTCTGATGGACCTGGCCATCCTCGGCAATGAGGTGAACCAAATTAGTTCCAATGGAGCAGTAATGAACTGAACCAGCTACGCCCAGTGAAAGAACTCTGGGACATGACTAAGAACCATCACATTGAATTCCCAATCCCTATATTTTTGTCCACCTGCATTTTTGATTTCCTTCACAGGCTAATTGTACAATATTTCAGAGTCCGATTCTTTTTGTACAGCAAAATAACGGTTTGGTCATGTATACTTATTGGGTATCTAATTTATATTTTAATATATTTAACATCTACTGGTCATCCTGCCATCTAGGAGAGGGGGTAAGGGGAAGGAGGGGAAAAATTGGAACAAGAGGTTTGGCAATTGTCAATGCTGTAAAGTTACCCATACATATAACCTGTAAATAAAAGGCTATTAAAATAAAATAAAAAAAATAGAAATTTAGATGCTACGCACCTTGAATCATATATCTTTAGTATTGATTTTTCTTCAAATCTGTGGTACCCTTTAGCAAGATATAGTTTCCTTCCTTATCTCTTAATTAGATCTATTTTTGCTTTTGCTTGATTTGACATCATTATGGCTAGCCCTGCTTCTTTTACTTCATCAGAAGCGTAACAAATTCTGCTCCAGCCTTTTACCTTTATTCTGTATGTATCAGTAGAACTTCTTTAAATGTGTTTCTTGTAAACAACATATTGTAGTGTTCTGGCTGTTAAATGTCTGTTATCCACTTCTGGTTTATGGAAGAGTTTGCCCCATTCATAGTTTATATGACTAATTCTATAATTCCCACCATTTTATTTACCCCAAATTCTGCTTTTCTCTTTCATTTCTCCCTTTCTCTCCTCCCCAGTATTTTGCTTATCATTTCCACTTGCCTCAAGAAGTTCTCCCCCTTTAACTCTCCTCCCCCTTTCTTATATCTTTCCCCAACTATTACACCTTTCCCTTCTATTAGCCTCCCCCTTTCTTTTTCCTTTTCCCTTGAAATTTCCTTATAAGATCACATAAGTTTCTTTGTGAAACCAAATATGTCTAAAATTCTCTTTTTGAGCCAAATTGAGCCAAATTTGAACCAAATATGATGAGATTCACAGATGAGATTCATAAAATGTTCATTTTACTCCCTTTTTTTCCTCATTTATAATAGGTTTTCTTTGCCTTTTTGTGAGATGTAATTTTCTTAATTTTACCTCCACTTTCCCCTTTTTCTTGTACATCTACACTCAGAAGATGTTTGTAGCAACTGAATATGGTTCACAATATAGCATTCTCTCTCTCTTTTTGTTGTTATTTGCTTTCATTTTATTTTCTTCATCATTTTCTTTTCTGGTTTGATTTGATTTTTCTTGTACAGAAAGATAATTTTATAGATATATATGTATATATTGAATTTAACATATATTTCTACCATGTTTAACATATATTGGACTACATGCTGCCTAGGGGAGGGAGGAAGGAGAAGGGGGGGAAACAAAAAAAAAGTTTTTTTTTTAAATATTATAACAGAAAAATCAAATTATACATGGATTCTCTATGTATACCCATAAAAGAGATATAGTTCTCAAAAGTTCTTTTCTTTTTACCTTTTTAGGCTTCTCTTGAGTTCGATATTTGGAGTTCAAATTTTTTCTTCAGCTCTGGTCTTTTCATTAGAAATAAATTAAATTCACCTGTTTCATTGGATATCCATCTTCTTCCTTGGAAAAAAATGCTCAGTTTACTAGGGTAGTTTATTCTTGGCTGCATTCCAAGTTCCTTTGCCTTTTGGAATATCAGATTCCAGGCTCTTTGATCCTTTAAGGTGGAAGCTGCTAAGTCCTGGGTAATCCTTAATGTGGTTCCTTGGTAATGATTTATAGCTTGTTCTATTTCTTTATCTAAAATGGGACTTTTAAAATATTTTTTTCTTCCATTATCCTGGGAAATTTATGTTTTGTGAGCTATTCCTCCATTTCATTTAGATTATCAAATTTATTGGCATGTAGTTGGGTAAAATAACTCCTAATTATTGCTCTAATTTCCTCTTCATTTTTTGGAAAGTTTTCCCTTTTCATTTTTGAGACTTTGAGATTTGATTTTCCTATTTCCTTTTTCTAATCAAATTTTATCTATTTTGTTCATTTTTTCATAAAACTAACTCTTAATTTAATTTATTAATTCAATACTTTTTCTTATTTTCAATTTTATTAATTTCTCCTTTTATTTTAAGAATTTCAAATTTGTCATTTAATTGAGGGTTTTTGATTTGTTCTTCTTCTAGCTTTTTTAGTTGTAAGCCCAATTCATTGATCTTCTCTTTATTTTATGCAAATATGCATTTGAAGATATAAAATTTCCCCTTATAACCACTTTGGCTGCATCCCACAAATTTTGGTATGTTTTCTCATTATTGTTATTCTCTTGGATGAAATTGTTTATTGTGTCTGTAATTTGTAGTTTCACCCATCCATTCTTTAGGATTAGATTATTTCATTTGAAATTAATTTTTGGTCTATTTTCTCCTGGCTTTATATTACATGTATGTTTGCAGCGAGTAGCTTTGCTTGCTCTTTTCAAGAAACAGCCTGTTTTTTCAGTTTGCCTTCTGAACGGGACTGAGGGATTCCCCACTGATCTGTTCCTCTATTGAGCCCAGTCTGAGGGTCTTAGTTGCTGATTTGCTGCCATTAAGACCCTTTCAACAGCTTTCTCAGTCTTTGTGAGCTGGGCTGAACATCCTTTTCACCCCAGTGAGACACCTTTCATGAAGTTTTTCCAGGCTATCTTGAACTAGAGAGTGGTTTCTTTCCATCAGACTTGGTCAAATGTTTGGTTTCCTGTGGTTTTCAATGGAAACTGGGAAAGCTGAAGTAGCTTCTTGACTTTGTTCCATCATCTTGCCTCTACCACTGGAAGTCTTTATTCCAAAGTGGTGCTTCTTGCTTATGCTTATCCACAATGCTACTATAGTAGAGGCTGCTTGTGGGATGAATCAATAGAATTGGATTTGGAGTGGAAAAATTCTTTGTTTGAATTTCGCTTCCTACCTGTATCTGAGCTGGACAAGTCATTTTGCCTCTTTCTGCCTCAGTCTTTTTATCTGTAAAAATAATTCATTTTTCTTTGTAAAGTTGTCACAAGACTCAAATGAGAAAATGTGTAAAGCACTTTACAAACCTAAAAAAAAAAAAAAAAAAAAAAAGATAGCCACTAGTATTATAATTGTTCTTTCCTGAATTTTTCCTTCACTTTATCTGATGCTTCTTCTCTCCCTTTCCAAGGTATAGCTCCAGGCATTTGCTCACATTTCACACTGTGCTTTTTTGTTTCTACCTTTTCTCTATTCTCTAAAGCCTAAAGTCATTGCTCACACCTTCTTCTTGACAATTTCTCTAACATCCCTGGTTGCTAAAAAGCTTTCCCTCCAGACTTCTGAAGAGACTTTATTCTGTAACCTCCTAAAACACTTATCTTAAAACATTGTGTATTGTACTTATATGTATCTAATTCCTGTCCTTCCCCTCTTCTGAATCACAGAATTGATGAAATCAGAAATTATGTACCATGTACATTTTCTGCTCTTCTTAGTGTTCTGTGCACTATTTAATTGCAGTAAAATTGCAAGGCACTTAATAAATATTTGTTGAGTGAAAAAAATGAATGAATGAAAGGATTTTTTTTTCAATTTATTCCTTGGATAATATGGGCCTAGATGATTAGTTATACTATATTGTTTGCATGTATGCATATGTATGGACATGTACATACATGTATTCACACTTATAGAGATTCAAATACCACTGCAAGAAAAAAAAAACTCAGGCATATGCATCATTATATATATTTGCAATTACATAATGGCATATATATGATGATACTATATAATTATTGATATGTTGGTATTTATATCCTCTTCACTCATCCATGAACATCACTTCAGGAAACCCAAGCAATTAATTGCCTTTGATTTAAGAAGAATTTCAAAAAGTCATTAATTTTTGATTTAGATTATTTTGTGTTGATTAGTATTTAATACTTCTTAAAATCCAGTGGGGCTAATAAAAAAAAGATTGGATCATTGCCACAGTGGGTATATTTGTCTTTCCATACTTGGATAATTCTGTGCTTTTTATATCTGTCTCCTGAGCTATTGTTAGTCACTAAACATATAAATGCCCATGGGCTTTTTTACATAGAACATTTTTATTTCAGACTTTGGCACATTTCTAATTGTACTGGAAAGAAAGGTCTATAAGGTAAAAGCAAGTTGGGAATTAGAATCTGGGATATCTTGAATTAGAGAAAAAAACTCAGTTTTAGTAATTTTATTACAAGAACCTGCTTACTTTCCTTGCATATTACAGAATTTTAATCAGAGGCCATATAAAAACAAATACATGAAACAGGTGTGAGACAGCCTGCGCCTTGGAAGACTGCCCACTGATCAACTCTACCAAGGTTTTATTATCTAACCACAAACACATTTTTGTGGATATTTAGACTTTCTCCCCCTAGATTAACTCGTGCCAACTGGATAGAACTCAATGAGCATAATGACCACAATTCTTCCAGAGTCGGGTAAACTGATTGGCATCATAATCTGGACTGGCCCTGATATATTCCTATGTTGGCACATATAGATATAGATATAAATATGCACAAATAGATCTATTTTGATACATTGGCACAAGTATAGACATGTGTACCTTGATTTATTTCCCATTAGAAATGTTTGTAAAGTACAACTAAGACTATTGAATGGAGAGATATGAAAAACCTTTTTTTTTCCTATTTTTTAGCCTAGAAATCATCTTCATAAGATATCAAAGAGAAAAATAATAACTTTTAAAGAAATTATATCTTTCTAATTCCACCTGAAAAACTAGCTATGTGACTTTGTATAAGTCATTTTGTCTGTCCTTCAGTTTCTGTATTTGTAAGATGATGAGGTTATATTCAAAAACTTTTAGAATTTTTTTCCATTTCTAAATTGATGATCAAATGATTTTATAATCTCTATTGCAACCAGGTTGAAATGACTGCCTTTATTTTAACTATATATTTTAACTTTTAACTATAACTCTGATGGATCTCAATTGAACTTTAAGTTGATAGGTTTTATAAAGTATGAGAATCTAATAATGCACATTTTGCTTTCAGCTAATTTTCTAGTAATAGCAAAGTAAACAGATAATATGTGTTATGAAAAAGTGAGGCTACATACTGTTGGTAGGAAATGTTCTTTGAATAATTTTGATGAGCGGAAGAGTGGTGATTTTTCTGATAGAGATGATCTAACAATATGTTTCCATTGACTCCTTTTTTGTGAACATCAGAAAGGGTGATATGGTGGAATGTATACTGTTCTGGAAATGAGAAACTTATATTTTTATCTCATTACTTTTATTCACCTTCTGAATTCGCTTGCTCAAGTCACTTAGCATCATCAGTTCTTCATTTGTAGAAGAAGAGATTTAGAATAAACCATCTAAGTTTCCTGCAAACTCCAAAGCTTTATAATAACAGAGTTCCAAAGTAGGATTAGGATCTGAATCTATGACCAAAATGAGAATGTGAATGATTTACATAAGGATTCAGTCCCTCTTCTAGAATTCATTAACAAGATGTCTTAATTAACTGTTAAACAGCTAAGAGAGCAACACTATCCAAAAAATAGAGGTGCAGCCAACTGATCAACTTCATTAAGGCTTTATTATTAAACATAAACACATTTTTGGATATTTAGACTTTTCCTAAATTAGCTTGTATCAATGGGATGTTAATGGATTCATTCATAAATTCATGAATTCATTAATGAATTAATTATTTAACAAATATTTCTTACATAACTATTCTGTGCCAGACACTATCCTAGGCTCTGGGGATACAAAGTGAAGCATGAATTGTACTAAAATAGCTGATATTTGGGTAGGGAAGACTATATATATATATATATATATATATATATACTAAACACGTACAAAATAGATTCAAGGTGACTTTAAGAGAGAACACCAGCAATCCTACAAGAGTGGGAAATAAGAAATTCCTCACATGAAAGGTAGCATTTGAGATTAACAAGAACAAAATCTGAGATTCACGATGGTAGAAAAGAAAAGAGAGCTTTCCAGATAAGGAGGGGATAGGCTATAGAAAGATATAAAAACAGGAAAAGAAAAGTAAAATCTGAGGACAAAATAAAGGACAGTTAACTGGACTGGAAAGGAGAGAATTGCACTAAGACTTTTGGGAAAGCTTATAATTTGTAATGAATCAGGAAAAATAGGAAGAGATCAGTTTGTGAACAGCTTTAAATATTAAATATTAAAGAATGGTTTTACTGGAACATGTAAGTCATAGAAAATTGCTAGAATTTAATAAGTAGAAGAGTGACATGGTCAGACTTGAGTTCTGCAAAAGTGATTTTCCTGGCTGTGTAAAGAATGGATCAGAAAAGGAAAAGACTTAAAGATTTGACACTTCACTTTGGAGAGTATTATAATAGTCTATGTGAGAGTAAAAAAGGTCAGAGTTCCTATTGCATTATTTTATTCCCAGTACAACAGAAATTTCCTGGAAATGTGCCTAGACAGTGAGCTAATGAGTAGTTATAGGCTAATTCATTGATCCCTTTGAGTAAATTAAATGCCCCCTAGGCAGAATCACAGGAAAGATTTGCCAGAGGAGTTTCTTGTTTTCACTCAAATATATTATATAATTTTTGGTTCAAGACCTGGTCCTTAAGAAAGAAATCTAGGCAGTAAACCCCAAGATATTTTGGGAAGGTTCAGAGATGCAAAATAGAGAAAAATGCTTTCAAGAGCACTTTTAGGTAGAGGTATGATACTCTATGTGGACAGAGGGAGGGAAGGAGAAAGGGGAAAAGGAGGGAAGGAAGGAAGGAAGGAAGCAAGGAATGAAGGAAGGGAAGGAAAGAGGAAGTCTTCCTTTCATCTGCCCAATTCCAGTTTGTGAGACAACTTTGCTAACAAGTTGTTTGTAAGAGAATCATGACATCAGGGAGGTGATAGTATGACATGCAAGTGTATTGGATTTAAGTGAGGGAAGGCTGAGCAAGGTCAACTGCCTCACTTTACCCTCCAGAGCAATCTGAGCCCAGAGGTAAAATGTAGGTCAAGACGACTGAGATGGCCATGGATGTAGTGGGAGACTTTGGCCTATTTAGCTAAGATCTTCAGCCTATTTAAGCTAAGATCTTCAATAGTCTCATTTTGACTGAGGCAACACTCATCCAGTGATTGAGGCTAGACAGCTATTGAGGCAAAGAATCTTCTCTTGGGGTTTACTATCTAGATTTCTTTCTTAAGCACCAGACATTAAACCAAAACCAATCGGATTCTAATTGATCACCAACAGGTTCTAGGCCAAAACTCATTTAATTATTGTTTGGATCCTGATTGACTCAGATGGAACGTGAATAGCAATCATTTCTGAAACCCTGGGGGTCTTTTCCTCCCAGATTCAGACATTTATTTAGATTTTTTTTTTTAACTAAGGAAAAGAAGAATTTCTTTGATTCAATTGCTAGTTAGCCTTGATTACTGAATAGATGTGGCCTCAGTCACAGTGAGTCCAGTTGAAGACTTTATTTTAAAAAGGACAGTCTCCTATTTCATCCAGGGCCATCTCCAGTCATATTGATTTATATCTTGCTACTGGACACAGATGGCTGTAAAGGAGAAAGTGAGGCTGGTGACTTTTGCACAGCCCTCCCTCACTTAAATCCAATTCACTTGCATATCATGGTATCTCCTCCATGATGCCATGATGCTTTTGAAGACTGAAGAATAAACAATAACAATATGATGTACTAGAGTGTTCTAAATGCACCTAGAATACTGCTGTTTCCAAGGCAGAACGCAGTAGAGATCAATTATAAGGGACATTTCCCTCAGTACTCCTGCCAGAAAAAGAAATAAAACATAGCACAGTTACATAGATACACAATATATTCTTACATAAACACATGAATACATATGTGTATGTATATGTATTAATAACAAAAGACCTCCAGATCCAAAATGAAATGAAACTTGAAATTGAAACAATGTCTGATATATTGATTGAAAGTAATTTTCTGGGGAAAATAATTTTTAGGAGAGAGAAGGTACCATAAGGGATCAAAGGGAGAAACTTCCCCACTGCTCAAAAAAGAGTGGAAAAGAGGTGACAGGAAAATAGTTTGTAGACGTTTTCAGATGGGGAGAGGGAGTTTAAGGGACATATATAGCACATTATCTAATATGTTAGAATTGAAGTCAAGAAGACTTGGTTACAAATATTTTTTTGATGTCCAATGGACAGTGGAAAGTTTTTTAACCACTTCCAACATTAGGCCACTCACTGTTACTCCAAATTTTATATGTAAAACACCAACATCAAAGGAAAGATGTCTCACATTGAGAATTCTTATGTGTATCAAATTATGGGACTCTGGGGCATCATCTTATCTCTATTTATATAAGTGGGGAGATATATCAGACATCCGATCACTCTTGCTTATCTATCTCCATTATATTTTCATCTCTCTCTTTCCCTCTCTCCTGTTTTGCTGGGGCCAGGGCTGTTTTGGCAAACCATAAGCTAAACTGTGTTCCACTCTTACCCAGAGGAGACAAGCCTTACTTTATGACCTCCTAAATTGTCTTTGGAATCGATGGGTTAAGAGTTCTTGAAATCTTCACAGATGCTTTTGATTCAGGTATCTAGAGGCCTGCTCCTATCTTGCTGGATCCAGGTCTAGATTGATGTGGCCTATGCTATGGCTCTCCTCTCTCATCCTGCTGCAGGAGATCTTTCCTGTTGACCTTTTAAGTTGCCTTCAGATAGAAAATTTCTTCTCTCTCTCTCTCTCTCTCTCTCTCTCTCTCTTTTTTTTTTTTTTTTGGTGGTTTCTGCCACTCTAGAATTTGTTCAGTGTCATTATTTATAGGTATCAGCAGGGTTTGGGGAAGAAGGCATACAGGTCCCTCCCTTTTTAATGCCATCTTGATACTGCTTTCCATGCTTCTTGGTATGAAGCTTTCAGCCATATTGGTAAATGTCTTCAATGAGGATGAACATAGCATCAAGATCAATTAATGTATTGATCTTAAATTTTTCAACTTGAAAATATTATAAGTCAAGACCAAAGTGGAAGGAGTATTGGTGCATGATTTTTTGTTTGCCAATGATTATATACTCAATGTAGCCTCTGAAGCTGAGATGCAACAAAATATGGACAATCTCTACTGCCTGAGATAATTTCAGCCTACTATTTAACACCAAGAAAACACAGGTGCTCCATCAGTCAGCATCACACTACACTATTCATAAGCAGAACCATCACTTTCAGAAAATGGAGAAATTTTGAGTTGTGGATAAGTTCACTTTCCTTGGCAGTATACTTTTCAGGGATAAACACATTGATAATGAGATTGAAACACATATTGCCAGAACTAGCTCATTGTTTGGGAAATCCTGAAGAAAAGTATGGGAGAGAAAAGGTATGAGATGGACTACCAACCTGAAGGTCTACAGAGCCAGAGCCATTGTGTTGAATTCATTGTTGTATGCCTGTGAAATCTGCACAATATACCAGCAGAGTGCCAGAAAACCAAATAACTTCCATTTGAATTGTCTTAGGAAGATTCTCAAGATCACTTGGCAGGATAATATATCAAACACTGAGGTGCTTTCTCAAATTAAATTTCTCAAAAAACTCCTTTGAACTGGCCATATTTTTCAAATAGTGAAAGTATCCTTGCCTACAAGATTCTTTTATGGTGAACTCACACAGAACAAACACTCACATGGAGATCAGAAAATATGATACAATGACACTCTCAAGGTTTCTCAAGAACTTTTGAATTTATTGCATGACATGGGAGACTGGCAGAGAAGCACCCAGCACTGCATACTCTCATGAGGGAAGGTGCTGTCTCTTTGAATAAAGCAGAAATGGAGTAGCTCAAAAGAAATACAGAAGTCCAAATTTAGAAAATCCACTATGGGCTATTTTTGTTTGACCTGTGATAGAGCTTTCCAAGTGAATATTGATCTGATGAGACAGTCAAACACACTTGACTCTAACATAATGATTTCATTATAGTCATCTTCAAGAATGAAAGACAATTAATGAAACATATGTATGTGTGCAAAAATATACACACATAAATATAAACATAGACATACATACACACATACATACATGTGTATACATATAAACATAGTAATTTACACAAAGATTCAGTTTCTGCCCTAGAAGTCATTAACATGATATACTAATTAGCTGAGCAAACTGGCTTACAGAGCAATTCTATCCAAAAATTAGAGAGGTTCAGCCTACTGATCAGTTCCCCCATGCTTTATTATTTAACCACAAACTCATTTTTGTGGGTATTTAGACTTTCCTTAAATTAACCCGTGACAATGGGATGCTAATGAATTAATTAATAAATTTGTGAATTAATAAATGAATCGATTAATCAACAAACATTTCTTACATAAGTATTCTATGCCAGACACTAAATATATGTGTATAATATTTATAGGATATCTATCTATTATCAATCATCATTATCATCTATATATGTATATATTTATCTATCTATTTATAATTACACATATCCAAATTACAATACTTAGATCAATATCTTGAATGTTTATTTATCTATCTAATTAGCAGTATTTAGTATTATTCAGATTCACTGAATTTTTGGAAACTCCCTGGGAAGAAATGCCTCCAATTATACAAATAGATAACTTGACATTTACTGACAGTCTTAGAGAATTGTTGGGGATACTGGCCCTGATTAGTTAAATGGGTGTATCTTTATTTGTCACCACAGGAACCTCAAACTTGCTCTAGCTTTTGATATGTGAGTTCTCACCTAATTTTCCCTATAAGGAGGTTTTCATAACATTTTTCAGCTATCATTTCTAAGTCATGCTGTAGTAACAACCTTTCCCTTTCCAGGTTCTCATGTGATTTAAAAAAAAATTAAAATATCAACTTCTTTAAAACAAGCATATATGTTTTGCTTATATCTGTCCTTTTTTGCAGTGCTTGTTATATAGTAAGTGCTAAACAAATGTTTAATATGCCTGTCTAAAATTCCTGATCTGGTTTGTCCTCAAGGTAGATTTTAAAGCTACTTATTCTTGACTGTTAAGCCTCTGTGATTATATACATACGCATGGATGTAGGCA
Source organism: Antechinus flavipes (assembly GCF_016432865.1). Lineage (NCBI taxonomy): Eukaryota > Metazoa > Chordata > Mammalia > Dasyuromorphia > Dasyuridae > Antechinus > Antechinus flavipes. The sequence continues at coordinate 61,118,425 of NC_067401.1, read as the reverse complement.
TGTATATGTGTATGTGTGTGTATGTGTGTGTGTGTGTGTGTGTGTGTGTGTGTATAATGAAAGAATGAACAAATTAATTAACAAATGAATAAAAAGTTAAGCATTCACCACGTGCTAGACAATGCACTAAACACTGAGGAAACAGAAAAGTAAGACAGAAAGTAGTGTCAAGGAGCTCACATTCACGTGGAAGAAACAATACACATGGGAGAATTTAGCTACTAGGCAGATGCAAAGTTCACATGTTTATTAGAATGCACTGACAAAGTGGATGTTAATCATTATCTTTACTGTCATTTGTTAATATAAGAATATCAGTTTCTGATGCTTAACCATGTGACATTGGTAAAAACTTTCTTTTTTTCAGTAATCATTAGGTAAGACAGTCACACCTGTAGAACTAATTGTCAAGCAACATCTCTCAACATGATTGGGAAAGGGAGTAAGGAAGAGATGGAAAGTAGTGAAAGAAAAGAGAGAGGATAACAAGCATTTATATAGTAACTATTATGTACCAATCATTGTTCTAAATGCTTTAAAAATATTAACTCATTTGATCTTTCAACAATAACATACTGTTATTATTTTCATTTTAGAGATTAGAATATTTTAGAGAGAGGGTAAGTAGCTTGCCCAGGATCATACAGTGTGTAAGTGTCTGAGACTAGATTTTTATTCAGATCCTCTTGCCTGCAGGCCCATATGACAATGAGAGCTGAAACAGGCTACAAGCAGAAACAATATTCTGGGAAAAGTTGTTAGTGCTGTGCCTCTTGATCTTACTATGGAAATTCATTACTAATTGGCATTGATGGGGTTCAATAAAAGGAGTCTTTTCCATGAAAATTTCTACTTAAATAATAGGGACCAGAGATGGAAATAGGACTGGTGTTCTTGAAGTGGTATTCCTGTAGCTCTAAAGTTCCAGGAGTGGAAGCTTGTCTTTAGCAGCTTCTCAAAAAGAGAGTGTTCAACATAGTGGCAGTGATTTGATTTTCCTATTGTATCATCGCCTGTATTTTCCTAAAGGTGCTGTAAGCGAAATAACTAGATTGACTTGCCTGCCAGGAATTTGTGGGAATAGTTGACTCCTTCTCCAGGGGTGCTTCCCTAAATAACTGCAATGGCTGCTATTCTCAGCAAATTGGAAAATCTCCTTATCATTCCCAAATTTTATAAAAGTTATACACACACATACACACACACACACACACACACACACACACACACAATCCATTTCTATTTAAAAACGTTATTTGACAAAGATAAAGTTATCAAATAAACAAGCATTTATTACAAACCTACTATGTGTCAAATATCATTCTAAAAAGACAAAAATTGTAGACCTCAAAGATTTTGCATTCTAATAAAAACAAGATACAAATAACTATACACATAAAGTATTTAGAATATAAGTGGGAGATAATCTCAGAAAGAAGGTAAGAGTGGTATGACACACTCAGAAAATCTTACAGAAGGTAGGATTTGAGTTCAGCCTAGAAAAGTGAGGAAGTTAATATGAGGGGAACTTGGAATTAGATAGATAATCAGGAGAAGTTGTGAAGATGGAAGATGAAGTGCCATGTTCAAGGAACAGCATGAAAACATAAAAATATCTCTATTAGTGATCAAGGTTGTCTTTGCATGTTGTTTCACAGAATTCAGGAGATGAAATAACATGTTTTTCATATATTCTTTTCTTAGTCATTTTGAAAATGTATATTAAAAAAATCAAGAAAGAGAATCACTAATTGTGATGTTCCTGATTTCCTTAAATAACCAACAGATGGTGCTACTACATCTGTTGTTTAAGCAGGAAAAAATCATTTCAGATTGGCATTGGAGCTTCCCTCATTTATGTCAAGAGTCAAGAATCCCTCATTTATGGAGCTTCCAATATGTGTAATCACCCAGAATATGTTTTGTAAATGTGAACAAGCATTTCTGCTTGTACTTTTCAGTTAGTGAGCATAAGGAAAATCCAATCATAAAAGAAATATATTCTATACATGTTCAAAATGACCAAAAGTGATTGACCTGGTTAATTTCCTCTACCTCAAACTAAGATTGCTTTTTCTTAATCCTACTCTGCTCTCCTCATAAAATTCACACAATTTGAAAATCAAAACATAAGAAATTAAGATCAAATTTCTATTTATTTACCCTCATCCTTCACAACCAAAGAATGAAAGATTTTTAAAATTGCCAAGTGCAATTCCATATTTTTGGCATAGATAGATAGGCCATTTTTGGCATTTGGTATTTAAAATTGATCCAAACTTGAAAAATGTTTGGATCAAGTGTAAAGATAACTCATCTAGAGCTGATGCCTTCCTCTGCTACTAATACTTTTTTTTTTAGGAAGTTAAAAGAAAGGATGTTTGTGCATGTAGGAATAACTACAATTGTTCATCAATACTCATAGCCCTTTCAATACTTCATACCAATATGATTGAAGGGGGAAGTTATACACTCCTGCATTTAAGGGGAGAGGATAGGACAGACACAATCTCTCAATACTTCATTTATTTTTCACTGGAAAATCTTATTTTAGTCTTCTTTAGACTTATCCATGATATTACTCCATGGACTCTCCTAATTTCAGCATTTTTTTGTGTATTATTTTCCCACATTGGATTGTAAGTTGCTTGTAGTGGGAAATGAATCTTTTTTTTTTTTTTAATTTATCTACCCAGAATAGAAGGTATTTAATGTTAATTTATTGACTGTACAATGAAGAAAACAGCGCATATCTCTTCTTGTTTAGGTTAGTGTATACATTTCTGCAATATCACTTTTTAAAATTAATTTTATTTTATTTTGTGAAATTAACTACCATCAATAAACACAAAATAATATAGTTAAAGCTTTGTATGAAAGTTGTATTCCTGTTCATTTTTATTTTTCACAATTTTATATTTAATAATCTTTATTTTCTGTGGATACTGAAATATTCCTGCTTATTGACAGACATTATAATAAAAAAGAAAATAACATAAAATGACTTAGATGTGACTCTAAATTCAAGATAGACAAATAACTGTCATGATAGGGCTATATATATATCATGGTAGATAGAGGTATTCCATTTGACATTTTGCTATTGTTTATATATTGCAAGATAGTATACAGATTCTACATGAATTGTCCTTTTGTCTTGTTAAGTAATTTTACTCTTTGGGAGAGAAGGATCTCCTTAAAAGTTTCTCTGATATATTCTTTCCATGTTCCAAACGATTTAACTAGTCAAAGGATACGAGCAGACAATTTTCAGATGAAGAAAGTAAATCCATTTCTAGTCATATGAGAAGGTGCTGTAAGTCACTATTGATCAAAGAAATGAAAATTAAGACAACTCTGAGATTCCACTGCAAGTCTCTCAGATTGGCTAAGATTATAAGAAAACGTAATAACAGATGTTGGAAAGGATGTCAGAAAACTGGGACATTAATACATTATTGGTGGAGTTGTGAATGGATCCAGCCATTCTGGAGAACAATTTGGAACTATGCTCAAAAAGTTATCAAACTGTGCATACCCTTTGATCCATCAGTGCTTCTATTGGGCTTATATTCCAGAGAGATCTTAACAGAGACCAACATGTGCAAAAATGTTTTTGGCAGCAAGAAAATGGAAACTGAATGGATGCCCATCAGTTCGAGAATGGCTGAATAAGTTATGGTATATGAATGTTATGGAATATTATTGTTTGAAAAGAAACTATCAGCAGGAAGATGGAGAGTCTTAGATGACTTGATGCTAAGTGAGATGAATAGAACTAGGAGATCATTGTACCTGGCAATAACAAGATTATATGATGATCAATTCTGATGGATGTGGCTCTTTCCAACAATTAGATGATTCTGATCAGTTCCAGTAATCTTGTAATGAAGAGAGCCATCTGCATCCAGAGCGAGGACTATGAGAACCGAGTATGGACCGCAATATAGCATTTTTACTCTTTCTGTTGTTGTTTGCTTACATTTTGTTTTTTCTCATTTTTTTCCCCTCTTGATCTGATTTTTCTTGTGCTGCAAGATAACTGTATAAATATGTATACATATATTGGATTTAACTTATATTTTAGCATATTTAACATAAATTAGATTACCTGTAATCTAAGGGAAGGGTTGAGAGAAAGGAAGGGGAAATTTGGAACATGCGGTTTTGCAAGGGTCAATGTTGAAAAATTATCCATGCATATGTTTTGAAATAAAAAAGCTTTAATAAAAAAAGAAAAAGAAAAGATATATATTTTTAAATTCACTTTAGTAGTATTTACAGACTGCTCAAATCACCATGTATATTTATAACTTTTAAATTATAACATCTATTCTTTCAATTTTGATATATCATGTTGCATAGTTTAAAATCTAAATTATATTTCATACACACAAAATACATATTTGAATTCACGTCCCTTTACATGTGTACACAATACATGCATGCATGAATGCATACATACATCAAATAGATTAAATTTAATATGGTACATCAAATTACATCTATTTCTTTTTTTCTTCTTCATATTTGTGTGTGTGAAATAAATATTTTGCTGATTCTTTTTGCATATTAATCATTATGCATTGAATCACCATCCATACTCCAAATGAGTAATAGTTAACTTCCCAGTAACAAATATTGCAAACAAATAAAGTCAAGAAATGAACCATGTGTAAGAATACATGTCTTAGTCTGTATTTCTGGTCCATTGTGTCTCTGTCAATATCTGGGAGGTACAGAGACATGTTTCTGCAAAAAATCGTGGTTCCTTTCTTTCATTTGAAGTTTGTCAAAGTTGTTTTCCTTTATATTATTCTTTTTATCATTATGAAATTTGAGTTAGTTCTGCTCATTTTATTTAGTATCAGTTTACATCAGTTTTTCCATTTTTCCATCTTTCTATTAATCCCACACTTCTAATTTCTTATGGAATAATATTATATTCAAATACTGTAGTTTATTTAATCTTTCTCAACTAATAAGCACGTATTTTATTTTTATTTCTTTGCTTCTTTGGAAATATATAAATACACACACACACACACACACACACACCCACACACACCCACATATATATATATATATATATATATATATATATATATATATATATATATATATACACATATTCATTCCATATATGTGTTGGGGGGACTTGTCACATAATATTCAATCTTTCTCACTTCAAATATAATTTCCACACTAGTCCAGCTTCTTTGTGCTCACATATGTGTAAAGGGGTGGAAAAGAGTAGATGGTTTGGTTTGCTTTCTTAGCTGAACTCACACAAAGCACAATGTAGAGAAGGGAATAGAAAAATTCATTTTGTTTGCTTTGATTTCATATTCAATGGATTCTAAAAATTTAGAAAGTATGACCTCAGTCCAGTTTCTTTGAATTAGACTATTTCATAGAACATTATATTAAATTTCAACATCCAAAGAAGCCATTTTTTCTTTAAAATGTTCTAATTCTCTTTTTACTCCTTTAAATTTAAATGTGAATAATTTTTCTCCCTCTATTACAAGTATGAGTTCCTTGATCAAATATCCAAGAGTGAATTGTTGCAGTTGAAACTGAGGTTTTAAAGGAAAGAAGCATTTTGAGGATCAATGCTATAGAGTAACAAAATTACTATGATAAATGAAATGGGTGGGTTGCCCATAAGTGAGTGACTGTACAAAGTAGTTCAGAGGAGCTCATCAATTGCTTCATACAGTGAACTTGTGAATGTCCTACTCTTTTATATGAGTCAATAATGATATAAAAGGAAAATAGACATTTGAAATCCATAGCAAACTGTACAGAGATTCCTGTATTTTAAAACGAATATATCCTGAACTTTAAGTGCTGTTATTTCAGCTGCCTTCATGGCTGTTGGAGCAAAGAGCTCTCATTCACCCATTCCAGCAGTGGAATTCTCCACATGGTTGAGATAGATAGTCTCCTAACTTTCTACTGGGTTTGATGCCCCTTGGTTACTCTCAAGATGATTTAGTGTATCTGTTGAAATGGTTTTATCCTTTCAAAGCATTGAATTAACAACAGCAACAACTAATATAGGTTCTTTAGATTTTGATGGTATGAAATTTGGCATAGTGAAAAGAACCATGGAAATGTCTACACCTCTAATCTTCATCCACAACTAAGTCCACAAACACATTTTAAATATTTACTTTGTCCTGAGGATACAAAGAAAAGTGAGCATATTTCTTGTCCTAAAAGAACTCATGTTCAATTGCGAACAATAAATACAAATGATGCAAAGTATGAAATTGATAGGAGGAAGGGAACAGGGAGCCTCCTGAAAATGGTGAATTAGAGTTGTCTGGAGAAAACTACAGAATCTAAGAAGTGAAGGTAAAGAATTAAAGTAGTCTAAATGTGGTAGACACTGATTGCAAAGGCATGAAAAGAAGAAACAGAAAATAAGCAAGTAATGAAAACCATAATTATAGATGAAGTTGGGTTGGGAAGCAACTTATATACCAAGCACTATATGAAGAAGAATCCTTCTACAATATCACACTTGCATTCATTTAGTCACTGTTTATGATAACTCTATTTGTTTAAAATTTATTAATTTCTTCTTTTCCCTGTCTTATATAAAATACAAAGCAACCTCTCTGTTCTCTTATTTTTTCACAGTTTGCTCTCCACATAAACAAATGAATAAGTGAATAAGTGAACAAATGAATGAACAAAGAACAAGCCACTGTTTCACAAGGAAGTTTCTCAAATATTAAAACAAAATAATGAAGTCCTAATCAGATTTTTCCTTTATATTTCTAATAAATTCAAATGATCTTTTTAGGGGAAAGATTTTCATTCATTATTCTTTCCACACTTCTTTAGACAACCTTAATTTAAAGAGTTTTTTTTTTTTTAATGCTTTACTCAAAACTGAATATTATATTGTACATATAGTCGACACAATACAGTAGGACTGTTGCCTTCTTTCTTTTGGAAATTTCTTCAGTAAGTATATATTAAATATCCATAATGAGTCAGTTGATAGAAATAAACAGACAAAACTGAAACAATCTCTGTATTTATGATAGTTCTACTGACTCCCTATCTTAGAATGTTCTAATATTAACTCAGGCTGAACTTGAAGTCCCTGGGTTTATATATTCTTCTTCTTGGTTTATTTTTAAATTTTATTTAACATTTTTTAAACAAATTACATGTTTAATGAATTTCTTTGTTTGTTTTAAATTTTTGAATTCCAGATTTTCTTCCTTCCTCACTCTACATCCACTATTTAAGAAGACAAACTTCTCAGAAACTTCTGCAAAAGCATTTCTGTAAAAGTTATGCTGTAAAAGAAAATATTGATTTCTACTAATATCCCCTCACCCAAACTAAATCCTCAAGGAAAAAAAAGTTTAAAAAAAGTATTCTTTAATTTTTATTTGGAAAGCATTAGGTCTTTCTCTGGGTAAGGATAGGATTTCTGAGAATAGCAAAGTCATTCACAGCTGATCATCCTATGACATTGCTATTAATGTGTATATAGCATTTCACTCTGCATGAGTTCATGGAGGACTTTCCATGTTTTTCTGACAGCATCCTGCTCATCATTTTGTATAGAATAATAGTGCTACATCATAATCATATACCACAGTTTATTCAACCATTCCCTGATTAATGGGTCCCCTCAAATTCCATTTCTTTGCCCTGAGAAGAGAGTTGCTATAAATATTTTTTGTATATATAGGTCATTTTTCTTTTCTAAAAATCTTTTTTTTAGATTTTTATGCCTAATAGGAGTATGGTTAGATCAAAGGGCATGCATGATTTTATAGTTCTTTTTGTATTAGTTCTAAGTTGCTCTACAGAATGGGTTGAATTAGTTCACAATTTCACTAACAATGAATTAATATTTTATTTTTCCTACATTCCTTCCAACACTTATCATTTTTCTTTTCTTGCCCATTAGCTAATCTAAGAAGCTTCCCCAAATCATTTTAATTTGCATTTCTTATATTAATAGTGAGTTGGAGTATTTTGATATTGTTATAAAATAGTTTGATTGCTTCAATGGAACACTATTCATATATTTAGATCATCCATCAATTGGGGAATGACTTTTTTTTTTAATAAATTTGAGTCAGTTCCTTATACATTTGATAAATGAGGTCTTCATCTGAGGTACTTGCTGAAAAATCCCATTCAGGGTCTGAAGACACTTAAATGATCTAATGCTAGGTGACATGAGTGGAATCAAGAAAACATTGTACACAGCAGCAACAAAATTATGTGATGATCAACTCTGGTGGATATGCCTCTTTTCAACAATGAGGGGATTCAGGTCAATTCCAATAGACTTGTAAAAGAGAGAGTCGTCTGCATCCAGAAAGAGGACTTTGGGGACTGACTGTAAATCATAACATAGTATTTTCACCTGGTTTGTTGTTGATTGATTGCTTGTTTTTTTTTGTTTTTGTTGTTGTTGTTGTTGTTGTTTTTGTTTGTTTTGTTTTCTTTCTCTTTTTTTTTTCCTTTTTGATCTGATTTTTTCTTGTGCAGCATGACACATGTGAAAATGTGTATAGAAAAAAGAGAATGTTGAAAATTGTCTTAAACGTAATTGGAAAAATAAAATAAAGTGTTGTTATTTTTTAAAAAGAAAATTCCTTTCAGAATTACTATTGCTAACTGTATTCCCCTTCCCATGCTTTTTCTAATCCCTTTCCTTTCCCTGTTCTTTCTCAATTGTTTTGCTTCTGACCATGGTCTAAATATGTCTTCCTTTATCTCACTCTCTCCCCTCCCCCTTTTTGTAACTTCTTCCTCTCCTGCTTTCCTGCAAGGTATTATAAATTTCTCTATACATATTGATTGTGTTCTTCCATAGATATAGAAGGTAAATTGACTGAAAAAATGTTAGAGTTGGACATGAGTAAATTAAGGCTCATGCAGGATAGCTTGGGTTTTTTCATTAAAATGGGAAATGATATAATCTGTAGAATATCAGGAGTGGATTTTGTGACTTAAGTCTTTCAATTGGCCAACATTTATCAAGTATATTTAATATGAACTAGTCAATTGGTTGGCTGGTTCCTCTGCATCAGCAAGAAATTTCAACATTTCCCAGAATTCTTCTGCAACAGCAAGAAACTTCAACATTGTCCTAATGACATTAAGATCAAGGTGACATTTACACATGCATGCCATTTGGCAGTCAAATACAACTGAAAGCACAAAAAAAGCAGAATATAAATTTATCTTAACAGAAATTTAATTATATTTTCCCCACAGTCTTTGCTTAGTGTCTAGACCCAAATGACCTCTCCCTTCTCAGATGTCTTGTAGTTTGTATCTATCATTTTAATTAAATTTAAGCTGACAAGTGTTCATTAAGTCCTCTCTTCTTTGACAGCTCTACTCCATATTGCCTTCCCTATGGCCTTTATCTTCCCTGGAAATCTGCTCTCTGTCCCTGAAACAATTCTGCTTTTATAATGCATGAATATTCTTTAATCTTGTTTCCTTTTGTCAGAAACTTCCACCTCAATCTCTGAACCTCTTCAGATCATTCCCTACTATTAGCACCCCTTTATGTGTTATTTTTCCTCATTACAATGTAAGTCCATGGAGGCAGGGGTTATATTGCTTACTAGTATTCCTAATATTATCTGTTTCTAGATTGATGGTAACATTTTATATATTCTATCTATTTATCTATCTTATACATGCAAAACATTGGTCACACATCTTTTAATCCCTCAAGGAACCCACAATTTAGTTGTAGAAATAAGACTTATACACACATCTATAATCCAAATAAAGAATGAAAATAGGAACAATTAAAAAATCTAAATTAAAAACTATGGAAGATCTTAGAATTTCTTTCCCTGGGTTATTACAGAAGGTAAAAGGGCCAACAAGTGAACTGAGCAGGAAAAGGTGGGAATTACAAAAGGTATAAATGGTAGGCAAATAGTCCATTTAGACAAGGTAGTCACTTTTATGCCTTTAGGCCTCATGACAAGCTTTCTTCTGTCATTCCTTATTGTAATATATTATGTTCTTAATAAAATAAAAATGTAAGCTTCTCAATGTTAGGAACCATGACACAGACTTTTTGGTTCCCAAGAGAACCTTGCAATGTGATCAGTAAATATGTATAGTGAGACATTCAAAAGAAAGTACTCTGTTTATATAATTTAATACATGTGCAACAATATTAACTAATATTCTAAATTTAACATTTCATGTAGTAAGATGTCATGAACTTATTACTCCTAATTTATGATAAATATTCAAATTTTTGTCCCTACTGCAAGTAGGAAGGAAGTAAAAATTAACATGATATTTGACAAAAACTATTCCCATATCTAGAAACACTTCTCATAGGCAATATAAAATATATCATATATCTGACAAAGAGGAATAAAAGCCCTATACTATTTGTATTGTAGTGTATCTACAAGCACAGTTTGATGGAGTTTCCTGTCACCTTTGAATCTGTTTTTTCCAATCATTGCCCTTTTCACTTCCTAAAGTGGAGTTGTAAATCATGATAGCGCCAAAGCTATCCATCTGGGAAGAGATTTTTTTCTTTCTTTATTTTTTTACCCTGAGGGGCAATGATGTCTATGTCCCAGAAAGCTGGAATGTTTGTATTATAAAAAATAATTGAAATGTTTAAATGCCCCCGCACACACACACATTTAGAATATTCTGAAACTATGTTAAAGAGAAGTCATCAGAACAACCTGAATCTAGAACATTGCACAACAATTTGGTAACTATTAATTTTCTAAGGAATTTTTTAAAAGTAAAATATCCAGAAAAACAAATAACAAGGGGGAACAGGTTGACTTTTAAAAGCAAAATACAGTAATACAAATCCCAGAAGACCATTTTTCTCTAGACATAAGAATGAAATGAAAAAAGAGAGAGCAAGTTAATGAGATGGAATATGCAGCAATTTTAGTGGCAAATTCAGTTTTTGCAAATAAAGTATAAAATATTTCAAAATATGGCAATTTTGTTTAGTGTCATGGTGTGTTTTATGCATGTATATACATGGTTAAATATTAAATTTGAGCAATGGTTCATATGACTGAAATTTTAGACTAGGGTATTTTGTGATCAGTGCCTGGTCCAGATTGCAAAAGGATTTAAAAACCAACTATGGTAATCTATAATTGATATCAGTAGTAACACATTTGCTTCTGATTTCTAATTTTACTTTTTATCTAATGGATATATTCATTTAATTTTGTCAGTCTTGCCAGGGTTGAGGTTACTTCAAGCTATAAACTCCTAAGTATCATAATATCCCCAAGACAGGTGGGAGAAAGGGAGAAAGAAAAAAAAAAGAGGTTTCCTTAATTTCTCCTCTCTCTCTCTCTCTCTCTCTCTCTCTCTCTCTCTCTCTCTCTCTCTCTTTCTGTCTCTCTTTGTCTCTCTCTCTTGCTATTTCATTCAAGTTTGAGTCTTTTAAAAATCTTCTATTCTTCTATTCCTTAATTTCTTAATTCTTTATCATTATACTTTCTGCTTGAACCTAAAGTCCAAGTATACCTAAGTATAGGTAGGAGATAGATGTTATGGATAAATAAGAAAAAATGCATTATATTCCTTCCCTATAGAAATTCTTCCCTTTATTTTAAAATTATTTGCCACCACAAAATTTGCTGCTGTAAATATTTTCACACACCTAGGATCTTCTCTTTGATACCTTTGGAGCAGATAGGCTTAGTGGTGATATCATTGAGGCAAGGCATAGATAAATAAATTTAAGGGATGCTTCTAAACCTAATTTCCAGAATTCCATTGTACCAATATAGCATTTTTCCTATAGTTTTTCCAAATTTTGCCATTTTCTCTTTTAAATATATTTTATAAATCTGATGGGTACAAAGTAGAGCTTTTCAGTTTCTCTCATTTGTATTTTTAACTATGATTGTGGATGGTTTGTATCCATTCTATGAGAACCACCTGTTCATAGCTTTTGACAATATATGAATGGGTGAATGACTCATTATTATACATTTTAATCATTATTCAACATGACATGGGAATGAAGCATTTATAAAAAAAAAAGCCTGCAGAAAATATTTCAATTAACTGGTTTACTTTCTAGTACTGGATTTGTTTGTACAATTAAAAATGGGTAATCAAAACTGACTTCTTTGATAAAAATGTTCTCTTTGATCATGAATTCTATTGTTAGAATCCTTACAAGATGTTAAGTCACTAGAATTGATAGAAACAATGCTTATGTTTACACCTTTGAGAGTTCACACATATGCTCACACATTAGTTCACAAGTTTGGGAGATTTCACTGTAATAGCAGATTATTTTATAATTTAGATCTCCTATTATGGATTTATTTTCTCTTGAGTTAAGTGCTTACAGATACTGATGAGAAAAGAATTAAGAGAAATCTTCCTGGAGTGTATAGATTATCAGTTCAGTCATTCTTTCATACTTCTCTGCACTGTGAGAAAAACCCCTAGCTGTTCAGGTTCTTAATGAGGTATAACTAAAGTTCCAGAGATGTTTGTGTCATTGACTTCTTACATCCAGTGGGTCTCTTGAAGAAACCAACCTGCCCATTGGTCATTGAGAAGGACTATTCCATATAGGATCAGAACATCATTCTTTAAGGAAGGTCACCGATTTTGAAAACCTTCTATGTTTTTTGATCCAGAATTCATTATTCAGACAATATATCCCAATGTGAAAATATATTAGAAAATTAAAGATTTCTTATATAAGGATGGAACCTGAAATAGGTTGGCATTCAGAATTTTCTCAAGGGCAGCAAAAACAGAAAAGCACAGATTGCAGAAAGCTTGATTGATCAGGAGGAGGACAGGTATTTGGTAGGTACCAGCTCTAGGCATATGTGCCTTATCCCTTTGGCTATGAATTTGCTGCATGATTGATTATGATAACACTGAGTATTTTTTTCTTTTGAAGACTGGATATCTAATTTCATTAATAAAATAATAATAAAATGAATTCAGATAAGCAAAATCCTCCCCGTCACTTGCTCTGTTACTTATAATCTTGAAGACTGATCTGGGGACACTGAGGAATTAATTTGCTTACTCAGAATCAAATAATTGTAATTTCTCTTCTTTTTCTACATCTTGGGAGTTCTCCCCTTTTATCCTTTTATTTTTATTTTTAGTAGAAGTGTGTTTTGGTGGAAATGATAAGGCCAAAAATAGTAACAGTTCTTGAGAGATTGCTCCACATCTTTGTAAAGTTACTGCCCTATTTTATTCTTAGTACATTTCAATAAACTCATTTATTTGTAGGTCCAAAATACCACTAGTTTATTTCCCTGCAGATATTCTACTTCAGCATTTCCTTTTTATATACTTTTTTCTCCTTTGGATGACTGGCTGGAAAACATAAGCTTTTCTTTAGTTTCTTAGTTTAGATCACCACAGTCAATCAAGCTGCAATAATTCACTATGTGTTTTTGTTTCTTTGTTTGTTTCTTACCCCAATAAACATTAAAAAATTTTATTAGAAATCAATCACATACATGAAGCTTCCATTTTCATAAGCTCAGCTATATTGATGATGGAATTGAAGATGAGTAGAAATGAGTATACTTTCTTCTCAGCAGTTCATGGAACCTATACAAAATTTGACTATATATTAGGATATAAAGACCTCAAAATCAAATACAGAAAGACAGAAATAGTAAATGCATTTTTTTCAAATCATGATGCAATAAAAATTACATTCAATAAAAAGGGGAAAATAGACCAAAAAATAATTGGAAACTAAATCATTAACTCTTAAAGAATGAATGGGTGAAACAGCAAATCATAGACACAATTAATAATTTCATCCAAGAGAATGACAATAATGAGACAACATATCAAAATTCTGTGGGATGCAATCAAAGTGGTAATACGGGAAAATTTTGTATCTCTAGATGCTTACTTGCATAAAATAGAGAAACAGAAGATCAATGAATTGGGCTTGCAACTAAAAAAGCTAGAAAAGAGCAAATTAAAACCCCCCAGTCAAAAACCAAACTTGGAATTCTAAAAAATAAAAAAGAGATTAATAAAATTGAAGCTAAAAAACTATTGAATTAATAAATGAAACTAAGAGATGGTTTAATGAAATAACCAACCAATTCTGAAGAATTTCTAATTTTGATTAGAAAGGAAAGAGGAAAATCAAAACATCAGTCTTAAAAATGAAAAGGGAGAACTTTCCGCCAATGAAGAGGAAATTATAGCAATAATGAAGAGGTACTTAGCCCAACTTTATGCTAATGAATTTGATAAACTTAGTAAAATGGAGTAATACCTACAAAAATATAGATTGCCCAGAATAACAGAGGAGGAAGTAAATTGCTGAAATAGTGCTATTTCAGAAAAAAAAAAAAAGAAATAGAATAAGCTATTAATCAACTCCCTAAGAAAAAATTCCCAGGATCATATGGGTTTACATGTGAATTCTACCAAATATTTAAAGATCAATTAATTCCAATACTTTATAAACTATTTGAAAATAGGGAAATTCCTTTTATGTCACAGACATGGTACTGATATCTAAACCATGTAGGACAAAAACAGAGAAAGAAAATTATAGACCTATTCATCCCTAATGAATATTAATTCAAAAATACTTAAATAAAATATTAGCAAAGAGATTACAGAAAATCATCCCCGGGATAATACACCACGACCAAGTAGGATTTATATCAGAAATGCAAGGCTGGTTCAATGTTAGGAAAACTATTAGCATAATTGACTATATCAATAACCAAATTAATAAAAACCATATGATTATTTGAATAGATACAGAAAAAGCATTTGATAAAATCCAACACCTTTTCCTATTGAAAACACTATAGAGTATAGGAATAAATGAACTTTTCCTTAAAATAGTTAGTAGCATCTATTTATAACCACCAGTAAGCATCATATGTAATGGGGATAAATTGGAACCATTTCTAATAAGATCGAGGTGAAACAAGGTAACCCATTGCTATTCAATATTGTGTTAGAAATGCTTGCTTTGGCAATAAGAGATGAAAAAGAGATTAAATGAATTAAAGTAGGTAATGAGGAAACCAAATTATCACTCTTTGCCAATGATATGATGGTATACTTAGAGAATCCCAGAGGATCAACTAAAATGCTTTAAGAAATAATCCACAACTTTAGCAAAGTTGCAGGATACAAAATAAATCTACATAAATCATCAGCATTTTTATACATCACTAACAGAATCCAACAGCCAGAGATTCAAAGAGAAATTCTATTTAAAATAATCATCAATAGTATAATATTTGGAAATCTATCTGCTAAGGGAAAGTCAGGAACTATATGAGCAAAACTATAAAACACTTTCCACATAAATAAAGTTACACCTAAACAATTGAAAAAACATATCAAATGCTCTTGGATAGCTCAAGCAAATATAATAAAGATGACAATAGTACCTAAACTAATGTATTTATTTAATGCCAATAGATACCAATCAGTCTTCCAAGAAACTATTTTACTACCAAGAAAAAATAACAACAAAATTCATCTGGAAGAACAAAAGTTCAAAAATTTCAAGGGAACTAATGAAAAAAAAATCAAATGAAGGTGGCCTAATTGTGCCAGTCCTAAAACTATATTATAAAGTAGCGGTCACCAAAACCATTTGGTATTGGCTAACAAATAGACTGATTGATCAGTGGAATAGGTGAGGTTCACAGGACAAAATGGTCCATGACTAAAGCAATCTAGTATTTGACAAACCCCTAAGACCCCAGCTTTTGGTATAAGAATTCACTGTTTGACAGAAAACTGTTAGGAAAATTGGAAACTAGTATGGCAGAAAGAAGCCACTGACCCACACTTAGCACCATATACCAAGATAAGGTCAAAATGGGTTCATCATCTAAACATAAAGAATAATATTATAAATAAATTAGAAGAACATAGGATAGTTTACCTCTCAGACCTGTTGAAGAGGAAGGAATTTGTGACCAAAGAAGAACTAGAGATCATTATTGATCACAAAATAGATAATTTTAATTTTATTAAGTTAAAAAGTTTTTGTACAAACAAAACTAATGCAGATAAGATTAGCAGGAACACCATAAACTAGGAAAACATTTTTACACTCAAAGATTCTGATAAAGGTCTCATTTACAAAATATATAGAGAATTGAAATTTTTAAGAAGTCAAGCCATTCTCCAATTGAGAAATGGTCATTGGAGAATTGAACAGACAATTTTCAAATGAAGAATTTGAAACTATTTCTAGTCATAGGAAAAGGTGCTCCAAATTAGTATTGATCAGAGAAATGCTAATTAAGATAATTCTGAGATACCACTACACACTTCTCAGATTGGCTAGATGATAGGAAAAGATATTGACGAATGTTAGAGGAGATGTGGGAAAACTGGGATACTGATACATTGTTGGTGGAACTGTTTACAAATCCTCTAAAGTATGGGCTAGCTCCCTGGAGGGCTTCAGACTCAGCCAGAATCAGGTCTTTAGGGGGACAAGTGAAAGAGGCAGGCAAGCAAAATCCTGGATTCGGGAGTCTGGAGTCACCAACTTCTCTCCTCCTCGTCCTGCTTCCAAGTACCTCTCTGGACCCTCTCCCTCTGCCCTCCAATCCTTGCCTGTGATTATCTTAACAACAAAAATTCAGCAAGCACTAATGGTGAGAAGAACCATTTATCCAAATATATGCTAATAAAGTTATTGTCTCACGTCAAATAGATAATTAGCTTTAGGTGCTTGGTTGTCTGATTTAAGCATATCTTTTTGGAGTTTTAGCCCTCTACAAAATCCAGTCATTCTGGAGAGGAGTTTGGAACTATGCTCAAAAAGTTATCAAAATATGCATACCCTTTGACCCAGCAGTGTTTCTACTGGGCTTATATAATAAGAGATCTTCAAGGAAGGAAAAAATGTTTTTGGTAGCCCTTTTCATAGTGGCTAGAAACTGGAAACTGAATGGATGCTATCAATTGGAAAATGGCTGAATAAATTGTGGTACATGAATGTTATGGAATATTATTTTTCTGTGAGAAATGACCAACAGGATGATTTCAGAAAGGCCTGGAGAGACTTACATGGACTGATGCTGAGTGAAATGAGCAGGATCAGGAGAGCACTATACATGGCAACTACAGACTATAAGATGATTAATTATGATGGGCATGGCTCTTTTCAACAATGAGATGAGTCAAACCAGTTCCAATTATTCAGTAATGAAAAAAAGCCATCTACACCCAGGGGAGAGGGCTGTGGGAACTGAGTGTCGACCACAACATAGCATTTTCACTCTTTCTTTTGTTGTTTGCTTACATTTTTGTTTTCCTTCTCATTTTTCTTTTCTTTCTAGATCTGATTATTCTTGTGCAATAAAATAATTGTATGGTTATGTGTTATGGGCCAGAACTCTGAAACAAGGATTCTTACAAGGTGTTAACTCAGTGGCATTGATGAGACAATGGTTATCTAGTTTAGCATGGTGATTAATAGTTCTCTAGTTCTGTACATGTACTTAGTAGTTAATATAAGTCTACAAGATTCACATCTATGATAATATAATTATAATAGAGTATATAATAGCCAGCAGCAACACAGAGACAGATTCATTCCCTTGTCCACCTTTGTGGTAGCTGGAGACTGAAGCACAAGCTCAGGGACTGAGAGACAAATTCATTCACTTCATCTCACAACACCTTGGTGACTAGCTTCCTCCATTTCCCTCACTGAGACCAAGGCTGGTCTGAAAGGCTCTCCAGAAAGCTGGCCTGAGCCCCAGGCTAGGAAATTAGATTGTGAAGGAAATAATAAAGAATTTAGACTTTAAAACCTGGCTATGCTTGTGGTGATTATCCTGATGAAAAGAAGGCTGCCCCAGAGACCTCCAGAAAACCAAATAAGAATATTACAGTTATGTATGCATATACTGGATTTAACATACATTTTAACACATATTGGAATATCTCTGTCTAGGGTAGGAGGTGGGGAGAGGGAAGGGAAAATTTGGAACAGAAGGTTTTGCAAAGGTCAGTGTTGAAAAATTACCCATGCATATGTTTTGTAAAAAAAAAGTATAATAATAATAAAATGAGTGGAATATTTTCCAAAACATCTGAGAGATCACATTGAAAATTATAAAAGATCAAACTCTATGATTTAATAGTTTGATTAGCATGATATAAACATTTAAATGAGGGGCAGCAAGGTCACCCAGTGGATAGACTCCTGGGCCTGGATTCAAGAAGTCTCATTTTTCTGAGTTCAAATTGACCTTCAGATACTTATTACCTGTATGAGTCACTAGCTAGGCTTTATCCTATATATGAAAGTTTTCTCCTTTGTAAAAGAAAATTGAGAAGGAAATGACAAACCACTCAGGTATCTTTGCCTGATAGGCACAAGGTCACAAAGAGTAGGGCACATCTGAAATGTGAATAATTAATTTTCTAGTGACTTATATTTTTGTTAGTAGTTTCTTTCACTCTGTGCTAAAGAAACAAGAGGCCTTAGCATCTGATAAGACTAACTAGAGTAAGAAAACATCTTTTGTGTTCTTCTATTTGAATGGTTTGAGACCAAGTGATCTCCTTCCTGGCCAAGGGCCAAGTAGTTCCTTGGTATTCTTCCATGACTTTCATCCACAATGTCTCCTAATATTTCCTTATAGTTTCCCCACTTATCAAGAAAATGTTTTGAACTCTTTGCACTCAGGAGCTGCCCTCCTGCTCAGATGAATTTATTGCATTCACTTTCTATAGCTCTGATACTTCATGAATTATAAATTTTTTGAGAGCATCCTTTGAGAAAACTGCTTTGAGTCTGTTGTATGTTGCTTATTACTTATCTTAGATACCCCCCCAAAAAAAAACAACAACAAAAACTTCTAGTTAGATACATGAGTGTTATGAAAAATCATTTTTAAAAGCTATTTAATTGAAGAATTTTATAGCAGTATTATTTTTTGTTTGTTTCTTTGTTCAAGATAGGAAACAACTTAAGTGTCCAGCAGAGGAAAATGGTTGAATCAACTGAATTTATGCTCATATATCGAAATGCTATAATTAAGTAGTCACTTATGATTAATTAAAAATAATGCAAATCAAAATAGACTGAACCAGGGCATATTTAACATTAATTACAACCAAATTCAGAACTAGTCATTTAGAAAAATTGCTGGAACTAGGGTCAGTAAAATCTGGTTTGAACTTAAAATTCTAGGCAACTATGTGAAACAATGAATAAAATGCCAGGTCAGCAATGAGGAAGACCTAAGTTTAAATCTAGCCTCAAAAACATATTATGTTACCCTGGATAAGTCAGCCTTTCTTTACATTAAATTCATACATAAAATATGGATAAAATTATTACCTTCCACTTAGTGGTGTACTAAGGTTCAAATAAAATAATAAATGTAAAGTGCTTAGCACAATGCCTGGCAAATAGCTCTACCCACTTTTTCAATAGCATTATCTATATACCATAAAAAAATTTTTTTTTTCCTTAATGGCTCCCAGTAAGGAGTCTATTTTGAACTACTAGATAGTTTAGAAATAGCTGGGTCAATTCCTCTATCCAGTTGTTGTGTGTTGGAGCCAGAAGGTTCCTATAATTCTTTTGTATTTATACTTTTGCTGATAGTATTTGCAATTGATGTATCCAGGTATTGAATTGATTAATTCAGAAAATCAAGATGCCCATCCAAAGTTCTACCAGCAGCTAGAGCCCAGTAGAATACTCTTTCAAAATTGGTATGCATAAAAAAATGTTTGTGGCAACCCATTTTGTAGTGGCAAGAAACTAGAAATTGAGTGGCTGCCCATCAGTTGAAGAATGACTGAATAAGTTATGGTATATGAATGTTATGGAATATTATTGTTCTATAAGAAACAATCTAAGGATGGAGAGACCTGGAGAGACTTACATGAACTGATGCTAAGTGGAAAGAGCAGAATCAGGATTTCATTGTACATGGTAATGGCAAGATTATAATATTGCCAATGATCAATTCTTATGGATGTGCCTCTTCTCAACAATGAGATGATTCAAGCCAGTTCCAATAATCTTGTGATTATAAGAGCAATCTATGCCTAGAGAGAGGACTGTGTGACGTGAGTATAGATCACAACATAGCATTTTTACTTCTTTGTTGTCATTTGCTTGAATTTTATTTTCTTTCTCATTTTTTTCTTTTTGATCTGATTCTTCTTGTGCAGTAAGATAATCATATAAATACATATGCTTATATTTTATTTACATATATTTTTAACCATGTTTAACATATATTAGATTATTTGCCATCTAGGAGAGTATGGGAGGAAGAGGGGAAAATTGGAACACAGAATTTTGTAAAGGTCAATGATGGGGACAGAGCCAAGATGGCAGAGAGGACACAAACTTCTTCCTAATCTTCTCTCACTACCCTCAGACTAATTAGGAGATCCAGCCTCTGAATTATCTTTGGACTGGCAGAATCCATTACTGTTGGGAGTACAACAAATTATCAGCAGAAGATAATTTTGAAGATTGCCAGAAAAGGTCTGTTTCAATCAAGCACAGAGGGAGGTGGACAAAGCACATGCAAGCCAAGCACAGATGCTAGTGCAGGCTGTGCAGGCCCAGGTGGGTGGGAGTTGCGCTTGGCAGAGAATCTAGAGGGAGGACCCTACCACAGTATTAGCTACTCTGTACTGGCTGCAAACTAGTAGATCAGCAGAGAAGTTATAAAACATCCTACACAAACATAAAAGGTAAATAGTGAACTCCAAAAGGCCAGAATCTCATGGGACCTGGCTATGCTCACCCAGCACTGAAAGCCAGTAAACACTGACACTGCACTTCCAACTCTACCCTACAATCACTGCCGCCTGTAGAGGGAGCTTGGACAACTCCTCCTTACCCTAAAAACAGATCTTAACCAAAAAAAAAAAGAATAAAAAAGCAAAAATAACTCTAACCTTAGACAGTTTTATGGTGAAAGAGAACAGGTTTCAAACCCTAAGGAGACTAAAAACAGATCATCTCCAGATGAGGCCCCAAAAGTGATATAAATCTGTCCCCATAACACAAAGCTATCCTTGAAGAAATTTAAAAGAATTTTAAAAGCAAGCTAGAAGAAAAATGGGGGCAACAAATGAAAACTTTTCAAGAGGGTTTGGAAAAGGCATATAACTCAATAAAAGATAGATTTGATAAAATGGAAAAAAGAAAATAACTCCCAGAAAAACAGAACTAGTGAAATAAAAAAAAAATCCATAGAACAATACAACTCATTTAAAAATTCAGTTGGACAAATGCAAAAAGAAGTAGAAAAAGTAAATGAAGGGGGCAGCTAGGTAGTACAAGTCAATAGAGCATCAGTCCTGAAGTCAAGAGGATCTGAGTTCAAATATAGCCTCAGACACTTAACACTTCCTAAGTGTGTGACCCTGGGCAAGTCACTTACCTCAGTTGCCTCACCAAAAAAAAAAAAAAGTAAATGAAGAAAAAAATAAAATAATTCACTAAAATGAATAAATGGAAAGGAATGACTCAATGAGACAACAAGAATCAATCAGGTAAAAAACCCCAAAATAAAAAAAAAATAGAAGAAAAATGTAAAATACCTAATTGGGAAAACAACTGACTTGGAAAATAGATATAGGAGAGACAATCTAAGGATTATTGGACTCCCTGAAAATCATGATGAAAAAAAGAGCAAAAACACTATTTTTCAGGAACTCTTCAAAGAGAAATGCCCAGATGTCAGAATCAGAAGGGAAAATATCCAGTGAAAAAATTCACAAAACACCTTCTAGAAGAGACCCCAAAATTAAAACTCCAAGGAATAATATAGCTAAATTTCAGAAGTATCTCACCAAGGAAAATATTACAAGCAGCCAGGGAAAACAAAACAAAACAAAACAAAACAAAAAATAATTTAAATACCGAAACTCAACCATAAGAATTACCCAAGATCTAACAGCTTCCGCCGTAAAGGATCAAAAGGCCTGGAATCTTATATTCTGAAAGGTAAAGGAACTCAGAAAAAATAAGCCAAGAATAAATTACTTCACTAAACTGAGCATTTTCTTTCAGGGAAGAAAATGGACATTCAATAAAACAGGCGAATTCCATTTATTTCTGAAGAAGAGACCAGACTCAGCAAAAAATTTGACCTCCAAATATAGAACTCAACAGAAGCATAAAAAGGTAAAAAGAAAAGAACTCTTGAGAACTGTATTTCTGTTATGGGTACACATAGAAAGGCCATGTATAATTTTATTTTACTGTTATAATATAAAAACGAACCTAGACATGGAAAGGGGATTGTACCAGAAATAGGGGAAAGTGAAGATAAAATGAGGGAAATTATATCTCAGGAAGAGACAAAGAAAACCTATTATCACTGAGGGAAAAAACAACAAAGATTATGTGAATCTTACTCTCATCAGATTTGGTTAAAAGAAAAAATATTAGACATATTTAATTTCACCAAAAAGATTCTTTTACCTTATAGAAAAGTGAGAGAGGAAAGGGGAAAAGGGAAAGGGTAGGCTAAATAGAAGGAAAAACAGAAATAGTAGGGGAAAGTATGAAAAGGGAGAGAGACTATAAAGGGGGAAGAGTGCTTGAGGCAAGTATTTCTCATAAATAAAATACTAAGGAGGAGGGAAAGGAGTAAAGGAAAGAGAAAAGAATAATTTGGGGTTAATAAGATGGCAGGAAATACATAATTAGTAGTTTTAATCAGAAATGTGAATGGGGTAAACTCTCCCATAAAACTTATGATATAGCTGGAGCAGACTGGTTGAAAAGCCAGAGTCCCACAATATGGTGTTTGCAAGAATCACATTAAAAGCAGAGCAATACATACAGAGTAAAGGTAAAAGGCTGGAGTGGAATCTATTATGCTTCAGGTGAAAGAAAAAAAGCAGGGATAGCCATTCTTTTTTTTTTTAATTTTTAATTTTTTTAAATTTAATAATAACTTTGTATTGACAGAATCCATGCCAGGATAATTTTTACACAGCATTATCCCTTGCAATCACTTATGTTTCGTTTTTCCCCTCCCTCCCTCCTCCCCCCCCAAGATGGCAAGCAGTCCTATATATGTTAAATATGTAGCAGTATATCCTAGATACAATACATATTTGCAGAACCGAACAGTTCTCCCACTGCACAGGGAGAGTTGAATTCAGAAGGTAAAAATAACTCGGGAAGAAAATCAAAAATCAAATAGTTCACATTCATTTCCCAGTATTCCTTCTTTGGGTGTAGCTGTTTCTGTCCATCATTTCTCCAATGAAACTCAGTTAAGTCTCTTTGTCAGAGAAATCCACTTCCATCAGAATACATCCTCATACAATATCGTTGTCGAAGTGTATAATGATCTCCTGGTTCTGCTCATCTCACTTAGCATCAGTCCATGTAGGTCTCTCCAAGCTCTCTGTATTCATCCTGCTGGTCATTCCTTACAGAGCAATAATATTCCATAACATTCATATACCACAATTTACCCAGCCATTCTCCAATTGATGGGCATCCATTCATTTTCCAGTTTCTAGCCACTACAAACAGGGCTGCTACAAACATTTTGGCACATACCTGAGGGATAGCCATTCTGATCTCAAATCAAGCAAAAGCAAAAATTGATCTAATTAAAAAAGTCAAGGAAGGAAACTATATCTTGCTAAAGAGGAGCATAGATAATGAAGCAATATCAATATGAAAAAATGCATTGAGTAGTGCAACATCCAAATACCTAGAGGAAAAATTAAGAGAATTGCAAGAAGAAATAGACAGCAAAACTATAATATTGGGAGAGCTCAACCTTGCTCTCTCAGAAATAGATAAATCAAACCACAAAATAAATAAGAATGAAGTTAAAGAGGTAAATAGAATACTAGAAAAATTAGGCATTATAGATCTTTGGAGAAAATTGAATGGAGACAGAAAGGATTACACTTTCTTCTCAGCAGTTCATGGAACCTCTACAAAATTTGACCATATATTAGGACATAAAGACCTCAAAATCAAATGTCGAAAGGTAAAAATATTAATGCATTTTTTTTTGTCAGATCACAATGCAATAAAAATTACATTCAATAAAAGGCCAGGGGGAAATAGGCCAAAATTGGAAGTAAATAATGTCATCCTAAAAAAAGAATGGGTAAAACAGCAAATCAAAGACACAATTAATAATTTCATCCAATAGAATAACAATAATAAGACAACATAGCAAAATTTGTGAGATGCAGTCAAAGCAGTAATAAGGGCAAATTTTATATCACTAGATGCTTACTTGAATAAAATAGAGACAGAGAAGATCAATGAATTGGGCTTGTAATTAAAAAAAAAAAAACTAGAAAAATAAAAAAAAAATTAAAAACCAAATACCAAACTTGAAATTGTAAAAATAAAAGGGGAGAGTAATAAAATTGAAAGTTTCAAAAAATATTGAATTAATAAATAAAAGTAAGAGATGGTTTTTATGGAAAAAAAAAACAGCAAAATAGATAAACATTTAGTTAATTTGATTAGAAAAAGGAAAGAGGAAAACCAAATTGTTAATCTCAAAAATGAAAAGGGAGAACTTTCTACCAATGAAGAGTAAATTAGAACAATGATTAGGAGTTACTATGGCCAACTTTAAGCCAATAAATTTGGTAACCTAAGTAAAATGGAAGAATACTTACAAAAACATAGATTGCCCAGATTAACAGAAAAGGAAATAAATTATTTTAATAGTCCCATTTTAGAAAAGGAGATAGAACAAGCTATTAATCAATTCCCTAAGAAAAAATCCCCAGGACCAGATGAATTTACATGTAAATTCTACCAAACACTTAAAGAACAATCACCACCAGTGCTATATAAACTATTTGAAAAATAGCGAAAGAAGGACTCCTACCAAATTCTTTTTATGACTTAGACATGGCACTGATACATAGACCACGTAGGACTAACAAAGAAAGAAAATTATAGAACAATATCCCTAATGAATATTGATGTAAAATTTTAAAATAAAATATTAGCAAGAGATTACAGAAAATCATCCCCAGGATAATACACCATAACCATGAACACAAGATTAGTACAATATTAGGAAACTATTAGCATAATTGATTATATCAATAACCAAATTAACAAAAATCATAGGATTATCTCAATAGATGCAGAAAAAGTATTTGAAAAATACTATTAAAAATCCTATTTAAAAACATTTGGGAGTATAGGAATAAATGGACTTTTCCGTAAATCAGGCTGTAGCACCTGTTTAAAATTATCAGCACGCATCATATATAATGGAGATTAACTGGAACCATTCCCAATAAGATCAGAGGTGAAACAAGGTTGCCCACTATCACCATTACTATTCAATATTGTATTAGAAATACTAGCTTTGGCAATAAGAGAACAAAAAGAGATGAAAGGAATTAGAGTAGGTAATGAGGAAACCAAATTATCACTCTTTGAAGATGATATGATAATATACTTAGAGAACCCTAGAGAATGAACTAAAAAGCTTTTAGAAATAATCCACTTTAGCAAAGTTGCAGGATACAAAATAAATCCACATAAATCATCAGCATTTTTATATATCATTAACAGAATTGAACAACAAGAGATACAAAGAGAAATTCTATTTAAAATAACCATTGATAGTATAAAATATTTCAGAATCTACCTATCAAGGGAAAGTCAGGAACTATATGAGCAAAACTACAAAACACTTTCCACACAAATAATGTTCAAATCTAAATAATTGGAAAAATAACAAGTGCTCTAGGATATGTCCAGCGAATATAATAAAGATGATAATACTACCTAAACTAATCTATTTTTTTAGTGCTATACCAATCAAACTTCCAAGAAACTATTTTATTGACTTAGAAAAAAATATCAACAAAATTCATCTGGATGAACAAAAGGTCATTAATTTCAAGGGAACTAATAAAAAATAAATAAATCAAACGAAAGTAGCCTAGCTGTACCAAATCTAAAACTATATTATAAAGCAGCAGTCATTAAAACCATGGCTAAGAAATAAACTAGTTGATCAGTGGAATAGGTTAGGTTCACAGAACAAAATAGTCAATGACTATAGCAGTCTAGTATTTGACAAACCCAAAGACCCCAGTTTTTGGGATAAGAATTCACTATTTGACAAAAACTGCTGGTAAATTGCCAACTAGTATGGCAAATACTATGCAATGACCCACCCCTAACACTGTATACCAAGATAAGGTTGAAATGGGTTCATCATCTAGACATAAAGAATAATATTATAAGCAAATTAGAAGAACCTAGGATAGTTTACCTCTCAGATCTGTGGAGGAGCATGGAATTTGTAACCAAAGAAGAAGTAGAGATCATTATTAATCACAAAATAGATAATTTTGATTTTATTAAGTTAAAAAGTTTTTGTACAAACAAAGCTAATACAGACAAGATTAGAATGGAAGCAATAAACTAGGAAAATATTTTTACATTCAAAGGTTCTGATAAAGACCTCATTTCTAAAATATATAGAGAATTGACTCAGATTTATAATAATTCAAGCTATTCCCCAATTGATAAATGATCAAAGGATAGGAACAGACAATTTTCAAATGAAGAAATTGAAACTATTCCTTGTCATGTGAAAAGGTGCTCCAAATCACTATTGATCAGAGAAATGCAAATTAAGACAACTCTGAGATACCACTACACACCTCTCAGATTGGCTAAGATGACAAAAAAGATAATGATGAATGTTGTAAGGAATGTAGGAAAACTGGGACACTGTTGCATTGTTGGTGGAGTTGTGAATGAATCCAACTATTCTGAAGAGCAATTTGGAACTATGATCAAAAAGTTATCAAAATGTGCATAAATTTTGATCCAGCAATGTTTCTACTAGGCTTATATCCCAAAGAGATCTTAAAAGAGGGAAAGGGATCCACATGTGCAAAATAGTTTTGTCAACCCTTTTTGTAGTGGCTAGAAACTAGAAACTGAATGGATGCCCATCAATTGGAGAATGGCTTAAAAATTTTGGTATATGAATGTTATGGAATATTATTGTTCTGCAATCAAAAACCAGCAGGATGGTTTCAGAGAGGCATGAAGAGACTTACATGAACTGATGCTAAGTAAAATGATCAGAATCAGGAGATAATTATACATGGCAACATCAAGACTATACAATGATCAATACTGATGAATGTGACTCTCTTCAACAATGACATGATTCAAATGAATCTCAATTGTTCAGTGAGGAAGCCAGTCATCAACACCCAGAGAGGAGACTGTGGGAACTTAATGTGGACCACAACATAGCATTCTCATTCTTTCTGTTGTTGTTTGCTTGCATTTTATTTTCTTTGCCAGTTTTTTTCCCTTCTTGATCTAATTTTTCTTGTGCAGCAAGATAACTGCATAAATATTGTATATATATATATTGGATTTAATATATATTTTAACATATTTAACATGTATTGTATTACCTGCCTTCTAGGGGAGGGAGTGGGGGGAAGGAGGGCATAATTTGGAATAGAAAGCTTTGCCAATGCCAATGTTGAAAAATTACCCATGCATGTGTTTTGTAAATAAAAAGCTTAATTAAAAAAAAAGAGGTCAATTGTGAAAAATTATCCTTGCATATGTTTTGAAAATAAAAACCTTCAATTAAAAAAAAAACACATTGATTTAAAAAAATTTCCATATGGAAACTCAAAGTAGTTTTCCTCATTCAAAACCACCAAAAAAAAAAAAAAAAAAGAAACTGCGAGATGGGCATTTCACACCTTTAATAGATACACTCAGTTTTGGCTCAGTATCTTTTGGATTATTTGAATTCAGGCAATTCAGTCAATAAGCAAGTTTTATTTGCATATGTTATTTGCATGATACTATTGTCATTTTTGTTCAATCATTTCAGATATTCAGTTTTTTATGACCCTCTTAAGGAATTTCTTGGCAGATACAGGAATGGTTTGCTATTTCCTTCTTTTGCTCAGTTTTAAAGAAAAGGAGTAAGGACCTATCTGAGGCCACGCTGATAATAAGTATCTGAGATCTGATTTGAACTCAGGATAATGAGTGTTCCTGACTCCAGACTTTCTCTTTTTTATTCAAGTAAGCATCTATGTTGTAATCAACTACTTAGGGAAGGACTTGATAACCTTTTGATATATGTATATGTAATAAATAGATATGCAAATCTATCTATCTATCTATCACTCTATTAATCTTGCAATTCTGGTTTCTTTGGAACAAAGTTAAAGTTGCAGTGTTTATAAAAGCTCTTTTTGCTACCTTGCATAAAGACACACTTTTTAAAGAATTAGTAAGAATATGAGGGTCAGAAGTAGGCACCATAACAGAGATGATAGTCTTGGAATCAAAGAAATATTTGGATCAAATTCTGCCTCTGACACATTAGTCATATTACTTTGGATAAGCAATTTACAACTTCATGTCTCAAAAAGTTCTTTAAAACAATAAATTACAGATACATTCTTAATTTCGAAAGGTAGTGAAAACTTCAATACCTAAGAATTCTTTATATGAATTGAATCACAGGTCCACAACTTCAAGCCTCTACTTCCTCACACATGGGATTAAAAATCTGTTTTTTTGCTGTTCTTTGACATAAGGATGTCCCTCTTGAGAAAATAGGGGTTTCCTTTATTGATCCTTGCTTTCTGCAACTGAGCTCATACTTATTTATTCCCTCAGGCTAGGTACAACTGTAAGTAAGTTTAGTCTTTGTATGGGTACTCGGTTTTTATCTAAAAAAGTCCATGGACTAGTCAGACATGTCTGTGAAAAAAATGCCTTAATAACTTCTGGTGCTTAGAATATCTTGTAAAGCAATTCCACAGGAAACTTTATGTAAACAATGGGTAAGAAAAGAAAAGAAAAAGAGTGTGACAACTCAGATCTACCTACACACTAACAAAGCTTGACTTTTGTAAGAGCAATGCTGCATTGCATTGAACAGAGACATGTTATTCAGCAGTGTGTGTATTTGTGTGTGTGTGTGTGTGTGTGTGTGAAAGAGAGAGAGAGAGAGAGAGAGAGAGCTCCAGGAGGAAGGTGTGTTTCTTTAAAGTGGGTATGCTACAGATTCCCTTCTGAGAGAAGGATTATACTCGGATTTTGGATGGTCTCTCTGTTGCTGGCCAATTTGCAAATTGGGAGTTGGGCAAAATATTATTCAGAAATTCTGCTGTTAGGAACAGAAAATAACTTGATAGTAAATACAATATTGTTTAGGGAACAGAGCTTTACTAAATTAAAAAATGTCAGTATTTATCAATGAGTCTGTTGTTTAAGCTTTCAGACTCCTTTAAAGTGACACTGTCATAGTGGTCTCTAAATCACATTCCCAATCTTCTAACAATCTCCATAAACCCAAGACATTAAAAAAAAAAAACTTATTTTCAAAATATATCTATAAGTAACTTTCAGCATTTACCACTGCAAAATCTTATATTCCATTTTTTTTTCTCCCTCCCTTTCTCCCAATCCCTCCCTGAGATGGCAGGTAATCCAATATATATTTCCACACTTATCATGCTACACAAGAAAAATCACATCCAAAAGGGAAAAAAAAAGAGAAAGAAAACAAAACTCAAGCAAACAACAACAACAACAAAAATGAAAATGATGTAAATTGTGTCCCCTTGGGGGGAGGTGGGGAGAAGGTGCTCCTGACTCTCAAATCCTCTGGGACACAATTTACATCAAAATACCTGGTTGTGATCCACACTTAATCCTTACAGTTTTCTCTCTGGGTGAAGATGGCTCTCTCCATTACAAGTCTATTGGAATTAGACTTGATGTTTGTTTCTGTGTACAATGTTCTCTTGGTTCTGCTCACTTCACTTCGCATCAGTTCATGTAAGTCTCCCCAGCCCTTTCTGAAATCATCCTGCTGAGCCTTTCTGATAGATCAATAATATCCCATAACATTTATATATAGCACAACTTATCAAGCCATTTCACAATTGATGAGCGTCCACTCAGTTTCCAATTCCTTGCCACTATAAAGAGGGTTGCTACAAGCATTTTTACACATATGGGTCCTTTTTTTTTTTTTTAATGATTTCTTTGGAACAGAGGCCCAGTACAGACACTGCTGAATCAAAGGGTCAGCACAGTTTGATATCCCTTTGGGCATAATTCCATATTGCATTCCAGAATGGTTCGCTCAATTCACAACTCCACCAACAATGTATTAATGTCTCAGTATTCTTATATCCCCTTCAACATTCATCATTATCTTTTTTTTTATGTTAGCCAATCTCAGAGTTATCTTAATTTGCATTTGTCTGATCAATAATGATTTAAAACACTATTCACTATCTCTTCAGAATGTAGGAGTTTGATTCAGACAAGAATACCTTACATTTATTTGCAATCTATATTATTATGTATTGATTCTTCTTCTAGTATGGCATAAACTCATTGAGGGTGGGAATTTTTGTTTTGTTTTGTTTTGTTTTCCTCTTATATCCCTAGTACTTTACATATAAATGTTTTTGTTTTTAATTGAACTGAATTCTCTCAATTATTTTTAATCACAAAGTTTTGCTGCATATCACTGCACAATCCAAAATCCGACTCGTGCAAGTTCCATAAAATGAGAAAGGGTGTGTACACGACATTTTTGGAGAAGAAATGTTACTTTCTTCATTATCTACTTATTTCTTTCTTAATGCTACTTAGAAATGAAGATAAGCATGACAGGAAACAGGTCCTAAGATGAGCACTCCCCAATTCTCCTCAAAGAGAATTATTTGGTCTTTTGGCCTCTGAGTAGAACACAGATTTAAACTTGACATGATGCCACCAAGCTTTTTGGTATTGACAAATTTGAGGGTGCAACAATTTAATAATTTTTTTCTGTTTTAATATATTGTATATATTTTCTTTTTATTGCCTAGATTGAACTTTACATGTGTTCTTCTCCTCTTCCCAAAAAGCCAAGCCTTATTTTAAAAATATGAAGAAAAAGAAGAGGAAAATTGTTAAAACTTATCAACACATTAAAAAAAATCTGATATTATATTTAATGTCTCTTATCTCATGCACACGACATACAAAGAACTGGGGATAAGTTTCTTCTCATTTCTCTTCTTTGGAGAAAAGTTTTTTTTTTTTTTTAAATAATTTCCCAAAATTTACTTTTCATTTTGTATGTATATTTTCTTTCCATGAACATTTTGATAGACATCATGCATGTTGTTTTCATGATTCTGCTTACTTCATTTTGCATTAATTAATGTAAATCTTTCCAATCATCTTTGTATTACTCTTGTGTTTTTGTTGTTCTTGTTTTTATTTTGTTTTGTTTTGTTTTGCATAATAGTATTCCATTATCTTATAGACTAAAACTTTTTTATTCCTTTTTAAAATGACAAATAGCTGTTCTCTTTCTTTTTATGCAGATGGTTTTGCTACTTTAAAAAGGGAGCAGATATATTTTAGAAAAAAAAGGGGAAAATAAATGGAAAAAGGAGCCCAAATACTTGTTGAGGAATAGGGTAGAGGAAATTCCATTTCTTTCTATATGGGCAGATATCAGACTGTGCATCAAGTTTCTTCCCTCAATCTTTTCCTCTGTCTCATAAAGATATTTCCCACTTCCCTTTCTTATTTCTGTCTGCCTGATGAGCCTCTCTTCCTCTGGAAGTTATCTTTGACAATACCTTCAGTGAGAATAAACAATAAGCCAGGTGTCTTCCTCCTTTTTCTGTTTCCTGGAAAAGAGCCTCCCAGAAGGTACAGCAGGATCTAGATCATGTGGTTTGGACTAGATAAACTATAATATCTTTCTAATTTATATCCTTCTAACTCACCACAGTAACTCATCTTTCCTCACACTAAACTAAGTATAACTTCATTATTGTTGTTTAAATGTTTCAGTTATGTCTGATTGTTAGTGATAGAATTTGGGGTTTTCTTTGCAGAGATACTGGTATGGTTTGTCCTTTCCTTTCACAGCTCATTTTACAGAGAAGGAAATTGAGGAAATCATGGTTAAATCAATTGCTCAATGTCACATCTCTGGCAAGTGTTTAAGATCATATTTGCATTCAAGAAGATAAGGCTTCCTTAATGGAGGGATGGTATTTTATTCCTTGAGCCACCTAGCTGCATTCTCCCTTCCCCAACTGTCTCATACATTTCTTGATTACTATTTGTACAATTTACATATGAGAAATTACAAAATCATTTTAAAGATCCATTTGATATGACTTCAGATTATGCTTCTTGTTTGGGCCAGTAGTTTGCCTGGCCATCAAAATTGTGTGTTGAAGAATCTGATAGAAAACTATTGCTAAAGATTCAACAAGGAATAAAAAAAGCATCTTCAGATGTAAATTTCTATTTTTAATTTAAAATCAGCTTGCTCACAAAGACCTCGTCATCATTACCTCATCATCACTGAAGGATATAAAAAATTTTAGCATCTGCCAAATGCCTCCAATGTCACAATAAAGTGACTGAATCATACAATGAAAATCAAAATTTAATAACTAAAACATCCATATTACAAATAGAAACTCTCACATAGTTTATATAATTGAATAAGTAAATTCTATTGCCACCAAAGCATCACTACAGACAGAATTGTCCCCTGCAACAATATAGAAAAAAATACTAATCTATAAAGATTTAAGAATAGCATTTTAAATACATGTTTCTGAATGCTATGACTGTGAATCTACATAGAACAAAAATAGAGTGGGATAATCTCAACATGTAATAGACAAGAAAAAACTATCCAAATCATGTGGGAATAGGATAGAGAACACCAATAACCTCATCATCCAGAGTGGCATTGAAGTTGTCTTGAAGATATTTTTCATTTGTTATGGAAATAAGTCCATTCATAAATCCATTCTATAAGTTTCTTCTTCTTTTTTTTTTTTTGCAAATAATTAACAATAACAAGCAAAGATCTGCCAACAGAAAATAAAAAAAGTGTTTTGTACCAAGAAATATTTTTTATGAACTGCATTAAAACTGATGAATAGAGGAATTAGAAATAACAATAATAAGAATCATAATAGTTCACATTTATATAATACCTTAATAATTTCAACATAAAATATTTACATTCTTTCATGTCATTCTTAGAACAAACCTATGAATTAAATGTAAATTAATGTAATTTACAGTTGAAAAAAATAAGTAGGGGATTGGGCATGGTAATATGGTGATAAGTGTCTGAAGTAGATTTGAAACTATGTTTTCCTATCTCTAGGTTCCATGTGATTCTTGCAGTTCTACTCTTTTCCCCAATTTAAATGAGATAAAATATATCTTTGGGGGATAAATAACCTTTATATTTATAAATAATGATCTTATAAATGAACTTTGGAAGCACAGCTCAAAAATCACTTGAGAATCACCTGCATTATTGAAATATTTGAAAAGGGAATTTTTAGGTCCTTTAAAAAACAAAATCTGACAATGCACAAAATGCCATCTGACAAAGAAATATTCATTTGAATATGAATCTTGATGTTGCAATAAAAGTAATTTTGATGTGTTTATAGGTTTATTATTATTCAATCACTGTGTGGAATATTAAATTCTTTCAAAATGTAGTGAAAAGAAATCCACATTTATTGTAGATTTTATAATTACTAGATAAATTTACCCTCAGTTATCCAAAATAACCTAGCATTAAAATATCCATGGCACTAACACCCATAAAATACATTTCATTAACTTTTGTTATATTAGGTTTGAAGATAGAAGGAAATTATTTTAATCAATATTTAATTATCTCCAATGTAATAAAAATTATACTTGCACATAGATGAAATGTTGCAAAATTCTATAAGAATTCTTTAAGAATTCTGGTTTTGTTCTTGAAAAGAAAAACTGAAATAAGTTCTTTAATTTTGTCATTTATAATATTTAGACAACAATGTTTTAGTATATAAGATTTATGACATAAAATAAACACACTTCAATTAGTGTAAATGCAGAAAGTCTATAAATAGACCCCAAATGTAAATCAATCAAAAGACTAAGCTAGGTATCAATGAGTCCTTTACCAATTTGAGAAGAATAATGTGTGTTGAACCAATACACACACGTTCAGAATACATAACTACAGGATAATGACTACACAAGAAGTATCACATGATTGTCTAAAATGATCACATAGATTTTTGGGCTATACATAAAATAGCAAAAGTTATGAAAAAATCTGCCCATTTGGTAGCAATTAGACCTAATTTATAAAAGAACTATAGCCTCCTATTAATTTATGTGATCTGGTTTTGAATAGTCCCATAATGTAACAAACTAATATTGTTAATGTTCCCTGTAATGGATCATTCCAAATCTTTTCCAAAAGAGAAACATCCCTACAACATTTTCTTTTATTTCATCTTCAGGTTCTAGTCATATCATGTAATTATCCCATATTTGTTTCATTTTCTTTGTTCTTCTTTTCATTTTTACTGCTTTATTCCATATGTATATTATTTCCCTGGTTTTGCTTTCTTTAGTTTGTATCTGTTCATATGTCTTCCCATATTTCTCAATAACTTTTATATTAATTTTATATGATACAACAATATTCCATTACAGTCACCTAGTGTAATTTATTTAGCCATTATCCAATTAGATGGGATGAATTTTATTTCTCTTCTATTTCTCTAGCTCAGTGGTCCCTTATTGGACTCCACCTAGAATCAGGAAGACTAGCATTCAAATCTAGTCACATTCAGTTAAAAATTGTGTGACTCTGTGCAAGTCATATAGTTTTTGACTGGCTTTATTTCCTTAAATGTAAATAACAGTACCTAACTCAAATGAATTTTGTGAGGATCAAAAGAGATACTATTTGTAAAGTTCTAAGCATAGCCTCTGTCACAAAGTAGGCACTGTATAAAGGCTTATTCTTCTTTTCCTTCTTTACAATTCTTTGTTACTACAATAAATAGTATTAAAAATGTCTTGGCCTATATGGGACCAACCTTTCTATTGTTGATCTCCTTGGGTGCATATGCCAGGAAGATAGCTTTATTTTAAAGATGAGATGTTGAGGATTTTGTGAGAGAACATTGCAGCCAGAAGAAGAAAACAAATGAGTATGTCATCCATTTAGAGATACAATACATCAAGAAAATAAGGGAAAGGCCCTTAGCATTTTAGGTAGAAAAAGTGCCATATTATTTGGGTGAGAAGTAGACAAAATATGTTCGGAATAGAAAATCATGGTTGAGTTTTGATATTAACTAAAAAAAAAAAAAAAAAACACACAGACACATCAATGAGATCAGAGATGCTTTGTAGCATTGAGTACTAGAAATTAAAATGACAAAATGAAAATAGAGTTTAAGTGATTTGCTCATTGGTCATAAAATCTATATATGTTAGAGCTAAAAATAAGATGTAGCTATTGTCATTCTATATTCATTTCTCTTTCCTATCTCTCTACATGTTTCCAAGTTTTTCAGATCTTTTTTTTTTAAACAAAATACTGCTACAATTAGGCCATTGAGGAGAAGGTACTTTTCTTCCTTCATTACATCCCAGAGGCTGTAGGAGGAAAAAAATGTGAATTTTAAACTTCAAAGCTTCCCTCATTCTCTTGTAACTGAGATGTAGCATGTCTTGCCATGAAATGGGATTGTATGTAATTGCCAATCCATTGTAAAATTTTCTGACTCCATGTCTAAATTCTTTTCATTATAACATGTTCTAATAACTTATATTAATCTAAATATTTACATTGCAATGTAAAGAGGAAGAAGGAAATAGTTGAGTCAGTATTCAGAGTTTTTGATAAGTTAGAACAATACATAAAATCTAATAAGATAAAGTTCATGAGAGACAAATAGAGTTTTAATGATAACAAACTGGGTCTTACTGTTTGAGAAAGACCTCAGAACTTTAGTAGAATACAATCTCATTAAAATAAACATTGTAATATGACAGCCAAAAAGTAAATTTCAGGAAGAAAGAGGTGATAATATTCTTGTACTCTTCTGTCATATTTCATTTGGCATGTCATTATTCTCAGTGTAAGAAGATCATTAATAAATTAAAGATAGTCCAGAGGATGAAAATTAGGGCCCTAAAAGGCCTTAAATCTACATCATAAGAGGTTTACTCAAGAACTAAATATGTTTAGTTCAGAAAAAAAAATATTGTTCTGAATGGTAATACCTAAGTTCAGGCACTTGAATTACTACCACATGAAATTAGAAAGAGATTAGATTTGTTCTGTGCTGTCCAGGAGAGGACAGAACAGAATAAATGGGTGGCAGTTACAAAGAAATCAATTGAGGTTTAGTGTTAGAAAAAATAAAAATGTCTAAAAATTAGAGCTATCTAAAAGAGGACACACTTCCTGAAGAAGTGGTGAGTTTCCTCTGCTTGCCAGTTCTCAATCAAAAGCTGGTTGACCATTTGTCAAATGCATAGTCCTGGTGATTTTTTTCCTGAATCAATTTGAATAAAAAATGTCTAACATTTTAATTTGGGAATCTGTCTTCCACATAAACCTCAAAACAAGAAGAAGATGGTATCATTTCCCCCATATTATAATGGAGAATTTTGGAATGCTTCCTTAATTTACACAGTATCACACAACTAATAACTTTCTAAGGCAAAATTAAAATGTAAATATATCTGTCAATTCAGCATTGCATTCATGAAGCAATGCTGTATTTATGATGAACTCTTAAGGTCCTTCAACTCTAAATCTAATACCCTAAGACCATGCCATCAACAAGATATCTGGTAACCTCACCATAACCTGAGTGCATTTGAAAATATCATAGAATGACATTTTAGAACATATATAAATCACAATCTGGTGTAATTAGATAATAAGTCAAAGGTTTACCAGAATGTTAAATTCTATTAGACATGTTTCTATTATTCAATTTACTTTTGTTTGTTTGTTCTGTTCTTTTTATGATAGCCTCATAAAATGTTTTAAATGTCCTGACTATATTTAGAGAAAAAATAAAATAACATTTAAAATTTCACTTTCTGATTAAATAACTTTTAATACATAGCAAAAACAAAGTAAGCAGAAAAATTGTATAATTTGAAGAAATAATCTTGCAGTTGGTGCTCATAAATGCAGAAGTCATAAAACAGTTGAATCACCTGTAGTAACAGTAAATGAATGGCAGGTGTCAATGACTCCACAAACTTGCATGAACCTACTGAGATAAGTCAGTTCATTGCCTTCCAGAATCCAATAAACATGGAACAGAACCAAACAGCTGAACAATACACAGTGGTTCTTGTTAATTCATTAATGTGTTTACAAACAAAATCATGTCAGATAATTTTTACAATCCAGTTATTTGGGTCAATTTACCATTTGAATTGATTTGACCCTATAGCAATTAAAACATATGGTAGAGTGATTACTTTGTATATACTTTCCAACTCCATCTGGATTTAATGTGTGTTATTCAACCTTTTTAGTTTTTTTTTTTAACAAAAGAATCCATTTTTTACCTACCATCTCAGATGGAAAACAAAGACATTGTAAAGTAAAAGCTTACAAAAGAAAACAGGTGAACTCATAAAGAATGATTTCTGTCAAAGAGAGAAGGCTGAATGACTGAAAGAGAGCTCTGTTGTACTGGATTGCCCATCCTTTGTGATTGCAAACTCAGCTGTTCTGACAACTGTAAAGTAGGTCTGCCTGACACTACAACCTGAAGAATAGCACAGAAAAGAATGGACTGGTCCAGCTCAGCTTGTTTTAGTATTCCA
The DNA here is from genome assembly GCF_016432865.1 of Antechinus flavipes. Lineage (NCBI taxonomy): Eukaryota > Metazoa > Chordata > Mammalia > Dasyuromorphia > Dasyuridae > Antechinus > Antechinus flavipes. Next base: position 61,080,678 of record NC_067401.1, on the reverse strand, counting down.
GCAGATGTCACTCTTGCTAAAAGACTGTCCATACAATGCTTTATGATGGGTAATTGTCTGCTCTGGTTGTGGGCAGAATTTCAACTTGTGAAGGATTTAGCCCTGACCCTCTTCTCACCTTACCACCTACTTTATACTAATGACAACAGGATCAGTAAATTAAAACTGTCAGCTGCCCTGCCATCAGTTTTCCAAAGCTGTTCTGTCTAAACTATAATTTATGGTCAGTGGTTATATAAGCAGCATTGCCAAATCCCTGTAATTATTACAGAGATGTAACCAGACACAGAGAGTAAATGTTGCTGGAAGTTTAACCAAGCCCTGACATTACTGTAATTAGGCCAGTGATTCATGTCAGCTGCTCCTCTTAAAGCATTTCCACAATAACCAGAGATAGGAGCTGCTGTTCTGAAGCTCCTTTTAATCTTTTTTTAATCCTGTGGTCTTTCATCTTTGAAAAACATAGCCATATTTGGACTTAAGAGTTAAAGATGACCATGTTTGTTGCAAATTACTTGCTTTGCATGCTTCATAATAGATTTCCATAATACTTTATTGGTCATCTCTATGGTGACTAGTTTCATGAAGTATTATGAAAATGAATTTTTTTTTTTGTTAAAACTCTTACCCTATGTCACAATATAATGGGAAAGTACAGGAATTTACATGTGAATGAAGCCAAACCTTGCCTGCAAAAACATTCTATACAATAGGTTGTTGATTTTATTTGATATTTTACCTTACTTTTTATTTGTTATGTTTCTCTTTCTTTTGCAAACATCTTTTTGCTGGTCAATAGTTAGGAGAATCTTGGAAAAATCTAACTTCACACTTCATTTTATAATGCAGTGAACTGAAATCCCAGAGATATTAAATCACTTGCATGTTCATTATCAAAAGCATAGAGTTAGAATTTGAACAAAGATTATGGGACTCCTAATTTGGGAACTCTATTAACTTGGCAATATTTTCCTAATTTTGTATTTCAAATGACTTAGTTCTTTAGGATGGAAAAATGGATGTAGTATACTCTGAGGTTTCGTTAGAAATATTACCAACTTTACCTGAATGTTATTATTCCTAGTAATTTCAACTTAGTAAATTTTGCCTCTGAAAATGTGAACCCCTAAATTTATGGTGGCATGGTCAACTCAATATTTCAAATTAAAGCTCTGTCTCTTAAAATCTATATGAGATTATTGTGAGTCACTTATCTCTCTGGACCTCAATTTCAAACATTAATAAAACAATAAATATTTATTAGGTTTATATTCTAAGGATTGTTCTAGGCTCTAAGGATAGAATTTGAACAAAAAAGGAAACTTCCTACTTACATGAAGTTTAGATTCTGAAGTGAGGAAAAAAAAAATATATATTGGGTGGTGATTGTCCTTCATTTCCAAATATGAACAAAATGTTATGACCTAGCTATGACCACTATGCTAGAATCAAATTAGTGTGTCAACTATGGTTGATCAGATCAATATGAGTGCAGTATTCCCCACCACAGATCAAACACAAATAATTCCTATAAACATTTAGGGTGGATATTCTAACTTTTCACATCTCATATTTCTTCTGTGTTAATTCAATTATGCTTTGTTCATAGGGAGCAGCACCTTCACTAATGTGAGCACTCCATACTGGGCAGTCCTGTTGTGTCCTAATTCTAAAGTTCTTAAGAGAGAACTTGAAAGTGTCCTTGTAAGTTTGCTTTTTTCATAGTGGTTCATGGAACATATACAAAAACTGACCATGTATTAGGTAATAAAACCCTCAACATCAAATGCAGAAAAGCAGAAATAATAAATGCATTTTTTCAGATCATGATTCAATTAAAAAAAATGCAATATAAGCCCAGCAGAAAATACACCAAAAATTAAATGGAAATTAAATAATCTAATCCTAAAGAACGAATGAATGAAACAGCAAATCATAGACATAATTAATCATTTCATCCAAGAGAATGACAATAATGAGACAACATACCAAAATCTGTCAGATGCAGACAAAGTGGCTATAAGGGGAATTTTATATCTCTAGATGCTTACTTGCATAAAATAGAGAAAGAGAAGATCAATGAATTGGGCTTGCAACTAAAAGAAATTGAAAAAGAATGAATTAAAAACCCTCAATTAAATAGCAAATTTCAAATTCTGTAAATAAAAGAGATTAATAAGATTGAAAATAAGAAAACTATTGAATTAATAAATAAAATAGTTGGTTTTATGAAAAAAACCAACAAAATAGAAAAACATTTACTTAATTTGATTAGAAAAAGTAAAGAAGAAAATCAAATTGTTAGTCTCAATAATGAAAAGGGAGCACTTTCCACCAATTAAAAGGAAATTAGAGCAATAATTAGAAGTTATTTTGCCCAACTATATGTCAATAAATTTGACAATTTAAATGAAATGGAAAAATATCTACAAAAATACAGATTGCCCAGGTAAACAGAAAAAAAAATAAATTATTTAAATAGTCCCATTTTAGAAAAAGAAATAGAACAAGCTATTAATCAATTTCCTGAGGAAAAAAAAAATTCCAGGGCCAGATGGATTTTTCATGTGAATTCTACCAAACCTTCAAAGAAAAATTAATTCCAGTACAGGGAAAGAAGGAGTCCTACCAAATTGTTGATATGGTGTTGATAGATAAACCAAGTAAGGTGAAAACAGAAAAAGAAAATTATAGACCTATCAATATCTAATGAATATTGATGCAAAAATCTTAAATAAACTATTAGGAATGAATTAAACAAAGTCATCCCCAGAATAATATACTATGACTAAGAAGGATTTATATGAGGAAAGCAGGGCTGGTTCAATATTAGGAAAACTATTAGCATAGTCAACTATATCAATAAACAAACTAACAAAAATCATATGATTATCACAAAAGATGCATGAAAAGCAGTTGATTAAATTCTTTTTTTTTTACCTGCAGCTAAAGAACTTTATTTTTTTTTAATTTAAATTTTATTTTATTTAATAAAAACTTTGTATTGACAGAATCCATGCCAGGATAATTTTTTTACATTATCCCTTGCACTCGCTTATGTTTCGTTTTTTTCCCCTCCCTCCCTCCACACCGCGCCCCACCCCCAAGATGGCAAGCAGTACTATATATGTTAAATATGTTGCAGTATATCCTAGGTACAATACATATTTGCAGAACCGAACAGTTCTCCCACTGCACAGGGAGAATTGGATTCAGAAGGTAAAAATAACTCGGGAAGAAAATCAAAAATGCAAATAGTTCACATTCATTTCCCAGTGTTCCTTCTTTGGGTGTAGCTGTTTCTGTACATCATTTATCCATTGAAACTTAGTTAAGTCTCTTTGTCATAGAAATCCACTTCCATCAGAATACATCCTCATACAATATCGTTGTCAAAGTGTATAATGATCTCCTGGTTCTGCTCATCTCACTTAGCATCAGTCCATGTAGGTCTCTCCAAGCCTCTCTGTATTCATCCTGCTGGTCATTCCTTACAGAGCAATAATATTCCATAACATTCATATACCACAATTTACCCAGCCATTCTCCAATTGATGGGCATCCATTCAATTTCCAGTTTCTAGCCACTACAAACAAGGCTGCTATAAACATTTTGGCACATACAGGTCTCTTTCCCTTTTTTAGTATCTCTTTGGGGTATAAGCCCAATAGAAACACTGCTGGATCAAAGGGTATGCACAGTTTGATAACTTTTTGGGCATAATGCCAAATTGCTCTCCAGAATGGCTGGATTCGTTCACAACTCCACCAACAATGCATCAGTGTCCCCGTTTTCCCGCATCTCCTCCAACATTCATCATTATTTTTTCCTGTCATCTTAGCCAATCTGACAGGTGTGTAGTGATATCTCAGAGTTGTCTTAATTTGCATTTCTCTGATCAATAGTGATTTGGAACACTCTTTCATGTGAGTGGTAATAGTTTCAATTTCTTCATCTGAAAATTGTCTGTTCATATCCTTTGACCATTTATCAATTGGAGAATGGCTTGATTTTTTATAAATTTGAGTCAGTTCTCTATATATTTTGGAAATGAGGCCTTTATCAGAACCTTTAATTGTAAAGATGTTTTCCCAGTTTGTTGCTTCCCTACTAATCTTATTTGCATTTGTTCTGATGTACAAAGGCTTTTTAATTTGATATAATTAAAATTTTCTATTTTGTGATCGGTAATGGTCTCTAGTTCATCTTTGGTCACAAATTTCTTTCTCCTCCACAAGTCTGAGAGATAACTGTCCTATGTTCCTCTAATTTATTTATAATCTCGTTCTTTATGCCTAGGTCATGGACCCATTTTGATCTTATCTTGGTGTGTGGTGTTGTGTGGGTCCTTGCCTAATTTCTGCCATACTAATTTCCAGTTATCCCAGCAGTTTTTTATCAAATAATGAAATCTTATCCCAAACTTTAGAATCTTTGGGTTTGTCAAACACTAGATTGCTATAGTTGACTATTCTGTCTTGTGAACCTAACCTTTTCCACTGATCAATTAATCTGTTTCTTAGCCAATACCAAATGGTTTTGGTGACTGCTGCTTTATAATATAATTTTAGATCAGGTACAGCTAGACCACCTTCATTTGATTTTTTTTTCATTAATTCCCTTGAGATTCTCGACTTTTTATTGTTCCATATGAATTTTGTTGTTATTTTTTCTAAATCATTAAAATATTTTCTTGGAAGTCTGATTGGTATAGCACTAAATAAATAGATTAGTTTAGGGAGTATTGTCATCTTTATTATATTCGCTCGGCCTATCCAAGAGCACTTAATATTTTTCCAATTATTTAAGTCTGACTTTATTTGTGTGAAAACTTTTTTTGTAATTTTGCTCAAATAATTCCTGACTTTCCTTTGGTAGGTAGATTCCCAAATATTTTATGCTATCAACAGTTATTTTGAATGGAATTTCTCTTTGTATCTCTTGCTCTTGGATTTTGTTGGTGGTGTATAAGAATGCTGAGGATTTATGGGGATTTATTTTGTATCCTGCTACTTTGCTAAAATTATGAATTATTTCTAATAGCTTTTTAGTAGAATCTCTGGGGTTTTCTAGGTATACCATCATATCATCTGCAAAGAGTGATAGTTTGGTTTCCTCATTGCCTACTCTAATTCCTTTAATATCTTTCTCGACTCTTATTGCCGAGGCTAGTGTTTCTAATACAATATTGAATAATAATGGTGATAGTGGGCAACCTTGCTTCACTCCAGATCTTACTGGGAAAGGTTCCAGTTTTTCCCCATTGCATATGATGCTTACTGAAGGTTTTAAATATATGCTCCTGACTATTTTAAGGAAAAGTCCTTTTATTCCTATGCTCTCAAGTGTTTTTATTAGGAATGGCTGTTGGATTTTATCAAATGCTTTTTCTGCATCTATTGAAATGATCATATGGTTTTTGTTTGTTTGGTTATTGATATAGTCAATTATGCTAATAGTTTTCCTAATATTGAACCAGCCCTGCATTCCTGGTATAAATCCTACTTGGTCATAGTGTATTATCCTGGGGATGATTTTCTGTAAACTTTTTGCTAATATTTTATTTAAGATTTTAGCATCAATATTCATTAGGGAGATTGGTCTATAATTTTCTTTCTCTGTTTTCAGCCTACCTGGTTTAGGTATCAGTACCATATCTGTATCATAAAAGGAGTTTGGTAGGACTCCTTCAATCCCTACTTTTTCAAATAGTTTATTTAGCATTGGAGTTAATTGATCTTTAAATGTTTGATAGAATTCAGATGTAAATCCATCTGGTCCTGGGGATTTTTTCTTAGGGAGTTGATTGATAGTTTGTTCTATTTCTTTTTATGAGATAGGAGTGTTTAGGATATTTACTTCTTCCTCTGTTAGTTTAGGCAAGCTATATTTTTGGAGGTATTCTTCTATTTCATTTAAGTTGTCGAATTTATTGGCGTAAAGTTGGGCAAAGTAACTCCTAATTATTGCTCTAATTTACTCTTCATTAGTGGTGAGTTCTCCCTTTTCATTTTTAAGACTAACAATTTGATTTTCCTCTTTCCTTTTTTAAATCAGATTTACTAAGGGTTTGTCTATTTTGTTGGTTTTTTCATAGAACCAACTCTTAGTTTTATTAATTAATTCAATAGTTTTTTTACTTTCAATTTTATTGATCTCTCCTTTTATTTTTTGAATTTCAAGTTTAGTGTTTGATTGGGGGGGTTTAATTTGTTCCTTTTCTAGCATTTTTAGTTGCAAGCCCAATTCATTGACCTTCTCTTTCTCTATTTTATACAAATAGGCCTCTAGAGATATGAGATTTCCCCTTATTACCGCTTTGATTGCATCCCATACATTTTGGTATGATGTCTCATTATTATCGTTTTCTTGGATGAAGTTATTAATTATGTCTATAATTTGCTGTTTCACCCAATCATTCTTTAGTATGAGATTATTTAGTTTCCAATTATTTTTTGGTCTACTTTCCCGTGGCTTTTTATTGAATGTAATTCTCAATGCATCGTGGTCTGAAAAGGATGCATTCACTATTTCTGCCTTACTGCATTTGAGTTTGAGGTTTTTATGCCTAATATATGGTCAATTTTTGTATAAGTTCCATGAACTGCTGAAAAGAAGGTGTACTCCTTTCTGTCCCCATTACATTTTCTCCAGTGATCTATCATATCTAATTTTTCTAGTATTCTATTTATCTCTTTGACTTCTTTCTTATTTATTTTGTGGTTTGATTTATCTAATTCTGAGAGTGCAAGGTTGAGATCTCCCACTATTATAGTTTTACTGTCTATTTCTTCTTGCAGCTCTCTTAATTTCTCTTTTAAGAATTTAGATGCTACACTACTTGGTGCATATATGTTTAAAATAGATACTGCTTCATTATTCATTCTACCCTTTAGCAAGATATAGTGCCCTTCCTTATTTCTTTTGATTAGATCAATTTTTGCTTTAGCTTGATCTGAGATCAGGATGGCTATCCCCGCTTTTTTGGCTTCACCTGAAGCATAGTAGAATTTGCTCCAACCTTTTACCTTTAACCTGCATGTATCACCCCGCTTCAGGTGTGTTTCCTGTAAACAACATATTGTAGGATTCTGGCTTTTAATCCATTCTGCTAACCGCTTCCTCTTTATAGAGGAGTTTACCCCGTTCACATTTATGGTTAAAATGACCAATTCTGTATTACTTGCCATCTTGTTAACCCCAGTTTATGCTTTTCTCCCTTCTTACTCCCTTACCCCCCTTCCCAGTATTAAGCTTGTGAGCACCACATGCTTCTCACAGCTCTCCCTTTTTAGTATCCCTCCCCCCCTTAGAGTTCCTCCCCCTATCTTACCCCTTTCCCTCCCAGTTACCGTATTCCCTTCCACTTAGCTTATTCCTTCCCTTTTCACTTTTCCCTTCTCACTTTTCAATGAGGTGGGAGAAGTTTCACCATAGATTGAATATGTCTAAAATTTTTCTCTTAATGCCAATTCTGAAAGCAGTAAAATACTCACTATATTCATCCCTCTCCATTCTTTCTCTCAGATATAATAGGTTTTCTTTGCCTCTTCATGAAATGTAGTACCCCCACTTTCCCTTTTTCTGGTACAATGTCCTTTCCACATCTAGTTTCTAGAACAAGGTATACATGTATTCTTTATACATCTTTATAGCCGAAATATAGTTCCCAAGATTAATCTTTACCTTTTTAGATTTCTCTTGAGTTCTGTGCTTGTAGATCAAATTTTTTGTTAAGTTCTGGCTTTTTCATCAAAAATAGGTGAAATTCGCTTACTTCGTTGAATGACCATCTTCTTCCCTGGAAAAAGATGCTCATTCTCACTGGGTAAGTTATTTTTGGTTGCATACCAAGTTCCTTAGCCTTTCAGAATATCATATTCCAGGCCCTTCGATCCTTTAATGTGGGTGCTGCCAGATCCTGGGTGATCCTTATTGTGGCTCCTTGATACTTGAATTGAATTTTTCTAGCTGCTTGCAGTATTTTTTCCTTCGCCTGAGGGTTCTGGCATTTGGCCACTATATTCCTGTTTTGATTTTAGGATCCCTTTCAGTAGGGGATCGATGAATTCTTTCAATGTCTATTTTACCCTCTGTTTCTATGACTTCTGGGCAGTTCTCTTTGATAATTTCCTGGAAAACAGTGTCCAGGCTCTTTTTTTCATCATACTTTTCTGGAAGTCCGATGATTCTCAGGTTGTCTCTCCTGGATCTGTTTTCCATGTCTGTTGTCTTCCCCAGAAGGTATTTCACATTCTTTTCCATTGTTTGATTTTTTTGGATTTGCTTGACTGATTCTTCTTGTCTCCTCGAGTCATTCAATTCAATTTGTTCGACCCTGATTTTCAGTGAAGTATTTTCTTCACTCACTTTTTTAAGATCTTTTTCTAATTGTCCAATTGAGTTCTTTTGTTCTGTGGAATTTTTTTCCATTTCGCCAATTTTGTTTTTTAGAGAGCTATTTTCTGTTTCCAGTTCAACAATCCTATTTTTCAAGGATTTGATTTCTTTATCCACTCTCTCTTTAACTGAGTGGGATGACTTCTCCAGGCTCTTTTGCCAAGCCTCCCTCTCCTTTTGCAAAGCCTCCCTCTCCTTTTCCCATTTTTCTTCTAGCTCTCTTGTGAGAGCCTTTTTAATTTCCTCCATGAGATTCATCTGTGCTGAGGAACAGATGATCTCCTCCTTTGGGGATTCACCTGGGAACTGTTTGTTTTTAGTCTCCTCAGGATTTGGAGTCTGCTCTTTATCTGTATAGAAGCTGTCAAGGGTTAAAGTCTTTTTCAGTTTTTTGCTCATTCTAATAATCAAAGACAAACTATCAAAGAAACAGAAGAAAAAAAACCCTTGAATGGAGGCTGCTTTCTTTGGGGGAGGGGCTGGGTGGTGTTACCGATCTTTTTCTACAGACTGCGGGGGGCAGTAGTGAGGCCCTAACAGGACAGCTATGGCTGTGCTGTGTCTGCGCTCTGAGATCCGAGAGCGTGCTGAGACACTGTGGGGGAGGGGTGGCCAGGTCCCGAGAGACTCCAGCTGTTTGGGGTTGTATTCTTCACCCTCGGTGTTTTTAGCTTCTCTGCTGGGCTGCTGACTTGCTGCCGGAGCAAAGTATCTAATCCTGTAGCAAAGCTCTCCCCGCAGAGACGGCTGCGATCATGCCCCACCCCCTCTCTGCTCTGCTCGGCTCTGAGCTGCTTTCTGTGCTCTTGCTGCAGCTGCTGCCCACAGTCTGCTTCCGATCTAATAACCGTCCCCGCCCTCACGCAAAAACAGACCTTTCTTGACGTGTCTCAAGGATGGTTTCTCTTGGTAATTAATTGTATGTTTTTTTTCAGTCGAGCATTAATTCAGAGGCATGAAATGAAATGGATAGTGAGAGAAAAGCGCAGAGGTTACACATCAGTGTCTCCTCTCCGCTATCTTGGCCAGAAGCAGGAGTTGATTAAATTCAAAACCCATTCCCATTAAAAAAAAAAGTATAGTAACAAATGGACTTTTCCTTAAAATGTCGAGTAACAACTAATTTAAATGATCAGCAAGCATCATAGATAATGGGGACAAACTAGAATCATTCCTAATAAGATCAGGAGTGCAACATGGCTGCCCATTATCACCATTACTATTCAATATTGTATTAGAAATGTTAGCTTTGGCAAAAAGAGAAGAAAAAAGAGATTGAAGAATGAGGATCCCAAATTATCACTCTTTGCAGATGATATGATGGTATACTTAGAGAATCCTAGAGAATCAACTAAAAAACTATTACAAACAATTCATAATTTTAACAAAGTGACAGGATACAAAATAAATCCACATAAATCAGCATTTTTATATATTACCAACAAAGTCCAGCAGTAAGTGATACAATAGGAAATTCCATTCAAAATAACTTTTGATAACATAAAATTTGGGGAATTTGTCTGCCAAGGGAAAGTTGGGAACTATATGAACACTTCTACAAAACACTTTGCACACAAATAAAGTCAGATCTAATCAGTTGGAAAAATGCCAAATACTCATGAGTAGCCCCAGTGAATACAATAAAAATGACAATACTACCTAAATTAATCTATTTATTTAGTGACATATCAATTAAATTCCCAAGAAATTATTTTACAGATCTAAAAAAAATCGTAGCAAGTTCATCTGGAAGAATAAAAGGTCAAAGAATTTCAAGGGAATTAATGAAAAAAACATGCTAATTAAGGTGGCATAATTGTGCCAGACCTAAAACTATATTAAAAAGCAGCAGACATCAAAAGCATTTAGTACTGGCTAAGAAATACAATAGTTGATCAGTGGAATAGGTTAGGATCACAGGACAAAATAATCAATAACTATAGCAATCTAGTGCTTGACAAACCCAAGGACCCCAGATTTTGGGATAAAAACCCACTATTTGCCAAAAAAACTGCTGGGAAAATTGAAAACTAGTAGGGAAGAAATTAGTGCTCAACTCATACCGAACACCACATACCAAGATAAGATCTAATATAGGTTTGTAATTTAGACATAGAATGATATTATAAGCAAATTAGAAGTACCCAGGATAGTTCACCTCTCAGATCTGTGGAAAAGGAAGGAATATGTGTCCAAAGAAGAACTGGAATTTATAATTGAATACCAAATATATAATTTTGATTATATTAAAAAGTTTTTGTACAAACAAAATTCATGCAGACAAGATCAGAAGGGAAGCAACAAATTGGGAAATCAAATTGGGTTCTGATAAAGTCCTCATATCTAAAATATATAGATAATTGCCTCAAATTTATAAGAATTCTAGCCATTCTCCAATTAATAAATGGTCAAAGGATATGAATAGAAAATTTTCAGATGAAGAAATTAAAACTATTTCTAATCATCTGAGAAAGTGCTCTAAATCACTATTGATCCTAGAAATGCAAACTAAGACAACTGTGAAATGTGGTGTTCTCTTCTTTTTTAAAATATATGATGGTTCTCTGTATGAGCAGGTTTCTTGGAGGCAACCTTAGTTTCAATTCCAAGTAATAATCACCTCAAATACTGCTATCTGATAAAATCCAAACATTTATTTTCTCCTTCCTTGGGCCCGGTTAGCTTTCTTAGAGGCCTATTTCTCTGATTGGTTCCAAGAGCTCTTGCAGCTTGTCCTTTGCCTTTGCTTTTTCAGCCTCCAGCCAGCACAAAGGTGGAAGATGGAATGAATCTGACTCTACCTCTGAGAGTGGGCCTGTGGGCTTCTGTATCTCCCAGAGTGCTCTCTGGCCCAGAGAACTTCTAGCTTATATGCTGTTCACTGAGTACACACCAATCATTATATCACTGGGAAACCATAATTTGTTGTATGATTAAATCATTGCTAAACTAGATTTAAACATTGTCTCCTCAATTCCACTTAGTACCTTGTTTCAAGTTCTGGCCCATAACATCATCTTGTAAGATCAGATCAATTATACTGGACCATGCTAAATTAGATAATTATTGTCCCTATCAACTTTAATGAGTTAACACTTTGTAAGAATTCCAACAGTGAGGTAGCACTATATACTTTTCAGATTAGCTAAGATAACAGGAAAAGAAAAGGACATATGTTGGAGAGGATGTGAGAAAACTGGGACACTGATACATTATTGGTGGAACTGTGAATGGATGCAGTCATTCTGGAGAGCAATTTGGAACTATGCTAAAAAGTTATAAAACTGTGCATACCATTTGACCCAGCAGTATTTTTAATGGTCCTATATCCAAAAGAGATCTTAAAGGAGGGAAAGGGACACACACTAGTGCAAAAATGTTTGTGGCAGCCCTTTTTGTATTAGCAAGAAACTGGAAACTGAGTGGATTCCCATCAGTTGGAGAATGTCTGAATAAGTTATATTATAAGGATGTTATAGAATATTATTCTTCTATAAGAAATGACCAGCAGGATGATTTCAGAGAGGCCTGGAGAGACTTATATGAACTGATGCTAAGTGAAATGAGCAGAACCAGGAGATCATTTTATCCAGCAATATCAATATTATACAACAATTAATTCTGATGAATGTCATTCTTTCCAATAATGAAATTATAATGTCTGGGCTAGTTTTCTGGAGGATCTCTGGATGGGCCTTGATTTTTAGGTGGAGAAGTGATGAAGGCATGACAGCTATCATCAGGCTGGTCAAAGATAAAGTCTGGAGCCTGAAGTCTCGAATCTCTTCTGTGTCTGTGTCTGAGTCTTTCAGTTCCTAGTCTTCTCAGCCATTAAATATCTCAGTATGATTACCTCACTACAACAACTGAGCATGTGCCAACTGTCCATTACATCACCATTTCACTCTAAATATATGCCAACATAAGTTATATGTTTAACTCAAGAACCATTATCCCATTAATCACACTGAGTAGATGATTAACTATAAGCACCCTGATGTCCTTGATTCAAGTGTACATTTGCAGAATTCCAGCCCTCTACAGAAATGATTGATGCTAGTTAGGATCTTGTGATGAAGAGAGTCATCTACACCCAAAGAGAGAACTGTGGGAACTGAATGTGGATCACAACATAACATTCTCACTCTTTTTGTTGTTGTTCACTTGCATTTTGTTTTCTTACTCATTTACTTTCTTTCTTTCTTTCTTTTTTTGATCTGATTCATGCAGCAGGAGAATTATATAAATATGTTTATACATATTGGGGAAAAAGAAAGTGTTCTTGTATATCATTTCTCTGACCTGCAAAAAGAATATACATTTACATGCATATATGTACACACATATACACATACATACATGTACATGTATATATACATACATATATATCTATAGCACAATTAAAGGGGTTAATAAACTTCATGAATAAGATGCTCCTCAAGTTATACTTTAAGGAAAGAGAAGGACTTTAAAATTATTTAAGATTAAGATAAGAGGGAGTGTACATGTCCAGAAAGAGAAAAAAACAAAAACAAAACATTCCCCTTTGTCTTATTCTTTTTAAGTAGTGAGATTCACGTTTATTTTTATTTTTTTAATTCTTTCAAATTTTTTTGATGATTCAACATTGAGGAAAAAGGTCATTATGGAAAATACCAGAAGTGCTAGCTCTAGTTTTATTGAATAAATCTTACTATATATATATTTTTAAATTATACTCATTTGAAAGATGTACCAATAGAGAACACTGTACATCAAGGCTATTGACCTGTTGCATAGGAAATTCCATTGTCTAAAGAAAGTAGTCCTTGCTTAAACAGAAACTTTAATTCAAATAAATAACTATCTCTTAAATACCTATGCACAAAACATTATTACTTGCATGAGGAAATTTTTATTGAATACAGCCGAGTGCCATCTCATTGAGCCAAAAGTAAAAAGGCATAGCATGAGCAGAGACGTGATCTTTTTGCCAACATTATTATTACTATTTTAAAATCACAGTCTAATCAGCTTATGTTTTAAGCAGTTTAAGATTAGCTCAGAATTAGCAATTAATTTTAGAATGTCTACAAAAACAGTCATTTGAAAATGTTGCTAATTAAAATCAAAACCATATGCATATAATTTAATAGCTTCACTGTCAGGGTGGCTTATCCCAAGTCACACTTCACCCAAAAATTATCTCCTAATATTTCTCATTTAGTGAAAATTATGAAGCATTGGTAGACATTGCTTGGCCAAATACTTAAACTATGTAACCTCATAGGATGACTCTGGTGTTGATATGAATTATCAACATAGCACCATTCTCATAATGAAATCTTCCTAAGAAGTATATAAAAAGGAACCCAATACACAGGATAGACCCATTATATCATTCCATGCTGTTTCATCAAAGTTGAATCATAGCACAGTGCCCGAAGTTTACAAGATAGTCAAGTTTGGATGAGACCCCTTGTGATTATAAAGAAGCATCACAAAAGAGCCTTTGAACCCTCCTTAGTCAAGAGAATCAGTTCAGAAACACTACAATTTAACTAAATTCTAATCAGTTCTAATCAAGATCATATATTTAGAGATGGAAGGGACTTGAGAAGCTATATATCCTAATGCCTTTATTTTCCTATTTCCAAAAGAATGTTTGGAGAGGTTAAGTAACGTGCTCAAGGTTACATAATTTGTATAAATAGAAAGGGTATGAACCCAATCTTAATGAATTCAGATTCAGTATCCCAATCAATTCAATTTAAATAAAATTCTATTTCAAGTATTATAATTTCAAATTCTATATTTAGTGGCTGCAAAAGTTATCTTATTAAATAGAAAATATACAATAATCAAATGCATGTAAAAAATGTGATGTATACCTTGTTTTCTAAATGATATAAAATCAATGAATTATTTTCAGTGTTCTGCTTTGTGTATTCTTTCTTTAGTTGTCTTCTAATCATCTAAATTTTAATTGTTCTTTTTGCCTCTCTTATTTATTTTTTATTAATGCCATTACTGAAACCGAGTTTGCTTTTTCCTTTTGATTTTTTTACTCGACTGATTATACTTTTGAAAAAACTTTTCAATTTTATATAATCAGAATTGTGCATTTTATCTTCTATCCCACATATTCTATTCTCTGCTATGTCATAGACAGTTCTCCAATCCATAATTGTGAAAGGTATTTTTTATTTCTCTTCTAATTTGTTTTTACTGTGACTTTTTATAAGTAGTTCACATATTTATTTGTTGCTTATTGCAGAACCTAGTATGAAATTTTAGCACATAAAATTTTTCTGCCAACCTACATTTCACTTTCCAGAAATTTTTGTCATTTACTGAATTTTTGTATTAATAGTTTTAAATCAATATATTTATAAAAACTATACAACTTTTTTATTTCTAAATATTCTATAGATAATAAGTTTCATTGATTGTCTTTAAATATTTCAACATTATTGTTTTTACTATATTTCATATGATTATTATAATTAATTAGTATAATTGCTTTTAAATATATTTTGGCATCCAGTACTACTAGATTCCCTTCCTTTCTAATATTCAGAAAATTATTTCCTATAAACTTGAAGATCTTTTGATTTTCCAGATAGAAATTACTTCTTCTAGGTCTCTAAAACAATGCTTTATTAGTTTAATTATGTAGTTAACTAAAAAATTTAATTTTGGAAACGTTGTTTATTATATTCATGAGATATTTTATGTCATCAAATAATAATTAACATATTGGTACTTTTTTAGTTATGATTTTTATGCCAGAAAAAATATTCTATGCTTGAATTCATATTGTTTTTGAATGTTCTTGTAGGTGAGCTTGTATTGTCCATATTCTGTTTGTATTTTGAATAGAATTTCTTTTTTATTTTTTTGTGGGGTTTTATTGCTAAGACATGCAATTGCTTATGAGTTGTATTGATATATTTTGTGTCTTGCTATGTAATAATAGTAATGTAATATAATGATTGATGTTCCACTTAATTCTAGCCAACTGTTTATCCTTTATTTAAAACATGATAGCTTATAGGAAAATATGTTTAATTTTTCTTCTCTTCACCTATACTAGTTCATTATTATTTTCTTATCTTATTAATATTGCTACATTAAAACTAATGGTAAAAACCAGATTAATCTTCATTACATATAATTCTGGTTTTAAATTTCAGGTAAAATCTAATTATTAAAGAAAATGCAAATCATAGATAAGGTCTCTATGATAATGTTTTTAAAATACCAAATTTGTTGTATTTCATTTAAAATTATTTCTATATCTATTTACAGAATAATGCAATTTTGCTTATTTTTGTTATCAATTGAGTCTTTTATATTAATTTTTTTTCCTAATAGTAAGTAAACTTTTTATTCCTGGCATAAATCTCAATTTTAAAAAAAATATTTTGTGAATTCCCTGCAGCCCTTTTGCTAATTTTAGTTGAATCTTAACATTAATAGTCATCAGTGGTTTTATTCTAATGTTTTCTCTATTTATTGGTATATTCTTGGCTTATGAATCAAGAAACTATTCGCATCTTAGACAGAGTTGGGTTGGATCTCTTATTTTTCTATTTATTTTGATTTTCTGTTGCTATAAACAATGTAAAACCATCTTATCTCAAGGTATTTTTGGGGGTGGTGTGGAGAAGTAGAGTTGGAGGGAGAAGTCAATTTGTGGTTTCTCTTTACTTTCCTTCAAATATTTATATATTCTTTTAAATTTTGCTAACCTGAATATTTCTCTTTTGTATAGATTTATTATTTATGTTGTTTAAATTTTAGTTTTCATATACTGGGTAATATAGTGATTTTTTATCTTTTTTTGGATCATATATTAATCTATTTTTTTATTATACCTTTTTATATACAAGATATATGCATAGGTAATTTTTTGGCATTAACAGTTACAAATCCTTTTGTTTCAACTTTTTCCCTCCTTCCCTCCATCCCTTCCCCCAGATGGCAGGTTGACCAATACATGTTAAATATGTTAAAGTATAAGTTAAATATCATATATGTATACATGTCCAAACAGTTAATTAGCTATATAAAAAGAGTCAGACTTTGAAATAGTGTACAATTAGCCTGTGAAGGAAATCAAAAATGGAGGCAGACAAAAATAGAGGGATTGGGAATTCTATGTAGTGGTTCATAGTCATCTCCCAGAGTTCTTTTGCTGGATGTAGCTGGTTCAGTTCATTACTGCTCTATTGGAACTAATTTGATTCATCTCATTGCTGAAGATGGCTAGGTCCATCAGAATTGATCATCATATAGTATTATTATTGAAATATATAATGATCTTCTGGTTCTGCTCATTTCACTCAGCATCAGTTCATGTAAGTCTCTCCAGGCCATTCTGAAATCATCCTGCTGGTCATTTCTTACAGAACAATAATATTCCATAATATTCATATGCCACAATTTATTCAGCCATTCTCCAATTGATGGGCATCCACTCAGTTTCCAGTTTGTGGCCACTACAAAGAGGGCTGCCACAAACATTCTTGTGCATACAGGTCCCTTACCCTTCTTTAAAATCTCTTTGGGATATAAGCCCAGTAGTAACATTGCTGGGTCAAAGGTTATCCACAGTTTGATAGCTTTTTGAGCATAGTTCCAAATTGTTCTCCAGAATGGCTGGATGTATTCACAATTCCACCAACAATGTATCAGTGTCCCAGTTTCCCCACAAACCCTCCAGCATTACAGATTATCTTTCCCTGTTATTCTAGCCAATCTGATAGGTGTGTAATGGTATCTCAGAGTTGTCTTAATTTGCATTTCTCTGATTAATAATGACTTGGAGTATCTTTTCACTTGGCTAGAAATAGTTTTCAGTTTCTTCATCTGAGAATTGTTTGTTCATATCCTTTGACCATTTATCAATTGCAGAATGGCTTGATTTCTTATAAATTAGAGTCAATTCTCTAAATATTTTAGAAATGAGGCCTCCATCAGAACCTTTGACTATAAAAATGTTTTCCAATTTTATTGCTTCCCTTCTAATCTCATCTATATTAGTTTTGTTTGAACAAAAAGCTTTTTAATTTAATATAATCAAAATTTTCTATTTTGTGATCAATAATGATCTCTAGTTCTTCTTTGGTCACAAATTCCTTCCTCCTCCACAAGTCTGAAAGTTAAACTATCTTATGTTCCTCTAATTTATTTATAATCTCCTTTATGCCTACGTCATGAACGAATTTTGATCTTATCTTGGTGTATGGTGTTAAGTGTGGGTCAATGCCTAGTTTCTGCATACTAATTTCCAATTGTCCCAGCAATTACTGTCAAACAATGACTTCTTCTCCCAAAAGCTGGGGTCTTTGGGTTTATCAAACAAAAGATTATTAAAGTTATTGGCTGTTTTGTCCTTTGAACCTAACCTATTCCACTGATCAACTAGTCTATTTCTTAGCCAATACCAAATGGTTTTGGTAACTACTGCTTTATAATATAATTTTAGATGTGGTATAGCTAAGCCACCTTTATTTGATTTTTTTTCATTAATTCCTTTGAAATTCTTGACCTTTTGTTTTTCCACATGAACTTTGTTGTTATTTTTTCTAGGTTATTAAAATAGTTTTTTGGGAATCTGATTGGTATAGCGCTAAATAAATAAATTAGTTTAGGTAGTATTGTCATCTTTATTATATTTGCTTGCCTATTGCAAGAGCATTTAATATTTTTCCAATTGGTTAGATCTGATTTTGTGTAGAAAGAGTTTTGTAGTTTTGCTCATATAGTTTCTGATTTTCCCTTGGCAGATAGATTCCTAAATATTTTATACTGTCAGTAGTTACTTTAAATGGAATTTATCTTTGTAACACTAACTGTTGGACTTTGTTAGTGATTTATAAGAATGCTGATGATTTATGTGGGTTTATTTTGTATCCTGCAACTTCGCTAAAGCTGTGGATTATTTCTAATAATTTTTTAGTAGAATCTCTGGGGTTCTCTAAGTATACCATCATATCATCAGCAAAGAGTAATAATTTGGTTTCCTCATTGCCTACTCTAATTCCTTTCATCTTTTTCTCAACTCTTATTGACAAAACTAGCATTTCTAATACAATATTGAATAGTAATGGTGATAGTGGGCAACCTTGTTTCACTTCTGATCTTATTAGGAATGGTTGCAGTTTTTCCCCATTACATATGATGCTTATTGATGGTTTTAAATAGATGCTGCTGATTATTTTAAGGAGAAGTCCATTTATTCCTATACTCTCAAGTGTTTTTTAATAGGAATGGATGTTGGATTTTATCAAATGCTTTTTCTGCATCTATTGAGATGATCATATGGTTTTTGTTAATTTGGTTATTAATATAGTCAATTATACTAGTTTTCCTAATATTGAACCAGCCCTGCATTCCTGGTATAAATCCTACTTGATCATGGTGTATTGTCCTGGGGGTGATTTTCTGTAGTCTTTTTGAAAATATCTTATTTAAGATTTTAGCATCAGTATTCTTTAGGGAGATTGGTCTATAATCTTTCTCTGTTGAAAACAGAGATACTTATCTGGTTTAGGTATCAGTACCATATCTGTGTCAGAAAAGGAATTTGGTAGGACTCCTTCATTCCCTATTGTTTCAAATAGTTTATATAGCATTGGGCCTAATTGTTCTTTAAATGTTTGGAAGAATTCACATGTAAATCCATCTGGTCTGGGGAATTTTTTCTTAGGGAGTTGTTAATAACTTGTTCTATTTCTTTTCCTGAAACGGGACTATTTAAGCAATTTACTTCCTCCTCTGTTAGTCTGGGAAGCCTATATTTTTGGAGGTAGTCATCCATTTCACTTAAGTTATCAAATTTATTGGCTTAAAGTTGGGCAAAGTAACTCCTTATTATTGCTCTAATTTCCTCTTCATTGGTGGAATGTTCCCCCCTTTCATTTTTAAGACTAACAATTTGATTTTCCTCTTTCCTTTTTGTAATCAGATTTACCAAAGGTTTATCTATTTTATTGGTTTTTTCATAAAACCAACTCTTAGTTTTATTTATTAATTCAATAGTTTTTTAACTTTCAATATTATTAATTTCTCCTTTTAATTTTAGAATTTCAAGCTTAGTATTTGATTGGGGCTTTTTAATTTGGTCTTTTTCTAGCTTTTTTAGTTGCAGGCCCAATTCATTGATCTTCTCTTTCTCTATTTTATTCAAGTAAGCCTCTAAGGATATAAAATTTCCTCTAATTACTGCTTTGGCTGCATCCCACAAATTTTGTTATGCTGTCTCATCGTTGTCATTATCTTGAGTGAAATTATTAGTTGTTTCTATAATTTTCTGTTTCATCCAATCATTCTTTAAGATGAGATTATTTAGTTTCCAATTACTTTTTTGTCTATTTACCCCTAACTTTTGTTGAATGTAGGTTTTATTGCATCATGATCTGAGAAGAAAGCATTTACTATTTCTGCCTTCCTGCATTTAATTTTGAGGTCTTTATGTCCTAATATGTGGTCAGTTTTTGTGTAGGTTCCATGAACTGCTGAGAAGAAAGTATATTCCTTTATGTCTCCATTCAGTTTTCTCCAAAGGTCTATCATACCTAATTTTTCTAATATTCTACTTATCTCTTTAATTTCTTTCTTATTTGTTTTGTGGTTTGATTTGTCTAATTCTGAGAGTACAAGGTTGAGATCTCCCACTATGACAGTTTTGCTGTCTATTTCTTCTTGCAACTCTCTTAACTTCTCCTTTAGGAAGTTAGATGCTATACCATTTGGTGCATATATGTTTAGTATTGATATTGCTTCATTGTCTATATTACCCTTTAGCAAGATATAGTTTCCTTCCTTATCTCTTTTAATTAGATCAGTTTTTGCTTTTGCTTAATCTGAGATCAGGATGACTATCCCTGTTTTTTTTTTTTTTTTTTTTTTACTTCACCTGAAGCATAATAGTTTCTGGTCCAGCGTTTTACCTTTACTCTGTATGTATCTCCCTGCTTTAAATGTGTTTCCTGTAAACAACATATTGTAGGGTTCTGACTTTTGATCCAGTCTGCTATCCGTCTCCACTTTATGGGAGAGTTCATCCCATTCACATTTATAGTTAAAATGACTAATTCTATATTTTCTGACATCTTATCCCCAGATTATGCTTTTCTTTTACTTGCCCTCCCAACCCTCTTTCCCAATTTTAAACTTAATGTGCCCCACTTGTATCATACTGCTCACCCTCTTTAGAATCCCTTCCTCCCCCCTTTGAATCACTTCCCCTTTATTGTACCCTTCCCTTATTACTCTTTTCCTTTTCCCTTTTCCTCTCTCCCTTCTTAATGAGGTGAGAGAAGATTTTCTGTAAAACAAGCATGTCAGTTATTTTCTCTTTGAGCCAACGCAGATGAGAGTAAGATTCACACAATATTCCCCCGCCCCCATCCCACCCCGAGTTCCCTCAGATATGATAAGTTTCCTTTGCCTCTTTGTGGGATGTAGTTTCCCTATTTTTATCCCCTTTTTCCCCCTTTTCTGACATTATGCCTTTTCCATAACTACTTCACTGTTTTATGTTATATTAGTAAAATCAAATTATACATGTAGTCTTTTTGTATATCCACAACAGAAATACAATTCTCAAGAGTTCCTTTTACCTTTTCTGCTTCTCTTGAGTTCTATGGTTGGAAAATCAAAAAAAAATTTTTTTTTTTGTTTACTTCTTGTTTTTTCCTTTGAAACAAATGGAATTCATCTGTTTCATTAAATGTCCATCTTCTTTCCTGGAAGAAAATTCTCAGCTTAGCTGGGTAGTTTATTCTTGGCTGCCTTCCAAGTTCTTTTGCCTTTCAGAATATCAGATTTCAGGCTCTTCGATCCTTTAATGTGGAGGCAACCAGTTCTTAGGTGATCCTTATTGTGGCACCTCAGTATTTGAATTTTTTTTTTTCTGGCTGCTTGTAAAATTTTTTCCTTAATCTGATAGTTCTGAAATTTGGCCACAATATTCCTTGGAGTTTTTATTTTAGGGTCTTTTTCAGAAGGTGTTCGATGAATTCTTTCAATGACTATTTTGCCTTCTGATTCTATTACCTCTGGACAATCTCTTTAATGATTTCCTGTAAAATACTATCTAGGTTCTTTTTTTCATCATAATTTTCGGAAAGTCCAATAATCCTCAGATTATCTCTCCTAGATCTATTCTCCAGGTCTGTCATTTTTCCAAGTAGATATTTCATGTTTTTTTTTTTTTCCAATTTATCTTTTTATTTATTTATTTATTTTTTTGGTTTTGCTTGACTGATTCTTGCTGTCTCAATGAATCATTGGTTTCTAATTGTTCAGTTCTGATTTTTAATGTCTTATTTTCTTCATTAGCTTTTTTTACTTCTTTTTGTATATGTCCAATTGAGTTTTCAAATGAATTGTTTTGCTCCATGAAATATTTTTCCATTTCACTAATTTTTTTTAGTGAATTATTTTCTTTTTCCAATTCAGAAATCCTACTTTCTTGTGAATTTTTTGTCTTTTCCAATTCATAAATCCTACTTTCTAGTGAATTCTTTATCTTTTCCAATTCATAATTCTTATTTTCCTGAACTTTTTTTTACTTTTTCCAATTCAAATTTTGTTTCCCTGCACTTCCTGGGAATTTTTTACCTTTTCCAATTCATATTTCAGCAAGTTGTTACTTTCTTGCAAAGCTTCTTTTTCCTTTCCCCATTTTTCTTCTAACTCTCTTTTGAGACTTTTAATGGTCTCTTCTAGGAGAGCGTTATGTAAAAGGGGATAGGCAACATTCCCCTTTGGAATATTGTTTGGAGACTGTTTGCTATTAGTCTCCTTGGGGTTGCAAACGTGCTCTTTTTCTTTATAGAAGCTATCAATCGTTCTTTAATTTTTTTACTCATTTTTTAAAACCTTTAGGGTCTGCCTTCAGGGCAAGCAGGTTACCAGTTTCCTCTGCAAAGCAGGGAAAGATGTAAGCAGGCTTTGTGCTCTGGGCAAAAGTACCCCCTCCCCCAACCAGAAGTGATTCAGCATGGCTGAGCTACAGAAGTGCCCAGTGGACAACCTCACTGTGTGGTTTAGCAACTGCCCTAAGGCTAGAGACTAAGCAGTGAAAGTGTCACTACCCCAGGCCAAAGCCCACCTTGCTAGGCTGTGGGTATTAGCAGCTGACCAACCAATAACCCCACTCAAACCAGAAGTGTCTCTGCCCCAAAGCAAATCACTTTGCAAAAGTTCTATTGCCCCAGGCTGAGCCCCACACTGTGCTGATTTGAGGCTGCTCCAAGCTGTGCCCCCCTCCTGTTGGAATCCTTACTAACTGCTAAGTAATTAGAGTTGATCTAATCTTACAAGAAGTTGTTTTGGCCAGAACCTGAAACAAGGTACTAAGTAGAACTAATTAAGACAAGGCTTGTGTTCACACCTTTACTCATTGGAGTCCACAAGTATGCTAGCTTCACAAAGTACACTTTCTACACCTCCCTTAAAGCTCATTGGGCCAGAGAGCACTATGGGAGAAAAACCATAATCCCATTCTCTCAGAAGAGGCAGATAAAAGGCCAGCGATGAGGGATCTATGGCAGAATACATTTTTTCCTCTTGGCTGGCTGATCGCGCTGGACTCGAGAGGAACGACTCTGGTGCAGAGAACACTTTGACGGATTTCAGTGGAGCTATGCCAGAAGCCCTCTCTCCGCGGCAAGTTAGTGGCTGGGCTCCCCAGAAGGAGATAAGAGAGACCTTCCATCTCTGTCTTGGTTGGAGGCAGAAGAAAGCAGAGGCAGAGGCTGAAGGACAGAACCTTTGGATTTGGAGACATCCGAAGGGCTCTAAGCCTCTAAACCGGCTGTGCTTTGAGAAGAACAAACTCCAACATTTGAATTCAAACACCCTCCCATGCAGGTTCGCAACTGCCCTAAGGAGAAGTCCCATACTGATGGTTGGGGCTGTAAGATTGTGCTGAGATCTGTGCTGTCACTTCTAGTTGGTTTTGGGTGGGTAAAGCCAGATCCTGTTAGGATCTGGTGTTTTTTTTTTTTTAGAGTGGCTTTGAATTCTCTATTGATCTACTGTTTTATAAAATAGGGCAGAGAAATCAGTCTATGCTGTTGTCTCTGTAAATTTTCTAACCACAGAGATCACTCCAGCCTTCTGCACAATATGCTTGTCTCTAGTTCTCTCCCTGCTTGCACTGATCTTCTCCCCGACCCCTCTGGACAAACATTTTCTGATGAAATTCCAGATTATCTTCAGCTGCTGAGTTGTTGTATTTCAAATCTTTGTGGGTTTTACCAGTCAATCACTATTTTTGAGGATGAATTAAATGTTGATCTTGAGGGTATGGGAGAGCCTAGAAAGTAAAGTGTGCCTTCTCAGCCATCTTGGCTCCGCCCCTTCATCATAAAACTTAAAAAGAGATTTATAAGGGGGCATTTCTTTATATGTTTCTATTAGCATTTAAATTCTTCTTTACTGCCAATTTCCTTCCAATTTTTCACATTTTTTTTCCAAGTATCTCTTTACTCTGAAGTCTACATAACAAGGCATTTCTTGCAAAAATGAATAATTTTGGTTATATTAAGTTAAAAAGTACCAAAACCTCAAAGCATTTCTTAAGCTCTGATCTTTTTATCAAGAATACTAGTCAATACTATATTTTTAAAAATATTTTTAAAAGTTGTAAAAAGTTTTTATTTTTCAAAATACATGCAAACATAGTTTTCAACATTCACCCTGACAAAACCTTATGTTTCAAAGTTTTCTTTCTCCTTCTGTAAAAGAAAAATCAGATCAAAAAGAAAAAAAAAATGAGAGAGGAAAAAAAAGTAAGTAAACAACATCAAAATTAAAATATTATGTTGTTATCCAAATTCAGATCCCATAATCCTCTCTCTTTAATCCTCTGTTTCTTTAAGGACACTACATTCCATGATGAGATTTATGTTTGAATTTATCTCATCCTTTAGGGAAACAGGAGGGAAAAGAAGAAAGAAACGAGGGAGGTTGATAGAATGGTGGGCAGAAGTAAGAGGGGAAAGAGTTTAAAAAGAAGAATCCTTATAAAAGGGAAGCTGGACTAAAGGAGGCTACGGATCAGAAGTAAAACTCCTGTTAAGGTCGGAAGGATAAAAGCACAGAGAAAAGTATAAATGAGGAAACCTTGGATGAAGGGAAATACAAAGTTCTTAATCTTAACTGTTGATATAAATGGGCAGAACTCTCCAGGAAATAGAAGCAATTATCAAAATGGATGAAAAGTCTGAATCCTACAATACATTGCTTACAAGAAACACATTTGAAGCAGAGACACACATACTGTAAAGTAAAAGACTGGAGCAGAATATATTATGCTTCAGCTTAAGTTAAAAAGCAGAGCTAGTGATCCTGATCTCAGACAAAGGAAAAATTTGAAAAATAGATCTAATTAAAAGAGATAATAAAGAAAATTACATTTTTCTTAAGAGTACTATAGAATTTGAAGTAATATCAGTGCTAAATAAATTCCAAGTGGCATAATAGAAGAAGTTAAATAAGTTGCAAGAAGAAAGAGACAGAAAAACTATACTATGGGGGATCTCCAACCTCCCTCTCTCAGAACTATATAAATCTAAACACAAAGAAAAGTTAGGTATGATTGATCTCTGGAGAAAATTGAATGGAAATAAAAAGGAATATATCTTTTTCTCAGGAGTACATAGTACTTACACAAAAACTGGCCATGCATTAGGGAATTACAATCAAATGCAGAAAGACAATAATATTAAATACATTCTTTTCAGATAATGATTCAATAAAAATTACACATAATTAAATGTTGTGGGAAAATTGACCACAAATTAATTGGAAATTAAATAATATAATACCAAAGAATAAATGGCTGAAACAACAAATCAATGAAATAGTCATTTCATTCAAGAGAATGGCAATAATGAGACAACATACCAAAATGGGATGCAGAGTAGTTTTTAGAGAGAGGAGATCAATGAATAAGTCATGAAAATTAAAAGCCTAGAAAGAGAACAAGTTAAGAACCCATCATTAAATAACAAGTTAGAAATTCTGGAAATCAGAGAGGAAATAAAATTGAAAGTTATAAAACTATTGAACTTATAAAACTAAGAGTTGGTTTTATGAACAAACACAACAAAATAGATAAGACTTTGGTTAATTTGATTTTAAGAAAGGAAAACAAATTACTAGTATCTAAAATGAAAAAGGTGAACTTATTACTAGTGAAGAAGAAATTAGAGCAATAATTAAGAGCTATTTTGTTCAACTCTATGTCAATCAATTTGATAATTTAAGTGAAATGAATGAATACTTAAAAAATATAAATTGCTCAGAATAATAGAGGAAGAAATAAATAACTTAAATAGTTCCATTTTAGAAAAATAAATTGAACAAGCTATTAATCAACTCCCTGGGGAGAGGGAGGGTGACCTCCAAGACCAGATGGATTTACATGTGAATTTTACCAAACATTTAAAGAAGAATGAACTCCAATACTATACAAATTATTTGGAAAAATAGAAAAAGGAGTCCTACCACATTCCTTTTATGACATTGATATGGTACTGATACCTAAATCAAGGAGTGTCAAAACAGAGAAATAAAATTATAGACCAATTTCCCTAGTGAATATTAATGCCAAAATCTTAAATAAAATAAAAGCAAAGAGAATACAACTAGTTATCACCAGAATAATTCACCATGACCAAATAGGATTTATACCAGGAATGCAAGGCTGGTCCAATATCAAAAATAATTAGGAACTATTTTCTCAATTATATGTCAATAAATCTTACATTCCAAAGCTCTGGGAACCAAGGAGAGAGGTAGACCTCTAAGAAAGCTAATCAGGCTGCAGGAAAGGAGACAAGATTTGGAAAGAGACAATAAACGATTTGGACTTTAACATCTGGCTACATTTCAGGTGATTACTGAACTGAAAGGAAGGTTGATCCCAAAAGCCCCCCAAGAAACTTGCTCCCAGAGAATATTACATTTTAGAGAAGAATATTACACAGGTAGTTGGGCAAAATTGCTCCTAATTATTGCTTTAATTATTATAGTTATGATTAACAGCTCTATATTTTCCCCCATCCTATTTTCTCCCCCATGTATAATTTTTTCTTCTCTTTCCATCCTGTGAATACTTACTACTCTTTTATTTCTAACCCACTCTGCCCTCAACTGATCATCCCTTCTATCATCCCTCCTCTCTTTCCTTATTCCTTTCTCCTAGTGATTTTCCCTCCCTTTTATTCAATTCCCTCCTTTTTTCATTTTTCTCCTCCTACTTTCTTATAGGATAACATTAATTTTTATATACAAATGAATGAACATTTTTTTCTCTTTGAGACACAACTGGAGACTTCCGGGGGCGGAGCCAAGATGGCAGAGAAGGCACACATGACTCTCTAAGATCCTCTCATTCCCCTCATAACCAACTATTTAATTCAGCCTCAAAAATAGCTCTTCACTGCTTAAATTCATGAAGATTAGAAGCACTACAACTTACCAGCCAAAGTCAATCTGGAAGATCGCCAGGAAAGGTTTGTCCTGAGGGGCCAGGAACAGACTAGCACAGGCAACAAGAGACAGAGAAGACCAGGAATGGGAGTGAAGTTATCTCTGTGGCTAGAGAAGTTATAGAGATGACTCTGCTATAGGCTAACTGCTCTGCCTTGACTACAAAGCAGTAAACTGGCAGAGAAATTAAAGCCTAAAACAGAGGGTACTCTAAAAAACACCAGAACCTAATGAGCTCTGGCTGTAACCCCTCAAACCTGGAAGTGACTCAGGCAGACTTTAACGCAGCCCTACAGCCATATCCCACAGTTTGGAGCTTTTGTGGGGGGCAGTTACTAATCTGCAGGGCAGCCTCTAATGGGCACAGTGTGGGGCTTGGCCTGGGGCAATAGAACTTCCCCAGCAGACTGTGCTTCCCAGGCAGACACTTCCCATCCCTGCAAATCCATTCACTGCTCAGCTCTAACACCCACAGCCCCAGGGCAGGCTTTGGCTTGGGATAGTGAAACTCATTGCTCAGCGTCTAGCCCCAGGGCAGTCGTTATCTCACACAGCAGGGGTTCTTTGCAGGGCACTTTCCCAGCTCAGCCCTGCAGGCCTGAGTAACTTCTGGATGGGGAACTCTTTCCCAGAGCACTCCAGTACCTCGATGCTTTTTGTAGCCGGCTGGCAGGACAGCTACCGGTCCATACACCTTTCACTGCTCTGCAGAAGAAGCTGGTAACCTCCTGGCTTTGAAGGCAGACCTTACAGGCTTTAACAAAATGAGTAAAAAAAATCAAAAGAATGATTAATAGTTTCTATATAGAAAGAGAACAGCTTTTCAACTCTGAAAAGACTAATAGCAGACACTCTCCAGACAACTGTTGGTCTCCTATACAAAAAGGCTCTCCTAGAAGAGACTATTAAAAACCTTAAAAGAGAGCTAGAAGAAAAATGGGAAAAGGAAAGAGAAGCTAGGCAAGAGAGCAACAACTTCCTAAAATGTGAATTAGAAAAAATAAAAAAATTCCCAAGAAATGCAGGGAAACAGAATTTGCGAATTGGAAAAAGAAAATAACTCACTAAAAAAAAAAAAAATAGTGAAATGGAAAAAAAATTCCATAGCGCAAAACAACTCAATTGGACATATACAAAAAATAAGTAAAAAAATCTAATGAAGAAAATAACTCACTAAAAATCAGAACTGAACAAATAGAAATCACTGATTCATTGAGACATCAAGAATCAATCAAGCAAAACCAAAAAAATGAAAGATTGGGGGAAAATGTCAAATATTTACTTGGAAAAACAACAGACCTGGAAAATAGATCTAGGAGAGATAACCTGAGGATCATTGGACTACTCAAAAATTATGATGAAAAAAAGAGCCTAGGTACTATTTTACAGGAAATCATCAAAGAGAACTGCCCAGAAGTAATAGAACTGGAAGGGAAAATAAACATTGAGACACAGCTGATGAGATTAAGCTCCAGGTAATAGCTCCAGGTAATAATCACTTCCTTCCCTTCTTTTCCTATATTACAAGAGGTCTTTTGTATTTCTTCATGTGACCACATTTACCCCATTTTACTTCTTCTTTCCTCTTCTCCCTATACAATCTTTTTTCCACTCCTAATTTTTTTTCTTTAATATCATTATATCAGAGGAAATTTACACCTAATCCCCCTGTTTAAGTTTGCCCTCTCTTACTTACCTAAGAAAAAATAAAATTCTCAAGAGATACAAGTATAATTTTTCCATCTAGAGTTGTAACACATCTCTGTGTTTGAAGATTGAATTTTCTATCTAGTTCTGATTTTTTCAATATAAATTATCCAAAGTCCTTGAGAGATAGAAGAAAAATTGGGAAGAAACTTGAAAGTGGTGCAAAAGGAAATGCGAATAGTTAATGAAGAGAAGAATACTTTATAAAGCAAATTTGACTAAATGGGAAATGAGGTATAAAAGCTCATTAAGGAAAATAATTCCTTGAAAATTAGAATTGAGCAAATGGAAACTCATGACTTCATGACTTACATTGCAGGAACAGAGCTTGATCTTAAAAGTCACAGTATAGGAAGAGAAAATGAAAGAAAATGAGAAAGAAACAGCAAAGCACCTTAACCATAGAAAGTTACTAGGGTGACAGGGAAGACCAAAACACCAATTTGGAAGCAAGCAAAACGCACACATGGAAAATATCAAAGGGTGATCTAAATTGGTCTCAAGCACAAAGAAGCTTCTTGTAAGTACTCACAAAAGATTTTGAAAAAACAAGTAGAGGTGGTAGAAGAAAAACTGGAAAAAGAAACAAGAGGTATGTAAAAGAAAGTTGACAGTTTGGGAAGGAAAGGAAAACAATTGAAGAAAACTAATTCCTTAAATGCAATTAGCCAAATGCAAAAAAAAAAAAAATCCACTAAAGAAATCAATTAAAAATATAATTATTTAAATGGCAAAAAAAAAAAATTAAACAAATGAAATCCATTGGGAAAAATCATGAAAAGTAGAATTAAAAATTAAATAGAAAATAACTAAAATCTAACTAAAGAAAATCATACATTATCAAGTAGACTTGACAAATGGAAGTTAATAACACTAAAAGAAATAAAAAATCACTTAAACCAATGGAAGAAAATGTAAAATACCCATATTCCTTCCTTATCTCCTTTAATTGGAATGATATTTGCTTTTTCTTTACCTGAGATTAGAATTGTTATCCTGACTTTTTTTTTTTTTTTTTTTTTTTTTGGCTGAAACATATTAAATTCAGATACAGTCTTTTATCCTTACTCTTTATGTGTCTATTTGAAATAAGTTTCTTAAAACAAGCTATCTTAGGATTCTTTTTTAAAATCTAATCTGCTATACATTTCAATTTTATGGGAGAGTTCATCCCATTCAAATTCACAGTTATGATTACCAGGTGTGTATTTCCCTCCATACTCTTTTCTCTCTTGTACATGGTTCATTCTCTCTCTCTCTCTCTCTCTTCTCTCTCTCTCTCTCTCTCTCCCTGTCCTTCTTTAGTAGTAGTAGTAGAAGACTAATTTGTTAAATTGTCTCTCCTTGATCTATTTTTCAGGTCAGCTTTTATTCTAGTGAACGTTCTGAAAACCATGACCAAAAAAAAAAAAACTTTGATAGCAACTTCCCTGATACACTACTACTGGAGGGCCAAATAGACATTGACAGAATCCATCAAAATCCATCAATCACTCTTAGAAAGAAATTCTACAAAGAAAAACCCAAGAAACTTTGTTGCAAAACTCCAGAAGTATAATTAAAAAAAAAAAAATACTGCAAGCTGCCTGGGGGAAAAAAATCTAACATCATGGAGCAACAGTCAGGATTATGTAAAATTTGGAAGCTTCTACAATAAAGGATCAGATAAACTGGTATATCATATTCTGGAAGGCAAAGAACCTGGGATTATGACTTCAATGAAGTAAAGGACCTTGGAGTGAAGGATGCATTGTCATAAGCTTCTGTGGGTTTAATCCAATCACTAGCATTCTTTTCTGTCCTGGAATTGTAAAGAGTTTCACCCTCCACTGTGGCTGTAAATTCTCATGTGTTAAAGCTACAGAATCTTTGCTTAATGCTAGTAAAGAGATCTCCTATATGTTGAGGACTCTGAAATTTGCTGCTGCCACTGCAGCCCAAATCTGCTCCTGGTTTGCTGGTTTCCCGTGGTCATCTCATTTTGCTGATTAATTTTTCCTCCTAAACTTCCAAGTCATCATTGGTATTTATGAGATTGAGAATGCTATAAATAGCTGGCACTACTACTTATTCAGAGCCCCTAATTCTGTCAATGCTTTTCTGGCACTCTGGCCAGAACCAAGCTGGCACAGTCTATGCTGGACTCCCATGCACTGATCTTCTTACCAACCTTTTAAATTGTCTTTGGCTGAAAGATTATTCCACTGTGAATTTGTGTATATGTGCAAGTGTGTGTGTGTGTGTGTGTGTGTGTATGTGTGTATTCTGACACTCTAAAATTTCTTTGGAATCATTATTTAAAGGAATTTGGAGGGGTTTGCCAGAGATCTCAGAGTTCTTCTATTTATTCCTCAAACTTGTCTCTTTCTCTTCCAAGCCTCATTATTTTCACACACATACACACAAAATATGCTCCTTGAGAAAAGGGAGTATTTTGTGTTTTGACATTTCTTTGTATCCTGAGAAAAAACAGATTCCTTATGAATAATTATTTTTAGTAGATTAACCTATTTGTCTCCACAAGATAATCTGTTTTAAGTTTGTAAAGAGATATCACTTATATCTATGAAATATTTTTTGTCTATCATATAATCAGGAAAAGCACTGAAGGAGTATTTGCTTAACAAAACCAAGAATTTTTTTTTATTATAGCTTTTTATTGACAGAACATATGTATGGGTAATTTTTACAACATTGTCCCTTGCTTTCACTTCTGTTCCAACTTTTCCCTTCCCTCCCTCCACCACCTCCCTAGATGGCAGGTAGTCTCATACATGTTAAACATGCTAAAGTATATCCTAGATACAATATATGTGTGCAGATCTGTACAGTTCTCTTGTTGCACTAGAAAAACCTGGGAAGAAAAACAATTCAAGTAATCCACATTCATTTCCCAGTGTTCCTTCTCTGGGTGTAGCTGATTTTGTCCATCACTGATCAATTGGAACTGAATTAGATCTTCTCTTTGTCGAATATATCCATTTCCATCAGAATACATCCTCATAGAGTATTGTTGTTGAAGTGTATAATGATCTCCTGGTTCTGCTCATTTCACTCAGCATCAGTTCATGTATGTCTCTTTAAGCCTCTCTGTATTCATCCTGCTGGTCATTTCTTGCAGAACAATAATATTCCATAATATTCATGTACCACAATTTACCCAACCATTCTCCAATTGATGGGCATCCATTCATTTTACAGTTTCTAGCCACTACAAAAAGGGCTGCCACAAACATTTTAGCACATATATGTCCTTTTCCCTTCTTAAATATCTCTTTGGGATATAAGACCAATAGTAATACTGCTGGATCAAAGGGTATGCACAGTTTAATAAGTTTTTGAGCATAGTTCCAAATTGCTCTCCAGAATTGTTGGCTCCATTCACAACTCTATCAACAATATATCAGTGTCCCATTTTCCCACGTCCCCTCCAACATTCATCATTATCCTTCCTTGCCATCTTAGCCAATCTGACAGGTGTGTAGTGGTATCTCAGAGTTGTCTTAATTTGTATTTCTTTGATAAGGAGTGATTTGGAACACCCTTTCATATAAGTAGAAATAGTTTCAATTTCATCATCTGAAAATTGTTCATATCCTTTGACCATTTATCAATTGAAGAATAGTTTGATTTCTTATAATTTAGAGTCAATTCTCTATATATTTTGGAAATGAAGCCTTTATCAGAACCTTTAGCTGTAAAAATGTTTCCTGGTTTATTGCTTCCCTTCTAATCTTGTTTGCATTAGTTTTGTTTGAACAAAAAGCTTTTTAATTTAATATAATCAAAATTTTCTATTTTGTGATCAATAATGATCTCTAGTTCTTCTTTGGTCACAAATTCCTTCCTCCTCCACAAGTCTGAAAGTTAAACTATCCTATGTTCCTCTAATTTATTTATAATCTCCTTTATGCCTACATCATGAACGAATTTTGATCTTATCTTGGTGTATGGTGTTAAGTGTGGGTCCATACCTAGTTTCTGCCATACTAATTTCCTGTTTTCCCAGCAGTTTTTGTCAAATAGTGAATTCTTATCCCAAGAATTGGGATTTTTGAGTTTATCAAACCCTAGCTTACTATAGTTATTGACTATTTTGTCCTGTAAACCTAACCTATTCCATTGAACAACTAGTCTATTTCTTAGCCAACACCAAATGATTTTGGTGACTGCTGCTTTATAATATAGATTTAGATGGTACAGTGAGGCTGCCTTCATTTGATTTTTTTTTTTCATTAGTTGATTTAAAATTCTTGTCTTTTTGTTCTTCCATATGAATTTTGTTGTTATTTTTCTAGGTCATTAAAATAGTTTCTTGGAGTCTGATTGGTATAGCAGTAAATAAATAGATTAGTTTAAGTAATATCGTCATCTTTATTATATTTGCTCGGCCGATCCAAAAGCACTTAATATTTTTCCAATTATTCAAATCTGACTTTATTTGTGTGGAAAGTGTTTTGTAATTTTGTTCATATACTTCCCGACTTTCCTTTGGTAGATAGATTCCCAAATATTTTATGCTGTTGACAGTTATTTTTGAATGGAATTTCTCTTTTTATCTCTTGCTGTTGGGTTTTGTTGGTGATATATAAAAATGCTGAGGATTTATGTGGATTTATTTTGTGTCCTGCAACTTTGCTGAAGTTGTGAATTATTTCTAATAGCTTTTTAGTAGAATCTCTGGGGTTCTCTAAGTATATCATCACATCATCTGCAAATAATGATGATTTGCTTTCCTCATTACCTACTCTAATTCCTTTAATCTCTTTCTCAACTCTTATTGCTGAAGCTAGCATTTCTAATACAATATTGAATAGTAATGGTGATAGTGGGCAACTTTGTTTCACTCCTGATCTTATTGGGAA
The DNA here is from genome assembly GCF_016432865.1 of Antechinus flavipes. Lineage (NCBI taxonomy): Eukaryota > Metazoa > Chordata > Mammalia > Dasyuromorphia > Dasyuridae > Antechinus > Antechinus flavipes. The sequence continues at coordinate 61,047,207 of NC_067401.1, read as the reverse complement.
TGTTTCCAGTTTATCCCCATTACATATGATGCTTACTGATGATTTTAAATAGATGCTACTGATTATTTCAAGGAAAAGTCCATTTATTCCTCTACTCTCAAGTGTTTTTATTGGAAATGGATGTTGCATTTTATCAAATACTTTTTCTGCATCTATTGACATGATCATATGTTTATTGTTAGTTTGGTCATTTATATAGTCAATTATGCTAATAGTTTTCCTAATATTGAACTGGCCTTGCATTCCTGGTATAAATCCTACTTGGTCATAGTGTATTATCCTGGGGATGATTTTCTGTGATCTTTTTGCTAATATTTTATTTAAGATTTTTGCATGAATATTCATTAGGGAGATTTGTCTATAATTTTCTTTCTCTGTTTTCCACCTACGTTGTTTAGGTATCAGTACCATGTCTGTGTCATAAAAGGAATTTGGTAGGACTCCTTCAATCCCTATTTTTTTCAAGTAGTTTATATAACATTGGAGTTAATTGTTCTTTAAATGTTTGGTAGAATTCACATGTAAATTCATCTGGTCCTGGGATTTTTTCTTAGGGAGTTGATTAATAGCTTGTTCTATTTCTTTTTCTAAGATGGGACTGTTTAGCCAATTTACTTTTTTCTCTGTTAATTTGGGCAAGCTATATTTTTGAAGGTATTCTTCCATTTCATTTAAGTTGTTGAATTTATTGGCATAAAGTTGGGAAAAGTAAGTCCTAATTATTGCTCTAATTTCCTCTTCATTAGTGGTGAGCTTTCCCTTTTCATTTTTAAGATTAACAATTTCATTTTCCTCTTTCCTTTTTTAAGTCAGATTTGCTAAGGGCTCTATTTTTTTTTTCATAAAACCAAATCTTAGTTTTATTTATTAATTCAATAGTTTTGTTTTTAACTTTCAGTTTTATTAATCTCTTCTTTTATTTTTAGAATTTCAAGTTTAGTGTTTGACTGGGGGTTTTTAATTTGTTCCTTTTTTAGCTTGTTCTCTCTTTCTCTATTTTATGCAAGTAGGCCTCTAGAGATCTAAAATTTCTCTTTATTACCAGTTTGGCTGTATCCCATATATTTTGGTATGACATTTCATTATTGTCATTTTCTTGGGTGAAGTTATTAATTATATCTATGATTTGCTGTTTCACACAATGATTCTTTAAGATGAGATTATTTAGTTTCCAATTATTTTTTGATCCATTTCCCCCTGACTTTTTATTGAATGTAATTTTCATTGCATTGTGGTCTGAAAAGAATTCATTTACTATTTCTGCCTTTTTGCATTTGGATTTGAGGTTTTTATGTCCTAATATATGGTCATTTTATGTATAGGTTCATAAACTGCTGAGAAGAAAGTATACTCCTTTCTGTCATTTTTTTCCAAAGATCTATCATACCTAACTTTTCTAGTATTCTATGTACCTCTTTGACTTCTTTCTTATTTATTTTATGGTTTAATTTATCTAATTCTGAGAGTTCAAAGTTGAGATCTTCCATTATTATAGTTTTGCTGTCTATTTCTTCTCGTAGCTCTCTTAATTTCTTTTTTAAGAATTTAGATGCTTCACCATTTGGTGCATATATGTTTAATATTGATATTGCTTTATTATCTATGCTATCCATTAGCAAGATATAGTGCCCTTCCTTATTTCTTTTAATTAGATCAATTTTTGCTTTTGCTTGATTTCAGATCAGGATGGCTACCCCTACTTTTTTAGACTTCGCCTGAAGCATAATAGATTCTGCTCCAGCCTTTTACCTTTACTCTGTGTGTATTGCCCTGCTTTAAGGGTGTTTCCTGTAAACAACATATTCTAAAATTATAGTTTTTAATCCAGTCTGCCATCCTCTTCCTCTTTATGGGGGAGATTACCCCATTCACATTTATGGTTTAAATTATTAATTCTGTATTTCTTGCCATCTTGTTAACTCTTGCTTATGCATTTCTTCTTTCTCCCTTAACCCCCTCCCCAGTATTAAAATTGTAAGCACCACTTACTTCTTACAGCCCTCTCTTTTAAGGATCCCTCCCCCCACCTTAGAATTCATCCCCTTTTCTTACCCCTTTTCTTCACAGTTTCTGTATCCTCTTTCATTTTGCTTACTCCTTCCCTTTTCACTTTCCCTCCCCGCCCCCTCACTTTTTAATGAGGTGGGAGAAGTTTCTCTGTAAATCGAATAAGTCTAATATTTTTCTCTATAAGCCAATTCTGATGAGATTATGATACACACTGTTCATCCCCCTCCCTTTTTTCCCCCTTAGGTATAATAGGTTTCCTTTGCCTGTTCATGAGATGTAGTATCCCCACTTTAACCTTTTTCTGGTATAATTTCCTTTCCGGCTCTAGTTTCTTTTTTATATTATAACTGTAAAACCAAATTATACATGTATTCTTAATGTATATTTATAACAGAAATATAGTTTCCAAGATTTCTTTTTACTTTTTTATGTTCCTCTTGAGTCCTATGTTTGGACATCATAGTTTTTGTTTAGTTCTATTTTTTCATCAGAAATCGATGAAATCCACCTATTTCATTGACTGTCCAACTTCTTCCCTGGGAAAAAAAATGCTCATTTTGGCTGGGTAAGTTATTCTTGGCTGCATACCAAGTTCCTTAGCCTTTCAGAATATCAAATTCCAGGCCCTTCGATCCTTTAATGTGGACACTGCTAGATTCTGAGTAATCCTTATTGTGGCTTTTCTATATTTGAATTATTTTTTTTCCAAGCTGCTTGTAGTATTTTTTCCTTGTTCTGATAGTTCTGGAATTTAGCCACAATATTTCATGGAGTTTTGATTTTGGGGTCTCTTTCAGTAGGTGATTGATGACTTCTTTCAATATCAAGTTTACCTCTGTTTCTATAACATCTGGGCAGTTCTCTTTAATGGTTTCCTGAAAAATAGTGTATAGGCTCTTTTTTTCAACATTATTTTCAGGAAGTCCAATAATGCTGATTATCTCTCCCAGATCTATTTTCCAGGTCTGTTGTTTCCAAAGTAGATATTTGACATTTTTTCCATTATTTCATTTTTTTTGGTTTTGCTCCTCAATCCTTTCATTACCATTTGGTCAATTCTGATTTTTAATAAATTATTTTCTTCATTTACTTTTTTATTTCTTTTTGAAATTGCCCAAATAAGTTTTTAAGTGAGTTGTTTTGTTTTATGGAATTTTTTTTTCCATTTCATCAATTTCATTTTTTAGAGAGCTGTTTTCTTTTTTTTTTTTTTTCCAATTCACTAATTCTATTTTCCTTGGAATTAATCACCTTTTCCAATTCACTAATTCTTTTTTAAAGGGATTTGACTTCTTTATCCACTCTATCTTTAGGGACGGGATGAATTATCCAGAATCTCTTGCCAAGCTTCCCTTTCCTTTCCCCATTTTTCTTCTAGCTCTCTTGTAAGAACCTTTTAATTTCTTCTTTGAAAGTCTTGTGTGTTGGGGATAAGATAATATCCTCCTTTTGGGAATTCATCTGGAGACAATCTGTTTTTAGTCTCCTCAGGCTTTGAAGTCTGCTCTCTATCTGTATAGAAGCTATCTATAGTTAGAGTTCACTTTAAATTTTTGCTCATTTTGTCAAAGAAGAATTAAAGAAAACACAGGAAAAAAACAAAACAAATGTGGTTTGCTTTTTTGGGCTATATGGTGTTACAAGCTTTCTCTATAGACTGCAGGAGGTAGCAGTTAAGTAGCAGCAGTTCAGCAATGGCTGCACTGTGTCTGTGCTCTGAGACTTTGAGAGTGGGCTGAGTCACTCCTGGTGCTGGATGGGTGTGGTCAGGTCAGGTCAAAAGACCCTAACATTTTGGGATTATAGTCTTTACCCCCAGTGTTTATAGCTTCTCTGCTGATATACTGGCTTGCTGCCAGGGCAAAGTAGCCACACTATGGTAAAGTTCTCCCTGTAGATTTTCTTCTGGCTGCGATTATCCCTCCCAATCCCCCCCTCCAGTCTGTACAGTGTGGGCTGCCTTCTGTGCTCTTGCTGCCTGCTTGCAGTCTGCTCCTGATCTAATCCTCCCTGCCCATGAGCAAAAACAGAATTCACTTTTCTAGCGAATTTTGAGGTTATTTTCTGTTGGTAATGTATTTGTGTTTTTTGTTTTTTTTTTTTTTTTCAATCAAGCACTAATTCCGAGGCCTTGTCATGAAAAAAAAAATATTCTAAGGGCAAGAAAGAGCTTAGATAGATGTGTGTGTGTCCTCTCCACTATCTTGGCTGGAAGTCCAAAACCAAGAAATTTTAAGATGTATGAAAAAGAAAATGAACAAAAGAAAAGAAATGGCCATTCATAAAAGTAAAGAAAATCTCCCTCCTTTATTCTCTTTTTCCCTTTTTCTCTTACTTGGGGATATATTAGAAAGAACATTGGCGTTTGACTGGGGAGATTTTAATTTATATTATGGATATTTTCTATACTGTATAACATTAGGTAAATAAACTTACCTTTCTTACTTTCCATTTTTTTAATCTGTAAAATAAGTAATAAAACCTGCATCTAAAACTGCTATAGAAATGTGTTGTTACTGTTATTATGGCATCATACATTCAGAAACCAATTCAATCTTATTATTTTGTAAGACAGAATTTTTTTTTTAAATAAAAGACATTTCAGCAATTTATTCTAAGCTAAAAAAAACTGTTCTAAGGGGGAAACCCCCCTCCCCCACTGGTGTTATTCTAAATAGCATATAATTCCACTTAAAAATTCCCATACATGAACTGCAAATCAATATTGTTAATTTGCTCCATCAATGTAAATCTTACATTTAGTATTTTAGACTTGGAGTCAGCCAAGAAAACATTTGGTTCCAACATTGTTTTTCCTACTTATCAGCTAAGTCACTAGATAATCATTTCACCTTTCTTTATTTCAGTTTCCTCATCTGTAAAATACTAGCAAAGATGACAGCAGTACCTCCCTCACAAAGTTGTATGGCATTTATTCTAAAGATATAAAATGCATCACAAACTTTGAAACACTATTTTTGAAGCAATTGTCTATTGTAACTGTATTTTTTTTTCAAAATGTGTCATTTTATTGATCTATGGAAATCCAGGCAAGAAAATTCCTTTTCTCAGTACCTACTGACATTGGTGTTTTTGATTGTACCAGTAATTTTAGAGGTTTAATAAAGAACTTCTGTAATTTATAATTATAGAATGCTTTTTGGGACACTGGGAGGTTAAATGAGTTGTCACAAGTCATATATCTGGTTTGTGTTTATTGCAGAATTTGTTTGTAACTTTCTGATTCAAAGACAGCTCTCTGCCTATCTTTTTTTCTATCATAATTGTCCTCCTCCTCCTCATCATCATCATAACTACAATGACTGTCTCACTGACCTCTCAGGATCATGAATAAATGATAAACCATATCCCTTACAATAATTTGGGGAAGGCTGTTTAAAATTTTTCTGTAGAGCTGACCAAGTAAGACACATTCAGGGCAGAACTATACAAAGAAAATCATTCTAAAATTGAAGATGGCAGCGCAAGTTAAGACAGTATCATGTGATAAGTTTTAATCTTCCACAGCAAAGGGTTTCTATCCTTAGAAAATTTATCTTAGAGTGAAACACAAATAAAATCAAATCGTATTTCCTTTAAAGTGAATGAATTCATTGTTACCATCAGTAAAAACAATTATTAATCAATCCCCATTCCCTGCTCTGTTGCATTATTTAGGATATAAAACTGTTTTCATTTTAGCCCTGGATTTTATATTCTTACAAATGTTTTCTGGGAAATAAGATTGCAAGATGAAGCATGGAAAAAAATGACATTTTATGTACCACCTAATTACCAATTATCTGTCAGTGGAACTAATCAAATTGTATAAAGTCAGAATGCAGATTCATCGGCCAATTACCTGAGAACATGTATGCCCCTCTCTGGTGATTCAGCATATACTCCAAGAGTAAAGTGGCATACTATGTATTGTGCAATCATTCAGACAATTCAGTTGCACATTTCCATAAATGGCATCAAATATTAAAAAATAAAATATTTTCTTAAGGAAATCACTAATATTAATGAGTAAAATATACATATTTTAAAATATTCCCTGATATTCCATTACTTGAATGCAGCTATTTATTCATTCTTATGATGATACAGAGGGTAGCATTTCTATGGTTCTTGTCCTTGTTTCTATCCCTCCTCCCTCATCAGAACTGCACCCAAAGCACTAGGACACATAAAGAATTTCTTTTCAATTTTCTGACTTTAAATAGAGACCAAGAAAGTACTACATCCATTCATCTGATATTTCTCATTCTCACTCTGTAACATGTCTATCTTATTAGGAATTTTTTTTAAATTTTAACTCTCATCTGTGTGTATGTATGCATATGTATATATGTATGTTTTCATGTATAAATATTTATAATGTGTTGTTGCCTACTAAAACTGATTATATATACATATATGTATGTATATATACACATATATTTACTTTTTCCTTTGATAAAGAAATGTACTCGATTTTGTTCCAAGCACATTTTGAAGAAAAATATCAAATGCAATCTTCTAAAGTCACTACAAACAAATATTTCAGAGGAAAGTGTTAGGAGATAGGAAATTTAATTTTTGCTCTATACCTGATAGAGGATCTATGAAATATTTTCTTGAAAATAGGTCTAATGTCAACTGCCATCAAAATGCCGACTCCCTCCATCTTCCTTAGTTTGTCATTACAGAATTATTCTCTAAATCATGTTTAAATTATTTTTCTCATTACGACAAGGAGTAAAAAAAGTAATTTGGACTAAGTGATAGATTTTTTTTTCAAGATTTTATGTCAGGCAGGATTGTGGAGGTCATCCACTGGAAGCTTTTCCTCTTGCCCCAAACACATTTTAATATGCCTCCTTATCATTTCTTATTTCCTGTTTCTTTGCTCCAGATCTGATAAAGAGGTGTCTCTTCTCCTTGACAAGGCCAATCCTCTGCTTCCTTGCTTAAACCTCTTTTCTTTAAGTTCTGAAAGACTATGTCCCTGCAAATATCAACTTCATATCTAATTTTCTATTTTTCTTTGTTTATTGACTGCTTCTAGTCAGTATACAAATAAGCTCAGGTCTCCTTCTTCCTTACTGTGTGTATGTGTGTGTGTGTGTGTGTGTGTGTGTGTGTGGGGGGGTGTGTGGGTGTGGTGTTTATTTCAGAGTCTGACCATTGCTTCAGGATCCTGCCTGCTTTATATGCCTCTCCCTTTTCCTAAATTTTAATGGAAAAACAAAATAAAACAAAATTCTGCCTCAAGTTCCCCAAAACCTTTTACTGTCAATCCCTTATGACTTCTGACTCTCTTATTTGAGTGACATTGCTCATTCAAAGATTATCAGTGATCTACATTTTTCCAAGTCTAGTGACTTTTTCTCATTTTCTATCTTTACTTACCTATGTAAATATTTTAATATAGTTGACTATCCCATCCTCTTTACTAGTTTCTTCTGTGTTTTATATGACACTGCTACTGTAGTTTGATGCTCTATGACCCCATTTATGGGTTTTGTTGGCAAAGCTACTGGATTAGTTTGCCATTTCCTTTCCCAACTCATTTTACAAATGAGAAACAAAAGCCCACAGTATTTTGTAATTTGCCCAGGCGCAGACAGTTACTAAGTGTCTGAGGATATATTTGAACTCAGTTCATTCTGACTCTGGGGTTGGTATACTATCTACTGTGCTATCTTGATGTCTCAGTCTTTCTCTGTTGAATCATATTCATTTTTCCATCCACTAACAATAAATGTCTTGATCTTGGACTTTTTTTTATATTCCACATTTGTTCTTGATGATTTCATCAATTCCCCAAAGGTCATTGATCATGGCAATGCAGATTAGTACCAAATCCATATTACCTCACTCCTAATCTTTCACCTGAACTCTGATTCCATGTTATAAACGAACTATTGAACATCATTTTTGATATATCAAATTCAAAATGTAGGTAATTATATTTATATTAAAAATTCATAAATGTCACAGACTTATCTATTACTCTTAAAGTCACCATTGCTCTATGTTACACATGCATAGTCCACATGCATAGTCCACATGCATAGTAGTTTTTGACTTTACTCTCCCCCAGCTAATCCATTCTTGATTTGTCGATATTACTACCATAACATTCTTTATATCACTTTTCTCTCCATTTCACAAAGTCATCACCTTAATTCCACACTATACAACTGTTCACTGGAACTATTATTATAACCTCCTAATTGTTTGCTATGCTTTCAGCCTATTTTCTTTATTATTCATCTACCATGAAGCTACTGGAGTAATTGCCTTCCTGGAACTCTGCTCATTTCTAACTCTTCCAGATTTTTTTATATACTCTTATGTTCTAGCCAAACAAATAAGCATCCATTCAACACACATAGCACAATAACAACAAAAACAACAAGATGATTCCATCATCTTAGGTCAAAAAAACAACAAAATGATTCCGTCATTAGGCTAAATATAGTAAGATAAATTTAACCTGCATAAATGTGAAACCTGATACTTGAGTTAAAGAACTGTTTTGCAAGCATAAGAGGGTTAAACAGCAGTTCATATGAAAATGATTTACCCTATTATATGATCTATGCTAATAGTTCATTGTTGATTTGTTTTCTGCAAATTATAATTGACAACAAATGCTAATATCTTGCCCTGTAACAGGCAGTCTTTATAACCAAAGTATCTAATTTACACACAGAGATGAAAGCTATTGTGCACTTTATAGCTCATTTGTTCTATCATATGCAATTATTGCCCTTCAACTCCTCTCATTCTACCCAACCTCAAACGCTGCAAAAAAACAAAACAAAATAAAATAAAAAAAACCTAAAATGATGAGGATAAAACAGCACTTTTCATCTTTTAATAATGTAATAGTTAAAATATTTGCTATATTTAATAAAAACTGTGTTGAAGAAGTAGTAACAGAAACAGGTAATTTAAGTACCTATGAAAATTTTGCCACATAAGAGCTGAAGAAACTAGAAAGCATCTTCTTCATTCTATCTGAAATAAATTTTTATGGGTTCTTTATCCACAAAAAGGAGGGCATACAGAGGGAACAAAAATAGTAAATAGACTAATGGAAAACAATATATTACAAACATCTGTTTCATTCTTATCACTGTCTGTGAGAGAAATTAATAAAAATCACAGTAAAGAAAAACTTTACTTCTAAAGTCCAAGGTGCTATCACATGATTGAATATTTTAATAGGTATTTTATTTTCCCAAATACATGTAAAGATAGTGTTCAATATTCATTTTTTGTAATATTTTGGGCTTTCTTTTTGAAATTTTTCTTCCTTCTTCCTTCCCTCTTCTGTTCCCAAGAGAGCAAATATAGTTTAAGCATTTGCAATTCTTTTAAATATGTGTTCTGTTGTGCAAGAAAAATCAGACCAAAAGAGAAAAAAAAAAGAAAGAATAAAACAAGTACAAAAGGTGAAAACATCATGTTTCAATCCACATTCAATCTCCATAGTAATCTCTGTGGAAACAGATGGCATTTTCAATCCCAAATCTATTGGAATTGCCCTGAATTACTACATTGTTGAAAGGAGCCAAATTTGTCATAATTGGTCATGACATAAAATTGTTATTATTGTGTACTTCAGTTCAGATATGCCTTTCCAAACTTTTTAAAAAATTAACCTGCTCATTGTTTCCTATTGAATAATAATATTCCATTGTCTTCAGATACCATAATTTATTTAGCCATTCCCCGACTGGTAAGCATCTACTCAATTTCTAGTCCCTTTCCAGTACAAAAAGAGATTCTACAAACATTTTTACACATATGGGTCTTTTTCCCTTTGTTATTATCTCTTTGGCATGCAGATCCAATAGTGAGACTGCTATATCAAAGAGTATGCACAGTTTGATAGCTCTTTGTAGCCTTCCAGAAGTGCTTTCCAGAAGAAGTGAGTACAAATGTTTGAACATTAGAAATGAATATCGGTTTACGAGTAGGAATTATGTGAAAAAATATTACTATTTGACTGATTGATGTTCTAAAAATAACCATTGGACCTTTCCCTTTGACTTAAAGTTTAAAATTTCCATAATTGTCTCCTTAAAAGACTATGACCTTCTTTTATTTATTTTATATTTTTAAATATTTAATTTAATTAATTTCTTAATGTGTAAACATATTTATACAATTATCTTGTTGCACAAGAAAAATCAGATCAAAAAGCAAAGAAAATGATTAAGAAAACAAAATTCAAGGGAGCAACATCAAAAAAGTGTGAGAATTCTATGTTGTGATGCACAATCAGTTCCCACAGTCCTCTCTTTGGGTATAGCTGGCTCTACCATCTTATATGATCATTGGAACTGGCATCAATCATCTCATTGTTGAAAAGAGCCATGTTCATCAGAATTGATCATTCCCATAATAGTGATGTTGCCATGTACAGTGATCTCCTTGTTCTGTTCATTTCACTTAGCATCAGTTCATGTCTCTCCAGGCCTCTCTAAAATGATCCTGCTGATCACATCTTATAGAAATATAATATTCCATAACATTCATATATCATAACTTATTTAGTCATTCTCCAACTGATGGGTGTCCACTCAATTTCCAGTTTCTTGCCACTACAAAAAGGGCTGCCACAAACATTTTTGCATCTGTGGATCCATTTCCCTCCTTTAAGATCTCTTTGAGATGCAAGCCCAGTACAAACACTACTGGATCAAAGTGTATGAACATTTTGATAATTTATTGAACATAGGTCCAAATTGCTCTCCAGAATGGTTGGATCTGTTCACAGTTTCACCAACAATGTATTAGTGTCCCAGTTTTCATGCATCTCCTCCAAAATTCATCATTATCTTTTCCTGTCATCTTAGCCAATCTCATAGGTGTGTATTAGAGTCTTAAAGTTGTCTTAATTTACATTTCTCTGATCAATAGTGATTTGGAGCATATTTCATATAATTAGAAATGGTTTTAATTTCTTCATTTGAAAATTGTTTGTATCTTTTCACCATTAATTGGAGAATGGCTTTAATTCTTATAAATTTGAATCAATCTTTATATATTTTAGAAAGGAGGCTTTTATCAGAATTCTTAAATGTAAAAATGATTCCCCAATTTATTACTTCCCTTCTAATCTTGTCTGCATTAGTTTTGTTTAAACAAATTATGAGTCCAAGTTTTACCTTAGACACAAATTCCTTCCTTCTCCACAGATCAGAGAAGTAAATTATCCTATCTTCTTCTAATTTGCTTATAATATCACTCTTTATGTCTAAATCATGAATCCATTTTGATCTTATCTTAGTATGTGGTATTAGGTGTGGGTCAATGCTTAGTTTCTTCCATACTAGTTTCCAATTTTCTCAGCAATTTTTGTCACTTATTGAGTTCTTATCCCAAATGGTCTTTGGTTTTGCCAAATACTAGATTGCTATAATTGTTGACTATTTTGTCCTATGATCCTAACCTAATCCACTAATCGACTACTCTATTTCTTAATCAGTACCAAATGATTTTGGTGACCTCTGCTTTATGATACAGTTTTAGTTCTGGCACAGCTAGGCTACCTTCACTGACATTTTTTTTTCCATTAATTCTCTTGAAATTCTTGATCATTTGTTTTTCCAAATGAACTTTGTCATTATTTTTTCTAGGTCTGTAAAATAATTTCTTCAGGAATTTATTGGTATGGCCCTAAAGAAATAGATTAATTTAAGTATTATTGACAGAATGTGACCTTCTTGAGAACAGGGACTAGATCTATTTTTCTATATGCATTCCCAATATTTAATATGATACTTTAAGCATAGTAAATAATTAATAAAACTTTACTCATTTGTTCTTTCATTTATGTATTCACTGATATATATATGTCTAAACAATATACATGTATGTGTTTACTTAATACATAATGAAATTCAAGAGACCTTTTATTTCTTTTAATATGTTATTGATTAATTGGGCTTTCTATCTTCTATGCTAAAATTCAATACATTTCCATACTTTTTATGAATCATTTCATTAATTCATACCTGTTAATATATATAAATCATCATAAAAGTAATACTTCCCATAATTTTATCTGTAATTCCTCTTTCTTTTATGGAAATGAAATTTGGATCCTTTTAAAACTGGTATTCCATGATTTTCAGTCATGATTAGGATATATTTATTTAAAAAGATGATCATGTATAGTTATTAAAAGCATAGGATCAAATTTGATCCAGCATGATTTTTGGTATTTAGTCCTGGAAATTCAAGTCGTTTTCTATGAGCAGCATCTTTCAAAAATCTTGCAAATTCTCTCTCCTCTTCCTTTCCCTCTTCCTCTTTCTCATCCACTTCTTTTTTCTCCTTTTCTCCCTCTTTTCCCCTTCATGTTTCCATCTCGCTGTCTCTCTGTATCTTTCTCTGTCTCTGTCTGTCTCTGTCTCTCTCTGTGTCTGTCTTTTCTGTCTCTCTCTGTCTCTGATTCTCTCTCTGTCTCTCTCTCTTTATGTCTCCCCCATCTAGTTTTAGTACATATATGAAAATGTCCTGATAGAATAATTCAAGTATGTATCAAGTAGTTTGTCTTAATTTGAGGAATATGTTTGCATTCCCCTATTTCAAACCATAAAGTGGACTGATCAATTTTGATTTGTTATGAATATTGTTGAGGCAATATGGTGTTTCATGCCTCAAGAGATGTATCATTATATCACTGAAAAACAAGAATTTTCTATGAATATATTTGTTAATAATGCATCATATTTTAATTATTTTTACTAATCAAGAATTTAGTAATCTTTAGTGCTGTTTTTTCCTTCACCTTTCTTTGTGACCCTTTCATCAGATACTTACTGTAAAATCTAGATGATTCTGAATGTTCCAGCCCTGTGACGGCTGTTAAAAAAATTCTGGAAAATTCCACCAAACTACAACAGCTTTGAGCATGGTGATGATTTACTGTGCTTGTTGTCTGAAGCTTAGCTTAATACAAAGCAACTCATCCCCAGAAACATAGTTTTTATATGATTAATTCTTTGGACATAGCAAGTTAATAAGACAGATAAAAATAGAATAATATCTTTCAGTTCTATGTGGAACTATATATATATATATATATATATATATATTATCCAACATTCACTTTTATAAGATTTTGAGTGCTATTTTTGCTCCTTCCATCCCTCCTTTACCTCCCTCCTCCTCCAGGTCACAACCAACCTGATATAGGTATATATACATATATGTACATATACAAATAAAATCATATTAAATATTTTTATATATCAATCTTATTGGGAAGGAACAATCAGGGCAAAAGGGATAAGCTACAAGAAGGCAAAAAGAAAATATAATATGCTTCTTCAATCTACATTTATACTCTATACTTCTTTCTGTGGATGTAGTTAATATTTTCAATCATGAGTCTTTTAAAATTTTCTTAGATCATTTTATTGCTGAACAGATCAAAGTTGATCATCCCCTACAATGATGATATTAATCTGCACAATGTTCTCCTGGTTCTTCTCACTTCACTCAGCATACATTCATCTAAGTCTTTTTAGGCTTTTTGAAACCCACTACTCATCATTTTATAGTATTATTTATGACACTATCTCATCATTTCATTTTTTGCTGCCTCCTTCTCCATTTACTTTCAATCTTTCCAAACTTCAGGGACTTTCCCAATGAGTGCTATTTTCCCATTATGTAGTAAAAGTAAGCTTCAGGCCCAATATTTGACTTCTGTATTGCTTTTTTTATATCCTTGCTATCCAAGGGACTTTCAAAAGTCTTCTACAGCACCACAATTCAAGTGTCATTTTTTTTTTCAGAGGTGGTTCTCAGCTTTCCTTATATTTCAGCTCTCAGAACCATACAACAATACTGGGAAAAAATGCAGCTTTGGCTATACTGATGTTTATCAGAAAAATAGTGTTTCTGCTTTTCATTTAATATTCTGTGCAGATTCACCATAACTTTTCTGCCAGGATCAAATATCTTTTAATTTCATGGCTACGGTTGCCATCTTCAGTAATCTTTGAACTCAAGAATATAAAATATGATAGTATCTTCATTTTTTCTCACTCTATTTGCAAGGTAGTGATGGGACCACTTGTCAAGACCTTATTTTTTATGTTAAAACTCAAGTCTGCTTTTATATTGTCTTCTTTCATCCTTACCAATAAAGTTCCAATTCTTTACTTTCTGCCATCAGAGAGGAATCATTAACATATCCAAGATTATTGATATTTCTTTCAGCATCCTTAATTCCAGATATTGATTCATTCTACCTGATATTTCATTCTACATTATGTTAAATAAAAAAAAAAGTGACAATAGGTCAAGGAGACACAAATAGTATTGAACATGGATTGGCTCAATGTATAATCAATGATGCCAAAATAGACTTTTTTTTTTTGGAACTCCCTTGCTTTCTTCATAATCAAGTAAATTACAGAAATTTGATCTGTTTTTTGTCTTCTTCATCAAAAGCCAACCTGATCTTACAGTAATTCTTTATTCACATATTGCTGAATGCTAATTTGCAGAACCTTAAGGACAACCTTACTGGTTGGTGAAATGAACACAGTTATTTGGTAATTTGAACTTTGTTGGGGCTTACTCTTCTTCAGGATTGAAATAAAAACTGATCCTTTTTTTTTAAATGTAGTTCTCATTGTTGAGTTTTCCAAATTTGCTGGCATATTGAGTGCAGCACTTTAATATCATATCATATACTGTCAATAAAAAGTTATTTAAAGAAAAAATATCATATCATATAGGTTAGGTTAAATAGCTTTTCTGGAATTTTTCCATCTTAACTAGACTTAATTTTAACAATTTTTCCTCAGACCCACTTGATTTCATTCTTTGAGATACATGGCTCTAGATCAATAGCCACATTATCATGGTTATCAGTACTATTAAGATTATTCTTCTGTATAATATTTCTTAAAAGTTTTGAATATTTTATCTATCCTAGTTACATATAAAACATTTTAAAACTTGTTTTAAGATTTTAAGTTCCAGATTCTTCCCCTTTGCTTTCCACAAGCCCTATAAAGAAGGCCCATGTGAAATTGTACAAAACATTCCCATAAAGGTTATGTTACAAATAGATAGATAGATCTCCCATCCCCAACAAAAATCCTTAAGAAAAAAAAGTTAAAAAGGATGTTTCCATCTCTATTAAGATATGATTGGTTCTTTCTCTAGATTTGGATAGCTTTTTTCATGATAAGTCCTTCAGAATACTCTTGGATCATTTAATACACTGAAGATAGCAAAGTCATTTATAGCTGATCATCCTACAATTTTGCTATTACTATGTACACAGTAAATTCCGCTTTTGCTTGAACGCATGGAGGACTTTGAAGGTTTTTCTGATATTATTTTGCTATAATTGCTTATAGAACAATATCTATTCATAATCTCATACTATAATTTATTCAGCCATTCCCCACCAATTGATGGGCATCCCCTCACTTTTCAATTCTTTGCCCTTGGAAAAGAGCTGTTTTAATATTTTGATATGTATGGATTCTGTTTCTTTTTAAATCTCTTTTAGGATTCATGAATTGTAATAGTATTGTTAGGTCAAAAGACATGCATGATTTTATAACCCTTTGGGAATAAATCGTATCTTTTGATCATTTACCAATTGGGGATTAGATCATTATTTTTTAAAAAATAAATGACTCAGTTTAATTTACATTTGAGGAATGAAGCTTTTATCAGAGAAACTTGCTTCAAAATTATTTTCATGATTACTTTTGCAAACAATATCCCTGTCCTGTGTTTGTTCTGTTTTCTCTTTCCTTTTACCCCATCTTTCCTCAAAAGTGTTTTGTTCCTGATCAGCCCCTCCCTTAATGCTCCTTCTTTGCTATCAACCCCTCCCCTTCTTCTATCAACTTTTCTGTAGGGTTGTTGTATGCATATATTATTTTCTCTGAGTCAATTCTGAAGAGAATAAGGTTCTCTCCTCTCCCTCTCTTTTGCATTATAAAAGCTTTTTCTCATATCTATTATGGCAGATAATATATATCATTTTACTTTTCTTTTCCCCTTTCAGTATATTTCTCTCTCACCTTTTGATTTTATTTTATTTTGTAGATATTATCCCTTTATAGTAAAGACACATCTGTACATTTTGTCTATATATATTCTTTCTGACTGCCATTATAATGAAAAACTTCTTATTAGTTACAAGTATAATTGTAATGTCTGGACTAGCTTTCTGGAGGATCTCTGGATGGGCCTTGGTCTGTAAGTGGAGAACTGATGAAGGAAAGAGAACCACCACAAGGCTGGTCAAAGATGGAGTCCAGACTCTGGAATCTGGAGTCTGGAGTCTTCTTTTGTGTCTGTGTCCAAGACTCCTCTATGTCTGTATCTGAGACTCTCATACCCAATTCTCTCAGCCCTTAAATATTTCAATTTGATTACATTACTACAGCAACTGAGCATGCGCCAACTGTAGCCATTACATCACCATATCACACTAAGTATATGCCAATTAGAGTGATTACATCATTATATCACATTAATTATATATTTAACTAGAGAACCATTATCCCATCAATCACACTGAGTAGGTGCTTAACTATAAGTAACCTGCTGTCCTTGATTCAAGTATACCTTTCCAGACTACATATAATCTTACCATGTATGAATATGAATAAATATGGGAATATTTGTGAAAAAGCAAGAAGCTTCTCATGAGAACAAACTATACCAGATTACCATGATGATATTTATGGATTAAATACTAAGAAAGATAAGTAGCTGAGATAAGAAACAAATTTTGATCATTTCTATAGTAACTATTCCCACAATCAGCGATGTAAAGCAGCACATTTAAACTCTAATATCTTTAGAACCAATGTTCTACATAAGGGAGTAGAAATAACATTTAAATAAAGTTTGAAACAGTGGTTGGAATTTACAAAACACTTAAAGAAGAAATTCATGCTAGAGACAGAATAGTTCATATAAGTAATTGGCTCTTAAGTCATTCCCACAAGTAGGAAACAAATCCTAAAGCACTGGAAAATATGGCATATGCTATTATTATTGTTAATTCACATTGGACAATGAAGACATTTGATGGTTAATTATTATTAACAAACCAGAAAGTTCACCATATGGTATTCATTGTCTTTAATGGATAACAATTTGCCTTCAAGAGACAAATAATTTTCTCATGTACCAAAACTGATAGATATATAATTATATACCATGACTACATTAGTAAATTGCCCAAAAGTCAATTGGTGACTTGAGGTCATTATAGTTAGCTTCCATGTTTTTGTAATAATTTAATTTGTGAGAATATATAGTGGCATATATTGAATATTATACTTAATGTAGAATGAGGAAAACATGAAAATGAAGATTTAATTATGGTCTCTGGCAATTTTATATTTGTGTAACTTGTGAAACTTGTGAATTTCAAATATTTCATCTGTCAATTGAGAATATTAATCATTTTTTACCTTTGAAGCAACATAATATAATGGGTCTCAAATGGTATGTGTGAGAAATATTTCAGTAAGCTTACTTCAGTAAGCACATACATTTTTACTTTCATTATCATCATCATCTTTATCATATGTAACTTGCTTTATATTTTTCTGCCTCTCCTTTATCATGTGATTATAAGTAACATAAAAAAAAAACATTTGTGGGAAAATATTACTAAATATTTTTAAATTTCATATTTTTAAGGTCAAGCTTTTTAAAATTAATTTTTTTGATTTTATATTTCAATGTCTCCATGCAGTTTAAATTTGGTATAGATCATATGTTTTCTGATTTCAATTTTTATTTTATAATTTTAAAAGTATATACTGTTTTATAAGTTTAACGAAAAACACCATTAGTGCCTTAATCACCACTATTATTAAATATAATATTATAAATGTTTTTTTAGCAATAAGAGACAATTTTTTTTAGGTTAGACATTTCTTTTCTTTTCTTTTTTTTTTTTAATTTTCAAGCAGACATATATATTTTTTAATTATAATAACTTTTTTATTGACAGAACCCATGCAAGGGTAATTTTTTACAACATTATCCCTTGCACTCACTTCTGTTCCGATTTTTCCCTTCTCTCCCTCAATCCCTTCTAGATGGCAAGCAGTCCTATATATGTTAAATATGTTGCAGTATAGCCTACATACAATATATGTGTGCAGAACCAAACAGTTCTCTTGTTGCATAGGGAGAATTGGATTCAGAAAGTAGAAATAATCCAGGAAGGAAAACAAAAATGCAAACAGCTTACATTCATTTCCCAGTGTTTTTTCTTTGGGTTTAGCTGCTTCTGTCCATCATTGATCGAATGAAACTGAGTTAGGTCTCTTTGTCGAAGAAATCCACTTCATCAGAATACATCTTCATACAGTATCGTTGTTGAAGTGTATAATGATCTCCTGGTTCTGCTCATTTCACGTAGCATCAGTTCATATAAGTCTCTCAAGCCTCTCTGTATTCATCCTGCTGCTCATTTCTTACAGAACAATAATATTCCATAACATTCATATACCACAATTTACCCAACCATTCTCCAATTTTATGGGACTAAAAAAATAACAAAATTCATATGAAAGAACAAATGGTCAATAACATGAAGAAAAATAATGGGAAAAATGCAAAGGAAGATGGCCAAGGTGAACCAAATCTCAAACTATATTATAATGCAGCAATTATCAATACTGTTTGGTACTGACTAAGCAATAGTGTGGATCAGTGAAATAGATCCACATACTAATATCTATATTTTACATAATATCTAATATAATCTATATATTGACTATAATTTAAATGACTATAGATTCTAGCCATTTATTTTTTGATAAGTACAGAGAATCCAGCTTCTGTGATAAGGACTTACTATATGAATAAAAATTGCTGGGAAAAATGGAAAATTGTCTAGCAGAATTGATTGATATCTCACACAGTATACTGGAATAAAGTCAAAATGGATACACAGTTTAGACATAAAGGGTGATACCATAGGTAAATTAGGAGAGTAAGCTGTAGTTTTTCTGTCAAACCTATGGAGAAGGCAAGAATTTATTACTAAAAGGATACCAAAAAATAATGAAATGGAATATGGATAATTTTAAATTAAAAATATTTTTTAATAGAAACAAAGAAAGAGACAGCCATGATAAGAGGGGAAGCAAAGTTGTGGATCAAATTTTACAGTCACTATTTCTGATAATAGCTTCATTTCTAATATAAAAAAGGAACTCATTCAAATGTACAAGAATAAAAGTAATTCCCCATTTGGTAAGTGGTCAGAAGATATGAACAGGTAATTTTCAGATGAAGAAATTTAAAATACAAATAGTAATATGAAAAATCCTATAAATCATTATTTTTTAGAGAAATACAAGTCATAACAATTTGGAGTTATCTTTTACCTAACAGATTGGCTACTATGGCAAAAAAGAGCAATGATAAATGTCAGAGAGAATGTGGTAAATTTGGACCATTTATGCATTCTTTGTGGAATTGTGAACTGATTCAACCATTCTGAAGAACAATTTGGAAATATACCCAAAGAGTTATAAAATTGTAAATATTCTTTAATCTAAAAATACCACTACTAGTTCTGTATCCCAAAGAGATCATAAAAAAAAGTAAAGGACCTACTTGTACAAAAACATTTATAGCAATTCTTTTTTGCAGCAGCAAAAAAATGGAAATTGATGGGATACCCACCTATTGGGGAACGTCTGGACAAACTGTGGTGAATAAATGTAAAGGAATATTATTGTTTTATTAGAAATGATGAATAATGGATTTCAGAAGAATCTGGAATGATTTACAGAAAACTAGAGTATTTACATGCGAGCAAAGTGAATATAACTAGGACAACTTTGTCCATAGTAATAGCAATTACCAGCTTTATTGGTACCAACTATTTGTACCAACTCAAAAATACAATGATCTAAGAAAAGTTCAAAAGATTAATAATAGAAAATGCTATAAAGGGAAAGGACTATGCTGTTGAATGCAGTTTGAATGTAGTATTTTCACATTAAAACATCTTTTTTTTAAATTTTTGTTTCTTCTGATTCTTCTTTTACCATCATGACTAATGTGGAGATAGGTTTAATATGATTGTGCAAGTACAATCTATATCAGATTGCTTGCCATCTTGGAGAGGGCAGTGGAGAGGAGAATATTTGAAATGCACAGTGTTATAATAAATGAACGTTGAAAACTAACTTTATATTTAATTGTAAAAAGAAAAGAATTATTAAGTTAAGGAAAAGCTAATCAGAATAAAAGACTGATATATGGAAAATTTAACAAAAGGAAAAAAAAAGAAAAAAAGAGCTTACTATTTGCAAAGGATAGTGAGGATACTGCAAATAGGAAAATGAAAACAGCTCCTGATCTTAAGGAAATCACAGATTCTATTCTGATGATGAAACTAAATATATGGAAGGTTTTAACTGCAAGGCACAAGGAAACATCCTAGGACCCTTAGGATACAATTACAATGCAAATCATAATTCATCCTTAATATTATTTTCTTTGAAAAAATAATATTTCTTTATGTTGAACTATCTGATAGAGAAGCAGAAGTTTGATATTACAAAGCCCTTGATATCAGAGTTCTGAGTTTCAATCAGGGTCTGAGGAGAGATGATGTTCAAAGTGATGATGATGATGATGATGATGATGGGATAGTTCATGCCTTGCACACATTAATTTCTCTCATGGTGACTTGCTACATCATATAGGGTGCTTCCTTGATTTCTGGCTAACAGCAGTTGGCAAGCATTTGGTGCAGGTGGCTTAGCCATTTGCTCTAGGAGAACATTCCCCAAAGATGGCTATGACAGCTATGCTGGAAAAAGAATTGTTAGGATTCTTAGGAGGTGCTAAGTGGATTTGAGGAGACAGTGATTAAATCTAGTTTAGCACTGATTTAATCCTACAACAAATAATGGTTTCCTAATGATATAATGATTGATGTATACTCAGTATGGGGCATATAAAGAGAAGCTGTCAGTGCCAGAAAGGACAAGCCCACTAGAAGTTCTCGGAGCCTCAGCCAGGATTCAGTTGAGGAGTTTCAGAAGCCAGAGCTCAAGCTCTCAGAATCAAGACTACAGAAGGCCTCTTGGAAAGCTAACCAGGCCGCAAGAAAGGAGACAAGACTTGGAAAGAGATAATAAAGGATTTGGCTCTTAATTCCTGGCTGCATTTGGGGTGATTACTCTGACCTAAAAGGAAGGCTCTCTCAGAAGCCCCCCAAGAAAGCTGTTCCCAGAGAATAATACATTTTAGAAGAGAACATTACATTTCTGGTGTTTGAACATGGGGCAGCCACAATTCTGATTTCAGTGGAAAAGTCTTCTCAACCCAGAAATTAGGGTGAGTACAAAATCAGACAAGGAAACTTTGTGAAAGGGCTAAACTGTTAGAGTTCAAATGTTGGAGTTTGTTCTTCTCAGGGCACAGCCGGTTTAGAGGCTTAGAGCCCTTCGGATGTCTCCAAATCCAAAGGTTCTGTCCTTCAGCCTCTGCCTCTGCCTTCTTCTGCCTCCAACAGAGATGGAAGATCTCTCTTATCTCCTTCTGGGGAGCCCAGCACCAACTTGCCGCGGAGAGAGGGCTTCTGGCGTAGCTCCACTGAAATCCCAAAAGTGTTCTCTGCAGCAGAGTCGTTTCTCTCGAGTCTAGCGCGATCAGCCAGCCAAGAGGAAAAAATGTATTCTGGAATGGCTGTCTCGCCTTATCTCTGAACCTTCTGAGAGAATGGGATTATGGGTTTTCTCCCATAGTGCTCTCTGGCCCAAAGAGCTTTAAGGTGTGGACTTTGAGTAAAGGTGGGAACACAAGCCTTGTCTTGATTAGTTCTACTTAGTACCTTGTTTCAGGTTCTGGCCAAAACAACTTCTTGTAAGATTAGATCAACTCTAATTACTTAGCAGTTAGTAAGGATTCCAACATCTCCCCCTTTTTTTGTTTTAAAACATAGGGGGTTTCTGAGGGGGTACACATAAATCCATCAATATGGGCCAGAACTTTGTAACAGATATACATGGTATACATAAATCCATCAATATGGGAGGCATTATACATAATTTACATGAGCACATAGCAATATAACACAGGCTAGTAGTAATGTAACAAATAACAAGAATCAATCTGAAAATTTACACATATCCATAAGTCCTAGAAACAGTCCAATAGGATTCCACTGTCCATTAGTTCATGTGCCAGGAATCTAATAATTCTTATGAGCACAATCAGCAACAGAACCACCCACTATTTCTTGGGTCTTCTCCTTTGTTTCAAGGGTCTGCTCCATCTTTCTGCGATGGACAAGGCGAATGCGGCTCGTAGGCACCCATCTGATTCCTTCTCCACCTGTAGAGATGCAAGCAAATCCTCTCCCCCAAGCAGTTAGTCTATCTGGTCCCTTCCATTCACCACTTTCTGGGTCTCTCCACATCACCTGGCGATTATCTAAAGATAGTGGAGCTGCTCGCACTGGACACTGCTCTTCTGGTGGTTATAAAACCTGTCTGCTGGAGCCAGTGCATCTTTATCAAAGATTAAAAAATTAATGGTATAGAGAACTAAATTTAGAAGTTCTCTAGGGTTACCCGTGGCTCCCCCTTTCTTTTGTTGGAGGAGTGTCTTAATGTCTCTGTTTAGTGTTGGCAGGCCTTCAACAGCAGCCCTGCTTAAAAAACCGAAGTACTCATTTTTAACCCCAATTGTTGTAAAACGTCTCTTCCCCACAGATTGATGGGATTTTTTCAACTATAAAAGGAGTAAAAACTCCTGTTTTGCCTTCAAAAGTCCATCTCATAGGGGCAGCACTAACTTCAGCTGCTATTGATCCTCCTACTCCAGACATATAGGTATCTGCTTTAATCTTTGGCCAGTGACTGGGCCAACTGGCACCTCTAATAACTGTACGATCCGCACCTGTGTCTACCAATCCTTCCAATGGTAGGCCATTTATATAGATAGTGAGCATAGGTCGGTCAGCCGTTACTGCTGCTGTCCAGTATATTTCTGGTTTTTGTGGTCTGGAGTCAGAACCTGGGTGACTATCACGAGGCTGCTTATTAGGATTCTGTATGAGTAACCCTGATGCTACTACGTCTCCTGGGTGATAAGTCACACATTGACTACCTGTATTAGTGACTGGGATATTATCTACACATTCCCCAGTTTCCCATATCAGTGTGTGGATGGACACTGTTTTGTATATACAAGAAGGTGAAATGGTCAAGCCTACTGTGCCTGGAGGTAAGGGATCCATAGGCTGGAGAGGAACAGATTTCACCTCTCCAGGGGGTATCTCAGTTGTCCCAGCTGCATACAGCTCTATTCTCCCCAATTGTAATTCCCTTCTGCCATCAGGTTGCTTCCTGGCTGGTTGACTGTGTAATCCCCTTCTTCCATCATATGGCTTTCTGGCTGATTGGTCATGTCTGGGTACTGGACTTCTAGGCACTCTCTGGGTGCACCATTGGCTGCCATCATGCCCCAAGTGTTTTTTGCCTTGGGCCCTGGGGCTGGGCCCCTCATCCCGTTTCCCTGAATCTGTCTGCATTCTGAGGCCCAATGGAAGCCTCTGTTGCATTTTGGACATGGGGTTTGGGGTCTTGTTCTCCCACCTTGTCTTCCCATTCTATCTCTATACCAACATTGAGCTTTCAGATGTCCTACTTTTCCACACTGAAAGCATCTACGAGTCTCTCTGGAAGTCCCTTGCCAAGAGGGATTCTGTCTTCTCATGTTTGGATTTTGGGAAGTCTGCATCATAGCCTGGCTATAAAAGGCACCTGTGTCCACTGTGGCACAGCGTCTTATGAGTTCCTCTAAAGGAGCATCCTTGCGCAGTCCTAGTATAATTCTTCTGCAAACCTCATTAGCATTTTCTTTAGCAAGTTGCCTTATCAAGATGTCTGTTATTGCATTTTCTCCATTTGTTCTTATGATAGCTGTCTGCAAGCGTCCCACAAAGTCAGCGAAGGGTTCATTTGGCCCTTGTGTTATTTTTGTGAAGGCCCCCCCTTTGTCATCTTTATTGTGAAGAGAAGCCCACGCTTTGATAGCATTATCAGCAATTTGCTGATATGCTGCTACAGAATAACCAATTTGTGCTGCGACATCTGCATAAGGACCTGTACCTGTTAGTAGGTCACAGGTGATTGCAGTATGAACTCCACTTTGAATATTTTGTTGGGCTTGTATCCTACAGAGCTCACTATATTCAGAAAGCCACAAGTAGTTCTGTCCAGGTTCTAGGCATATTTTTGCTATCGATTTCCAGTCATTAGGGGTCAAGATTTCAAAAGACAAATTTTGCAATAGCATCTTAACATAAGCTGATGTAGCCCCATAAAGAGTGCAAGCTTTTTTCAGGTCTTTGAGGATTTCTATATCAAAAGGTGAGTATCTTCTACTTTCTTGACCTGAAGAATTAAACTGTTGAATTACAGGAAAAATGTGGTGTTGAAATTCTAATACATTTTTCCTTCTTCTCTGGCCTTAATTAGTCCCTTTTGCAATCTACTCAAAGGAGCAGCTGGATGCTGGGGGGGAGGTGCTGGATGCCGGGGGGGGAGGTGCTGGATGCTGGGGAGGAGGTGCTGGTGCTGTCACTGCCCCCCCCACTACCCCTCCTCCCTCCATCCCGGAGGGTGGAGTTGATGAAGGAGAGTCAATTACCTGCTCCTCAGGTGGGGCTGAGGCTGCCTCAGATTCACCCCACCCTTGAGCCTCATTTAAGTCTCCCTGCCCTGTGGGGATATGGCCATTAATCTGTTCTTTGTCTTCCTCCTTTATCTCAGGCTTCCCCCTTTGGATATCCTGGTATTTTAAGGCCATCTGTATTGTATTGTATAAATAGAACACTGCAATGGAAACTGAACGAGGACCGTTTTCATTGTTATATGCAGACATCTGTTGACCAACCAATGCCCAGTTTTTTAGAGAGATTTGCTTTTCCTCTAAGAACCAAGGGGAGGTGCGTTTTAATGTAGCCAGAAGTCTAGCTGTCTGTCCCCAAGTAACAAGTAGCCCTTGATCTTCTATCAGCTTAAGCAGGCTTTCTATAGCACCACTCTTGGGTGGGTCTGGGGTTGGGGTGGGGGATGGAGAATCTTTACCTAGGATCTGTCCCATTTCAGCCAAAAAGGTTGTACTCACTCAGTTCCTGGTCACTGGAGACTTCTTCAGTGAAAGTAGGGTCCTTGGTTCCCACGCTTGGGCGCCAAATGTTAGAGTTCAAATGTTGGAGTTTGTTCTTCTCAGGGCACAGCGGTTTAGAGGCTTAGAGCCCTTCGGATGTCTCCAAATCCAAAGGTTCTGTCCTTCAGCCTCTGCCTCTGCCTTCTTCTGCCTCCAACAGAGATGGAAGATCTCTCTTATCTCCTTCTGGGGAGCCCAGCACCAACTTGCCGCGGAGAGAGGGCTTCTGGCGTAGCTCCACTGAAATCCCAAAAGTGTTCTCTGCAGCAGAGTCGTTTCTCTCGAGTCTAGCGCGATCAGCCAGCCAAGAGGAAAAAATGTATTCTGGAATGGCTGTCTCGCCTTATCTCTGAACCTTCTGAGAGAATGGGATTATGGGTTTTCTCCCATAGTGCTCTCTGGCCCAAAGAGCTTTAAGGTGTGGACTTTGAGTAAAGGTGGGAACACAAGCCTTGTCTTGATTAGTTCTACTTAGTACCTTGTTTCAGGTTCTGGCCAAAACAACTTCTTGTAAGATTAGATCAACTCTAATTACTTAGCAGTTAGTAAGGATTCCAACACTAAACCAGTACTTCATCTAAAATGGGACAGATGTTTAGAAAACAGCCTTCTTTTCCAATTCAAGGAAAATGTGTAGAGATCATTGTCAGATTTATGAAAAGCCAAAGTTTGATTATAATTTGGGAGCAGATCAATGAACTTTTAGAAACTATATAGTTCACATTGTCTTGGTTCTCTACGGAAAAAAGAATTGGATCTAGAGGAGTGGAAATTAGTAGGAGAGCAACTATGTCAATTCTACAATAAAAATGGACCTGACTCAATTTCCAAAGATACACTTTATACATACAATTTAATACAACTGGCTTTAGGAAATTATATAATTTATAAAAAGAAAGAGCAGGAGGGGAGGAGGGGATTCAAATAAACTAGGTGAAAAGGATGAAGAATCAGATAAGAATGGAGTTAAGTACAATTCTAAGTGTGGTACTTCACAGCAGGAGAAATTAGGTCATTCCACATTCCCTGACCTACTTCCCTCAATTAACTCTTCATGGGTGAAGGGAGAAGGAGGATGGAGAGAGGCAGTAACACATTCAGTACCCACTATGAAGCAGTCTATTATAAGATTATAAAAAGTATTGGTTAAAGCAAAAAATGAAGGACAGGATATATCTGATTTAAAAATAAATGCATACCCTGTGATTGAAGAGCTTGACTCTTCAGGTCAAAAAAGGAGAAGATATACTCTTTTTGATTTGGAAAAAAATCAAGGATTTGAAAAAAGGTTGCACTCTTTATGGGGCTACATCATCTTATGTTAAGATCTTACTAGATAATTTGGCTTATGAAATCTTAACCCATTGTGATTGGAAATCCATAACAAGGACATGTTTAGAGCCTGGTCAACATTTGTTATGGCTTCCAGAATATAGTGAACTTTGCAGGGTATAAGCTCAATGAAATAGGCAAACAGGAGTTAATATACAAGTCATCTTTGACCAACTAGCAGGTGAAGATCAGTATGCAGAAAATTCAGCACAGATTAATTACCCCATAGAAGTGTCTGAGCAAATTGCTACTGCTGCAACAAAAGCTTGGGGTTCCCTCCCAGGGAAAGGTGAAGGTAAAGCCTTCACAAAAATAGAACAAGGTCCCAATGAACCCTTTGCAGATTTTGTGGGATGTTTGCAAACAGCTGTCACAAGAACTATTGGAGAAAATGCAGCTACAAAAATAATGATCAGACAACTAGCTAAGGAAAATGCCACTGAGGTTTGCAAAAGAATTATATGGGGACTACACAAAGATGCTCCTTTAGAAAAAATCATAAGACACTGTGCCACAGTGGGCACAAGTACTTATTATACCCAGATTATGATAAACATGGAAAGACAGAGTCCCTCTTGGCAAGGGACTTCTAGAGAAAATCACCAATGTTTTCAGTGTGGAAAAATAGCTCATTGTCACCCATCTGTTTCCTTCTTCATCTATAGAAATACAAGCAAACCCTCTCTCCCAGGCAGTTAACCTATCTAGTCCTTTCTATTTACCACTTTCTAAATCTCTTCTCATCACCTGGCAATTACATTGGAGCTGCTCACACTGGACACTGTCCTTCTGTTGGGTTAAAAAAGCTTATATTCTCTCCAATTATAATCCCTTTCTCCCATCTGATTTCTTTTTGGCTGAGAGATATGTAATCCCTTTCTGCCATGTGATTACTTTTTTGCTGATTGATCACATCAGAGTTCTGACCTTCTAAAGACTCTCCCAGTGTAAACTTAGCTGCCATCATACCCCACCTGTCTTTTGTATGATATCTTGGAGCTGGGCCCTGCCTCTCATTTCCCTGGGTCAGTCTACATTCTGAGGCCCAGGGGAAGCCCTAGGGCTTTTTGGACATAGGATTTTAGGAGTTTTCTCACCCTGTCTTCTCACTCTATCTCTATGCCTACATTGGGGTCTCAGATGTCTAATTTTTCCACACTGAAAGCATCGATGAATTACTCTGGAAGTCCCTTGCCAGGAGGGACCCTGTCTTTCCATGTTCATCATAGTTTGAATATAATAAGCATTTGTTCCCCCTGTGGCACAGCCTCTTATGATCTCCTCTAAAGGAGCATTCTTGTGTAGTCTCCATATAATTCTTTTGCAAATCTCATTGGCATTTTCCTTAGCTAGTTGTCTCATCATAATTCGTGTAGCTGCATTTTCTCCAATAGTTCTTGGGACAGCTGTTTGCAAATGTTCCACAAGATGTGCAAAGAGTTCATTGGGACCTTTCTCTACTTTTGTGAAGGCTTTACCTTCACCTTTCCCTGGGAGGGAACCCCAAGCTTTTGTTGCAGCAGTAGCAATTTGCTCAGACACTTCTATGGGGTAATTAATCTGTGCTGAATTTTCTGCATACTGATCTTCACCTGCTCGTTGGTCAAAGGTGACTTGTATATTAACTCCTGTTTGCCTATTTCATTGAGCTTGTACCCTGCAAAGTTCACTATATTCCCAAAGCCACAACAAGTTTTGTCCAGGTTCTAAACATGTCCTTGCTATGGATTTCCAATCACAATGGGTTAAGATTTCATAAGCCAAATTATCTAGTAAGATCTTAACATAAGATGAGGTAGCCCCATAAAGAGTGCAACCTTTTTTCAAGTCCTTGATTTTTTCCAAATCAAAAGGAGTGTATCTTCTCTTTGCTAAACTAGCAAGTATCCTCAATTCCACTTACTTAGCATCTTGTAAGAATCCTAACATCTGCTTTCTTTTGATTTAGAACATAAGTGGTCATGACCTCCCTGACTTCTCAAGGAGGTAAGAACCCCCCAAAAGAAGGTGATCATACTTTCCCTTACTGCTCAAAAAAGGGTGAAAATACCATAAAAAGGTGATCATGCCCTCCCTGACATCTCAGGAAGGAAGATGAAAACACCAAGAAGGATAAATAACCTGGGTATGGTGCTACCTATAGAACTGTTGTGCCTACATGCATCTTGCTATTGGTGATGAGGCAAGTGGACTTCTTTTTCACAATGATTTCTCACCTAATCGATGGCTGCAAAGCTTGGCTTGGAAGCAAGTTTGGTAGTTTGGCAAACTCATTTCCAAAGTTCTTGGCTTCCCTGTTTTGGGCTGTCTCCATAAAGATCAGAGGGGAAATATTTGGCAATAGGGTTGTTGATGAAAGTCAACTTTTTTAGTATATGTAGCCTCCTGAATTCCTATTAGGGTGTTCTGCTTATTCAGCATAAGTATTTCCCCTAAGTGTCTGAGTGTCATCTGTTTGTATTTGGCAGAAAACATCCTTTTGTCATAGGAATTGCCTCCCTGGATGATGGCTGAGAAGACTAGGATAGAAACAGATGTAATATCTCACCATACTGGCTTCTGTGTATATTTTCTCCTTTCATAGATGACCATAAAAAAAAATTGTTGACCATTGAATAATTGACCATGGAATTTTTTTTATCAGGAAGTAACTTGTAGTTATTGCAAGTATTGTTAATAGCCTTAATATCATTCAATCTACTCTCTTTATTCTGTACAATTCTAGAATTATGTTTATGCAAGTTCCTGTCAAAAGAGGAATGTTTGATAAACTAACTCAGGGGATTGCTTAGATATCTGCTAGTCATTATCTAAATAATAATCATTCTTTTTTATCTGATTTTTTTTCTACATAGGTTTTTTAGCTAGTTATTTTGGGTTGATTATGAATATCTTTCAAGTGGTCTTAGGGTGCTTGGGGTGTAGATTCAATCAGTTAAGTAGATAAAGAGGAACCCATGTAAATCATTACTATCTACAGAGAATCCTTCTCTGTTTGAAGTAAGAACATGTGTGCAAGAACATGAGTCACAAGATTATTGAGCATTCCTCACCCCTAGATTTTGCCAATGTGAAAATAAATAAAGGATGATTAAATGATTTGCTAAAAGTCATACAACTGCTAAACATCTGAGTTGAATTTAAACTCAGAACCTCCTGTCAAAAATCCAACAGTCTATCTATTATGCAATGTTTTCTTCAATTATTTATTTAAAATGAGGCATTATTAAGAAAGGGATTTTTGAATAATCTGATATGATTAATCTCATTAGTCATGAAATCTTGTATGATTTTGATATTGAAATGGGAGGTAGTAGCATCATGAATATGATGGGGAAAATGTGTTTTTCTTGGGTTACCAACACCTAAGAGATTTGGCATTTCCTCCTTGAGTCAGTGTTTTATTGGGAGAGGGGAAGGAATAAAGATTGGTCATAAGAAAAGAACTTCTGAAATCAGGGGAGGTATGCTAGGTCTGGGATTGGGCAGAAAGACATAATACCAGGCTATCCAGGAAAAAGCATCCCTCTAAATTAAGATTCACCAATAGAGAAGGGTGATTTAAGGGGTCTTGTAATATATTCTACTAGAACAAATAAAATATTTCTACTTTTCTAACTGATTGGGATCATTGGCTGGATTATTTCACATTGGTTTTATAGATAGATAGATATAGATCTATATAGAGATAGATAGATATAAATACATTTATATCTATCTATCTATCTATCTAGCTATATATCTGAAGAGTGGTGTATTGAAGTACCTGCACATGTCCTAAAAATACAATGTGATTTGAACTAACTTCCAAGACCCACAATCCCTCTTAATCTTCTTTCTATCCCAAATAGCCACACAAATCATCTTAAATGTATATTCTAGGTACCAGAACTCATTGTTATAGCTCTTGGGGTAATCTTTTCATATGAATATATTTAAGGTTATATTTAGCTGTATCTTTTCAATTTAAAACAAATCAAACAAACAAATGTATTGCCAGAAAAATTTTTAAAAATTGCTTTACTATCTAAAGGAGGAAAACTGGTCATTCATGTCTTACCAATCAAGATTATCTTGATGTCAATACTTCAATATGCATTCTATATGGATTAGTAAGTAGATGCTTTGTGAGCATTAACAAAATAAAATGGTTATGACTAAAAATAGTCATAGATTTTCTAGAAACAAGGGATGGCATTCAAATCACATTTGTTCTTTTGATGTGCCTTATGTATCTGGGAAATTCAAACAGCAGAGCAAATTTGTATACTAGCAAGATACTTGATGAAGCATTTTCTTTCTTTTTTTTATGAATTCAACATCTGCAAGGTGGAAAATGCAAAATGGATGATATTTTCATGTCATAGAATAATAGCTGAAAAAAATGTATCTCCAAAATTTTGATTAATGAATCAATGCCAAACTGGCAGAAGGTGTCTAGGGGATTCCTTGAAGGTTTTATCATTGGTTTTATGTTGCTCAACATTTTATCAGTACCTTGGATGAAGATATTTATGTCATATTTATCAAATTTGAAGATGACATAAGTCTAGGAGGAATACTTAATACAGTGAATGACAGGATCAGGATCCAAAAAGGCCATGACTGGTTGGAAAAATGGGACAAATATAATAAGATAAAATATAATAAGAATAAATTGTATGCACCATGAATTTGATAACCTAATGAAAGTCACATCATATAAAAAAGACTGTATGTCAAGCATGCTGTGTTGTTTTAGTGTAGATGTCCTTAAAAAGCATGAAAGAATAAGATACATTACTGCAATACAATCCCTTACAACTTTTACCATCCCCCTTCCAAAAAAGACTATAGCTAACACTCAATCTATTCCATAGACTAAAATTAAATCATAAGTAACAAAGGTTCCATTTTGTGCTAAAATTCTAAGATGATATGATTCTGGGCACTAAGTTTCAAGTGATTTATTTGCCTTTAATTGCATCATTCTACATACATACAAAAATTTAAATATTAAGAAATACAATGACAATAATGATGACTAACATTTAAAGAATGATTTAAGATTTGTGAACTGCTTCACATGTTATTGCATTTGATCTACAAAATAATTCTTTGAGGTAGGCATCATTATTATTTATAATTTTACAGATGAGTAAATTGAGATGTAGAGAAGTTCAGTGTCAGGGTGAAAAAAAAAAAAAAAAACTAGTCAGTATCTGAGGTATGACCCGAACTCAGATTTTTGTTGATTCCAAGACCAGCATTTAATCCATTAAACTACCAAGTTATTGATAACTTCTAGTTAAAGAAGTTGTAATTATAGATTGTTTAATCATAGTGGGGTTTTTGAATGGATTTACTAAATTGTAGCGAATTTAATTCTATGTTTTATTGATTAACAAATTAGGCATAAGAGGAAAATTTAGTGTTATTTTAAGCCTTTAGTAATCAGAATTATGTGAATGAGCTATGTAAATATATTTGTTGGATTGTATGAAAGATAGAAACTATAATTGTCAGAAGTTGTATGCCTTGGATCGTAACTATGTATGCAAGTCATTTTACTTCTGTGTGCTTTACTAATGTTATCTATAAAATAGGAACAGTAGTCTTGGCACTCTTCACCTAATAGTGTGGTAATAAGAAAGCTGAATCCAAAAAAAAAAATAATGGTGTTATGGAGGTATTTCCACCAAAATGGAGTGTGATTGAAAAAGTGACCCTGAAATAAAAACTAATGATGAAGCATTACCCTAACCTCTTCAAGAATATTTTGGATACTAAAATACCTGGTGCAACAGAATTTAATCAGAATCAGTGTGATGCATACCAACAGATATATAAAGAATCAAAATAATGAAAAATACAAGAAAATGTTAAATATCATCTTTAGGAAAAAAAATAAACTTGGAAACAGATAAAGGTAGAATAATTGAATAATTATTAAACTACTATCTCAAAGTCATAATTTTTAAAGAGCATTGAAATTATATTGCAAGAAATTATAAAGGCAAGCTACACTGATATCCTAGAACTAAAGTCTAAAAAAAAATAAAAGATAAATCAAAAGGAGCCATGATCGAAAATGTTACCCACATCCATAGACAGAACTGAAGGAATCTAAATGCAGATTGAGGTATATGTAAAAAACAAACAAAATTATTTCTGTCTTTTGGTCTTTGTTTTATTTTGCAACAAGGCTAATGTGTTACATGACTATACATGTGTACTCTATGCCAAATTACATACCTAAGGAAGAGGAAAGGGAGAAATATAGGGAGAGAATTTAGAACTCAAAATTTAAAACAAAATAAATTCTAAAAATGTGTCTTTATATGTAATTGAGTAAAATAAAGTAAAAAAGAAAATAAAGTGCAGCTTAAAGCTGTAGATATAGTCCTTTCTAGGATCTTGTTAATGTAATAAAAACAGAATTCATTTGTCATTTTAATAAATAATATCCATACATATAAAACAATCAATATATAAAAAGGATACTTTATAGAATCTAATAAAATAATAAGCCTCCAAATTTGTAAAAATCTAATATATGGAATATTATGGAAAATACTGGAAAGAAATAGGGACCAAGATACAATAAAATATCTTGATCTCAAAATGTTTATAAAACAAGTCATAAAAAAAAATTAGTACTGATCAATAATTAGAGAGATAGATTCATGGAACAGATTAGAAAAGGCAGAGTTAAAAACAATATAATTTAATAAGTCACATTTTTAATGAATCAGAAAATATAAATTACTTACAGAAAAGATCACCATTTGATAAAAGACACTGAGCAAACTGAAAGTTGGTAGAAAATATGCTTATATCAATATCTTACAGTATGTTCTACAACATTTTCAAAATAGAAACTTTATTAGCAAAGATCATACTATTTAAAAAATACATTTCACAAAGGTTAATAGATATTAACAAAATTAGAGAGAGAGACAATTACAAAGATAGAAGTTAAATTTGATGACATGAAACTGAAAAGCTGTTGCACAAACAACCTTAATAAGAATGAAAAAAAAAACCTTTGTATCAAATTTCTCTGACAAAATATTGATATGTAAGATATATTAACAGTTGATGGATAAATATATGCACATGTGTATATATTATATATATATAATATAATCCTAAGTACATA
Source organism: Antechinus flavipes (assembly GCF_016432865.1). Lineage (NCBI taxonomy): Eukaryota > Metazoa > Chordata > Mammalia > Dasyuromorphia > Dasyuridae > Antechinus > Antechinus flavipes. Next base: position 61,013,501 of record NC_067401.1, on the reverse strand, counting down.
TACTTATATGCATATACATATGTTCATGTCTGTATATAGTGTGTGTATGTAAAAGAAAACAAAATATACCATGACTACAATGATAAAAACAACCATAAAAACCATTAAGATGTGCATGTTGTAAAATTACAAAGAAAAATAGAAGATTCAAAGAACAAATATGAGAAACAACTCCTCTCTCTCCCCTCACTTTTGAGAGAAAGGTTCATTAGTGTTGAACATTGCATATATTTTCAGATTTTTTCAATTTTTTAATTAGTTTTGCTTTTTTCCTTCCTCCCCAGCCCCTTTTTTTGTTTTTAAAAATGTTATTTGCTATGTGGATTGTCATTCTAGAAACTGATAAAGTAGAAAAAAACAGTTATGTAAAAAAGTCCAACAACCCATCAATAAAAATATTTTATTTAAACAAATAACTTTATTCAATGTTTAACTAGGTAACACAATGAATAGAGTGGCACTTAGAGTCAGTCAGATATTAATTCATCTCTGTCCTAAACAGAAGCTATACAAATTTATGCAAGTCATTTAGCATATGTATAGTTCAGTTTATTCATATTTAAATTTGAGATAATAACATTGTTGTTGGGAGGATAAAATGAAAGAATATTAGTAATATGGTTTGCAAACTTTAAAGTCTATATAATTTCTAGTCATTATATTTGTCTGGAGTCAGGAAGAATTGAGTTCAAATCTCAACTCAGAAACTTAATACTGTATACCTTTGGGGAAGTTCACTTAATCCTGTTTGCCTCAGTTCCTCATTTGTAAAAGGAACTGGAAGTGATGGCAAGCTAGTCTAGTATCTTTGCTAAGAAAACCCCAAATGGCGGGGTAGGGGGGTCACAAAGAGTAGTTCAATATTGAAAACAACTAAATAATAACAAAATAACAATAAAAACTCACATTTATATAAATTCTCTTAACCCTTTTTTGTGTGTTTTGAAATTTTGGTAAAGATTATGTCTTTTTACAATGTTTTCAAATCATTGAAGAAAATGATAAATTTTAGAGTTTAATGAAAACAATTTTTCTTTCATTCAAGTTTATGGAGTCCCTGAAGTCTGGGACCCAAGGTTAGGAATCTTTGAAACAGAGGCTTATAATTTTAAGCCAATTTTCTTTTGAAACAAAAAGGCTTATAAAATTATAAAACTCAATTATATTATCTTCATTTTATAGATGAAGGAAATATAATTAGGCACATGCCTAAGGTGACATAGCAAGCAATGGACAAAACTGGGACTTGACTCAAGGTCTTCTGATCCAATTTAACATTGTACTAAATTGCTTTTATGACAGAAGTAGTATTAGAATAGCAGCACCAGTATTGTAGTTGCATTAAGAAAAATGTCCTTCTTACTTGGCCTTGCAATATTATTGACCTTTTGATTAAAAGATAACTGTCAGAAATTTGTAAAAATCTCCATTGAAATCCACAAAGGTTAATAGTGTACAACTGTGCTCATTACCTAATTCTATTCAGCACATAAATGAACAGAAATGGCCTCTGGAGATTTTCCTTAAACACAAATGGTATCATTGACATTCATTAAAGAATAACATATGAAAATTATTTTTTTCAAATGTTACTAGGAGGAGAAAACAAAACAAAACAAAAATATTTCTGACCACTTTTTTCTATTCTTGGTCATTCCGGAACATAAAAAGTATAAAGAGGGAAAATAATATGATTGGTAATGTTTATTTATAACTTCTCTTTTTAAACTTGTTCAGCTTATAATAATATGTTAGAAAGAGCTTTGAATTTAGAATTAAATTCCCACATTTATCATCCGAATTTTTAATCTTCACAATGATTTGGATTGTAGTAATGTCTGATATCCCTTTTAGCTTTTAATTTTTGAGTTTAAATTTACTATGAAGATGACAATCAGCTTTACATGAGAATAAGATTGAATGCCTTTGCAACTTAAAGTAGTATAAATTCAACAACAACAACAACAACAACAAAACAAAACCTATTTTTAAGTGCCAAAAAGAAGTGCCTATGGATTTTAAAATATTGGCTAGGAATTTTATATACATATACATTTTATAATATACTATATATATACATATATATATAGTGTGTATGTAGGTATACATAAGTATATATGTATGTGTGTATGTATTTATTCATATGGTTCTTCCTCCCCTAACATACTTACAATATAAGAGGGGAAAACAGAATAAAATGTCCAATAATACACAACACTGAACCTAAATTAATTAGAAAATTTGCAAAAAAAAAATGCTATATAGGAATTGAAGAAAATGGAATCAGTGACAGATACTAGAAAAGGTATCATGGAAGAAGTCCCACTTTGGTTGGACTTTCAAAGATACATAGTGATTTAACAGCTGGAAAGAAAGAGAAAGATCAATTTAGACAAAAGCAACAGTTTGCAAAAACTTGGACTTCAGAGACTGTAGGGTTTCTTAAAATTCCCCCAAACTAATGGAATTGTCAAAGTAATAGTAGAGAGGTATATAGTAGGATAAGGAAACTCTCTTGCATCTGGACTCCCTTGTGCTTAAGCTTAAGATTAGATAGATATAATATAGACAAATATATCTATATATCTCATATATATATATATGTACATATATATATATATATATACATGTATACATATGTGAATATATGTCTACATTTATATATCCATACCAGACTATATATTTACATGTATAACAAAAATAATTTTATTAAAGCTTTTTATTTTCAAAACATATGCAAGGATAATTTTTCAACATTAACCCTTGCAAAACTTTGCATTCCAATTTACTCCCTACCCCCTCCCCTAGATAGCAAGAAATCCAAAATATGTTAAACATGGTAAAATATATGTTAAATCAAATACATGCATGCATACTTTTTGTTGCACAAGAAAAAGTTAGATCAAAAAGGAAAAAAAAAATGAGAAAGAAAATAAAATGTGAGCAATCAACAATAAAAAGCATGAAAATGCTATGTTGTGTGATCCACACTCGCTTCTCACAGTCTTCTTTCTGGCTCTCTTCATCACAAGATCATTGGAACTGGCCTGAATCATCTCATTGTTGAAAAAAGCCACATCCATCAGAATTGATCATCATATAATCGTGTACAATGATTTCCTAGTTCTGCTCATTTCACTTAGCATCTGTTCATGTAAGATTCTCCAGGCCTCTCTGAAATAATTCTGCTGGTTATTTCTTATGGAACAAAAACATTCTATAACATTCATATACCATAACTAATTCAGCCATTCTCCAGCTGTTGAGATGTCATTCAGTTTCCAGTTTCTTGCCAATACAAAAAGGGCTGCCACAAACATTTTTGGACATGTGGGTCCCTTTCCCTCCTTTAAGATCTCTTTGGGATATAAGCCCACTAGAAACAATGCTGAATCAAAAGGTATGCACATTTCAATGGCCCTTTGGGCATAGTTCTAAATTGCTCTTCAGAATGATTGAATCAGTTCACAGCTCTACCAACAATGTATTAATTCTATAGTTATTTTAAGAGGAATTTCTCTTTGTATCTCTTACTGTTGGACTTTGCATAACAAAAATATTTTTTAAAAATAGTTCATGTGTGAGATTGTTTTCCCAGATGCTATAGTCAACCAGAAAGCTGTGGCAGATGGCAGAAGTTAGCTCATCCTGAAAGAGCAAAGAGTTACTTTTGAATCTGGTAAGAGAGGATTTGCTCTTTGCAAAGGTGAGAATGAAATAGATGAATTTTGGATTCCATTAAATATCATGAGTTTACTTCAGTTAATTTCTAAATAGATTTTATATGTTAGAGTTTTTATTCTAACCCATTCCTTTGTCTTGGGAACATAGGCTATTTTCATTTTTCCTTTGATAAAAATCATTTGGCAGTTAATTGAATAAAGTAATTGGTGTATAATTGAAATCAGATATACCCGAGCCCTGAGTTTTAGTGCTTCATAGCTAACCCTCTCCTCTGCAATCTCAAACTAAATCCTATATGAAAATGAAAATCATAGCATCACTATATTATGAAGTAACCTGAACAATCTTCTAATGCAACTCCCAAAGAAGAAATTACGGAATCTGTGGTTTATGATGAACTATTCTCCTCACATAGCTCCAGACCTTTGATGCTTCAATATTGAAAATGATCAATGTGAAAAATATTTTCAATTTTACCTATAAATCATTGCATAATACCAATTTGTGTCTTTTTTTATTGAAAATTGAACTTGAAACAGAGTCCCTAAACTAATGTTGTTTTAGCTATAATAGAATGATTTGTTTCTCCTTTGCTTATCTAATTGAAAAACAAACATAAAACCTATGTGAATAGTTATTAATCAATATTATCTCAAAATTATGGAGACCAAATAAGTTACTGGATCAAGCATTTATCTACATAGCCACAATAATAGGCAAATAGTAGATGCCTACTGAATATTTATTGAATAAATTGAATTAAATTAAACATAACAATGAATATTATTTAAAATGATCCTGAGTTTCTTAATTGTAAAATAATTTAAAAATATTTGGACTACATAATTCTAGATGTTTTGTGGGAAAAATGATGTTGTAAATAATCACAAAGGATCCATTTGATCACCTATGTCACAATGGCTGAGTTCTCAAATATGGCATAGCTCATTGCATTTTTAAATTTTAAAATGTTATCTTTTTTTTGTTTTTATGTCATACCTGCTTCCAAATAGATTGTTTTCCCTCCACACTTCTTGCAATAAAGAATGAATAATAATAATAAAAAGTTCAGCCTAATTAAAATGTTCACTGAATCTTAAAAATGTGTCTTGTTCCATATCCATTGTTTCATTAGATCAGCAAGGAAGAAAGGAGATTTTTCTTTAATCTTTTCTTTGGTCCAGCATTGAGCATTATATTGAAGATATTTTTGTCTTTTTATTTTTTTTAACTTTTTTTCCATTTTCATTTAAATTATTAGATACATTATTTTCTGTTTCTACATAGCTTACTTTTATTTTTAGTTATATAATAAACAGCAAGGAAAATTCACATTTATATATTCCTTTTAGGTTTGCAAACATTTTCTTCACAATAGCCTTTAGTGGTATTTTGCATGAATATTATTATCACCATCTTACATATGAGAAATTAAAGACACTGAGAATTTAGTCTTCCATGGTCATATGTATAAGAATCTAATGCAAGTATCAAAACCTGGTCTCCAGAGAAACTCTGGGAATCTTATTTCTGAAAATTTATTTTATTTGAAGAAATTGGATAAACAAAAAGAAAACAAGAAAGCAATACAAAACAAAAGAGAACATCATCATGTGCCCAGCAGAATATCAGGGATGATTCAAAATATATAGCAACAAATAGCCATTTAAGAAAAAAAAAAAAATATATATATATATGTATATATATAATATATATATATACATATATATATATATATATATATATATATATATAATATATATATATGTATATATATATATATATATGTATATATATATACTAGTAAAAGAAATTATGTTCATGAAAGTCCATCACTTCCTGGTAAATTGTTCTTTTGTTCTTTGACATGTATCTTATATACTTTATTCTTCCCCCCTCTTTCATTCCCCACTTCTTCACCCCCAAGCAGGTAATAGCTAAGAAAGGGTATATTTATATATACATATATAGATGTATAAACACACACACACACACACATACACTCCCTCTTTTGTTCATCTTGTGTGTTGTATTTTCCAGGTTGATTTATATGCTTTATCTTCCACTCTACTGTCTTTAAATTCATTCTCAAGGGCAGACCATTATTTTTCTCCCAACTCCCCTAAAATTACAAGTTAAATACTATAAATGTGTGATCATATTTCCTTTCCCTTGCTTAAGTTCTGCATATATAACTTTCTAAGAAATATAACTTTATGATACACAGGAGAATATTGCACATGTATATTTTCCATTTCAGTTCTTAAGAGAGTATAATGTCGCAGTACATGAGGGCTTAATGCTTAGGTATAAGATGACAGTATTACATGCTCATTTTCTTTTAAGAGAGCCTTACTATGGATCCAAGGTCTCTCGTCATATATCCATGTTGCTCTTTTGTCATCATTCTCCAGATTATTATTATCTTCTAAACTTTTTCACCAGGAACTGAAAATAATATGCTTCATATGGACTGACAAGGACAGAGTACAGCCCATAAGATTATTGCTTTCTTATTTCTAGAAGCTATGCCTCTTTCCAGGAAGTTTAAGATTGAAGAAAATATATTGGCCTCTTTATCATGCTGTTGAATCATATAAAGCTTATTGTCCTATATATCTCTAAATCCTTTTATACAGATTTATTTCTAATCATATCTATCCAATTCTGTACTTTGAAGTTGCTTTTATCTTTTATTAGCATTGTATGACTTTACATTTTTTATTATTAAAATTTTTTATAAATAATAATTAAAAAAATTTAAAATACATTTTAAAAATAAATTTTAATAAATTAGCCCAATTCCCAAGTCCATTGAAAGCTTTTTTGAATCCTTAATCTATCAATAAGTACATTGATTATCTTTGAAGAAGCATAAAAAGCTTTCTTCAACATTGTATAAATTAGTCAGAAGAAAAATTGTAGTTGTAGAGTTCAATTAAATCCAGAGATCAGCATGATTGTGGATTATGATTCTTAGTTTTATTCAAGATGATGACAGAAGTTTAGGGAAAAAAGTGAAATATTTCTTCTATCAGTTAGGTCATTCAGAAAAGTCAGAATGTAAGAGAGGACCCAGCTCTCTATCTCCTTGGGTTATGGATGGCAGCGTAAAGGGAGGAGACCTTTGCTCTTTTCAGACCACCAGCCATTAATTGCATCAATGAAACATCCAATTGTGAAAACAATTCCCATTCCTTCAGTTCTTTGAATTGATTCAGGAGAATCCAGATAAAGATACATGTGGATACAAATAGCCAGATACTAAAGCCAGAAGCAGCTTCAAGGAGTGTCATCTTCAACTGTAAAGGAGACATTAGAGTATAAAATGAAGGGAGGGCTGCAGTTAGTGATTGTCAAATAATTTTTGCAAGGACAGTATGAGAAGAAAAAGGAATCAAGACCGTAAAAGACTGAAATTATAAATTGTCTTACCCAAATGAATTCTCATCAGTATGTCTCATTGTTATTTTACTTTGTTCTGATTCTCATGGTCATGACATATATTTTGAAAAAGTTCATAGTAGATATACTTGCAGGAATATAGTTGGAACTACTGGGATTTTTGGCATCTTCCTTTTCTTTGTGCTAATAATTTCTGGTGTCTTGATAACAATAAGAAGTGAACTCATGAACTGCAGTATTTAAAGTAACTAATCAGCATCCTGAAACTAGTAAAAAGATGGGTTGGTGCATGGATCCCAATAGAATCCTTTTTCCAAAGTCACAGATACATGTTATACTGAGTTAGACCAAGTTTAAATCCATAATATACTTTCCTAGAGTCATCTTGACAAGTTGAAATTTTACCATTAATGACTATACTTTGAGTCTCTCAATTCAGGTAAATCCAAATTAGTTTAATTATTATCTATTCCACATATTTATACATTTTCCCACTTCCAAGAACATTATTGCACAAATATTAGTAGTTGAGCAAAATAAAATTTTATATTGGCTATGTTCAAAATGCATACTTTCCTAAATATTCCCTTCATGTCATGTGGTTTATACCACATTTTAACATTGGTTCTCTGAATTTGTGGTTGGTCACAGGATTTTTATTGTATAGATTGTTTTCTTTTTGCCTCCTTCATATCAGTTTGTGTGATTATTTTTTCAGGTTCCTTTAAAACTATTCATTTAGGTGGATTTGTATTTTAAACTTCGAATGTCTATCTTATTCAATTTTAATTTACTCTCTAATTCTTTCTAAGTAAATGATCTTATCATCTATAAAAAATAAGACATTTTTTGTTGTCTATGTTTATTTTTCCAATTTCTTTTTCTTGTTTCATTGCCATAGGTATTTTTTTTTAATCATCATATCAAGTATCTTCCCTTTCTCATCAAGTAAACAGTGGAATACTCCTATGGTGGTTTAAAAAAATCATTTTTTTCCTTTTTCCTTTTTAATGGTTGAGTTCCATTCAATATTAAATATCAAGCTTTCAATAGATCTACCTAACACATTTTCTGTTATGTTCTCCCCTGTCCTTTATATTTCCTATTTCTCTTGAATAAGACCAAATCTAATTCTCTTGCAGAGAAACTCTATTTGTACTTATTTTTTGCTTGAAATTTAGCAACTTTTAGATAGATATTTGAAACCATGTATTATGGTATTAAATTTACCATAATTTATTGGATGACTACTATTTGCCAGTCACTGTTAGGTACTGTTAAAAGTTCAGTGATTTTCCAGTGATGTGTAATATTCTGAATATATTTCTCTTCAGATGGACATTTCTTAATATAGAAAAATCTGACCAATATTTAAAGAAGACTGGTTAGGCTCAAATATTTTGTTGTAATCCAAAAATTGAAATTATAAATTGTCCCCAATTTTTTTCCTTTGGGTGCTGATGGCTATCTCTTTCACAAGATCATTGGGACTAGTCTGAATCACCTTGCTGTTGAAAAGAGCCATGTCTACCAAAATCAATCATTCTATAATCTTGTTGTTGCTGTGAACAATGTTATCTTAGTTCTACTTAATTCACTTAGCACCAGTTCATGTAAGTCTCTCCAGACCTTTCTAAAATCATCTTGTTGATTGTTTCTTATAGAACTATAATATTCCATAACATTCATATACATAGCTTATTCAGCCATTCCCCAACTGATAGGGATCCACTCAGTTTCCATTTCCTTGCCACTCTAAGAACAAAATAATTTTTGAGTATGTATGTTTCAAAGGAATAATGTTATAAATTCAGCTTAGCACTCTTTTGATTCAAAACTTTCAACATTTTCCCATTAAGTTCCACATATATTTTAAATCCTAATGTCTGCCACAAGCTGATATCATCTTATATTTCCAGCCATATTTGATACTGCTACCCTTTTTACAATCATGACTTTGCTGTAAACTGTTGAACATTATTTTCTACTTCATTTCTTTGCTCATACTATTTCCTAAATGTGTCTTTAATGGCTTCCCCTCTCCTATCTACTGTTTTCCAATCCATTTTGCAAAGTTCAAATTCAGTGCCACCTCATACATGGAGCCTTTCCTGGTCTCTTTCAGACTTCCCATATGATTTTACTCATGCTTCCCTTAAGCATTTATTTGTATTGTATGTGTGTGTGTGTGTGTGTGTGTGTGTGTGTGTGTGTGTATCTCATATACACACTTATTAGATTAAAAATCTCTAAGAACCTTAATGATAGGGCTTGGTAATATATAAATGATACTTTTTTTTTCTTTTTCTCCTTTACAAAATGAATTACTTTAAGAAAATAACTTTATTTTGTTATTAAATCATAGTTATTTCTGAATATATATCTTTTCCCTTTTATGACCTGGAAAATAATACCTTTTTATAAAAGCAATAAAGTAAAAGTTTCAAGAACCCTAAAAATCTTTTGCAATATCTATTAGTTCACACTATATTGCAATCTATATTTCTGTCTCTTTGAAATGAAGGGAAAGAGATGCATTACCTTAATTTTTCTTCAAGTCCAAATAGTCATTATTATAATTTCTATAATCAACAAATTCACTTATCATTTATAAGCTACTATGATAGTTCAAGCCCTCATTCCTTATTGCTGGGACTATTAAAATAGGTTTCTAATTGGTCTACTTGACTCACATCTTCCTGGCTATCCTAGCCAGGGAAGCTAGGAAACAGAGATGAGGAAGGAAAGCATTTTAGGAATGGTGAATAGCCATTGAAAATGCCTGACATTTACAGATGGAATGCCTTGTGTAGGAATGATATGGATTCCAGATAGTGTTCAATACATAAGAAAATTGGAAAGGGCACTTATAAATGGTTTGAATGTTTGAAACTTGGTCCTCTAAAAGAGGAGTGTTATGTCAACTAAAAGTCTATTTACTATGTAAGAAAGGAAATAAGAAATACCATATTATAATACCAGACCAATAATTTAACTGGTTTAGTGTCAGTAAAGCCAGTAAAGTAAGTCAGTAAAGTATAGAGTCACAGTACAAGTAGAATATAGTGAAATTGTAGATTAAAATTTGATTTCAAGATTTAAATTTTGAGTCTTCCTAAATTTAAGTTTAAGGTTTCAGAACTCAAACTTCATATCCAAAGTTTGTATGCAGGTATGTAGACATATGTGTGAATAGATATACAGACAATTAGATATCTCCCTACACACACACACACACACACACACACACACACACACACACATATATATATACATATATACATACAGCTAGGTAGTACAGTGAATGAAGTGCCAGGAAGACACAACCTGGGTGACACCGTGCAATTCACTTAACTATTTTAACTTCAATTTCCTCATCTGTGAAATGAAAAAGAGAAGGAAATGGCAAACAATTCCAGCATCTTTGCCAAGAAAACCCCCGAATGAGGTCATGAAAGATCGGATATTACTGAAATGATGAATAACAGTAAATATATTTGTATGTGTACTTTAAATATTATAACAACTATAAAAATTCTGTGTATTGTATAATCTACCCACAAAGGATTTATTTTCAGTAGTTTACTATCAGCAATGGGGACCCAGATTAGATGTCAGTTCTTAGAGATATAGGAATGTATCTTACTCACATTCATCTATGTAAACCATGATTTAAACATTTGGTGAACAAAAGAATTTGGTGGATTTTTTTTAATTAGTGGTTTAATTAGTGGACATGAATTGTCCCTTGACACAGATGAGGAGTTTAGACAGTCTGAAACTCATTTTTTATCTTGTCGTGTAGATGATATACATGTTCTGACAATTAATATGATCCTAGTTGCAAAATACTTTTTGCCCCTTACAGAGAAACATACTTGATAAACATAAGAACATCATTTAACCTAAATTATAATACTAAGTCTATTGCTATGGAAACTTTTTTGGAAGCATGTTTTATTTTCAAAACATTCAACTTACTAACTTGAAACCCAAATGAAGACTACCAAAATGTAGATAGCAGACCTCATTACATTGTCCTACCTTTATATATGTCATTTTGAGTCAATGTGATTTACCAAGTCATGATAACAACTTATTATACATTGAGGATTGTTATTTTTATTTTTAAATCATTCAAAATAGGATTATTATTGCTGACACCTAAATGTGTATGTAAAATGTGCTTCAATAAAGAGAGGGTTCTATCAGGTGCTTTTTTTAATATGGATGATAAGGACAGATTTTTTACAAGCAAAGATTATTTGTTTTATTTTGACTTTTAAGACAAAAAGAATACAATATCCACGAGAAACAGACTGGATATAAAATGGGCTTATCTCCACATTGTGATTGAATTCAAATATAGGCATACAGCATATTTCTATTACCACATGCCAGCCAGGAGATTTGTAGAACAATATTGTCAGTATTCTCAGATCTAGCTCAGTCACATCGCCTGTATTGATAACCTAGCTCATTGGATTCTACAGATTAAAAATACATCAAAGAGTATTATTGTTTCAAAGAGGAATCTATGTTATAGCTAATAATGAGACTGCCTGGTCCTTTATGATTGTAGACAGGGAAAAATAGCAAGCTACTTTGTTGCCTGAAAATATGAAAAACTACAACCTTGGTCTCTACCCATGCTCCTCTATCTGAAAGTCAGCAATCATTGGTCTTGGGATTTTTTTCTGGCTTTGTTCTATTTTCTCAGGTCAAAATTCATCAAATTTGTTCTATTTCTGTAAATGCAGAATTTGGAGATTTTTCACTATGATCTTTACATTCCTAAAGTTTCTGAAAATTCCCTGGAGAAAGTATTCTTATTAAAATTTATATGCATAACCTCAGGTTAGCATTTAAAGCAAAGTCCTTCATTATATGCTTATCACTTATCCTTCCAGATTCATTTTATGTATCCCTTCTTCAAGCTGTTTTCCAAAGGAAAATATGACTGAAAAATTCTTTCATGTCTACAGTATTCCATTTCCTGTCTCTGTGATCTTGCAAAAGTAGATCCTTATGTCACAAATATGTTCTCTTTTTTTCCACTCTTTGAAATTCTAGCTTCTTTGAAAATACAACTTAGGTACTTCCTTAGACACAAAATATTCAGTGGTTTTGCATCCAGAATACTGAAATATGAATTCTCAATATTCTTCCTCTTTAATTCTTTCTCTTTGTCCTATTTTTCTTCAAGACTTAGGTAATTTTTTCACCTTCAAAAGGAGGTCTTTCCCCAACTCACTAGTTGCTACTTTTTTCCTCACTAAAATTATCTCAATTGTTTTGACTTCTGTCCTGCCACTGGATTTAATGACTCAGCAAGAGAGATTGAGGCTGATAACTTTTCATCTCTCTGCCTCACTTACGTCTAATTCTTAAGTAAGACCAGATATTACTTCTCATGCATGTCTGAAAACATAAGGCATAATGGTATATGACTGTTACAGAATATTATTGTTCTATAAGAAACAAACAGGAGGAAGATTTTAGATAAACTGATGAAGAAAAATGATCATAACAGATTTCACTGTATATGGCAACAGCAAGATTATACTATGATCAATTCTGATGGATGTGTCTCTTCTCAACAATGAGATGATTCAGGCCAGGTCTAATAATTTTGTGATGCTGAGAGCCATTTACACCCAGAAAGAGGATTGTGGGAACTAAGTGTGGATCACACCATAGCATTTTCACTTCTTTTGTTATTGTTTGCTTTAATTTTATTTTCTTTTTCATTTTATTTCCTTTTTGATTTGATTCTTCTTGGTCAACAAGATAATTATATAAATATGTATGCCTTAAAAAAAAGAAAACATAGGATAAATAAAAACACAAGAAACTTCCATCTGCTCTCATTATAACTTATATGCAAATTAATTTGGGAGACACTAAATTGCTATTGTTGTTTCCCAAATTAGTATGTGAACTTCTTGTAGATATGAGCTTTATTTATTTTTCTCTGTATTCTCAGTGCTTCAAATCATCCTTGGAACTTGGAAAGCATTTCAGAAATCATTTTTGTTTTTGTTTTGTTGGGTTTTTTAACTGATTATTTTCTACCAAACCATATTGTTTTTGCCCTCAATCTTTTTCTTTCCTTTCTTTTAGGAGCTGGTGGACAAATCAGATAAAAATAAATGAAATCCTAGTCTGTATCACTGAAGAAAGTAACAGATTGGAAGTGATATTGCCAGATAGCAATACCAATGCAATTGGAAGCATGAATTTTTCATTTATGTTTTTTTTTTCCAAATTGGGCATTAAAAACACATACAAACATACATGAAAATGTATGGGCATATAATGTACTACCTATAAGAACACAGATACATTGTGCATATTAAAGGTGGGCATGGTGGGAGGGAGGATAAACTTAGCAAAAAATAAATCTAAAGGCACAATGTAGTTGTGGATTTAGGCTCATAAGTAGACATCTGTCATGTCCTTGAATTCTGTAGAAATGTAAATTGCATCTGAAGAAAAGGGTATATATATATATATTCACTCACATTGAACTAAATTGATACATACAAACTTATCAACAAAGTCCATCAGCAAGAGTCACAAAGAGAAATTCCATTCAAAATAACTGTCAACGATATAAAATATTTGGGAATCTATCTGCCAATCTATCTGGGAAAGTCAGGTACTATATAAACACAACTACAAAACACTTTCCACACAAATAAAGTCAGATCTAATCAGTTGGAATAATATCAAGTGTTCATGGATCACCTGTGTGAATATAATAAAAATGACAATAGAACCTAAATTAATCTACTTATTTAGTGCCAAAACAATCAAACTCTCAAGAAATTATTTTAAAGACCTAGAAAAAAATTATTAACAAAGTTCATCTGGAAGAATAAAAGGCCAAGAATTTCAAGGGAATTAATGAAATAAAAAATAACAATGAAGGTGACCTAGCTGTGCCAGATCTAAAACTATATTATAAAGCAGCAGTCATCAAAACCATTTGGCACTGGCTAGGAAATATAGTTGATCAGTGGGATAGGTTAGGTTCAAAAGACAAAACAGCCAATAAATTTAATAATCTAGTGTTGGAATCTTTACAAACTGCTAACTAATTAGAGTTGATCTGATCTTACAAGAAGATGTTTTGGGCCAGAACCTGAAACAAGGTACTAAGTAGAACTAATTAGTGCAATGCTTGTGTTCACAAGTATGCCAGATTCACAAAGTAAACTTTGTAACTTTGAGAATTCACACCTCCCTTAAAGCTCTTAGGGCCAGAGAGCACTATGGGAGAAAACCCACAATCCCATTCTCTCAGAAGGGTCAGATATAAGGCCAGTAAAGAGAGATCTATTCCAGAATATATTCCACTTGGCTGGCTGGTCGCAGAAGAGAGTTCAGCTGCATTGGAGAGGAGCACTCTGGTGTAGACACAGAGCACTTTGGGAGATTTCAGCGGAATTATGCCAGAAGCCCTCTCTCCGAGGCAAGGAGAATATTTTCCATTTGGCTGGCTGGTGGCAGAAGAAGAGTTTTCAGAGGATAAAGCTACAAATGGAGAGTTCAGTGGACAACCATATTCATCTTCATCTCACACCACTGTAGTTGGTGGCTGGGCTCCTGCACTTCTCCCACTGAGACCAAGCTGGTCTGAAAGACTCACCAGAAAGCTAGCCGAGCCCCAAATGAAGGAGACAAGAGATTCATTCCATCTCTGTGCTGGTTGGAGGCTGAAGAAAGCAGAGGTAGAGGCTAAAGGATAGAACCTTTGGATTGGGAGACATTCGGAGGGTTCTAAGCTAACCCGGGTATATTGGAGATAATAAAAGATCTGAACTTTTATCACCTGACTGCGTTTTGAGAAGAAAAAGATCACCACAATCTAGTGTTTGAGAAACCCAAAGATCCCAGATATTGAGATAAGAACTCACTGTTTGAAAAAAATTGCTGGGAAAATTGGAAATTAGCATGGCAGAAACTAGGCATTGACCTACACTTAACACCACACACCAAGATAAGGTCAAAATGGGTTCATGACTTGGGCATAAAGAATGAGATTATAAATAAATTGAAAGAGCATAGGATAATTACCTCTCAGACCTGCGGAAGAGGAAGGAATTTATGACCAAAGAAAAACTAAAGATCATGATTGATCACAAAATAGAAAAATGTGATTATATCAAATTGAAATTGAATTGAATTTTGTACAAACAAAATTAATGCAGACAAGATTAGAAGGGAAGCAATAAACTGGTAAAACGTTTTTATAGTCAAAGGTTCTGATAAAGGCCTCATTTCCAAAATATAGAGAGAATTGACTCTAATTTATAAGAAATCAAGCCATTCTCCAATTGATAAACAGTCAAAGGATATGAACAGACAATTCTCAGAGGAAGAAATTGAAACAATTTCTAGCCATAAGAAAGGATGCTCCAAGTCATTTTTAATCAGAGAAATGCAAATTAAGACAACTCTGATATCACTGCACACCTGTCAGATTGGCTGGAATGACAGGGAAAGATAATGTGAAATGTTGGAGCGGATGTGGGAAAACAGGGACACTAATACATTGTTGATGAAATTGTGAATACATCCAGCCATTCTGGAGAACAATTTGGAATTATGCTCAAAAAGTAATTAAACTGTGCATACCCTTTGATCCAGCAGTGTTACTACTGGGCTTAGATCCCAAAGAGATCTTAAAGAAGGGAAAGGCACCTGTATGTGCAAGAATGTTTGTGGCAGCCCTCTTGTAGTGGACAGAACTGGAAACTGAGTAGATGCCCATCAATTGAAGAATGGCTGAATAAATTGTGGTATATGAATATTATGGAATATTATTGTTCTGTAAGAAATGACCAGCAGGATGATATCAGAAAGGCCTGGAGAGACTTACATGAACTGATGCTGAGTCAAATGAGCAGGACCATGAGAGATCATTATATACTTCAACAACAATACTATATGATGATCTATTCTAATGAGTGTGGCCATCTCCAGCAATGAGATGAACCAAATCAGTTCCAATACAACAGTAATGAATTGAACCAGCTATACCCAGTGAAAGAACTCTGGGAGATGACAATGAACCATTACATAGAATTCTCAATCCCTCTATTTTTGATCTCCTTCACAGGCTAATAGTACACTATTTCAAAGTCCGATTCTTTTTGTACAGCAAAATAACTGTTTGGACATGTATACTTATATTGTATTTAATTTATACTTTAACATATTTAACATGTATTGGTTAACCTGCCATCTGAGGGAGGGGGTAGGGAGAAGGAGCAGAAAAAAATTGCAACAAAAGGTTTGGCAATTGTCAATGCTGTAAAATTACCCATACATATAACTTGTAAATAAAAAAGCTATAATAATAATAAAAAAAACCACTCTCCACACAAATAAAGTCAGGTCTAATCAGTTGGAATAATATCAAGTGTTCATGGATTGCCTGTGCGAATATAATAAAAATGACAATAGAACCCAAATTTATCTACTTATTTAGTGTCAAAACAATCAAACTCCCAAGAAATTATTTTAAAGACCTAGAAAAAATAATAACAAAGTTCATCTGGAAGAATAACAAGTCAAGAATTTCAAGGGAATTAATGAAATAAAAAATAACAATGAAGGTGGCCTAGTTGTGCCAGACCTAAAAGTATAAAGTTTTATAGTTTCATAAACTATATATAAAGCAGCAGTCATCAAAACCATTTGGTACTGGCTAGGAAATAGAATATTGATCAGTGGAATAGGTCAGGGTCACAGAACAAAACAGTCAATAACTATAGCAATCTAGTGTTTGACAAAACCAGAGACCCCAGTTTTTAAGATAAGAATTAAGTATTTCACAAAAACTACTGGGAAAATTGGAAACTAGTATGGCAGAAACTAGGCGTTGACTTACACTTAACACCATTTATCAAGATAAGGTTAAAATGAGTTCATGATTTAGACACAAAGAGTGATATTATAAGCAAATTAGAAGAGCATAGGATAGTTTACTTCTCAGATCTGTGGAGAGGAAAGGAATGTATAAACAAAGAAGAACTGGGACTCATTATTGAACACAAATAGATTATTTTGATTATATTAAGTTAAAAAGTTTTGGTACAAACAAAACTAATGCAGACAAGATTAGAAGGGAAGCAATAAACTGGGAAAACATTTTTACATCCAAAAATTCTGATAAAGGTCTCATTTCTAAAATATATAGAGAATTGATTCAAATTTATAAGAATTCAAGCCATTTTCCAATTAGTAAAAGGTCAAAGAATATGAGCAGAGAATTTTCAGATAAAGACATTAAAACCATTTCCAGTCATATGAAAAGCTGCTCTAAATCCCTATTGCTCAGAGAAATGCAAATTAAGACAACTCTGAGATATCACTACATACCTCTCAGATTGGATAAGATGACAGAAAAAAATAATGAAGAGTGTTGGAGAGGATGTGGGACACTAATAATTTAATGGAATTGTGAACAGATCCAGCCATATTGGAGAGCTCTTTGGAATTATGCTCAAAAAGTTATCTAAACTAACCTTTGGTCTAGTAGTGTTTCTACTGGATTTATATCCCAAAAAGATCTTAAAGAAGGGAAAGAGACCCACAGAGGCAAAAATGTTTGTGGTAGCCCTTTAGGTAGTGGGAAGAAACGGAAACTGAGTGGCTGCTCAATTGGAGACAGTTGAATAAGTTATTGTATATATGTTATGGAATATTATTGTTCTGTAAGAAACAACCAGCAGGATGATTTTAAACAACCCTGGAGAGACTTCCATGAACTGATGCTAAGTAAAATGAGCAGACCCAGGAGATCATTGTACATGGCAACAGTAAGATAATATGATGATCAATCCTGATGGACATGACTCTTTCCAACACTGAGCTGATTGAAGCCCAGTTCCAATGATCTCATGATGATGAAAGCCATCTACACACAGAGAGATAACTGTGGGAACTGAGTGTGGACCACAGCATAGTATTTTCACTCTTTTTGTTATTGTTTGCCTGCATTTTGTTTTCTTACTTTTTTTCTTTTTGATCTGATTTTTCTTGTGCAGCAAGATAATTGTATAACTATGGATACATATATTGGATTTAACATATATTTTAACATGTTTAACATATATTGGATTACTTACCATCTAAGGGAGGGAAGTGAGGGGAAAGAGGAAAAATTTTCAAACATAAAGTTTTGCAAGTGTCAGTGTTGAAAAATCCATGCATATGTTTTGAAAACAAAAGGCTTTAATTAAAAAAATAAAATTAAAATGCTTTAATAAAAAAAAATGAAAGACACACACACACACACACACACACACACACATACACACACATACATACACAGAGAAATTTTTAGTGGCTGTATGTTACTAGACAACTTCCTTACTTTCTCAGTGAGAATTCAGGAGGTATCTAAGTCTATATGTTGCAGAATATTTGAGAACCATCTTCTCATTGACAATTCCTTATACCAAGAAAATCACAAAAAGTCTCTGTCTCTATCTCTGTCTCTCCCTGTCTCTCCCTGTTTCTCTCTGTCTCTTTCTCTTTTTCTTCTTCTTCTTCTTCTCTCTCTCTCTCTCTCTCTCTCTCTCTCTCTCTCTCTCTCTCTCTCTGTCTCTAACACATATATACAATCTTAACATTCATTTAAGGCTTAAGGTGGAAATTTTTAAATTATTTAAAAACCTTTGAATTATACATAAGAATTGGTAATAAAACTTGATATTTGCTCAAGCTAAAACTTTATTTCTAATATGTGAACTTTAGTCTTTTGTTAAAATTTGCTACAGTAGCTGCTTGTAATCTCAAAAAAATATTAACTGCAAAATACTTTCTAAAGTTTATACAAAAGAATATTTTTTGTAACCATAAAACACTGCCAGATGCCCAACAGGGACTGAGCACCATGTTGGAACAAAAATAGTCCAGAGATATACTTTCAAAGTTGAGCACCTGCTGTAAAATAACCATCTGCGTTTAACTGTAATTTAATTATAGGTTCATTCCTTTTGTGTACACTGGAAAGTTCTCACAGGTCTTCCCCAGTTGGTCGGCAATCAACTTTTGGCATTTTGTAAAAGAAACAGGCATGCTCTCTTAATAACACCTGCTAACTCTTTCTCATTGCACGTTTTATAAAAGGCTTTTGGGACTTCATAGTGGCATTGATAGGCAAAATAAAATTATTAAACAGGGAATCAAAAGCTGCATTAATTAATCATCTGCTTTAGTAAGCTGATGTTCTTGGTTTGCTGTAGGCTATGACTATCTACATGCACAAAATGACATGAACAATTAAGATAATTACCTGTATTACTCAGATAATCAAACTCTCTTGGCTTATCGTAAAATTCATAGGTTCATAGGTGTAATTCATAGATTAGTGTATAGGCTTTCTTGATGTGGATTATTCAGAAAACCATTTCATTTCTTTTTGCTTTTTGATTTGACTTAATCAAACCTATATTCTATCTATATTCTATATTCTATAAACCTATATTCTAACCTAACCCTATATTCTATCTAATATCCTATATTCTATAGATTGATAAAAAGATATATATATATATAAAAAACATATACATATCTCTATCATTATCTATCACTTTGTAATCAAGAATTGTTCAAAGTAACAAAGGTAAAATTTGCACTTTGATACTTTTAGATTTTTATCACTACTAAAAGAAGAAAAAAAGCATAATTATTGAATATCAAATTTCTGAAATGAAAGGGAACAATTAGCCCCAAATATATCTAGAAAAATTCTCTCAAAATGATGATTGTCTATACTTGGATCCCTCAATAAACAGAAACTCAGAATCTATCAAGGCAAATCACTCCACTTTGCATAACAATTTTTCAAAAAATTTTCTTTATAATCAACTTAAATTTCCTTTTTTAAAATCTCCCCTCATTCTAATATTGTGCTGTGGGACCAAGCAGAACAAGTCTAACTCAGTCTTTCATGTGACAATTCAACAAATATTTGAAGACAACTGAAATATCCTTTCTAAGCAACCAATAATTAAATAACAATCAACAAATATTTGAACAACATTGTGTCATGAATTCAGCTATATACTGTGAATACAAAGAAAAAGTGAATAAATAAAAATTATAAAAGACCTAATATTCTAATGGGAAAGAAAGCATGTATCTAATTTCATAAACATGCCTAGATCATCTTAAAATTATAGATTCAAGGCTCAAAGAAATATCTGAATCCACTAATTTCAATTATTTTCTTCTACAGTTGGAAAAACAATAGTATAAAGTTTAAGTGATTTACCCAAAATCGATAGGAAAGAAATATCTTTAATGTTATTTGAATTTGGTTCTACTGACTGCAAGTCACTTGGCTGACTGCCCGCTGTGTTATCATGTCATTTATTCTTTTATCCAAATTATTGATTAAAACTTAAAATCCAGCTTAGTTCTTTAATATATCTCACTGAAAACTTCATTCTTAGAAGTATAGAGAACAACATCCATTTTATATAGGCTGATATGGTGAAGAACATGAGACAGCATGATGTTGAGGAACTTTCAAATAAAGAATAAAGTATAAGAGGGAGTTTTTTTTGAATGGTATTTTGACTTCTGATGTAGAAGTAAAAGGAAGCTATTCTGCTACAAGGGAGTGGAGAGTGGGTGGAATAGATGTGTTGATGACAGAAAAGAAAGTTTAGAACAGCTGTTGTGGTACATGCCATAAAGAATCAATCAGAGAAAAACAACTAATTGGTTTGAAACAGAAAGAAACCAATTTATATTAAATAACATATTTGGAATGAATATTCTACAAGTCTATGTGACTTCCTTCAACTGTACTTAGCAATTCATGAGGAAGAAGAGACAAAACAGACAGTAGGAGAAAGCCAGGATTAGACTTTGGAAATATAGGACTGATGATAGTATAATGCAACAGGACATTGCAGTGAAGAGGGAAATGTAAAATGAAGTAATCAAACTCTGAGATTATTACTTTTTAAAGGAAGAAGGTAAAAACAGAGGAAAATGATGTCATGGGATAGTTGACATTGATAAGGAGACCATCATAAGAATTGAGAATAGATTTAAGGTGACTGAGGCATAGGAAAAGATGAAAAGATAGATTATTTTGAAATAGAGGAATTTCAGAATTAAGGATAAAAGAGATAGAACACTTGTGGATGATGATATAGGATCAAGGATATGGCTATCAATGAGTGTGATTAATATGGTACAAATCACAGAAATAGAGAAGAATGGGAAACTAGAATACAGGGGTACTTGAGAGGATAATAATATAAATAAAGTTTTCAAGTATAAGGCCAGATTTTACTCTTTTCTTCATGAAGCTCTGATAGCTCTTGGTTATCACAAATTTTTATTCCCCTACCATATGTTCATTAATCATCTGTCTAAATGTTTGCCACTAATCAAAGAGAAATTGACTGGATCAAATTTTACATAATGCAATATCTTCATTTTTTATAAAAATCAGGACAAAATTTGACTTTCTACAGTTCTGTATGTAACACTTTTGTTTTCCAGGATCTTTCAGAATCACTGTTTAAGTAACTCAATAACCACATGTGCCAATTCTTTCTTTACCCAAGGATCAATTTGGGTTATTTTACTTACATTTATCAAGTGTCTAGATGTACATAGGCTTTTATTATATGTAGGCTGTTAGAGTGTTGGACACTGAGTCAGGAAAAAAAGCAAAGTTAAGTTTGAGTTCAACTTTACAAATTTGTTAAGTGTATGACCCTTTGCATGTCATTTAATCTACTTCAACCTCAATTTAATTATCTTTAAATTACAGCAAAACAGCAATATTCTTCAGATTAAATGTGATTCAATTTTTTTATAAAGATGCTAGCTATTATTATTGAATAATGGTTATTTTTCTTTTGTCCATTCTAGATGCATATGATTCACCATAGTAAAGGAAAAAATAAATGATTTGAAAAGCAGCTTTCATTGTTCCTGTTATTGTAATTCTAATTATATTTTTATCCTTTCCTTTTTCTCAATGTAGCTAAACAAAGCCTTTTTTCTTATGCTCTGTTTTTCTCATGAGCTAAGCTCATTCTGAGAGTTATCACAGAGGTCACAATTCTTAAAGAACCTTGCCACACTATTGTATCCATACCTGATTATTCTCTCTCACTTCCATCTCCTATGTATGCATGTTAAGTTGTGAACTCCCTGTGAATTTACAAAATTGAAAAGTGTTCCTCTTTAAAATTCCTACTTTTTGCATCTTCAGAATATTTCTTAAGAATTTTCAGATTTGTATTTGTCTTTTTTCACCAAATCTAGCATGAATATCAAGCTATTCATCTTCTTGTCACAAATTTTATAAAATAATGGTAACTTCTCAAAAAAAAAAAAAAGCTCCCAGCATTCCCATTGCAAAATGAGTCTCAACTCTCCTTGTTGACAGGAATAAGATGCAATCTATCAACAAGTATTTAATAAGTTATTATAATATGTCAGGTATTTTTCTCACAACACAACTTTCTTTTTGTAAACTCATTTATCTTTTGTAGATTGAAATTATCATAAATTCTACTATGGTAATCTAGTTGTCTCTAGATATTTGCAGAATTTGGTGATAGATACAGAATCCCCACAAATGTGAAAAAGTAGAATAATTTTGAGCCCCACTAAAATTTTATTTTTAAAATTCCTATCATATTTACCCAATATGCAAACAAGTGAAACAACACACTGCACTTAAAAAAATAATGTTGCAATTTTTATAGGATAAAGATTATTACCTAGTGTACCATACAGATGATATAGGTGCAACAACTGCTTCACAGATTTCCTTCAACTACAAAAAAAAAATCCAAGATAAAATGACAATGAAAGAGAAAAGTCAATTGAGTAAGTCCAATTCTTAGTTTTTCCAATTTTTCTATCACCATGGCTCACTTCTAATACACCCTTAAATAGTTCTTGTTTTTATTTGTTGTTGTTTGGCAATTTGACAGGTGTGAAGTGAAAACTGATTCTTGTTTTGAACTTGAATTTCTCTAATCATTGCTGCTTCCTCTCATCTTTTCATAAGGAGATAGTTTGGCATTCTTTTGAACATTGTTCACTTCCTTTGATCTTTTAGGAGCTATGCTGCTTTTAGAGAAATCAGTCAGCAGCATAAATATGACTGCTCTAGTGGTTACTGCTGTCAATTTTTCCATTCACTAGATGATGTGAATGAAGTGTTGTAAGACTGTGCCTTGCTGGGGAAGGTAAAATGTTTTAGAAAATGCACAACTCCCAGCTGATAAATGGTTAAAGGATATGAACAAGTAGTTTTCAGATAAAGGAATCAAAGTTACCTATAATCATTTTTTAATGAATTAAATTATTATGGATGAAAAAATGCAAATTAAATCAACTCTAAGATACCATCTCACACCCATCAAAGTAGGAAAAAAATAGAAGAAAAATGATGGACATTGGAAAGTAGGCAAGAAAACTGCCTTATTAATACACTGTTGGCAAAGCTGTGAAATGATCCAACCATTCTGGAGAGCATTTTAGAACTATACCCAAAAGGCTATAAGATTGTGCATACTCTGTGGTACAGTAATACTGCTAGATCTATATCTCAAAGGTATCCAAAAAAAAAAAAAAGTGTGGGGATGAACTCTTTGTAGAAAACAATTTATAACATCTCTTTTTGTGGTAGCTAAGAATTGGAAACTGGAGAACTGATTTTTCTATCAATTTGGGAATGGCTAAATAAGATGTGGGATATGATTGTTTGAAAATTGTTGTTATAAAAATGTCAAAAACCTGAAAATACTTACATGAACTGATGCAAAATGAAGTGAGAAGAACTGGGATACTGTACATAGTATCAACAGCATTTTTCAATGAACTATTAATGACTTTATTTTCAGCAACATAATGATTCAAGAAAATCCCAACAGCTAATGATGCAGCATACTATTTACTTTCATAGGAAGAACTGATATTGTTTGAATACAGAATGAAGAATGCTATTTTTTATTTTCTTTCTTTCATGTTTTACATTATTGCAAATATATGACCTATATTTGATTGCTTATCATCTCAAAAGAGAGGGAAGAGAAGTAAAAGAAAGACAGAATTTGGAACTCAAAATTTAAAAAAAAATTTGAATAGATAATTGGGTTATACGTAGATATGTAAATTTGTATAGATATAGACATATATGTACATATGAATATACACACATACACGTGTATGCATGTATATCTGTATCTATGTTTACATCTATTTAGATTTAGATCTAGATCTAGATGTATGTGTGCTCAGAACTAAGCCTAATAAAATTACAGTTTTAATAAAAAGGAGGATACTAGTCCTAACTCAGTAAAAACTACCTCTCTCACAATGAGGAAATTGAATCATTTCTGTGAAACTCAGTTTCCTTTCCTAGAAAATAAGAAATCTAAACTCAATCATATAAAAGGTCCCTTTTTTAAAAAATACTTTTCATTTCTTTGATTCTTTTTTCTGTTAAAAAAAAAAGACTTCAATTTCCAGAAATGTATGCCTCACAAATAGATTCCATAAAGCTTGTTCTGATTAAACAAATAATAACTAAACCCTCAATTGAAAGGCAATTTCAAGTGGTTATGTTGCCATGCATTTCAGATTATATGTTTAAAATAGCTCTGTCTTCTCAAGGGTATCCAATAACCTCTAAAACTATACAACATGAAAAAAACTGAACTGAAGAATTCACTTCCCCATCAAAAATTGTTTTTGATTCCACTGTGTGGTTGTTAGAATAAAAAAATGTTAATATGTCATTATATTTTTATTTGCATTTTAATCCTGTAAATATTATTATTAATCACAGCGGTATAGCTTTCTAGCCTCCATTAATCTGATTCCATAAATTGCTTTAGTACTAATTATTACACTGCATTTTACCTACAGATTAGAAACATTGTGTATGTCTTTAAATAACTAGAAAAAAATTCTAAGACATGCACAGGTCACAATGGGTTGGAAATAAAAAGGGACATGGAAAAGCCCATGGCAGATGGATTTTTGTCTTCAAAGATTTTTTTTTTCCTTTAGAGTATTTTTAGCCTGCTTTTTGTACTCAAAGTAATATTCTAAAGCATACATTAACTCCATATTATTTAATTGTTTGGCATTTTCACAATTTTTTGGTGAATTTTAATTACTACAGCAATTAAGAGGATCCTAGAAAATATATATAATGAGCTAAAGTCATATGCTTTAGTTGTCACCCTGGAGTTTTTAGGCACCTGCCATATGTTCCCTTTAATAATTGCTTCAGTTGCTTTCTGAATGCAGGCTAAGCATTTATTAACTTGTAGAGGCTTATAAAATGTATTCACTAGTACTGAAAAAATGTGTGAAGAACATCACAATGTTTTATCCCTGTCTACATCAATATGGAGCTATACCTAAATACGAAATCTGAGATTGCCAGATATTTAGGAAGAGACAAAAAGTCACAGAATAATGTAGCTCTTCAAACATCCTGGAAATTAAAGAAATATTCATTATTAGCATTGAAAACATGCTCCACAAAGATTCCCACCACCTGATCTTCTATGTTTATATCTATGTTATATCTATGTACTAGAATTTTCTTCACTTTCCATTATCTCATAGAACTATGATGCAAAGTAATAACTTGTCTCTAAACTGGACTAAGAAAAAAAATTCCATGCTCCTCAAAGTAAGAATTACACCTAAAATTCAAATATTTTTATTTAGACATTTAATGTGATCGGGCCAAGAGTGATATAACGTTTTGCCCAAAATTCTGTTTCCGTTTAGGCTTCAATAAATTGTAATAATTAACATTTAAAATTTGTTTGTTAATGTACACATACACACACAAACACACATATACATATATTTACATCTTCAAATCACAAAACAGCACTGTGAGGTATTTAGTACAGGTATAACAATTATCATCATGATAGCTAGCATTTGCATGATATTTTAATGTTTGTAAAATGTTTCCCAAATATTTGCTCATTAAATTTTTTGCAATAGCCCTAAAATTTAATTGCTGTTATTAATCTTGATGAGGAAAATGAGATTAAAAAATTAAATGAAATTTCCAGGGACACACAGTTATGGAACTTCTGAAACAAGATAAGATGATAAGCCTCCCTGACTTTATATCCCATTTGTTGTATTATCCACCCCCATTTTTTAGAGAAGAATACTCTCATGCAGAGAATAGCTCATAATATAAACATGGAAGGAGTGGGATTTAAACCTAAATATTTGTGATAGTAAGTTGAATACTCTTCACTAAACCATGATTCTCCAGATAGCTATCTGCCTACACAAGAAGATCAGGTTTTACACTAGTGATTTTGGAGATAAAAAATTGAGCTGAATTACTCATTATAAAGCTTATTGCTCCAAAGAATGAAGATTCTCATAGATGTGGATTCTACACATTAGAATGGCATTCTATTCAATATATATGTATATGTATATTCTCTTAAAAAATACAAATGGAATGAAAATTATAACTCTCAAATAAGAGGAGATTTGAGAGGTCCTTTAATAGAATATTGTAATATTATAACTGATGAAATAGAAGTACAAAGAGGTCATGAATGACTTGGGTAAAGTCAGAGAAGCATTAAATGATCAGAAACTGTATTTGAATCCCCCTATTAAGATTCAAGATCCATTGTGCTACATATTTTTAATACCACAAAGGATAGTGATTTGTTTCTAAATAATATATGTTTAAGAATGCATATTTTAAAGAAAGATTTAATGAAGCACCAGAAAAATTTTAGAATGCAATATAACTGAGAAATGTTTAAAACAATAAAGAGAAATACAATATAACACAGCTAATGTTAATTTGCACTTTTTTAAGTTAATGTATTTAATAAGGATCTGCCTTTATTTGAGTTTGATATCACTGATCCATATAATATAACTGAATTGATTTAGAACGGATTGAATAGCTTTACTTTTCAATAATTAGTTACATAGTAAACGACTGAATATGACTTAGGATAAAGGCTCTCTTTATAGTTCCCCAAAGATCTGCCCTTATTCTTGTGATGTTCACCTTGTTATCAATTATTCTGATTGTTTGACAAGTGTTGTGTATGTTACTGCTGTTCTGTTGTGAGCCAAGATGACAGAGAGGACTCTCATATCTTTTTAATCTTCTCCCATGACCCTCAGACTAATTAGCAACTCCAATCTCTGAATTAGCTCTGGACTCACAAAATCCATGAATATTGGGAGTGCACAAATTACCAACAGAAGATAATTTCCAGAGATTGCCAGAAAAGGTCTGTTTCAATCAGGCATGGAAGGAGGCAGGCCAAGCATAAGCAAACTGAACACAGAAGCCAATGAAGTATGTGTAGCTCCAAGGAGGTGGGAGTTACATGTGACAGAGAAACTACCAGGAGGAATCTATAGCAGTGTGGGCTACTCTGCCCTGGCTACTAGCCAGTAGATCAGCAGAGAAGTTGTAAAACATCCAACACAAACACAAAAGGTAAATAGTGAGCCCCTAGACACCAGATTCTCATAGAACTTGGCCACACCTAGCCAGCACAGGGAATGAATCAACATAGTCTCAGTGCAGTCGCTGCTGCTTATGGAGAAATCTTGGACAAACTCCTGGGCCCTAAAAGCAGGCATTAATAAAAAAAAAATAAAAAGGCAAAAAAATCTCTGAGCATAGATACTTTTTATGGTGAAAGAGAAGAATGATTTCAAGTCCTAAGGAGAATAAAAGCAGATCATCTTCCAATGAGAACCCAAAGAATGAAACAAATTGACCCATATCACACAATGATCTAGAAGAAATTAAAAAGAATCTTAAAAAAGATCTGGAAGGAAAATTTTACAAGTGGGTTTGGAAAAGGCAATATAAAATAGATTTAGTGAAATGGAAAAAGCATATAACTCCTCCCTGAAAAACAGAATTTGTGAAATGGAAAAAGAAATCCATAGAACAACAACAACAACAAAAAAAAAAAACTCATTTAAAAATGAAATTGGAAAAACACACACACACACAAAAAAAAAAAATAAAAAAGTAA
Source organism: Antechinus flavipes (assembly GCF_016432865.1). Classification (NCBI taxonomy): domain Eukaryota; kingdom Metazoa; phylum Chordata; class Mammalia; order Dasyuromorphia; family Dasyuridae; genus Antechinus; species Antechinus flavipes. The sequence goes on along the minus strand of NC_067401.1, from coordinate 60,985,335 downwards.
ACGAAGAAAATAATTCACTAAAATGCAGTGAAACAGGTGAATTCCATTTATTTCTGATGAAAAGACCAGAGCTAAATAAAAATTTTGACCTCAAAATATAGAACTCAAGAGAAGCATGAAAGGTAAAAAAGAAAAGAACTCTTAAGAACTATTTCTGTTATGGATATACACAGAGGGTTCATGTATAATTTGATTTTACTGTTATAATATAAAAAAGAAACTAGAGGTGGAAAAGGGGATTGTAACAGAAAAAGGAGGAAGTAGAGGTAAAATGAGGGAAATTCCCTCTCCAGAAGAGGCAAGAAAATATATTATAATTGAGGGAAATAAGAGAGAGAGGAATGAACATGATGTGTATCTTTCTTTTATCAGATTTGGCTCAAAAAGACATATTTGGTTTCACCAAGAAACTTCTCTAACTTATAGAAAAGTTGAAGGGGAAAGGGGAAAAGGTAAAGGGTAGGCTAAATAGAAGGGGAAACAGAAAGAGTAGGGAAAAGGTATAAGAAAGGGGAGGGACTCTTAAAGTGGGAAGGTGTAAGGGTCCAAGAGAGGTCAGGCAAGTACAATTGGGATGTAAGTAGGCCAATGGTCTTGAGGTCCTCTGATGTAATTGGATATGAGTACACAGGGACTTCCTTCATGTGTGGGACCTCCAGCCACAGCGGGAATCCTAAACACTCTAAAATCACATCAAGAATGGGAATTAATCTCCATCTTTGATTGCCTTGTGCGTGTGACCTCATAGACCCTATATAAGCTCAGAGGAGGAAGGGCTTGACCTCTTTTCCATCTCTTTTCCACCTTATTCACCTGGATCTCGACCTTGGGGAGAGATACTAAGATAGTGCAGGAGGTCATAGGGTGAGGTATAAACCACATGAAAGTTTGTCTGCCAAAAGTCTCAGGTGCTCTATTGTGCTCAGACTGTGTCCATATGAGATAGCAGCTGGAGAATTTCTGAGAACCTCAAGAAGAGGTAAGATTTATAATATTTACCAGAGTTTCTTTGATCAGACCTAGGAAATAGGATTGATTAGCAGTGGTTAAATGCGAGAGTAGCACTTAACAGGAGGGTTGCTTTAGGCAAGTAGCACTCATAAGTAAAATACTAGGGAAGAGGGAAAGGGGAAATGGAAAGAGAAAAGTAGAATTGGACTTAATAAGATGGCAGGAAATACAGAATTAGTAACTTTAACCATAAATGTGAATGGAGTGAATTCTCCCATAAAGCAGAAGGAGATAGCAGACTGGATTAAAAGTCAGAAAATTACAATATGCTGTTAATAAGAAACACATTTAAAGCAGAGTAATATATATAGAGTAAAGGTAAAAGACTGGAGCAGAATTTATCATGCTGCAAGTGAAGTTAAAAGAAAAAAGCATAAGTAGCCATCCTGATCTCACATCAAGCAAAAGCAAAATTATATCTTGCTAAAGAGTACCATAGAAAATGAAGTAATATCAATGCTAAATATATATGCACCAAGTGGTATAGTGTGGAAATTTCTAAAGGAGAAGTTAAGAGAGCTTCAAGAAGAAATAGATAGCAAAATTATAATAGTGGGAGATCTCAATCTTGCTCTCTCAGACCTAGATACATCAAACAACAAAATAAATAAGAAAAACATTAAAGAGGTAAATAGAATACTAGAAAAATTAGGTATGCTAGATTTTTGGACAAAATTGATTGAAGATAGAAAGGAGTACACTTTCTTCTTGGCAGTTCATGGAACCTATACAAAACTGTTGATCTATCAGAACATAAGACCTCAATTAAATGCAGAAAGGCAAAAATAGTAAATGCATTTTTTCAGATCACGATGCAATAAAAACTGTATTCAATAAAAGGCTAGGGGAGAATAGACCAAAAAATAATTGGAAACTAAATATATCATCCTAAAGAATGAATGGGTGAAACAGCAAATCATAGACACAATAAATAATTTCATCTAAGAGAATGACAGTAATGAGACAACATACCAAAATGTGTGGGATGCAGTCAAAGTGATTATAAGGGGAAATTTTATATCTCTAGATGCTTACTTATTTAAAATAGAGGAGAAGATCAATGAATTGGGCTTGAAACTAAAAAAGCTAGAAAAAGAACAAATTAAAAACCCCCAATTAAATACCAAATTTGAAATTCTAAAAATAAGAAGAGAGATTAATAAAATTGAAAATAAAAACAAAACAAAACAAAACAAAACTATTGAATTAATAAATAAAAGTCAGGTTTTTGTTTGTTTGTTTGTTTGTTTTAACAAAATAGGACTTCCGGCCAAGATGGCAGAGAGGAGACACACAGCTGCGTAAGCTCCATGTTTTCTCTCAGAATTCATTTCATGACAAGCCTCTGAATTAATGCTTGACTGAAAAAAAAACCCACAATTAATTACCAAGAAAAGACATCCTTGAAACTCTCCAGGAAAGGTCTGTTTTTGCTCCAGGATGGGAAGGTTTTAGATCAGGCACAGTCTGAGGGCAGGCAGCAGAATCGAGAGCCCACAGCAGCATTGAGAGCCTGCAGGTAGCTCATAGCCAAGCAGACTGGAGGGAGGTGGGGTGTGATCTCAGCTGTCTCTGCGGGGAGAGCTTTGCTACAGGATTGGATACTTTGCCCTGGCAGCAAGCCAGCAGACAAGCAGAGAAGCTAAACACACAGGGGGTAAAGAATACAATCCAAACAGCTGGAGTCTCTCCGGACTTGACCACCCCTCCCACACAGCATCTCAACACACTCTCAGACTCTCAGAGCGCAGGCACAGCACAGCCATCACTGTTCTGCTAGTGTCTCGTTGCTGCTCTCCCTATTCTCCCCACATTTTGTAGAGAAGGCTGGTAACACCACCCAGCCTACAAAAGAAAGCAGATTCCTTTGGGATTTTTTTTTCTTTTTTTCTTTGCTAGTTTGTCTTTGATTCTTCTCTGACAAAATGAGCAAAAAATTTAAGCAGACCTTAATCATTGACAGCTTCCATACAGATAGAGAGCAGACTCTAAACCCCGAGGAGACGAAAAACAGATTGTAGATGATATGATGGTATACTTAGAGAATCCCAGAGATTCTACTAAAAAGCTATTAGAAATAATTCATACCTTTAGCAAAGTTGCAGGATACAAAATAAATCCCCATAAATCCTCAGCATTTTTCTATATCACCAACAAAATCCAACAGCAAGAGATACAAAGAGAAATTCCATTCAAAATAACTGTCAACAGCATAAAATATTTGGGGATCTATCTCTCAAAGGAAAGTCAGGAAGTATATAAACAAAATTACAAAACACTTTCCACACAAATAAAGTCAGATTTAAATAATTGGAAAAATATTAAGTGCTCATGGATAGTCCGAGCGAATATAATAAAGATGACAATACTCCCTAAACTAATCTATTTATTTAGTGCTATACCAATCAATCTCCCAAGAAACTATTTTAAGGACCTAGAAAAAATAACAACACAATTCATATAGAAGAACAAAATATTGAGAATTTCAAGGAAATTAATGAAAAAAAAATCAAATGATGGTGGCCTAGTTGTACCTGATCTAAAACTATATTATAAAACAGCAGTCACCAAAACCATTTGGTATTGGCTAAGAAATAGATTAGTTGATCAGTGGAATAGGTTAGATTCACAAGATAAAATAGTCAATAGCTATAGCAATCTAGTATTTGACAAACCCAAAGATCCTAACTTTTGGGATAAGAATCCATTGACAAAAACTACTGGCATAACTGGAAATTAGTCATGGACCCACACTTAACAACCATACACCAAGATAAAATCAAAATGGGTCCATGATTTAGGCATAAAGAACGAGATTATAAATCAATTAGAGGAACCCAGGATAGTTTATCTCTCAGACTTGTGGAGGAGGAAGAAATTTGTGACCAGAGATGAAGTAGAGACCATTACTGATCACAAAATAGAAAATTTTGGTTGCATCAAGTTAAAAATCCTTTGTACAAACAAAACTAATGCAAACAAGATTAGAAGGGAAGCAACAAGTTGGGAAAACATCTTCACAGTTAAAGGTTCTGATAAAGGCCTCATTTCCAAAATATATAGAGAATTGACTCTAATTTATAAGAAATCAAGCCATTCTCCAATTGATAAATGGTCAAAGAATATGAACAGACAATTTTCAGATGATGAAATTGAAACTATTGCCACTCATATGAAAGAGTGTTCCAAATTCCTATTGATCAGAGAAATGCAAGTTAAGACAACTTTGATACCACTATATACCTGTCAGATTGGCTAAGATGACAGGAAAAAATAATGATGAATGTTGGAGGTGATGCAGGAAAACTGGGACACTGATGCATTGTTGCTGGAGCTGTGAACGAATCCAACCATTCTGGAGAGCAATCTGGAATTATGCACAAAAAGTTATCAAACTGTGAATACCCTTTGATCTAGCAGTGCTACTACTGGGCTTATACCCCAAAGAGATACTAAAGAAGGGAAAGGGACCTATATGTGCCAAAATGTTTATGGCAGCCTTGTTTGTAGTGGCTAGAAACTGGAAAATGAATGGATGCCCATCAATTGGAGAATGGTTGGGTAAATTGTGGTATATGAACGTTATGGAATATTATTGTTCTGTAAGAAATGTCCAGCAGGATAAATATAGAGAGGACTGGTGAGACTTACATGAACTGATGCTAAGTGAAATGAGCAGAACCAGGAGATCATTATATACTTCAATAATGATACTGTATGAGAATGTATTCTGATGGAAGTGGATTTCTTTGACAAAGAGATCTAACTCAGTTCCGATTGATCAATGATGGACAGAAACAGCTACACCCAAAGAAAGAACACTGGGAAATTATTGTAAACTGTTTGCATTTATGTTTTTCTTCTCAGGTTATTTCTATCTTCTGAATCCAATTCTCCCTGTGCAACAAGAGAACTGTTCAGTTCTGCACACATATATTGTATCTAGGATATATGGTGACATATTTAACATATATAGGACTGATTGCCAGCCATTTCCAGAAGGGGTGGAGAGAGGAAAGGGAAAAATCGGAACAGAAGTGAATGCAAGGGATAATGTTGTAAATGATTACCCTGGCATGGGTTATGTCAATAAAAAGTTATTAAAAATTGTTTTTAAAAAAATAAATAAAAGTGAAATATTTAAACTTTCAGCTAATTTGATTAGAAAAAGAAAAGAGGAAAATCAAATTGTTGGTCTCAAAAGTGAAAAGGGAGAACTTTCCACCAATGAAGAGGAAATTAGAGCAATAATTAGGAGTTACTTTGAAAAACTTTTTGCTAATAAATTTGACAATCTAAGTGAAATGGAGGAATATCTACAAAAATATAGTTTGCCCAGATTAACAGAAGAGAAATAAATTTCTTAAATAATCTCATTTTCAAAAAAAACAAAACAAAACAAAAAAAAGAAACCAGAACAAGCTATTAATCAGCTGCCTAAGAAAAAATCTCCAGGACCAGATGGGTAGAATTCATATATGTAAATTCTACCAAATTTTTAAAGAACAATTAACTCCAATACTATACAAATTATATGAAAAAATAGGAAATGAAAGACTCCTACCAATTTCCTTTTAATGCACAGACATGGTACTGATAACTAAAGCGTAGGACAAAAACAAAGAAAGAAAATTATAGACCTATTCATCCCTAATGAATATTGATGCAAAAATCTTAAATAAAATATTAGCAAAGAGATTGCAGAAAATCATCCCCAGGATAATACACCATGATCAAGTAGGATTTATACCAGGAATGCAGGGCTGGTTCAATATTAAGAAAACTATTAGCATAATTGACTATATCAATAAATTATCAAAAACCACATAATTGTCATAATAGATGCAGAAAAAGAATTTTATAAAATTCAACACCCATTCCTATTCAAAACATTACAGAGTATAGCAACAGATGGAATTTTCCTTAAAATAGTGAATAGCCTCTATTTAAAACCATTAGTAAGCATCATATATAATGGGGATAAACTGGAATCATTCTCAGTAACATCAAAGATGAAACAAGGTTGCCCAATATCATCTTTATTAAGTATCGTATTAGAAATTATAGTTTTGGCAATAAGAGAAGAAAAAAGAGATTAAAGGAAGTAAAGTAGGTAAAAAGAAAACCAAATTATCACTATTTTCAGATGATATGATAGTATACTTAGAAAACCCTAGAGAATTAATTAAAAAATTATTAGAAATAATCCACAACTTTAGCGAATTAGCAGGAGACAAAGTAAATCCATATAAATTATCAGCATTTGTATACATCACTATCAAAATCCAACATTGAGAGATACAAAGAGAAATTCCATTTAAAATAACTGTCAATAGAATAAACTATTTGATAATCTATCTGCCAAGGGAAATTCAGGAACTATATGAGCAACACTACAAAAAACACTTTCCAAACAAATAAAGTCAGATCTACAATTGGAAAAATATTAAGTGCTCTTGAATAGGTTGAGGGAATATAAAAAAGATGACAATACTACCTAAACTAATCTATTTATTTATACCAATTAAACTCCCAAGAAACTTTTACTGTGACAGCTATGTGGCACAGTGGATAGAGTACTTGCCCTGAAGTGAGGAGGATCTAAGTTCAAATCTGATCTCTGACATTTAACAATTGTGTGACCCTGGGCAAGTCACTTAACTCCAATTGCCTTAGGGGGAAAATATTTTACTGATCTAGAAAAAATAACCAAATAAATTCATTTGGAAGAACAAAATGTCAAAAATTTCAAGGGAATTAATGGAAAAAAAAAAAAAAAGCAAAAGTTGGTGGCCTACCTATGCTAGATCTAAAATTATATTAAAAGCTGTGGTCATCAAAACCATTTTGTACTGGCTAAGAAATAGACTAGTTGATAAATGGAATGGGTTAGGTTCACAAGACAAAATCGCCAGTGACTACAGTAATTTAGTGTTTGACGAACCAAAAGACCTCAGCTGTTGGGAAAGAATTCATTATTTGACAAAAACTGATGTGAAAATTGGAAACTAGTATAATACAAGCTAAGCACTGACCCACACCTTACACCATATACCAAGATATGATCAAAATGGGTTCATGATCTGGACAGAAAAACAAATGTTATTATTAACAATTTAGAAGAACATAGGATTGTTTATTTCTCAGATCTGTGGGGGAGGAAGGAATTTATGAATGAAGAAGAACTAGAGATCATTATTGATCACAAAATAGATAATTTGGGTTATATTAAGTTAAAAAGTCTTTGTACAAACAGAACTAATGCATACAAGATTAGAAGGGAAGCAATCAACTGGAAAACATTTTTATACTCAAAGGTTCTTATAAAAGCTCCATCTCTAAAATATATAAAATAAATGATTCAAATTTATAAGAATACAAGCCATTCTCCAATTGATAAATGGTTAAAGGGTATAAATAGACAATTTTCAGATTAAGAAATTGAAACTATTGCTAGTCATATAAAAAAGGTGCTCCAAATCATTTTTGATCAGAGAAATGCAAATTAAGACAACTCTGAGATACCACTGCACACCTGTCAGATTGGCTAAGATGACAAAAAATGATAATGAAGAATGTGAGAAAACTGGGACACTGATATATTGTTGGTGGAACTGTCCAACATATCCAACCATTCTGGAGAGCAATTTGGAACTATGCTCAAAAAATTATCAAACTGTGCATATCCTTTGATTCAGCAGCATTTCTACTGGGCTCATATCCCACAGAGATACTAAAGAAGGGAAAGGGACCTGTGTGTGCATGAATGTTTGTGGCAGCCCTCTTGTAGTGGCTAGACACTGGAAACTGAGTAGATGCCATCAATTGGAGAATGGCTGAATAAATTGTGGTATATGAATATTATGGAATATTATTGTTCATAAGAAATGACCAGCAGGATGATTTCAGAAAGGCAAGAGACTTACATCAACTGATGCTAAGTAATCATTGTACATTGTCAGCATTGTACACGGAAACAAAAAGATTATATGATGATCAATTTTTATGGATGTGGCTCTCTTTTTTTTAAATTTTATAATAACTTTTTTATTGACAGAACCCATACCAGGATAATTTTTTTTACAACATTATCCCTTGCACTCACTTCTGTTCTGATTTTTCCCCTCTCTCCCTCTACTCCCTCCCCTAGATGGCAAGCAGTCCTATATATGTTAAATATGTTGCAGTATATCTAGTTACAATATATGTATGCAGAACTGAACAATTCTCTTGTTGCACAGGGAAAATTGGATTCAGAAGGTAAAAATAACCCTGGAAGAAAAACAAAAATGCAAATAGTTTACATTCATTTCCCAGTGTTCTTTCTTTGGATGTAGCTGCTTCTGTCCATCATTGATCAATTGAAACTGAATTAGGTCTCTTTGTCAAAGAAATCCACTCCATCAGAATACATCTTCATACAGTATCGTTGTTGAAGTATATAATCATCTCCTGGTTCTGCTCATTTCACTTAGCATCAGTTCATGTCACTCTCTCTAAGTCTCTCTGTATTCATCCTGCTGGTCATTTCTTACAGAACTATAATATTCCATAACATTACCCAACCATTCTCCAATTGATAGGCATCCATTCAATTTCCAGTTTCTAGCCACTACAAACACGCCTGCCACAAACATTTTGGCACATACAGGTCCCTTTCCCTTCTTTAGTATTTCTTTGGGTATAAGCCCAGAAGTGACACTGCTGGATCAAAGGGTATACACAGTTTGATAACGTTTGGAGCATAATTCCAGATTGCTCTCCAGAATGGTTGGATTCGTTCAATGTGGCTCTCTTAAACAGATATTATTCAAACCAGTTTCAATTGTTCAGTGATGAAGCCATCTACACACAGAGAGTGGTCTGTGGCAACTTAATATGAACCACAACATAGCATTCTCACTCTTTCTGTTGTTGTTTGTTTGCATTTTGTTTTTTCTCAGATTTTTTTCTTCCCTGTTGTTCCAATTTTTCTTATGCAACAAGAAAACTATAAATATGTATACATATATTGGATTTAACACATATTTTAACATATTTAACATGTATTGGACTACCTGCCATTTAGGGGAGGGGAGTGGGGGAAAGGAGGGGATAATTTGGAATTGTAGGTTTGCCAAGGTCAATGTCGAAAAATTGCCCATGCATATGTTTTGTAAATAAAAAAGCTTTAATATATATATATTTTTAAATGCTGTGTGTTGCATATTTATTATATGTATTTACTACATAGAATTCATCAAATTGATAGGCAAACAATAGCTAAAACACTTATGATATCTTCTAATAAAAAAGCTTATGATTATAGTGAATATATTGAGTAATAGGTTAAAAATGATGTTTAATGGCTACAACATGTCTAAAGATATAGGCTTGCATGGTAGAATGAAAAAAGAATACTAAGTTTGGAATTTGTGAATCTGAGTTTGAATAGCAATTCTAACTCTTACTAACTTTATCATCAATACAGACAAGTAAAAACCTCTTTGGATCTTTATTTCATCATCTAGAAAATGAAATCTTTGGTTTGCTGATGGCTGAGGTTTTTGTCTTCCTTTCATATTGTTTTTTTTTTTTTTTTTTTTTGGTTTGGCTTAAGATCCAAGTCTGTGCTCTCTATGATCTTAATATAGGAAATTTAAAATTCTAATATCTGGGTTAAAAAAAATCAACTTCATAATTACAAGATGAGGAAAAATAGAGGTAAGTAGCAATTTATCTAAAACTGTATATGCATACATATGCATATATTTCATAAGTATATATCTCTCTATCTCTATCTCTTTCTTTCTATCTCTGTCTGTCTTCCAGTATTGGTGTATGGAGTTTGATAACACAGCAGTTTGACAAAATAATCCCCCAAAAAACTGTGGTGTTCGCTTCTTTTTTTTATAATATATATGATGGTTCTCTGGGAGCAGGTTTCTTGGGGAGGTTTTTGGAGGCAGCCTTAGTTTCAATTGAAATTAATAATCACTTCAAATACAGCCAGCAATTAAAATCCTATCCTTTACTGTGTCCTTCAAAGTCTTGAGGTTCAGCCCCTAGCTCTCTCCAAATGTCTCCAGCCAGCACAAAGGTGGAATATGGAATGAATCTGTCTCTGCCTCCTAGAGTGGGCTTCTGTCCCTGGCCCTGAGAGCTTTTTGCTTATATGCTGTACACTGAGTACACAGCAATCATTATATCACTGAGAAACCATTATTTGTTGTAGGATTAAATCAATTCTAAACTAGATTTAAACATTTTCTCTTCAATTCCACTTAGTACCTTGTTTCAAGTTCTGGCCCATAACATCTCCTTATAGGATCAGATCAGTCATACTGAACCATGCTAAATTAGGTAATTATTGTCTCTATCAATTCTAATGAATTAACAGCTTGTAAGAATTCCAAGAAAAAACCTTTTATTATTTTAGGAAGTATTAAAAATGGAATAGTGTCTAGAAAGAGGGAGGGAATGGTGTATTTTGTCTTGATCAGATTACATCTATTATACTGTGTTTTGTTCTGTGTATCAAAGTTGAAAAAGAATTGGAGAAGTTGAGTCTGAAATAAGTAGTTGACATAAGAAGAAAATTTAGTTCAAGTGTTTTAATTTATATTTAATTTTCTTGATACCTATATATACCATAGTATTTCTAGATATACATTACCAATCCACAATCTTTATGGAAAAGAAAAAAAAATGTTTAGGCACAACCATCCAACAGAGCATCTAAATCTGATAACACACAACATAAAGTACAATAGTCCCTCACCATTTCATCATTTCAAGCAAAGGAGGAATTTGTATTTCTTTATCTCTTTACTTTCAATAAGGTTGTTTCTTTTATAAGGATACTCACTGTGACTTTGCTTTATTTTCATTTTTATTTTCATTATCAAAGTAATTCCAATACTGTTTTTTCTGGTTTTAGCTATTTCACTTTGAACCAATACACACATATATTCCTATATTTTAGTGAATCCCTTATGTTTTATTTTCTTTTCACTTTACATGGAAAATATTACTATATTGCTCATTTTTAAAAGAGATATCATGATTAAATTTCATTTATACAAAACAATTTACACAGCTATTCCCCCATCCCCAAAATTATAGACATCTGATTTGGAAAAGTATCCAATCTGGGCCAAGTATTTTTCTAACTATTAAAAAATATTCTGCTACAGATATATGTCCTGTGACATTATTTTTGACAAATATATGTCCTTTTACTTTTGTTCTTTAGCTTCAATGTCATATGAGAAAATTTTAGTTTAACAGATTTAAACAATTTATTCACATAATCCTTTTTTATAAAAAAAAAGAAAACTTGGATCTATTATCAACTAGAAAGTAGTAATCTCTTGTTCCCATAGACCTTTCATACAGTCTATTATCATTAATTGGTATCTTAGCTAATTTGAAGCATGTACATTAAAACTCAATTGTTTTTTCAACTCAGATTTCCACATTATAAATGATATGGAGCATGTTTCATGTTAATCTATAATTTGTAATAAATCTTTTGAAAATAATGCATAACATTGTACACAGATTATATGATGATCCATTTTGATGCACAACATTCTTTTCAACAGTGAGGTGATTCAGACCAGTTCCAATGGATTTGTGATGGAGAGAGCCATCTGTATCCAAAGCGAGGACTATAGGGACTGAGTGTGGATCACAACATAGTATTTTCACCTTTTTTATTATTGTTTATTTGCATTTTGTTTTCTCTCTCATTTTTTTCCCTTTTTCTTGTGCAGCATGATAATTGTGGAAATATGTTATAGAAGAATTGCAACAAGTTTAACATACATTGGATAACTTGTCATCTAAGGAGGGAGTTGGGAAAGGGAAAGAAAACCATTTGGAACACAAGGTTTTGCAAAAGTGAATGCTGAAAATTATCTTTATCTTTTGAAAATAAAACTTTAATTCAAAAATTGGCTTTCAAATATAAAAAATAAAAAAATAAATTTAAGATAAAAAAGAAGAGTACTCATATTTTTAGCTACCTATTTACTTGGTATGCTTGGGAATGTTATTTTTGTAAGAAGATATTTTATATTTTTATCATTTCCTTTTTTATAATAAAAAGGCATGTTTTCCAAGGAAATATTCTAGTTTTACTTATAAAGAAATCAGGCATTTTGGATAGACCATTTTTTTTTTTTTAGATATTCAGGAATTTTTTTTTATTGCCCCATGTACTTTGTAATGCCTTCATGGGAGATTTAAGCATTTCCTCTAATAATCAATGGGCATAAATATTGCATAAAATTCAGTTATGATTGGGAAAAGAACATTTTGATCCATTTCATCAAGGATCCTTGATCATTTTGATCCTTTCATTAACATTGGTTTAATCAACAATAGAAAGTTAATTCAAGTTAGTAAAAAGGAGTTTAGAGCCAGGTAAATGACACAGTGGATACAGCCCTGGGCCTGGCACCATGAAGTCTCATCACTTTGAGATCAAATATGGACTCAGATGATTGAACAACAACAAATTTGGGGGGAGTTAGGTGACCTAGTTGATAGAGCAGAAGCCTGGAGTTAGGAAGATCTGAATTTAAAATTCTTCCTTGGACAGTTTTGTGGCCTTGGGCAGGACACTAAGCCCAGTTTCCTTATCTATAAAATGAACTGGAGAAGGAAGGACAGCAAAGTCTTTTTGGGGGGTACAGGTGGGGACAGCTATGTGGCAGAGTGGATAGAAGAGTGATCTTGAAGTTAGAAAAACATCTTTTTAAGTTCAAATCTGTCCTCAGATACTTATTAGTTGTGTGACCCTTATCAAGTCACTTAACTTTGTTTGTCCTCATATATAAAAATGACCTAGAGAAGGAAATGCCAACCCATTCCAGTATTTTGCCAAGGAAATACCAAAAAGGGCACAAAGATTCAGATACAACTGGAAAATGACTAAATAACATAAAACAGGTGTTTGACAAAGAGCACATTCACTATAATTTGCTACCATGTGTAATGTCACTGATGAATGACTGATTAAAAATTAATGTAATTAAATTAAAACTAATAATTTCATCTATTAGAAGTCTAAAACAATGAGATCTCATTGATATCATTCTTTTTTACATTATTTAAAATATTTCAGAAGAATAATGGTTCTGAATTTAAGAAGGCCCAAGAAATATTTAAAAAGTGGTTTCATTTGCCCCAATTATGGCTGTAGAATTATGTATGTCTTAAATCTTTTGATGCAAAAAATGATCATAATCTGAACTAATATTTTATTCATTCCTTTTTTTTTTTGGCTCCCAAAGGATTTTATAAAGTTTTGTTGAGGTGGTTATTCTTAATTCTAATCCCAATTCCTTTGCCATCTGCACTTGAACCTCATCAAAAGGCCAAAAAACAATTAGATGCATTCATTATACCTAAAGCAAAACTATTTCACAACTTTAAAGTGACCATATCTTTTCTCAAAAGGAAACATTCCTATTCATTTTTCCTAAAATAAATGAAGAAGAGATATTCATACAGATAATTGAAAGTGTTAAACCTTGAGTCAGGACAATATACATTTAATTTCTTTTTAAATATCATTTTATTTTTTTTAAATACAGGCAAATATATTTTCAACATTCACCTTTGCAAAATCTTATGTTCCAAAATATTCCTCCCTCTCTCCCTTTTTCCCTTCTACCTAAAAAGCAAACAATATAATATAAGTTAATCATATGCAATTCTTCAAAACAGTCTACATTCATCATGATGTACAAGAAAATATCAAAAAGAAAAAAATGAGAAAAACAAACAAATAAACAAAAACAAGAACAAAGGTGAAAATACTATAATTTGATCCACATTCAGTTTACATATTTCTATCTCTGGAGGTGGATGTCACTTTTCATCACAAGTCTGTTGGAATTGCCTTGAATCTCTTCATTGTGGAAAAGAGCCAAGTCCATCACAGTTTATCATCATACAATGTTTCTGTTATTGTGCACAATGTTCTTTTAGTTCTGCTCTGCACATTTAGCATCAATTCATTTAAGTCTTTCCAGGCTTTTCTGAAATTATGCTGAAAATAATTTCTCATATAACAATAATATTCCATTACATTTATATACCATAACTTAATTTAATTTCTTACAGCAATATTTTGGATTCAATATTGAGAGCAAAATGGTACTCTAAAAGTTATAAGGGCCACCCTTTTCCTTTTGTAGATAAGGAAGTTGAGGCCCAGAGAGACTGTTATTTATCCAAGATCAGACAGGTACAAATTAGCAGAAGCAACATTGGAATACACTAGTTAAGTATTAGTAAAATATAAAATGACAATTAAAAATATTTTTCTATCTTACATAATTGTTGTGAAGTCCAGATGAGATAATGAATGAGAAATATATTGCAAATCTTAAAAGTCCTCATAAGTGTCAAATGTTATTATGCATACAAGTATGCCTATTTAAATTCACACAGATATATATGTATACACACACACACATGAATGTATGTATATATGTGCAAAACAAAAGAAAAATGTCTATCCCAATCAAGAAAATATAAACAAACCCAGAATTTTTGGCATCTTCCTATTGTGGTGTATTTAAAATTATTCTTTTAGCCTGATATCATAAGAGACACTCCAATTGCCAAGACTTTGACATCTGTGCTCTTTGCAAACCTTTGCCCAATGTTTTTATTAACTCAATTTAATGGAAGCTTTTTTATGGTGACCTTAAGAATTTAATAACTCCTCCATGCAAGGACAATACCACCTGCAGGCTCCACTGGGATTAAAGTGGGGTAGTTCAATATGTCAGCTAGAAGGCATTATAGAAAAGATGAAGAGAGGGCTAGGAGGGAAAAAAGCCACAAACCAAAAGCTATACAAATTAGTTACTTCCTTCAAACAGTGTGGGTAAGTACAGCAAATTTTTTAAATGTTCATATTCGAGGAAAGTGGCAGAAACTACTGTGGTTTCCAAGGTATGACGCTCCCTTTTAGCTCCATAATGATATTAATCTAACTTTGATCATGTCAGATATGGGAGCAATATTCCACCCTGAAGTGTCTCTCCTTCTGACAGACATTCTGCATATCTACTAGATAGGATCAATATGTTATTAGTCAACAACCTGACAGAAGCCCATAAATTAATCCTTTTTCTGTCAACCTAGCAGTTTCTACCCTGGTGAAACCTGATCCTCTCAGTATGGATGAGACCTGTCTTAATCCAATTAAGGTAAAATGAACTTTTTTCCCCCTACAGTGCTTTCCATCTATGTTAATTTAAACCTCTGAAGACTGCAGCTCCAAGGAAATAATTTTATGCTTGACCTTTCATGTGCAAGGTTAAAATTGGTATAGATAGACATAGAGAAAGTCAATGAGCTGTCTCTCTTTCCTACTTTTGCACTCCTTTAACCCCTCTAGTAGTAAAGGGAAAAATAACTCTGAATATAGATGATTTCCAGCTGACATTGATATATTTATTTGAGTTGCATAAGGGATTCTGTCACTTTACCTTTATGTTAAATCTGTATTGTATCTTTGTCTTTTTGAAAGGCAAATTAATAATAAGTGGTGGCAGCACTGTCTGTGGTATTGTAGATTTTGACAAGCAAAGGATGTTAACAGCCTACAATATGCTAAACTAATCATTCCTACTCTGGTAGTTATGGGGTAGGATGACAACACCTGCTTTAAAAACAGGTTCATTGTAGAAATCAGGTTGTCCTAAGAGGCAAAGAAATTGGAAATGTGATCTTTTACTTCTGAGAGATCATTTGCAATAAAACTAGTAGGGCTGAGTAAGCCTAATCATTCCCATTGATTGATAACTCTTCTTTCCCTTCTTCCCTGCCTTGCTCCCTCCTTCAATTCTTTCTTTCCTTTGTTCCTGCATTCTTTTTTTCCAAAACCAGAAAAAGAGAGAAAGAGAGAAAGGAGACACACACACACACACACACAGAGAGAGAGAAAGAGAGAGAGAGAGAGAGAGAGAGAGAGAGAGAGAGAGAGAGAGAGAGAGAGTGCTGTCATAGGACAAAGACACAATGGCAGAGAATAGACAGGACTTTGTCAAAGCTCTTTGTGGCATCCCTCAGAATCAAAATCAGATCAAGACTCTGAATGAGTTTTGAAGTGACAGAACCTATAAGTGTATAAAGTGTGATGAATTTCCAGAAGAACATATTTTGAAAGAACTTCAGGAAAGGTCTATCTCAATTAGGCAAGGGAAAAGCCCTAGCACTGGCAGAGTGCAGGGAGACTTAGGGCAAAGAGGCTTTAGTTAACAAGGGAATCTATTAGGAGCTTCTCAGCCAAAAACAGTGGCATTTGCTACTCTGTCCTGGTTTAGAAGCTAGTAGATCAGCAAACTAACTGTGAATCCTCCAACACAACTTCAGAAGGAAAATAGTGAGCCCCTGAACTCCAGCATAAGAAGCAAGAGTTGGTCACATCCACCTAGCACAGGAAGGAAGCCAGCAACCCCACACCCAAAACAGCAAAAAGCCACTGTAGCCTACAGAGGAAGCTTGGGACAATCTCCCCTTTTCCCTCAAAGCAGACCTCAACCTTTAAAAATAAGCAAAAAAATATTTTAAAAAAAGATCTCTGACCATAGATAGTTATTATGGACACAAGAAAGAAAAGATCTCAAATCCTAAGTACACTAAAAGCAAGACATTTCCAGATGAAATCTCAAAGGATGATATGAATTACTCTCCAATTCAAAATGCTCTCTAGGATAAATTCAAAAAGGATCTTAAAAGATAGAAGAAAAATGGGGAAAGTAAAGGAAAGCTTTAGAAAAAGAAACACAGAAATTATCTAAAGAAAATCACTCCTTTAAAAATAGATTTGGTAAAGTGTAAAAAGAAAATAATTTCTTGAAAAATAGAATTGGCAAAATGGAAACAGAGAATAACTCCCTAAACATAGAATTGATGAAATGGACAAAAAAAGTCCTGTGAACAAAACTCATTTAAATTTCAGTTTGCCAAATGCAAAAGGAGGCATAAAAAGCTAACAAGAAAATAATTTACTAAAAATTAGAATTGAACAAATGGAAGTGAATGACTCAAGACATCAAGGATAAGTCCAACAAAATCAAAAAAAGAAAAAAGAAAAAATAGCATAAAATGTAAAATACCTCATTGGAAAAACTATTGACCTGGAAAATAGTTTCAGGAGAGACAATCTAAGAATTATTGGGCTACCTGAAAATCAAGATGAAAAAAGAGTCTAGACAACATCTTTCGAACAATCATCAAGGAAAAGTGTCCTGATATCCTAGAACCAAAAGGGGAAATAGCCATTGAAAGAATCCACTAATCCCCTCCTCAGAGAGACCCCAAAATGAAAACTCCAAGGAATATTGTGATTAAATTCCAGAATTATCAGATCAAGGAGAAATTCAAATATCGAGCAGCCACAATTAGAAGTACTGAGAACCTAGCAACTTCCACTTTAAAGAATCAAAGGTCTTGAAATATGATATCCCAATGTCAAAGGAACTTGGATTGCAGCCAAGAACCAACCAGTCTTCAAAATTAAGCATATTTTCAGGGGAAAAGATGGATATTCAATGAAACAGGGGACTTTTATTTATTTTTTATGAAAAGATTAGAGCTGAACAGAAAATGTAATCTTCAAATACAGAACTCAAGAAAAGGTTAAAAGGTTTAAAATGGAAGAAAAAACCTAATTTTTAAAGGTTAAAATATTTACATTCTTATATGTAGTTCTATATGTATATTTCCTCATCACATAAAGAGGAAAAACAAAGATTACAATTGAGGGAAAGAAGGATGGGGATTAGCATTGTGTGCTATTAATTAGCTATTATTTAGCATTAGTCTTACCAGGTTTGGCTGAAAGAGAGAATATCGGAGATATTTACTTTGATACAGTAATTCTATATAACTCTATAGCAACTTTCCCTATATGGAAATAAGAAGGGAAGGAGGAAATGTAAGGGGAAGGCCAATAGAGACAAAAGAGAAGTAGAAAGGAAGGGCATGAGAAGCTGTAAAAGGGGAGAACAAATTGAGGGAGATGGTGATCAGAAGCAAAATATTGGGAAGGAGAGAAAATGGGAAAGGAAGGAAAAAATTATATACAGTGGTTCTTTACCAATCTTACCCTAATCACAAGTCTTTAGAGATCCCTGGCCATCAAGCAGTGGTTCTCATGTCCAACAGAGCACCCAAAGACACTGCTGCTTGCCAAGCTGAGGTCTTTATTCCACATGTTCACATCCTGCACTCTCCTACACTCTTACTGACCTCCCGCTGATTCCTGTTGAACTCCACCTACTTCCTGGTCCCTACTGCTTATATAGGGTCTATGAGGTCACACGCACAGCCAATAAGAGAAGGAAACATTCCCATTGATGATGTGTCCTCAATACAACCAGAGTTTCTGCTGGAGAGATGGTGACTGCTGGATGCAGAAATTACATCCAGGTACCTCAGGCTTCAAGGCCTCTGTACTTTCTCTTATGCTATGCGAGGCTCCTCCCCTGACACTTACATTTCTCCTACCTCCTCTCCTAGATATCAGCAAAAATAATATGTTAAACATGTTAAAATTTATGTTGATTCTAATATATGTGTACATATTTATACAATTATCTTGCTGCCCCCCAAAAAAATCAGATCAAAAAGAAAAAAAAAAGAGAAAGAAAACAAAATGCAAGCAAACAAAAAGAGTGAAAATATTGTATTGTGATCCATATTCAGTCCCCACAGTCCTCTCTTCACAAGATCATTGGAACTGTCCTCAATCATTTCATTATTAGAAAGAATCATGTCCATCAGACTTGATCATCAATAATCTTGTTGATGCCTTGTATAATGATCTGCTGGTTCTGCTTATTTCACTTAGTATCAATCCTTAACCCCCAATGATTGGAAATCCATAGCAAGGACATGCATAGAACCAGGACAAAATTTGTTGTGGCTTACAAAGTATCATAAATTATGTAGGATTCAAGCCCAGTGCAATAGGCAAACAGGAGCTATTGGACAAATCACTTTTGACCAACTAGCTGGTGAAGGTCAGTATGGAGAGAGAATTCAGAACAGATTTATTATCCCATAACAGTGTATGAGCAAATTTCTAAGGCTGCAATAAAAGCTCGGAATTCTCTCCCTGTACAGAAAGATGGAAGTAAAGTTTTCACAAAAGTAGAGCAAGTTCCCAATGAACCTTTTGCAGATTTTGTGGGATGTTTGCAAACAGCTGTCATAAGAACCATTGGAGATAATGCTGCCTCAGAAATAATGACCAGACATCTGGCTAAGGAAAATGCCAATGTGGTTTGCAAAAGAATTATATGGGAACTAGACAAAGATGCTCCTTTAGAGGAGATCATAAGACACTGTGCCACAGTGGGCACAAATGCTTATTATGCCCAAACTATGATGAACATGGAAAGACAAGGTCCTTCTTGGCAAGGGACTTCTAGAGAAACTCATCAATGTTTTCAGTGTGGAAAAGTTGGACATTTGAGAGCTCATTGTAGATATGGAGATAGAATGAGAAGACAGGGTGAGACAAAACCCCAAACTCCATGTCCAAAATGTAACTGAGGCTTTCATTTGGCCTCTGAATGTAGAGTGACCCAGAGGAATGAGAGACAGAGCCCAGCTTCTAGATATCATAAAAAAAAAAAAAAACAGATGGAGCATGATAGCAGCTGAAGTTACGCCCAGAGAATCTTTAGAAATTCAGGACTCTGATATCATCAACCAATAGAAAAGCAATCAGGATTACAGTTGGGGAGAATACAAGTTTTTTAACTCAACAGGGTAGTGTCCAGTGCAAACAGCTCCAATGTAATTGTCAGATGATGAGAAGAAATCCCAAAAGTGGTAAATAGAAGGGAATTAGATAGGTTAACTGCTTGAGGAAGAAGGTTTACTTGTATTTCTACAGATGGAGAAGGAATCAGATGGGTGCCAATGAGTAGTATTCGCCTTGTCCATCAGAGAGAAACAGAAAAGCAGAAAAACTTCAAAACAAAGGAGAAGATTTAAGAAACATCTGACACTGAAAGAGCATGGCTGACAATGAGACTGGTAAAAGACCTTTAAAATCTTCAGCTTTCAGTTCTTGAAAACCAGCATGAATCATTGGATTCCTTGATATGAAAAATTGTTGATGAGACTATTGCAGTACTTCAGAGCTTACAGGAATTATTGGATTCCTGGCACATGAATTAATGGACAATGGATTCCTTTTGGACTATTTCTAGGATTTATGGACATGTATAAATTCTCATGTTGATTCATGTTATTTGTTACATTACTACTAGCCTGTGTTATATTGCTATGTATCTATGTAATCTATGTAATTATGTGTAATGTCTCCTATATTGATGGATTTTGGAGGGGATGTGAGAAAATTGAGACACTAAAGCATTCTTTATGTGTCAAAGGGCTCAAGTGAGGCCCTTCAGAAACCCCCAATCTGATATGACTTCCTATTTCCTTTGGTGTTTTTATCTTCCTTCCTGAGATGTCAGGGATGAGATGTCATGTACATTTTGTAAAGATTCCAACAATTAATGACTCTCAAAAGGAGTGAATTACAGACCTCTGACAATATGAGTGCTACTTGCAGGAAAATATCTTGCCACCATCATCAGTACCTGTGCTCTTGTCATGAGAATCATGATGAAGTTTAATGAAAAATTGAATACCCTCATAATCAATGTGCTTAAAAGAAGACAAAATGGTACTTCTGAATAACATTAATGCCATAGTAGATACAGACTACCAAGTATTGGTCTCAGGGCAAAACAACTACCAAACTTGATGTCTGAAGATTAGAGCACTTTTCCAACTTTGAACAATTTGTTATTTACTTAGAGGGAAAGCTAACCCAATGCATATTTGATAATAGTGAAGTACAATAGGAGCATCTTTTAGAGATTTGGAGCATAGCATCACATTTACTCCTTGGTTCCAAAACATGTGCAAAAATCAAATTTTGTGTAGTGAAAATTATGAAGAAATTCAGAATCTGCTAAATGAAAAAAATAAGAATTCAATAGGATTTGCCAAGATAGTTCATCTATCTCTGAGAAAGCAGCCTTTAACTCTATCAAAACTAAATTGCAAGTGAAACTTAGAAAGTGATGGAGGATTCTTGGCTCAGGGGAAAAAAAAACAGATGAAATTCAATTTTATGCTGATAGTAACAGTTCAAAATATTTTGAAGATGCCTTAAAGGATATATCATTCTGCTCATCATTTCTTAAAGAATATATTCCATTACATTCGTAGATGATAAATTATTCAGCCATTCTTCAACTGATGAGCATCCACTTAATTCCCAGCTTCATGACATTACAAAAAGAGCTATTATAAAGATTTTTGTACCCTTTTCTTTCTTTATAATCTCTTTTGGATGTAGACCCAGTAGATTCAAAGAGAATGCACAGGTTTATAAACCTTTGGCATAGTTCCAAATTCTTCTCCAGAATGGTTGGATCATTTAACAACTTTACCAATAATGCTTTAGTGTCTTAGTTTTCTCACATCCCCTCCAAAATTTATCACTATCTCTGTCTTCACCTTAAACAATCTGAGAGATAGGAAGTAGTATCTCAGAGTTGTCTTAATTTCCATTTCTTTAATCAATAGTAATTTAGAGCATGTTTTCATATAATTAGAAATGACTTTGGTGTCTTTGTCTGAAAATTGTCTGTTCATATCCTTCAACCATTTATCAATTAGGAAATGATTTATATTTTTACAAATTTGAATAGAATCTATAAATATTTTAGAAATGAGGACTTTATCAGAAGCACTGGTTGTAACATTTACCCCCATCTTCCTCATTCCCTTCTAATCTTAGTTGCCTTGCTTTTGTTATTACAAAAAACTTTTAAATTGAATTTAATCAAAATAATCAATTTTGCTATTGATAATATTCTCTAGTTCTTCTTTGGCCATAAATTCCTCCTTTCTCCACAAATCTGAGTGGTAGACCTCTTATTTTTCTAATTTGCTTATAGTATCTTCTTTTACATCTAATTCATGAACCCATTTTGACCTTAACTTGGTATAAAATTTTAGATGTTGGTCAATGTCTATATTTTGCCACACTGCCTTGTTTTGTTTTTTTTAGTTTTCCCAGCAATTTTTGTGAAATAGACAGTTTTTATCCCCAAAGCTAGAGCCTTTGGGTTTATCAAATAATGATTATAAAGACATTGACTACTGTGTCTTATGAGCCTAACCTATTCCACTGATTCACTACTCTATTTCTTAGTATCAAATGGTTTTGATGAGCAATATTTTAAAATATAATTTTAGGTTTGGTGCAACTAGGCTACCTTCCTTTTTTTATTAATTTTTTTGAAATTCTTGACCTTTTTTTGTCCAGATGATTTTTGTTATTTTTTTTAGCTCTATAAAGAATTCTTGGCAGTTTGAATGCTGTTGGGGCCCTGAATATGTAGATCAATTTAAGTAGAACTATAATTTTTATTATATTAGCTTGGCCTACCATTCTAATTGTTTAGATCTGACTTTATTCAGATAAAAATTATTTTGTAATTGTGTGCATAAAGTTCCTGCTTTTTTTTTCAGCAGATTCCCAAACATTTTATATAGTCTACAGTTATTTCAAATGGGATTTCTCTTTCTATCTCTTGTTCTTGGATTTAGTTGGTAACATATAAAAATGTTGATGACTTATGTGGGCTTATTTTATATCCTGAAATTTTACTAAAGTTGTTAATTGTTTCTAGAAATTTATAGATGATTCTATCGATTATATATACATACCATCATTTCATCTGCAAAGAGTGATAATTTTATATCCTAATGACCTGCTATAATTTCTTCAATTTCTTTTTCTTCTTTTATTGCTAAAGCTAAGTTAGCTGAACTTTAAACCAAAGAAGAGATTTTTGAATCTCATTAAGTTGCTCTTATGTAGAAAAAGGATTGGTCTTATTCTATTCCAGTAGAGATTAACATGGCATAAAGAATCCACTACTCATACAAAAGCTATATGTTTGCATCCATGCTTTTTATCATATTTTCAGCAATGTTATCAGATGCCTTCAACAAAGACAAAAATAGCACCAAGGTTAAGCCACTTCACTGATGGTTAAATAATTTAACTTGAAAAGGCTATAAGTCATGACTTTTGTGCCTTTTGGTTTGCTGATCACTATGCACTCAAAACATCTTCTGAGACTGAAATGCAACAGAATATAAATGGATTCTCTAGTCCTTGTGCTAATTTTTGTCCTGACAATTAGTACCAAGAAAAATAGATTTTCCACCAAGAATATTGCTTATCAGTCATCTATAACAGGGTAAATGTACTCATAAGCTCTTTTTATGAGAGATTTTCATATGACAGGAGGAGCTGTGAATTTCTGGAAATAAGTATCCAGGTTTAGAGAAAAGGAAGATAATTGTTTTCAAAGTACAAATTAGCACTAATGAAAAAGAAGGCTAAAGACCTAAAGGCATTTATCAGTTTTGTTTAGAATTATTACTGTTTCTTATGATAACAAAATTACAATACACTCTAAATGCAGAGAGAAACATAGGTGAATCCATCAGTCAGGAAGGGAACGAGAAGTTGGGCTAAGTGAGAGTAAGGTTTACATTTCCCCCAAAAAAATTCTTCCTCACCCCTACTCTCTATCTCTGTTGCATAGTTATGAGCTCCCATCCATGCTTCAACCTAACATGCATGAACATAGACACACACAAACACAAATACACATTCTGCACTTGACTGCCTAGTCAAGTGGCAGCTAAAAAACAGCAGAAGTCCAAATTTCTACCTCCCCAGGGATGATGTAGAAGCCTCAAATTTCTAGGAACTATTTCTTTACCTGTGCTCTAATAATCTTTATGAAATTCCATCTGAGAAACATCCTCATTCACTTTGCACATTTCTAATCTTGCTCCTACTGCAAAACACTTGAATATTATTGCTATATCTTCACTGTTACCCATCTCCACCTTTTCAGCTTCCTTTTTTTTTTTTTTTTTGTGCTATCTTCACAATTGGATAGTAAGCTTTTTAGGGACTAAGGCTGTCTTATTTTCTTCTTTTCTTTATTTTATTTGTATTTACTCTCTTAGCATTGACTAGAATACCTGATACATTCTATGTATTTAATAAGTGTTTTATTTTATTTAATCTAATCTGTGAGAGCATTTGAGCATTGGAAAAAAAAGAAGTAGACATTTCATTAAGTATTAGTCTTCCTGCTGAGTTTCAATTTAACTATCATCAATCTCTTTTAAGACTAGTTGATAACCAAGTCTCAGGGAACAAAATGATGAACTGGGTGGCTTTGGGATATAGCTGGCTGATTCTGCCCAGTCTCCTTGAACAAAGTAGTATGTTCATTTTTTCAGTTTAGGATATTTTAGGTAGTTTCCTTTTTCAAAAGCCTACTGGTAAACCTTTCACCTAGGGGGAAAAGAAAAGATGAAAGCCAATTTCACATAAGAGAATTCATCCAGGGACCTGAACAAGGAGACAACTGGAGATAGACTATTTTAAAATCAGCTCTGCCAACTTAAAAGTAAGATAAAACTCTTGTGAAATACTCAGAAGGCAAAAAAACTGCACAAACCCCATTGACTACTTTTCTTTGGATCTATGCCCCACTGATTAAATAAAAACATATATTCTGACTCTCCTAAGTAGTACACAACTATGTATGAAGAACAGTCTATGATAGAGAATAACTATGTGCATTTCCCTTGAAAGAATAAAAATAACTATAATATTTATTTCAGAATATCTTATGATAAGATGAACACTAAAATAAAATAAAATGTGAATGGTTTTGTTAATTCCAAATTCACATGTATTGGTAGGAGTGAGTGCATAATAATTTAAAAATTATGCAAAGGATGTAACAGAGCATAGCCAAGTAAAAAGAATATAGGACATGGTTTCAGAAGTGACTTAAGGCTTCAATGTCACCTTTGACACTAAATATGTGGCAATGAAAAAAGTTACATAATTTCTCTGAGTCTTTTTTTATTATTAAATGAAAACAATAGCATCTATCCCATAGTATGGCCAGAAAGATTCTCCTTCTCCCTCCCTTCCTTCCCCCCTCCCCGTCTCTGTACACATATATATTCTTTTTCTCTTTCTCTATCTCATATAATATGAATATCTATATTTAAGAGCTATAATTACTATGTATCTCCTCACCTCCAAGCCTCCCATATTCACATGCACATACAAACACTCACAATAAAGCCTTCATATAATATGAACAATGTTCAGAAAAATGCCCTTAACTCTCAAGAATAAATTATAAGAAGATCTAATATATTGTTTCAAATAGTTTCCCCAATCATCTCCCTGTTTATGCCCAATATTTCTTATGAAATCCCAAGGCATTGCTATATTACTCACATGAATCATATAATGATAGATAACATTTGTATAACCCTTTATGATTTGTGAAGCAGTTTCCATGAAAGAATGAATGAATGAAAGGGATTTATTAAGTACTTATTATGTGTTCAGCACTGTATTAAACCAATAGAAATAGTGAGTTAAGTACTCTCCAGGAGTTTACTCTCTAAATAAAAGAGAGAACACATGTAAAAGAAATTAGCTGAAAGGCAAATAGAAAGTCAAGAGAATCAAAAGATCACTTCACAAGGTCAAGGGTTAGCCATCAGTAAGTAAGATAATGCTACTTACTGTTGGAATCCTTACTAACTGCTAAGTAATTAGAGTTGATCTAATCTTACAAGAAGTTGTTTTGGCCAGAACCTGAAACAAGGTACTAAGTAGAACTAATCAAGACAAGGCTTGTGTTCCCACCTTTACTCATTGGACTCCACAAGTATGCTAGCTTCACAAAGTACACTTTCTAACTTCAAGAGAGTTCACACCTCCCTTAAAGTCATTGGGCCAGAGAGCACTATGGGAGAAAACCCATAATCCCATTCTCTCAGAAGAGGCAGATAAAAAGCCAGCGATGAAGGATCTATGGCAGAATACATTTTTTCCTCTTGGCTGGCTGATCGCGCTAGACTCGAGAGAAACGACTCTGCTGCAGAGAACACTTTTGACGGACTTCAGTGGAGCTACGCCAGAAGCCCTCTCTCCGCGGCAAATTGGTGCCTGGGCCCCCCAGAAGGAGATAAGAGAGATCTTCCATCTCTGTTGGAGGCAGAAGAAGGCAGAGGCAGAGGCTGAAGGACAGAACCTTTGGATTTGGAGACATCCGAAGGGCTCTAAGCCTCTAAACCGGCTGTCCTCTGAGAACAAACTCCAACATTTGAACTCAAAGCCATACGATGGGAGAAGGGGATTACACAGTCAACCAGCCAGGAAGCAACCTGATGGCAGAAGGGAATTACAATTGGGGAGAATAGAGCTATATGCAGCTGGGACAACTGAGATACCCCCTGGAGAGGTGAAATCTGTTCCTCTCCAGCCTATGGATCCCTTACCTCCAGGCACAGTAGGCTTGACCATTTCACCTTCTTGTATGTACAAAACAGTGTCCATCCACACACTGATGTGGGAAACTGGGGAATGTGTAGATAATATCCCAGTCACTAATACAGGTAGTCAATGTGTGACTTATCACCCAGGAGACGTAGTAGCATCAGGGTTACTCATACAGAATCCTAATAAGCAGCCTCGTGATAGTCACCCAGGTTCTGACTCCAGACCACAAAAACCAGAAATATACTGGACAGCAGCAGTAACGGCTGACCGACCTATGCTCACTATCTATATAAATGGCCTACCATTGGAAGGATTGGTAGACACAGGTGCGGATCGTACAGTTATTAGAGGTGCCAGTTGGCCCAGTCACTGGCCAAAGATTAAAGCAGATACCTATATGTCTGGAGTAGGAGGATCAATAGCAGCTGAAGTTAGTGCTGCCCCTATGAGATGGACTTTTGAAGGCAAAACAGGAGTTTTTACTCCTTTTATAGTTGAAAAAATCCCCATCAATCTGTGGGGAAGAGACGTTTTACAACAATTGGGGTTAAAAATGAGTACTTCGGTTTTTTAAGCAGGGCTGCTGTTGAAGGCCTGCCAACACTTTCACCTATTCCTATCCAATGGAAAACTGATACACCAGTGTGGATAGAACAGTGGCCCTTAAGTAGCGATAAAATTCAGGCCTTATTAGATATAGTACAGGAGCAGCTTGAACAAGGGCATTTACAACCTTCTCTAAGTCCTTGGAATTCCCCAGTGTTCGTTGTAAAAAAGAAATCAGGAAAATGGAGGATGCTCACTGATTTAAGAAAAGTGAACGAACAGATGGAAACTATGGGAACTCTTCAGCCTGGACTTCCATCTCCTACTCAGCTTCCTAGAGAATGGCCTCTTTGGGTTATAGACATCAAGGATTGTTTCTATTCCATTCCTCTGGATAAGGAGGATATGAAGAGATTTGCCTTTTCGGTGCCCAGTGTCAATTTAGCTGAGCCTTATAAAAGATATGAATGGACGGTTTTGCCACAGGGTATGAAGAACAGCCCCACTATGTGTCAAATGTATGTTGCTGCTGCTCTTGCTCCAATAAGAAAAGCATTTCCAAAAGTTATGCTATTACACTATATGGATGATATATTGGGATGTGCATCGGAGGAACAAATTCTAGAAGCATGTCTACAAAAAACCATAGAAACACTAAGATACTACAAACTTCATATCGCTACAGAAAAAATTCAAAGACATGCTCCTTTTCAATATTTAGGATATGAAATATATCCTAAGGCACTTACACTACAAAAACTGTCTTTAAGAACAGAGAGGTTGAACACCTTAGATGATTTCTTCAGGGTCAAACCCTTATGTAACAACTCAATATCAGCTTTCTCTGAGCCTAAGCCAAGTACACCATATATCTATTTTAAATGCTTTGCCTATGGTCACACAGAAGAAAACATTCTTTCCTTTTTATTATTGCTACTACTTGGCATTTATACTCATTTAACAAGTATCTTCTGATTTGTACCATATTTATTTTTATATATAATTTATATTTTCCCCTGAGAGTATAAATTCCTGGAAATTTGTGCCCTATCTTATAGGTGCATACATACACCATAGCATTTATTCTGTTGCCTCTAATATATTGCGCCAGATACTTCAGTGGCCCCAGAAATTTAGTTCTGTGATTCACCTTTTTTTGAACTATACCATACCCCATCCATATTTTCTTACCCTGAAGATTTGTTGCCCATGTTCTTCCTTAAAAAGTATAATTATTTGCTTATTTTCTCGGCATTGAGACTCTTTCGCAGATGCAAGATTCTATTCTCTTGTCTTTTTATATTTTCCTTTTTATGAATATAGTTTGTAGAATATTTAACTGTGATTTGTAGATTAAGCTACATAACTGGCCCAGATTATGATTGTAATTATTATTATTTTAAGACACATTTCTTTAATGATATTGAGGCAGAATGATATGATAGATAGAGAGCAGTATTTGGAGCTCAAATGACCAGGACTCAAATTCCATCTCACTCACTTATTAGACAAGTAATTTTAAGTAAGTTACTTAAGCTCTTTTAAGGTCCATATATAAAATGAGAATAATAATAACATTAATAATAGTTATATTACAGGATCATTATTAAGAGTAAATGAAAAAATGTACATACTGTAAAATGTTTGCAATTTTTAAAGATATATATATTAATTTCCTGTATCAACCTGTGCACTTAGGCTATCATTAGAAAGATTGAATGCTGCAAAGATTCGGTCAAGTTTACTAAGTATACACAACCTTAGATAAAGAATTTTATCCTCCTGGCCCTAGTTCCTTCTTTTGCAAAAGGAAGGAATCATAGAAAATGACTTCTATCTTTTCTAGTTAAAATTCTATGATCCTAATAAATGAATGAAAATGTTATTTCTTATTTATATTATAAGTATGTGGAAAAATAGAATATAAAGGGATAATGGCATTATAATTATTTTCACTTTATATTTTGTCCAGTTTCATTTATTATATTTTATTAAAAATAATTATGTAATACATGTACAATTATTTTACATATTTCCACATGAGTCATATTGGGAGAGAAAAATCAGAACAGAAGGGAAAACCCACAAGAAAAGAAACAGAAGAAAAGAAAAAAAGTTTCACTTTCTAAAAAAAGTCAATATTCTCACAATAGCAATACTAGAATCTGATAATGTCATAATACAAATTACCTATTTATATATAAATCTTTATACTTGAAAGGTAGTTAAGTATCATAGTGCCTAGAGATAGGATTTTGAAATAATCATTCCTAAATTCAAATCTTGCCTCATAAATTTACTAAAGGCAACAGTTGGATGATGCAGTGCTTAGAGCACAAAACCTGAAGTTAGGATGATCTGGGTTCAAATGGCCTTAGACATTTAATACTTACTAGCTGTGTGACCATGGTTAAGTGTTCACTTAACCTCAATTGCCTCCAAAAAATTTTACTAAATATTTATCTGATCTTAGACAAGTCATTGAAATTCTCTCCCAACTTTATTTTTTTAATTTGTCCTTAGAAGCTTTAAATGTTTTCTAAATAAATAAGTTTTTTTTTATTTTTTATTTTTTTATGAGTAAATTTTTAAAAGATAAAAAATAACTATTTCATTAGAGCCTTCCCCAAGTCTGGAGAAGTAAGTTTTATCAATATTATCTTCCCTCATTTTACATAATAGAATATGGGTCAGATCAGTAGGGAGAATGTTTTTTTTTGGTTGTTGTTATTTTAACAAAGCTTTTTATTTTTAAAACACATGCATAGATAGTTTTCAACATTCATTCTTGCAAAATCTTGTGTTCCAAATTTTTTTTTTCTCTTTCTCCCTTCCCCCAACTCTCTCTCTCCCAGATGGCAAAAGATCCAATATATGTTATACATGTGCAATTCTTCTCTCTCTCTCTCTCTCTCTCTCTCTCTCTCTCTCTCTCTCTATACATACATACATACATACATACACACACACACACACAAATATATATATCAACAATTATACTGCTCAAGAACATTCAGATTCAAAAGGAAAAAAAAAATGAGGAAAAAAATGCAAGCAAACAACAACAAAAAGTGAAAATACTATGTTGTAATCCACATTCTTTCTCCAAAGTCCTCTCTGGATGCAGATGGCTCTCTCCATCACAAAATCATTGGAACTGGCCTAAATCATCTCATTGTTGAAAAGAGCCACATCCCTCATAATTGATCATCATATAATCTTATTGTTGTTGACAATGTTTTTTTTTGTCTCTACTCAGTTCACTTAGCATCAATTCATGTAAATCTCTGCAGATTCTTCCAAAGTCATCCTGTTAATCATCTTATAGAACAATAATATTCATAACATTCATATACCATAACTTATTTAGTTATTCTCGAACTGATGGGCATTCAGTGGGATTCCAGTTCCTTGTCACTATAAAAAGTGCTGTTAAAAATATTTTTTGCACATGTGGGCCATTTTTTCTTTTGTATGATCTCTTTGGAATACAGGCCCAGTAGAAACATTGCTGGATCAAAGGGTATGAATAGTTTGATAGCCCTTTGGGCATAGTTCCATATTGCTCTTCAGAATGGTGGATGGAAAATTTGCCCAAGTCTTCCTGACTTCAAGTCCAGCACTTCATAATCTGGCTAGTTTTAGGAAAAAAAAATAAAACCAAAAATAATAATTCCCCCCTCACCTGGCAATAACAATAATAATGATAATGATAATAAAATTATCTTTTGGTCTTTACTAACCATCTTAGAAACTTTATTTTGATGAGCATTTTTTTCAAACAAGAATTTAAAGATTCGAATTCATGGGAGATAATCAGATCCATCTTATTCCTACTTTGACAAGGAAGAGAAGGGAGGGAGGAAGAAAGAACAAAAACATAGGTATTTAATTCCAATCTTCCTCCCTTTACTAAAGCACAAAAATTTAAATGATAAGGAAGAAAAAGTGATTGTGAAATGAATTTATTTGAAAGGAAGATTGTTGGTGACTGCAGCCTGAGGCTCCAGTCACTTAATAGAGAATATTCATAAAAATGTCTGTGCTCAATTCTGGCAAGTATAGTTGGGACTTTTCTAACAACCTACTCTGTGAAAACTTAACTTTCTGAGGAAAATGAGCTCCCTTTTGTTTGTAGTCACTAAATGTTAATAATGGAAGAGATCATAATTTCATGTAGTTTACTACCTCATTTTACAAATGAGTAAGCTGAAACATGGAAAGATGATGACCTGCCAGTGTCATTCAGTTAATTAAGGGGAAACACTATGTTATATAATCAAGAGTACTGGGAAATGAAGCATCTTGGGAAGGTCACAGTGACAGTGTTGGATTCTCAGTCAAATATGTCAGCCTTTTGAAGAGATTAGGATAAGACTCTTTTAGGTATTAATTGTTTTTTATATACTGCCAATAAAAGTAGGATAGGATGTAAAAGCCTTTTATGTGAATCAATCAAAAAACAAACAGAAACAACAATAACAAGAATCATCATTATCTTTTTGTCATCTTTAGCTATTTACAGGAAAGCTTAGCCTTACTTCTTCAAAATCTGATATGAGTGGTTTATGAATATTATGGAATATTGTTGTTCTGTAAGAAATGACCAACATTCATATACCACAATTTATTCAGCCATTCTCCAATTGAAGGGCATCTACTCAGTTTTCAATTTCTGGCCACTACAAAGAGGATGCCACCAACATTCGTGCACATACAGGTCCCTTTCCCTTCATTACGATCTCTTTGGGATATAAACCCAGTAGTAACACTGCTGGATCAAAGGATATGCACAGTTTGATAACTTTTTGAGCATAATTCCAAATTGCTCCCCAGAGTGGTTGGATGTATTCATAATTCCACCAACAATGTATCAGTGTCCCTGTTTTCCCACATCCCCTCCAATATTCCACATTATCTTTTCCTGTCATTCTAGCCTGTCTGACAGGTATGTAGTGGTATCTCAGAGTTGTCTTAATTTTCATTTCTCTGATTAATAATGACTTGGAACATCTTTTCATATGGCTAGAAATAGTTTCAATTTCTTCATCTGAGAATTGTCTGTTCATATCCTTTGACCATTTATCAATTGGAGAATAGCTTGATTTCTTAGAAATTAGAGTCAATTTTCTATATATTTTGGAAATGAGGCCTTTATCAGAACCTTTGAGTGTAAAAATATTTTCCCAGTTTATTGCTTCCCTTCTAATCTTGTCTGCATTAGTTCTGTTTGTACTCATTCTGACAATTTCAATCAATATTGATTCAACCAGTAGCTGATTGCCTCTCCCACAGTGTTACAGGAATAATCCTGATGCACTAGGTTACTCATACTCTCCTGAACCCTCACAAGTTTGTTTACCATTAATAATCAGGAAGACTGAATAATGCATTATAAGTACAGTTATTACAAAACATTTCCCTGTCTCATCATTCTATTCCCTTCAAAAAGTCTTAGGTATACTCTTGGACAAGAACACAGAGCCTAAGAGAATTCAGAGTCTAATGAGTATGAGGCACATTTGTAGAAAACAAATTTAGCCACAGGATAAACTCTACTCCAAATTGCTGAAAATCTTTTCTCAATTTCTTAACTGTCTTGGCCTCCAGTACTGATCTCACATCTGCTTCCTCCTATAGGTAGCTATCTTTCTTTTGCCATTTTAGTCTACTTTTGTTTTTGCTTTTTTTTTCTTAATATATATTTCTCTGCTACTAGAGATAGCTCTTTAATAAAAAGGGCACAGCAATTTGCCTTTCATTTGTTTCTCTGTCTTTTTCTGTATACTTTATGCATTGTCTCCAGTGACATGGTTAGTGAGGAAGGGAAACAGAAGAGTGATAAAACCTCTCTGGATTCAACTAAGATTTCCCCACTGAAACAGGAGTAACACAAGAATGAAACTGTCCACTACTTAAACAACCTCACTAGACTGATTGTTATTTTTGTACATTAGCTTATAATTATGTCTCATTATCTCCAGGTAATGGAAACATATTTCACATGTGGTATAATCTGCTTTCATCCAATAGTCAAATCATTTAAATCATTTAAGTTCAATATGAACCTTGTTTATATTTTTGATTGATAAAGTCTAGATGTTTAGACTTGCTGAAATAAATTAGGACAGAGGTGGAACTACAACCTTAGGGATGTAGAGGTGTAAAACAGGATTTTACTCTAATAATTGAGACAAAGAGGCACAGATAGGCAACGTGATGTTATAGAAATAAGACAAAATTTGGAGTATGGGGTATGAAGTTTTAATCCCAGATCTCTCATGTACTACATGTATGACACCCTGAACTTGGAAAAAGATCTAAAACAATCTAAAAAGCATTTATTCATCAAATATCTTCAATGTGAAATGTGCAAAGCATAAGGAGTACAAAAAGAAAAAAAATGATGTATAACTTCAAGGATCTTGAACAAATTGATGATTACATGGACAGAATGAAGTTCTAGAATTAGAAAATACCATCCTCATTATAGTAGCAAGCAATTACATAACACTTAAAGTTTTGGAAGATTCACTTTCTGGTGCTTCAGTTTCCTCATTTATAATAATACATTCTCTATTATAGGTTAGACAAGTTAAAGACCCTTCCAGCTCTATAACATTTAGAGGATATTTAATTGAGGAATTTAGTGTTCTTTGGGCAATAATTTTTAAGGCTATATATATTTTCTCAAATGTGAATTCAATTAAATAAATATTTATAAAACATTGAATGAGTGCAAAGAAATATTGCATACTCTAGAATTTTGAAAATGTATGTGTGATTTCATAATTTTGGGAATTCCTTTGTGGAGAACTATTCCATGGATGCGGATGACAAAACATCTGTGATTTAGTAGAAATTCCAAGTTATTCCTTAGGACACATAATGATTAGCTGACTTACTCAAGTTCGTTGCAGCTAATGTTTGAACCCCAGGTCTTTCTGATTTCTGAGTGAGGGCAGAGAGAGAAATACAGAGAGAGGGACAGAAAGAGAGAGAGGGAGAAAGGAAGAAAGAGAGAGGGAGAAAAGGACAGAGAGAGGGAGGGAGAGAAAGAAGAAGAGGCAGAGATAGAAATAGAGGAAGAGAGAAAAGGAGAGGAAAAGGAAGAAGCAAAAGAAAAGAGAGGAAAGAACTACACTTGGGAATATCATTGAACTTTCTTGGTGGCTACCCATCATACTGGGTAGTAAATGAAGATACGTTAAATGATTAGTTCATGTAGCATCCAAGTTGCTTTTTCCCCCTTGAGAAGCATAATCACAGTATTATATAGTGTGAGAAGCTAACCTATCACATGCTCTACAGAAGAAGATTGAAAGTTTCAGCTTAAATTCAGTTTCAATTGATCAAGGATGGACAGAAGCAGCTACACTCAAAGAAAGAACACTGGGAAATGAATATAAACTGCTTGCATTTCTGTTTTTCTTCTCGGGTTATTTATACCTTCTGAATCCAATTCTCCCTGTGCAACAAGAAAACTGTTTGGTTCTGCACACATATATTTTATCTAGGATATAATGTAGCCTATTCAACATGTAAAGGACTGCTTGCCATCTGGGGGAGGGGATGGAGGGAGGGAGAGGAAAAATCGGAACAGAAGTGAGTGCAAGGGATAAGGTTGTAAAAAATTACCCTGGCATGTGTTCTGTCAATAAAAAGTTAAAAAAAAAAGAGAAAGTTTCAGCTTATAAAGAAATATAAACATTTTATACAGTTTTGTTTTTTAAATGATCAATATGGAAAATATCAAAAATTTAATTTTTTTTCTTAAATTCTACTTCAAAGATAAGGTTACCTTAGCAAGAAGGATTGCTGAGATGATTCACGTAGTTTACCATTACCTTTTTCCTCATTTTTTTTCTTCTGTTACTAAGTCTTAAATCATTAAGAAAAGAAAGCAGTATAAGAAGGTAAAAACATGCTTTTAGAAAAGAAAAAGAACTATAAAAATCTAGTTTAGATGAAGTTGGGTTGATCCTGTAAGAATGAAATAGTAATTTGAGCAGCAAATTTTGATAGGAAATTAGAGAATGTCTGTATACATGCAAATCAAATGTGGGACAAATTTGCTAAAACTTTAGACAAATCCCTTGCACCTAACAATAATAGTGGTGCAACTACTATGCATAAAAATTGTAACACAGCTCTTTTCTATCCTACATATTCTGAAGGATTATAGCAAGGGTGGTGGAAAGAGAGCTGTTGTTAGAGTTAGGAATACCAGGATCCAAAGTCTTTCTTCTGACATATACTTATTGTGTGATCTTGGAAAGCTGTCTTAATTTCTTAGTATTCCAGTTTAAAATGAAAAAATAAATTGAAATAGGGATTATTTTGCATCATATAGTTAACTTTTTTCATAAGAAGCTTGCTATGTCTGTGGGATTTCATTTATCTACAGCTGGAGAGTCCTAAAAGTCCAATTCCAATTCCCAAATTTTATAAATTGGTAAACTGAGGCCTAGGGAATTGTAAATTGCTGAAGTACACAAAATAGTCACCATCAAAAGTTAATTTTCAACCTTAGCCTCTGAATTCAGAGCCAGTGTTCTTTACACTGTGCTACACTGCCTCTCAAATACAATAAAAGGTAATTCTGATTTAGAATTTAGATTTAGAATTAGATGGAACCTTGGGTCTTATCTAGTAGAAACTTATTTTATAGATATGTACATTGAGACACAGAGAAAGCAAATGATTTGCCCAAAGGCATACAGGTTGTCACTGAAACTGTGATTTATCCCTAAATCTTCCAGACACTCAGTCTAGCAACAAAGTTTATTTACCTATCCAGAAGGAAATAGTTTATATGTATCTTTCCAGTTAAATTGATATATTATGTTAGCCTACTCAGAATTATTTTAAAAACAATTATTAATAGCCCTGAAAACAATATTCAAAAAATTCTTCCCCCTCTAAAAATCTATTTTTAAAAATTGTCTTCAACCTCAATCCATCAAGACTTTCTTCTTAACATTTATGTCCATCTTTTCCTTTAGCTCCTATACATGATAGAACAAGTTCTTGAAATAAAAATCAGCAAAAAAAATGTCCGTTTTATTTTTTTCTATCCCTAGCCTACTACAGCAAACTCCCATGATTGATGGATTTGGGCTTCTAGTAATGAAAACAAAAAAAAAAAAAACAAGAATGACATCATCATTTCTATAGTACTTTAAATTTGTTAAATCATTTTTTATCTTTCTGCTTCAATCATATAGAGAAGAGTTCATGTTATATAAAATGATAACTATATGTTAAAACCTCATCACCATTTTGTCATCTGTGTTATATACTATGACTATATCAATTCCACTACTTAGATGGGAGAAGTATAAATCTCTTTCTTTACTATACTAGATTCCACACATTATTAGATAATCAAAGAAGTTCAGAGTGGGAAAGCAACATGTAAGTCATATAGAAACATCTTTACCTAAAGTATGAATCCCATATGATTTATTCAACACCTGGTCATCTATTTTCTGCCTGAATACCTCTACTGAAAAAAGACTATTCCATTTGCTTTCAAATCTTTTTATTTGTCTTTTCTTCCTTACATCAAGTCAAAATCTGACATCCTGTAACATCCATTTACTGCTTCTACTTTTGTCTTCTAGAACAACAACAACAACATAAAAAGATATAAGCCTTCCATAAAAAGAGAAAATATCATAAAACCTTCCTGCCTGAATTTTTCTTTGTCTTCAGGAAAATTACAAGTGTTTTTCTTTTTTTAAATCATTCTTGCAACATTAGTTTAAGTCCTTTACTATCATGGATGTTCACTTCTGGACATGTTCTAGATTGTCATGGTTATTAAAATTCTGTAACCATAATCTGAGTATAATTCTCCAGATATCCAGATATCTTCTAACCTTACCCCAATGGCTATTATTCAAAGGAGCAACTCTTTACATAAAGAGTCAGCTGTTCCACCAAGTTCCTGACAAGATAGGCAAACCAACCTAGCTGAAATAGCAATGTATCCTGAGGGAGAGAGAAGAATTAGTGTATGTCAAGCAAATCAAAGCACCTCTATCACTTCAGTCTTTCATTCCCTTAATACCTGAGGGAAGATATCTTAGGACCTTGAGCCTAAGAGTTGTCTGAATATTAATATATGGTGTCTCCTAGGCATATACTTCAACCTTCTAAGCTGGCTTCTAAAACAATCAAGAAGGCAAATCCTATCTGTGGAAAATAGACCTCTCTTCTTTGGTAACTGGCATCAATTGCTGATCAGCTGTCATCATTGGACAGAAGCCCAAGAGGCTTTGGAATATTAGTGCTCTATCAGGCCACTATCTATATTTTCATTACAGTACCCAAGTATGATCCAGGAGAATGCTTCATGTAGAAAAAGAACCCATCAACTAACAAAATGTTCTCACAATGAGAGCAATTCAATTTACCTAAAGCCCAAGGCACTGTAAAAAACAAGATATTAGGTGTTTTAGGTGATATAGGAAAGATGATTCAAAATTACCATCATAACCTCAACTATGACCTCCCTTCAAACCCAATTGGGGATAACATCAGGCCCTGAATTCAAGAATCCTATAAAAGCAATGTACCAGGCCACCCCCCTTTCAGGAAAAAAAAAAAAAAAAACCCTTGTGAAAATTTGAATTGATAATTGCCTTTTCAGATTCTAAAGCCCCTTCCTCATCAGCAAAATAAAGCTACTGAAGACAAAGAAAAGAAATTTCCTACCACACAAGTATATGGCATTTTGATAAAGTTCAACATTTGAAGTGTATATCATCTTTATCATTGGTAGTACTACTAAAAAAGATTCATTACCATTTACTTTACTGTCACCATAAAAACTATGAAGCCCTTTCATCAAACTTACAATTTGATATGTCATTCTTATCCTATTAGAATGTGAACTCCTTGAGAGGAGGAGAGATTTTGATGATCAGTTTGTATATTCAGCATTTAATATAGTAATTTATTCATCATAAACGTTTTATAAATGCTTTTTTATCTATCTATTCATCCATTTTTTAAATGTCTTTAGCCTAATTTGGGGTCTTACTATCACTTCACTTGTTTTAGATTTTCTACACTTCTAACTAGTTTTGTTTTAAAAAATGAAGCCCGCTAACACAATTTTTTGGCAACTCTATCACATTTTGACTCATGTTATACTAAACTTTTTTCAGATATTATTCATATGAACTGCTCTCTAAATGCTTCTCTCTCATCAGGTAATTATTAAGTGGAAATTTTAAACTAAATATTTAATTCATAGAACTTTAAATTTATTCTTATTAAAATTCTTTCCTCATAAGTGAAATTTTGCTTTTGCATTCCTAGAGCCATTATTTTGACTCTCAATTATTTTCATAGATGCTGATTCTATGGATTATTCTCATCTCCATAGAATTTAGAACTTTAAACTCTACCTCCAAAATGGCACTTCACCCACAATACTGAGGACATGAACTTCTGATTCATGAACTTTCATCATTTAAAGTCTGATATTGAATCTTTTGACATCTTCATACAATTTTACCAAAAATATCTTGATCACACTTCTTGCTCTGGGTAATAGTAAGCAAATCAACAGTATCATTTATGGAAAAGATATGTCAAAGAATTCCTCTGTGGTAACAACACCTTCTAATTCTGTGCTTTCCTTGACCAAAACATCTCCCCAGCACTAGTACCCATGTATATGTTTTTTTATTATTAAAGTGTAAACTTCTGGAGGCCATAGTCTTGCTTTTTGTTGTGTATTTCTAGTACTTAACAACTAACATATGGTAAGCCGTGTAAAAAGAATATGTAAAGAGAAGTATTGAAAAGTAGACAAATGACATTTGGGAGATCTTTCAGTAGGCAAATATCAAAATATTTTAGCTTGTAAGTCACATAAATAAAATGTGATTTAATCTTGGAAATAAAAGTAAAAGGCAAGATTAAATGAAATAGGAATTATGGTATTTAGAAGAGAGTACAAGCAGGGAACGTGTGTGGGTAGAAGTAACAAGATTGAAACTACAACATAAGATTGGAATGTGATCATCAGAGCACAAAACAAGAATCAAATTCCTGTAAGGAACAGGGTTAAAACAGAGCCAAAAATTCTGATTTGGTGCTAATCCTATTTATTATAGTCATGATAGAGACTGGACTATAAAATCCTTTAGAGCAGGAAGGGAACATTTTGTTTCATTTTGTTTTGTTTTGTATCATTAGCACTTAGCATAATGTCTGTAATATTATAGGCAGTTGATAAGTGCTTGAGAACAGACTAACCAAACACTCTGCTAAATCTAGTAAGATGAAGCTGAGTAGGGATAAATATATAAAATATCATATATATGAAGAGAGAGAGAAAAAGAGAGACAGAGAGAGAGAGAGAGAGAGAGAGAAAGTAAGAGAGCGAGAGAGAGAAAACGAGAGAGAGAGACTATAAAATATAAAACCTTCCTTTGGTTTTTAAAAATGTCAAAGTAAAGATGGACTTGACAATAGTTCATGGTGGGAAAACCCCAGAAGATAGTGGTGCACTATAATCCATGTTTGAGTGTACATGTGACATAGCAGTGGTGGTGGAGGTGGGGGAAAGCTCTTGCTTCTAAGATGCAATAAGAATATTGCATTCAAAAAGAGATTATGTCTTCAATCAGATGACATTTGTTGTATTATGTTCAATTTTGGGATCTCCATTTTAGAAAGACTAACAAAGTGGAGCATATCCAAGAA
Organism: Antechinus flavipes; assembly: GCF_016432865.1. Taxonomy (NCBI): domain Eukaryota; kingdom Metazoa; phylum Chordata; class Mammalia; order Dasyuromorphia; family Dasyuridae; genus Antechinus; species Antechinus flavipes. Next base: position 60,945,599 of record NC_067401.1, on the reverse strand, counting down.
AGAATTACTCATATGGTAAAATAATTTGAGAACATGCAATATAAGGATCTTTTGAAAGAACTAAAGGTTTTTTTTTTTTTTTTAAACCTGGAAAATAAATACTATGAAAAGAAATTAACTATTTTAAGGAACTTCATATGGAAGAGATTTGTCCTATTTGACCATAAAGGGAAAAACATCTAGAAGTCAGGAACAAAATTTTAAAAAGTAGATTTTAGATCAGAAAAAATAAATCTTATCAAACAGATCTTTCTCAAAGGGGAGGGGAGTGAACTTTCTGGAAAAAAAAAACACAAAAAACTGTGAGTTCCTAAACTTTAGGAGTCTGTGAGTAGAGGTTGAATGATTATTAGCAGAATACATAATTGAGTTGATTTTATTCAATTTTGTATCAGAATTGATAGACTATAATGTTTTTTCCAACTTAGACATCCTATGATTCTAAATCATATTGTCAATTTTTACTTTTTTGCCAAAAGTATTGGAGATTTCTTTTTAGACCATCTGGATATCATATTAATGAATATAATTTTGGTTCCTAATAATCATTTGAGCTAAAAAACCCAGATAATCAGATGAGATGGGGGAGTGGAGTTTTGACTAGAATAAATCTGTTCTCAACAACTTAAGCAGTTATAAGTTCTTTTATATTTAAACATTTGACATTATAACACAATTAGATCTGTATTGACTAAGCACATAAGATAAATATCTTTAAATTGGCTGTCTGACTACTTAAGATTACTGGATCCAAGAAAACAAGTCTCTGGTTTTGCTATCTGGATTATTCAAAAAGTCCTTTAAAATGGAAAATAAAGCCTACTTCTTATATTGCAATTAGTTTTATGATGTCACATTTTGTTCAGAATAATAGATCCAATTCACTGAAAAGTGAGTCAAATATTATGCTAAAAGAGATTCTAAATCTATTCAGTTTTTCTTTATGGATAAGGAAAGATTTTTGCTTTTACACTATAACATATTAGTATGATTCAGGAGGTCAAGTGATATTTCATGAATCTATTTTTGTCTGGAAAATTGAAAGAACAAAAAAGTGAGGGCGGGGACTGAGTTTATTATTTTTCTTTCTCAAGTATAATTCTATTCTTCCAACTTCTAAGTATAAAACATTATATAGCAAAGGTGTCAAAATGAACTAGATTAAAATGCAATTGGGAAATGTTTAACAAAATAAATTTAAAATATATTACAGCATAATTAAAGTTAATTTGTGATTTTCTTTTTTAAAAAAGTATTCATAAATATCTATTTTTCTCTGAGATTATCAAACTCATTTATGGGTAAGACACATATCAAAGAGTCCCTCTATAATAGCACCTTTTAATTCTATGCTTTCCTTGACTAAAACATCTCCCCAGCTACCAGTTTTCATGTGTATTGTCTTTTATTATTAAAACATAAGCTTCTGGAGGCCTTGCTCTTGCTTTTTGCTTTGTATTTCCAGTAGTTAACAACTAACTTATGGTAAGCCATATAAAAAATCTATCCACAAATATCTATTTCTCTTTGAAAAGAGAGATATAAAAAAGAAAAAAAAAGTGTTATCAACCCTTGTCTAGAACATATTTCCCATTTCCCCTGGTCACTTTACTTTCCTCTGGTCCTTTTATAGAATCACAAAATATAAGAGTTTAAGGATTACCTAAATCCAGACCACTGATATAAAAGAGCTGAAGACTGGGTCAAAGAAAGATGTTGGTCAAGTTTTACATGATGTAGTAGCAGAAAAATGATTTTGCCTTAGGAATACTTATGTATATTTTAATGTTATTTTTTTTCCTTATGCTCTATCCCTTCCTTTTTTATTCTTTCCTATTTTATTTACTTTAAATTTCCTCCAATTAATTAATGTTCATTTTCTTATCATGTTTCAAGAACAAGAAATGAATATATGTGAATGTGAAGAAAAGAAGTGATATCTAATAGATTTTTTATCATTTCTTTTCTTTTTGTTTAGATCAATTTGGTTAGACAGTAGGTTCATTAGGTAGGAAGCTGAAGAAGTAGGCAATGTTTTTCCCCTAATAATAATATTTCCCATCAGATACTATAGAGAGTTCTTAATGACAATTTTCCACTTGAATTTGAATTGTAGATTGTGAATTATATCATCTTGGAGAGAGTGTAAGATTTTAGATGGATACATTGCAGCAAAATCATGTTTTTGAATGAAAGTGGAACAGAAAAAAAAAAAAAAAGAACAGAGCAAAGATGCAAGAAATTTGCACAGATCTCTATCACAAATTCTTCAACATCAAGAAAAAAAAAGTACCACCACATATGGATTTTAACACCATAGTGTCAGCTATTCTTAAAAATAATAAAATAAAATAAAGAAATGGCACTAAAAGAACATAAAAATTGGGGGAGGGGCATAGCCAAATTGGATAATATAGGTACATTTTAAAAAAAAAATCTGTTCTGGAGGTAGCATAATTATGAAAGAATTAAGTGAGCAATCCACAAAGTGTTTGATGAAGGGGAAAATTCAAACTTAGATAGAACTTAGAACTTAGAAATACCAAAAAGATCAGAAAATAGGCTTAATGTAGTAATATCACATTACCAAAGTATAATCAGACTGAAAATTATAAATAATGCAAAATCCCTTTTCTGTCTACTTGTTTCTTTTCAGCTCTCATTCTCTCTCTCTCTCTCTCTCTCTCTCTCTCTCATTCTCTCTCTCTCTCATTCTCTCTCTCTTTCTCTCTCTCTCTCTCTCTCTCTCTCTCTCTTTCTCTCTTTCTCTCTCTCACACACATATACACACACCCACACAATTTTACAAGTCCATGAGACATCACATTTCAACTAGATGTATGACAAGAGAGATGAACATGCATGTGGTACTCTAAAACAAGGCAAAGAGTTCACAATCCAAACAGAAACTTGCATATTTATGAAATCGTGACAAAAATAGGAGGAGAAGCAGAAACCTCCATTTAAATGGCAGTGGTAGGGGAGGAGAAATCATGAATCATTAAGTTGCCCAAAGCAACATTTTTTCTTTCCCTTCGGGAACTGCTAGGCTATAAAGATATGTTGGTCTCCTTCCCCAATGTCTGACTGACTGATGCCTGTCTTAGACTCCCAAGGACACACAGGGAGTCCAACTTTGGGTGCAAACAACAACTTTTGTCAGTTTGTAGCATGTGGGGAAGTTGAGGTTTAGACATCATTCTTGACAAGTTCAGGGCCCCTTGCATTCTTTAGTTCATGTGTTTCCAGAAAATATGGCAATTAAAAAAGAATTCTAAAACAATTCAAAAAGTCCTTTAACAACCTACATGTATAAATGTGTATAAAATGTATAATTTATATTTATACATATTTATATCTAAATAGTTGCTTATCCTCCTTTGTTCAGTAAGGGACGAATGTCATCATTAATTTGGGGACAAGGTACGTATGTCTTCTTGGGCTGATCAGAATAATATGAACTGGAAAGGTTCTGCCACAAGTTGGGCAAAACAGGCTATGTGAATGTTGAGAATAGAGATGTCTCTAAATTTGCACGTCTCACATTTCCTTCTGCTTCTGCAATTCTTCTTTGCTCATAAAACACAATACATTCTTTGGTGCTTGGTTTCCATGCTGGACAGTCCTGTGCCAGTGGCTCCCATGTCTCACAATCAATTCTTAAGTTCTTCAGACTTTTTGAGAGTGATGTTATATCTTCTGACCTCAGTGGCTTTCTTTGTATTATTAATTCTCCATAAAATATTCTTTTAGGTAGGTGTGGCATGTGAACAATAATCTGTGTTTTCCACAGTAGAGTTTACTTTGCAGTTCAACTTGAGATAAGATCTCAATGTCTAGTACTTCATTTCTCCAAATGATTTTCAGAATCTTCCTAAGATAATTCAAGAAGAAATGATTTAATTTCCTGACAAGGTGCTGATAACTATCTAGCTTTTACAAGCATATAACAATAAGGTCAAAACAACATCTCCATAGACTTTTAGTTTGGCAGGCAGCCTTTTAACTCTTGTTTCCCATGCTTTCCTTTAAATCTCACAAACACAGAGCTAGCTCTGGCAATGCAAGCAATGACCTCATCTATGTATACAACCCTGGGAAGTATACTGCCAAACATAGTGAATTTATCCACAGCATTCACTATATGTACACATATAAATAGATTCAATTTCAAAACTGAATTGAACACACACATATATACATACACACATACACATATATGGGATTACTCATGCTATATTTGTATATGTGTCTATACACATTTAATCTGGTAAATTTGTAAAGACCTTTTTACAACAAAGTATTCCAAATATATAAATCATATTTATACAAAAGTCTTTGGAAGATGAAACAACATAAATACAATTAAATTTAATCAAGTTTATTCAATGAATAGTCAAAGGTTCTGATAAAGGCCTCATTTCCAAAGTATATAGAGAATTGACTCTAATTTATAAGAAATCAAGCCATTCTTCAATTGATAAATGGTCAAAGGATATGCACAGACACTTCTCAGACAAAGAAATTGAAACTATTTCTAGCCATATGAAAAGGTGCTCTGAGTCATTATTAATAGAGAAATGCAAATTAAAACAACTCTGAGATAACACTACACACCTGTCAGATTGGCTGGAATGACAGGGAAAGATAATGCAGAATGTTGGAGGAGATGTGGGAAAATTGGGACACGGATGCATTGTTGGTGGAATTGTGAACATATCCAGCCATTCTGGAGAGCAATTTGGAACTATGCTCAAAAAGTTACCAAACTGTGAGTACCTTTTGATCTAGCAGTGCTACCACTGGGCTTATACCCCGAAGAGATTTTAAAGAAGGGAAAGAAACTTGTATGTGCCAAAATGTTTGTGGCAGCCAGAAACTGGAAACTGAGTGGATGCCCATCAATTGAAGAATGGCTGAATAAATTGTGGTATATGAATATTATGGAATATTATTGTTTTATAAGAAATGACCAACAGGATGATTTCAGAAAGGCCTGGAGAGACTTGCAAGAACTGATGCTGAGTGAAATGAGCAGAACCAGATCATCATATACTTCTACAACAATACTATATGAAGATCCATTCTGATGGACGTAGCCCTCTTCAATAATGAGATGAACCAAATCAGTTCCAACAGAGCAGTAATGAACTGAACCAGCTACACCCAGTGAAAGAACTCTGGGAGGTGACTATAAACAATTACATAGAATTCCCAATCCCTATATTTTTGTCTGCCTGCATTTTTTATTTCCTTCACAGGCAAATTATACATTATTTAAAGTCCAATTCTTTTTGTACAGCAAAATGACTGTTCGGACATGTATACACATATTGTATTTAACTTATTCTTTAACATATTTTACATGTATTGGTCAACCTGCGATCTTGGGGAAAGGGTGGAAGGAAGGAGAGGAAAAACTGGAACAAAAGGTTTTGCAATTATCAATGCTGAAAAACTACCCATGCATATGTCTTGTAAATAAAATCTATAATAATAATAAAAAAGTTTATTCAATGAGTTAAAATAGATATACATATTCTTGCCATAGGTTGGTGCTATTGTTATGGAAGAAAGTTTCAGTTAAAAAGGAATTCCCTATATCAATTTACAATTCTTCCTGTTTACAGATGATATTTTACTGAATATAACAAGGCACAAGCCACTGCAAAGCTTTCTGAGTGAGATTCATAATCACTCAAAAAATTTGCATAATCATCCAGAATAGAAAAAAAAAAGACCTGGAATAAAATATCAATTTTTCCAAATTATGATATGCAATTAGCTCACAAATCCTAAACCTTTTTATATCATAGATACCTTAACAAATTGGTGAAGCCTATGAACAAGTTTTGAGACTGATCCTTTTAAATGCATGAAATAAAATAAAGAATTGTAAAGGAAGTAAACTAAAATTAAATAATTAAACATGTATGCAGATATATAAATACAATATATAATTATATAAATAACATATAAGAAATATATGAAACATATACACAAAATTATATCCTACGCTCACAATATATGTACTTTGTATGTGTACATATACATGTGTATATATTTATCTCTATGTGTGTGTGTGTACGTGTATGTGTATGAGACTGAGACAGAGACAGAGAAAGAGAGGAGATCAAGAATGAGAGAGAGATAAGCAGGAAAGGAGAGAAGCAGAGAGGGAGGAAGGGAGGCAGGCAGGCAGAGAGGGAGGCAGAGGAGAAAGCAAGAGAGAGAGTTTCTTTAAGGAACTTGCAATCTAATGGAGGAAAACAACATACAAAAAGTAGTTGAAAAAATGTGTAGTGGTAAAAGGAATGTAAGGTATTTTAGTCAGGAACATAGTGGAAAAATTAGAGAAATTCCAAGGTTATGCAGCCAAATGAAAAATGAATTTTTCAGAGCTTCCCTCTTTAAATAGAGGTTTGAAGTTCAGAGCCCCATCCTCCAACTGGAAAGGCAAGATGAGGTAGAGTGCCAAGGCTGATAAGATCTAGGATAATGACGAATTTTCCCAGTAATGAGCTTCTTGAAATATGCTGGAAAAGTCAGAGAAGTCCCAAAGTATTATATCCAAGTGAAATAATGAACACACATGTATTAAGGGGTTTGGTGCATGCTTAGACCATATAAAATAAAAATGCCCATATATGAAAGGGAAAGACCTTTGGTGAAACATAAGATCTGATATTCTATGTGCATAGGAACAGCTTATTTTTATTGATTTCATAGTTAGAATTGTGTCTAAATCTGCATGACAGATATACACTCACTCTCTCTCTCTCTCTCTCTCTCTCTCTCTCTCTTTCTCTCTCTCTCTCTCTCTTTCTCTCTTTATCTGTCTCCCTATCCCCATTTCAAGCACTTTAATTCCCATGGGAGTTTATCTCATTAGTCCTTGTGCTATAAAATTCTTCTCTTTAAGATTATAATGAAGCTCTTCTGAAAAATTGATATCACATTTTTGCTTTCTCTTGGATTATTTGGTTTGAGGAATACATGTCAATCAAAGAACAGGAAAGAATAGTGACAATAACATTACCTATATTACTTTGGGCAGGTCACTACATCTTTTTTATGACTTTGAATTCTGAAGTATAAAAAGAAGGGATTGAATCATGAACCATGAATGGACATTTGTCTGTAACCCTCATCTTTTGTCTTGCTTTGTTAGTGATCTTTTCATTTCTATATGACCCAATCTCTCCATTAGTTGTACTTTTTGAGTGCTATATTTCTCTGTATCCCCAGAGTGCTCAATACAGTATGCTAAAAATAATCAGAACTTAATTAGTATATTGATTATTTGAAAGAAAAGATTAGACATCTAAACATAGGTGACAAAATTTATACATAGATGAGACTATCCTAGCACTATGAATAGAAACAAAGAATCATGGGGGAAAGTATTTTATGTATTATTTTAAGCAATTTAAAAGTCCCAGATGCTTACTTTGATACTTAAATAGCATTGAGATCTCATTCAGGTCAATACTGGTTTCTTCAGTGTAGATTATAACTCATTAGATCACTGAAATCAAGATTTAAAAAAGGTTCCACCAGCTGGCTACATCAATCCAAAGAAAAACAAATTCCTTACACACACACACACACACACACACACACACACACAAAGTAGTAACAAGAATTCATCTAGTTCTCACTGGAAAAGTTTGTGAGACATTCTGCTTTGGGACAATTTTATTTATTTGAATATGTGTCCTGTCACAAAAGTGAAAATGGCCTTTTTGGAACTCTCCTCTTTGCTACTAATTTTTACCCTCTTGGATTAAATCAAGAAATTCTCACTCTTCACAGATAGCTTTTCAAAATTTGAATCCGCTATTATCCTCCCCTACCTGCTGCAGCCTTTAGGTCTATAAGTTAAATATATTCTGTTCCTTAACAAATCTTTATATGCTGGGGAATCAAAACTTTGCATCATTCTACTTTCTTTCCCTTGAGTACTGTCCATCTTTTCAATGTTGTTCTTAAAACATAGAGTTCACATTCAACATATCATTCTTTATGTGATCTGACAGCTACAATGTGATGGGACTATTACTTGAATATGGCTGAAAGGTATGGTCTTCTTGCAAGGCAATATTATGTTTTTCCTTTTTTTTTTTTTTATATTGGCTTTAACATTACATTGGCAACTTATACTGAGCTTGCATCCAGGAAAATCCCAAGATTCTTTTTAGAACAACTAATATTCATTCTTGCCTCAAAAATTTTAATTGTGTTTGTGCCCAAATTATTGTTTTCCAAATGCTAAACCATCAGTTACAACAAATAAAGTTTTTTTCCCCTAATAAATTCATTTATTTTTACATAACTTTATGAAACATATTGGAAGATAAAACAAAGCAAAAAAATAGAAGAAAAACCATGAGAGAGAAAACAAACAAACAAAACAAAAAAAGGAGTGAACATAGCATGTGTTGATTTACATTCAGTCTCCTTAGTTCTTTTATGAAGACAGATGTCATTTTCTGTTCAAAGTCTATTGGGATTGCTTTGGATTATTGAACCACTGAGAAGATCCAAGTTTTTCATAGTTCATCATCACATATTCTTGCTGCTTTTGGGTACAAAGTATTCCGGTTCTGCTTGTTTCCCTCAAGATCAGTTCATGTAAATATTTCCAGGACTTTCTCATATTAGTTTGTTCATCATTTTTATAGAACAATAATATTTCATTATTTTCATATATCACAACTTGTTAAGCCATAACCCAATTGATGAGCATCTACTCATTTTCCAAATTTTTGGCTAACACAAAAAGATCTGATATGAATATTTTTGTGCATGTGAGTCCTTTTCCCTCCTTTAAGATTTCCTTATGATACAGACACAGTAATGGTAATGTTGGTTCCAATGGTATTAACAGTTTCATAGTCCTTTGAGCATAGTTCCAAAGCGCTGTGCAGCATGGTTGAATTATTTCACAGTTTCACCAGCAATGCATTTGTGTTCCAGTTTTCCCAGATATCCTCAAAGCATTATCATTACCTTTTCCTGTCATCACAACCAATCTAAAAGGTATGAGGTGGTATCTCAGTTATTTTAATTTGCATTTCTTGAATTAATAGTGATTTAGAGCATTTTTTCATATGATCATAGATGGCTTTAATTTCATCATCTGAAAATTGCCTATTTGTATCCTTGAACCATTTATCAGTTAGGGAATGACTTGTATTCTTATAAAATTGACAGTAGATTGACATTCTTTATATATTTTAGAAAGGAAACTTTTATCCAAAACACTGGCAATAAATTTTCCCCAGCTTTGTACTTCCTTTAAAATCTTGTTTCTATTCATATTTTTTGTGCAAAATTATCAATTTAATGTAATCAAAGTTGTCCATTTTGCCTTTCATAATGTTCTCAAAATTACCTTAGTCATAAATTCTTTCCTTCTCAAAAGATCTGTTAGGTAAATTATTCTTTGCTCTCTTAATTTCTTTTTGGTGTCATCCGTTATGCTCACCATATACCCATATACCAATACCATTTTGATCTTATTTTAGTATGTGATGTAAGATATAGGTCTATGCCAATTTTCTGACATTATTTTTCAGTTTTCCCGGCAATTTTTGTTAAATATTTCTTATTCCAGAAACTGCAGTTTGGGGGTTTATCAAATACTAGATTATTATGTCTTCATAAATATATCTATTCCATTGGTCCACCACTCTATTTCTTAGCCAGTACCAAATGGTTTTGATGATGGCTGCTTTATAATATAGTTTTAGGTTTGACACTGTTCAGCCAACATACTTTGTATTTCTTTTTTATTAATTCCCTTGATATTCTTGAACTTTTGTTCTTCCAGATTAATTTTGTTATTATTTTTTCCAGTTCTATAAAATACTTTTTGGCACTGTGATTGTCAAGGCACTAAAAAGGTAGATACATTTAAGCAGAATTGTCATTTTATTATATTTTAGCTCAGCCTATCCATGAACAATTGATAGTTTTCCAATTGCATAGATCTAACTTAATTTATGTGAGACGTGTTTTGCAATTATATTCATATAAGTCTTGGGTTTGTTTTGACAGTTAGACCCCTCCCCCCCAAGTATTTTATTTTGTGTACAATAATTTTAAATGGAATTTCTCTATCTCTTGCTGATCGATTTTGTGAGCAATACATAGAAATGCTGATGATTTGCAGGGCTTTGTTTTATACCCTGTAACTTTACTAAAGCTATGAATTGTTTCTGGTAGGTTTTTGGATGATTTTCTAGAATTCTACAACTACATCATCATATCATCAACAAAGTGATAGTTTTATTTCTTCTTTGCTTATTTTAATTCCTTTACTTTCTTTTTCTTTTAGTTTCAATTTTGTTGAGCTTTCATTTGAGTTTCAGAATATGGTATTACAGGCCCTCTGATCCTTTATTGTAGAAGCTACTAGATTTTGGGTAATCCTGACTGTTGTTCCTTGATATTTGAATTGTTTTTGTCTGGCAACTTGCAGTAATTTTTCCAAACTGTGTTTCTTGGGGTTTTCTTTTTGGGAGATTTTTTGAAAGGTGATTGATAAATTCTTTCAATGAATATTTTCCTTTCTGTTTCTAGAATATAAGGGCATGTTTTCTTAATGATCTCTTGAAGAATACTATGTAGGCTCTTTTTTTTTGGTTATGGATTTCAGGTAGGCCAATAATTTTTAAATAAAGGTCTCTTCTGGATCTATTTTCCAAGTACGCTGATTTTCCAATAAGTTGTTTCACATTTTTTTTTTCCATTTTTCATTTCTTTTAGTTTGTTTGAGTGATTCTTGCTATCTCAAAGACTTTTTAACTTTTGTTTGCTCTTTTTTATGTGTGATTTTCATCAGTTAGCTTTTGTACCTTTTTTTGCATTTTGTCAATTCTACTTTTTAAGGAGTTTTTTTTCTTCAGACAATTTTGTTCTTTCTTTTTTCCCGGGTAAAAAGGGGTGTTGTCCCAAGTTTTTTTGTGCAGCTCTGAACCTTGGCTTTGAGGACAGGGGCCTCTTGTGTTTGCAGAGGTAGCTTTGCCTGTTTTTTTTTTTTTTTGTTTGTTTGTTTTGTTTTGTTTTGTTTTGTTTTGTTTTGTTTTTGCTTTTGTTTTTTCAGGAAAAAGTTTAGTTTTCCAGAGTGTGCCTTCTGAGTGGGCATTGCCCCACTGATTTGCTCCTCTACTGAGCCAGGACTGAGGGTTTTAGTTGTTGATTTGCTGTGATTAAAGCCCTCTCACCAGCTTTGCCAGAATCTGTCTGAGCTGGCCTGAACACCCTTTCATCCCAGTGAGACTGACCTTTCTTGAACTTCTTCCAATCTATCCTGAGCTGAAGAATGATTTCATTCCATTTGACTCTGTTCAGAGGTTTTGTTTCATGTGATTTTTGAGGGAAACTGGGAGAGCTTGAGCAGATTCACTCCACTATCTTGGATCTACCCCTCAAATGTAGAAATTTTGAATGTTGTAGTTTTGCTCACCTATCTTGCCAGTATACTTTCTAGGGATGTTTACAATGATAATGAAGATGATATGTGCATTACCAGAGCTAGCTCAGTGGTTAGGTTGCTTTAAGGGAAGTGTGAGGGAAAAGACCTATTACTCTTACTATCAAACTAAGGTCTCTAGAGCCATTTCCATATGCCTGAGAAACCCAGCCACTGTGCTAGCACCATGACAAGTAACTAAATTGTTTTCATTTGAATTGCCTTAGGAAGATTCTAAATATTACCTGGCAGAATTACATACCAGACACTGAGATCCTTTCTTGAACAAAACTGCCAAGCAGTCCAACTGTATATAGAGAGTAAAGTTGTTGGGAAATGTCCCAGGTCCCTATGGCACCTGTCTCTAAACACCACCTTAACTTTCAGGACTTGTCTTTATCACAACTTGCTCACAGTGAAAACTATAATTTATTATATTATAACTTAGTGCATACTTCTTCCAAAAATACCAGGCCTTTCATTTGTGTTAAAATTTGGTACCCTCCCAAGTTTATCCTTGGTATTCCTAATCCAGTTTACAGAATATGCAATTATTCAGTCATACTCTATTTAAATAGAATACATGAGACCTATTTAAAAGTATGGCATCTAGTTTTCCCCTTTTGACGAAAAGAAAAATAAATAGCACCTGGTAATCTAGGAAATGTAAAATACAGAGTCATATCATGATTAGCTTCTGATGTGATTTAATCTCTTCCTGTGTCAGGAAGAAGCTATTATCAGATAATTCCCAGATTATATAGAAATGAACTCTTTAACAACCCTCATTGTTCATCCCACAACTTCTGAGTATCTTTGTAGAGGGATGAAACTCTGTATGATTGATTAAAACAAGGTGTTACCTCAGTGAAATTGATAAGACGATGGTTATCTAGTTTAGCATGATAATTAATAGTTCTCCAGTTCAGTATGATTGAATTAATCTTACAACAAATAATGGTTCCCTAGTGATATAATGATTGGCTTATACTCAATATGATGAATGGATTTAATTGTAATTTAAGAGGCCAGAGTCAGACCTAGAGAGGGATTGGAACAGACTCAGGGAAGACAGAGGACTGGAAGCTGGAGCACAAGCTCCCAGGCTCAGGGAGGCTTCAAGACAAAGATTGTTGTGGTAGTCCTCCTACCTCCCCCACAGAAACCAAGACACATTCCAGTGGACCTCCAGAAAGCTAGCCCGTGCCCCAGGCAAGGAGACAAAACTGTGAAAAAGAGAATAAATATTTTTGGACTTTATTTCTGGTTATTCTCATGGTGATTACTCTGAGGAAACAAAGGCTGGTCCAGAGACCTCCAGAAAACTAACCAGAACATTACATTTTGGCTTCAAAACATTCAGGATTCATTGGATTCCCTGACACATGAAATAATGGACTATAGATTTACACTCAACAGTCCAGACTGACATAATCCTGAGTTCAGTGAAAAAGTCTCTATTACCCAGAATTTAGGGTAAGTACAAAAATAGACATGAAGTAAACCTTGTTAAGGGCTAATCTAGTGTTTCAGCTGAAATGGGACAAATGTTTAGAAAACAGCCTTCTCCACCCCAAGGAAAGTGTGTAGAAAATAAAGTTAGACTAATTTAAAAAAAAAAGGTTTGATTGTAACTTGGGAGCAGATCATTAGACTTTTAGAAACATTACAGTACACATCTCCTTGGTTCTCTAAGGAAGAAGAATTAGCGCCAGATGAGTGGAAACTAGTAGGAGAGCAATTAATTGAATATTACAATAATAATGATCCTGATTCAATTCCTAAAGAAACATTCTATACATATAACTTAATACAATTGGCATTAAGGAATTACATAAGTTTTAGATTTAGGAAAAAGGAGAAAGAGCAGAAGGGGGATATTGACAAACTAGGTGAAAAGCATGAAGAATTAGACAAAAAAGGAGTTAAGTACAATGCTGATGAAATTAAGGAATGCGGTGCTTCACAGCAGAAGCCATTAAGGCATTCCCCATCCTCTGACCTACCTGACCTACCCCCCTCAATTAACCCTTCATAGGCAGAGAGAGAAGGAAGAGGGGGAGGGGCAGTGACACCATCAGTACCACCTATGAAGCAGCTTTGTCCACCTCCTATGACAAAATTATAAAAGGCACTAGTTATACCTAAAAAAAGGGACAGGATATATCTGATTTAATAGAAGCATTCCCTATTATTCAATACTTTGACTCTTCAGGTCAACAAAGATGATACACTCCTTTTGATCTGGAAAAAATCAAAGATTTGAAAAGGACTTGCACTCTTTATAGGGATACATCATTTTATGTTAAGATGATATTAGAGCATCTGGCTTATGAAATTTTAACCCCTAGTGATTGGAAATCTATAACAAAGACATGTTTAGAACCTGGACAAACCTTGTTGTGGCTTTTGGAGTATAGTGAACTGTGTAGATGAATAGGGAATCTCCATTTTATTAGTAAGTTCATTTCAAATCATTGTAAGAATGTGACTTTCCCCATATGAACCTAATCTCCATCTGAACCATGTGAACCCAATCTCCATGTGAACCTAATCGAGGTAGGACATGACTCTCCCTGTGGGAACTTGACCATTCCCTAACCCATAACAACAGGTGTTTTAGTTCTTACTCTCATGAGAACTTGACCATTTTTTAACCTATAAGATAGGCACGTACCACCTGTATTTTAGCTCCAAATATGTAATTCCAGGAACTCGCCACTCCTTGGAACTGTTGCTGTTGATAAGGATAGGCCCCCTTGTCAATACAACATTTGACTAAAACCACCTGGAGTCCTAGTCGATACGTTCCTGTCTTACATGGGTCTTCATTTGGCCCAAAGCCTTCTTTTTCCTGATTCCTATAAAAAGCAGGCAAAGTATTCTCCATTTTGGAGCCTCACCCACGGAGATATTCATCTGCCTGTGACCCACTTTTCCTGATCGAGTTGAAGGTTGCAGAATGGGGCCCCCAGCCACTCTAGTGTTTCCTCAAATTGGTGAAGTATTCTCTATCTCTTTCCTCTATCCTAATCATAATCCTCATCATTCTTTGTCTGTTATGTGTTAATTGCTGTATTAGTTGTTATTGCAAGCAATCTATTCCATGTATTATATAATTAAATTTTATTTTCACTTTAATTGAGTCTGAGAGCATCATTTTGTAGGAGCGAATCTGAACCTTTCCCTAAAATCACAAAACAGTAGAATACAATATTAATGAAATAGGCAAACTGGAATTAATATACAAGTCACCTTTGATCAGCTAGCAGGTAAAGGTCAGTATGCAGATGCTTTAGCACAGCTTAATTACCCTTTGATAGCAAATTGATGTTGCTGCTGCTATCAAAGCATGGGGCAGCCTCCCAGGAAAACAAGATAGAGGGGAAACATTCACAAAAATAGAGCAAGGTCCAAATGAACCCTTTGCTGATTTTGTGGAATGTCTATAGACAGCTGCTATATGAACTATTGGTGAAAATGCAGCAACAGGAATCATGATAAAACAACTTTCTAGAGAAACTGCTAATGAGGTTTGTAGAAGAATTATGCTGGGACCACACAAGGATGCTCTTTTAGATGAGATCATAAGACACTGTGCCACAGTGGGACCAAATGCTTTTTATATCCAGGTTATGATGCAGAACATGGGAAGGCAGGTTCCTTCGTGGCAAGGGACTTCCAGAGAGACTCCCAATGCTTTCAATGTGGAAAAGTAGGGCATCTGAAAGCTCAATGCTGGCATAGAGATAGAGTGAGAGGACAGGGTGGGAGAACGAGACCCAAAACTCTATGTCCAAAATGCAATAAAGGCTTCCATTGGACCTCAGAATGTAGATTAACCCAAGGAAGTGAGAGTTGGGGCCCAGCTCCAGGGTCCCAGGCAAAAAACAAGTGGGACATGATAGCAGCTGAGGTTACACCCAGAGAATCTTTAGAAGTTCAGGACTCTGATATGATCAATCAGCCAAAAAGCAATCTGATGCGAGAAAGGGATTACAATTAGAGAGAATACAAGCTTTTTTTTTTTTTTTTAATAACTTTTTATTGACAGAACCCATGCCAGAGTAATTTTTTACAGCATTATCCCTTGCATTCACTTCTGTTCCAATTTTTCCCCTCCCTCCCTCCATCTCCTCCCCCAGATGGTAAGCAGTCCTTTACATGTTAAATAGGTTACAGTATATCCTAGATACAATATATGTGTGCAGAACCGAACAGTTCTCTCGTTGCACAGGGAGAATTGTATTCAGAAGCTATAAATAACCTGGGAAGAAAAACAAAAATGCAAGCAGTTTATATTCATTTCTCTGTGTTCTTTCTTTAGGTGTAGCTGCTTCTGTCCATCCTTGATCAATTGAAACTGAATTAGCTCTCTTTATCGAAGAGATCCACTTCCATCAGAATACATCCTCAAACAGTATCGTTGTTGAGGTATATAATGATCTCCTGGTTCTGTTCATTTCACATAGCATCAGTTCATGTAAGTCTCGCCAGTCCTCTCTGGAATACAAGCTTTTAACAAGCCAACAGAATAGCAGTGTCCAATACAAGTAGCTCCAATGTAATTGCCAAGTGATGAGGAGAGATACAAAAAGTGGTGAATGGAAGGGACCAGATAGGTTAACTGCTTGGGGGAGAGGGTTTGTTGTATCTGTACAGATGGACAAGGAATCAGATGCATGTCAATGAGCCATATTTGCTTTGTCCATTGGAGAGAGACAGAAAAAGAAAAAAAAAACCCTCAAAATAAAGGAGAAGACCTAAGAAACATCTGACACTGAAGGAGCATGACTGATAATTAGACTGTTATAAAACTTCAAAATACACAAGAATCATTCGATTCCTTAAGATGAAAAGTTGTTGATAAGACTGTTGCAGAACTTCAAAACCAGCAGTAATCATATAATTGTTGCAGGACTTGAAAAGCATGAGGAATCATTGGATTCCCTAATAAATGATAAGATTGTTGCCAGACTTGGATTCCCTGACACATGATGAGACTATTACAGGACTTCAAAACTTTTAGGACTCATTGGATCCCCTGACACATGAAGTAATGGACAATGGATTGTTTTTGGACTATTTCTAGGACTTAAGGGCATGTATAATTCCTTGTGTTGATTCATGTTGTTTGTTACATCAGTACTAGCCTGTGCTATATTACTATGTGCTTGTGTAATACCTCCCATGTTGATGGATTTATGTATACCTGTTTTAAGTGAGACCCTTCAGAAACCCACTAATCTGGTTTGATTCCCCATTTCCCTTTGCCATTTTCATCTCCTTTCCTGAGACATCAGGGAAGGTGTGATCACCTCATTTTATGGTGTTTTCACCTCCCTTTTCTGAGAAGTCAGGGAGGATGTGATCACCTCCTTTTTGGGGATCTCACCTCCCTGAGAAATCAGGGAGGACTTGACCACCTATATTCTAAAAGAAAAGAAAGTGGGACATGTAGAGGGCTGAAACTCTGTATGATTGATTTAAACAAGGTGTTAACTCAATGAAATTGATAAGACAATGGTTATCTAGTTTAGCATGGTGATTAATAGTTCTCTAGTTCAGTATGATTGAATTAATCTTACAACACATGATGGTTTTCTAGTGATATAATGATTGGCTTATACTCAGTATGATGAATGGATTTAATTGTAATTAGTATTTAAGGGGCCAGGAGTCAGACCTAGAGAGAGACTGGAACAGATAGAGCAGATAGAGGACTGGAGGCTGGATCACAAGCTCTCGGACTATCATGGTGGTCCTCCTATCTCCCCCACAGAAACCAAGATACATTCCGGAGGACCTCCGAAAGCTAGCTCAGGCCACAGACAAGGAGACAAGACTGTGAAGGAGATAATGAAGATTTTTGGACTTTATTTCTGGCTATTCTCATGGTGATTACTGTACTGAAATGAAGGCTAGTTCAAAGACCTCCAGAAAATTAACCAGAACATTACATATCTTCAAACAACATTTTTGGATATTGATAAGCATATCTTTATACAGGTCTGGGAAGTGGTATGCTAGGTGCATTCAGTCCAGCTCCTGACCCCTCTCTTTTGAGCCCCTGCTTTAATTGCTCTGGTGTCCCTGAGAAATCTCATTTCCCCTATAAATTATCTGCTTATGATGAAGATTTTTGCAAAAATCCCTTTAGGACTAAGCCACTATGAAGTACTCTTGTTCCCTCCCTCATAGTGTTTACCCTTTAATGATTCCTTTTTCCTTATTCTGCTAAATTCATCTATGAATCTAACCTTTCAGTCAATGACATGCTTAGATCTCATAGCATAATCTTTAATGCATTCTTCCAGATTCCTTTCCCTTCTACCTCTGTGCCTCTCCTAACTTTACTTCATATTTACCACTAGTATATCCATTCTTTTTGTCTGTAACCTATCCCCCTAAATAAATCTTACCTTTTGTCAAAAAGAATGGTCATTGTGAATTTGTAATGTGTTTATTTTGAACTAGGTATTGCTATCTCAATCACATCAACTTCCATTTCTCATATATGCTTTTTTTTCCTTTTTTTATATATCTCTTGAATCTTGCCATTAACTATCAAATATTCTATCCAGCTCTGTTTTTTTAAATCAAAAATATTTTTTAAAATCAGAAGTTCTCTATTTTATTAAATATATTTTCCTGTTATTTCATTGTAATATTATCCTGAGTGTTGCTTGGCGAATTATACTTTGTTGTAGTCCTACTTCCTTTGCTTTCCAGAATATCGTATTCCAGGCTCTCTGCTCCTTTAACAAGGAAGCTGCTAAATGCATGATTTTGACTGTGGCTTCATAAGTAATTGAATTATTTCTTTCTGGCTGCTTTTACTATTTTCTCATTGACCTGGAGCTCTAGGTTTTTATTATAATATTCTTGGAAATTTTCATTTGGTGATTTCTTTAAAGGAAATGACCATTGGATCATTTCAATTTATACTTTGATTCAAGTATGGTGATTCAAGGATATCAGGGCAGTTAGAGGGTTTTTTTTTTTTTTTAATATAGTGCTTAAGCTTTTTTTTTTTTTTTCAATCATAGCTTCTAGGTACTCTGACAATTCTTAAATTATATCTCATCAATCTATTTTTCATGAGATAACATTGTCATATTTTTAAGTCATAACTTCCTTCATAGATGCTGATAATATCAATCTTTCTGTCTAAATCATGAACCCATTTTGACCTTATTATGGTATAGGGTATTAGGTATTGACCAATACATACTTTCCATCATGTCTAATTTTTATGGAGCCATTTTCTTCAGATTTTTTGTGGCTTTTACCAAGTTGTTAATTTTTTTCACAATATTCTTGCATAACTCTCATTTATTTTTCCTCTACTGTCCTTACTATTGAAATCATATTTTTTGCATTTTAAAAAAATCTCTTAATTTTTCTAGGACTTCTTGTTGGACTTGTGTGCAATCTGCATTTTTCTTTTAGGTTTTTCTGGCATCTTTTCAAATTCTTATGTTCTTCTCACTTTGTGTCTTATCTCTCCTGTCATCTTAGTATCTTTTAAAGGTGAAGTTCTTTTATTGTCATTTTTTACTTTAAATTTTATGTTAGAGCTGTACTCTGTTCACCTAGCAGGGTGGAGGTAGAAATTCACTGATGTGAAATTTTCTGTCTATTATATTCTTCTATTGCATTCACAAGTCAGTGAAAGTCTGTAAATTTTTAGTGTTGCCAAAGTCATTTGATTCGGGGAAAGGTCAGACCACTGCCCTTCTGGTCTGCACTTTGGTTCTTTCCTTGGTAGGACCTTTAGTTCCTCAAAACTACTTTTATTCTAAATGACAACTGGGTGATGGTAACAGTTTACTAAGAATATCTGTTTCTTCTCCTATTTCTATTAGAATGGTTTTCTGGAATATCTTTCTGATGACATGCTCAATCCCTTTATGATCCTTGGACTCTGGAAGTCTTCTAGCCATTGCTGCTTCCTCACCTTGGTGCTATTTTCATTGCTGCACTCTTAGCCAGCCAGCCACCCCAGTGTTTGCAGACCTCTCACTCCATCTTCTTAAGCTAAGCTGGGCTGAAAAAAAAATGGCTTTATATTACTTTTTCATGACATTTCCACTCAAAATTTGTTTAAATCCTTTACAATATAGTTGGTCTAAAGGGGCTGTGTTGAGCAAGTTTGGCAAAAATGCTGGCTTGATTTCACCATTTTGGCTCTGCTGATTCCATTTATATTCAATTCTGTTTTAAACATGATGGGATATAGATTGAAAGGAACCACAGATCATCAAGTTCAACATTTTTTTCAAATATGTAAGGAATTAGAATTTCAAGGAAGTGAAATAATTTCTCAAGATAACACAGATACTATAAAGAAGAGATAGAATTCAAGTGAAGTCAAGAAGCATTTATTAGTTACTTTTGAGGTGCAAGCATTAAAGAAGAGAAAGTAGTCTGAACTTTAAAGAACATTATCTCATTGAAACAAAAAGTGTATGATGTTGTACAAACAACATGTATATAAGGAAAAAATGAAGATAAGAAAGAGCAGGAAGACGCTGGAGTTTAAGGGAATTTAGAAAATCTTCTCTCAGAATTTTTAAGTGATAGTGAAATAGTGAGATATACCTTACTTTGGATCTCTGAGTACATTTGTGATCATAGACCAGAAAGGCAGCAAATTTTAAAAGTGCAATTATTTTTAGTAATTATTTTGAATTTGAATTTGAATTTGGTCAAGTTTTTTTTTCTTCTTTTCCCCTCACCTCAAACCTCACCACAATTTCAAATCCTTCTTTCTTTCCATATATGCACACTGTATGATTCTTTCTATCTTTTAGAACTTAGATTTGATTTTTATTATGATTAATCACTAGCTATATTTTTCCTTCTTACTTAACCTTTTCCATCCTCTCTGTTTCTGTTTTTCTATCTAGTTGAATGTATTTCTACACTAAATTATAAATTGTGCTCAAAATTATGTAAGATAGCTCTCTTAATCCTAATCTTTTCTTCCCTATGAAATATTTTCCCCTTTCCTTCCTTTTCTCTTCCTTCCTCTTCAAGATTCAAGATATTATCACCTATTTGACCATTCTCTCTGACTGTTTACATTATGTTTATCTTTTGATCCCCCCCTCCCCCAGATCATTTTTAAAATAAAAGTATCCAATATTTTCTTATTTCTTCAATCTTTTGATTTTATTTTAATATATCTTTCTATCACATGGAGTCACTTACTTCTACTTAATCCATTATAATCAGAGGGATTAAAATTATCCTATCTACAATAAAAGAGACTGAGGCAGTGCACTAAGCCAATCACACTTTAATAAAGGGTCCATGGTCCCCACTAATAAAATGGACCTCAGATCTTGCTAATGACCTGAAATGTCTCTATCTTTCAGTGTCCTATTTTTGTAGGGCTGGATATTAAGTCATTCAAGAACAGCTATACCAAATACAGAATAATTCCATTGATATCTATCCATTGATGTCTATCAATGGAAAATCATGTGACACATAAGCTAAAATAATCTTCTTTTTTTTTTTTTAATTTTTATTTAATAATTACTTTATATTGACACTCGTTTCTGTTCTGATTTTTTTTTCCCTCCCTCCCTCCACCCCCTCCCCTAGATGGCAAGCAGTCCTTTATATGTTGGATATGTTGCAGTATATCCTAGATACAATATATGTTTGCAGAACTGAACAGTTCTCTTGTTGCATAGGGAGAATTGGATTCAGAAGGTATAAATAGCCCGGGAAGAAAAACAAAAATGCAGATAGTTCACATTCGTTTCCCAGTGTTCTTTCTTTGGGTGTAGCTGCTTTTGTCCGTCATTTATCAATTGAAATTCAGGTCTCTTTGTCAAAGAAATCCACTTCCATCAAAATATGTCCTCATACAATATCGTTGTCGAAATGTATAATGATCTCCTGTTTCTTCTCCAAACAAAGTATACATATGAAGAGCAGTCACTTTTAGCAATCCTTTCTGATATGAGAAACAAATCTGTGACATTTAGATTTTAACTCCTTATTACTATTGTCTTTTCTTTTACTTTGATTATATACAAATTCAGCAGTCAAAAGGAAGCAGGGCTGTTTGTAGTGTTATATTCTGGTGTTTTATCCATGTTTCATTAAATCATGCTGTTAAAGAACATAACTGAGATAAAAGAAAAACCTAGTTGAGGTGAGAAAGTCTTGTTTCTGTCATTCATAATCTTCATGGCCTTGGTCAAGTCACTTACCACTCTAAGTCCCTGATTCTACATCTATAATTTAATTAATGACCAAAAACCTCCAAGGACTCTATATGTAATAAACTGAGTTTAATCCTTGGGACTTCATAGTAATTGATTTCTCTACCTTCAGTTGCACCTATCTTGATTAATCTAAAAGTACCCAAAATGAAACTGAATTATAAATTATGTCCAGAGTGTCCCAAATGTTCATATTTTGTCCTCAAATATGTCACTGTTGCTTAAAGTACAGGATAACTATTGAATATGGGACAGCCTTTATTTCACACAACAGAAAATGTATAAGACACTAAACATCAGGGACTCATTAGTGCCCAGTAACAGACATAGAAACATCAAGTGCTAAAATATTACATCAGTTCTCTTACTCCCTTCTCCAAAGGAACTCAACTTGGACTCGGAGTTGCTGTAGGGGTGAGAGTATTATTTTACTGAGCCCCTCTTTCCCATAAAGTCTTTCTTATATAGTTTCCTTAAGATTTGTAGTGTCAGCTTGTAGATTAAACTCAAGCAAAAAGTAAACACATTTTGGAACTTGCTGAACAATCAGAACAAGGAAACATACTCCAAACTTTTATGATCAGACTCATAATGTTATGAAAAACTCACTGCCTTTATTCTACAAGTAGAAAATTCCATAGGTACCACATCAAGTCTTCCTTTCTTTCTCTAAGGAACATCCTGTGTCAGGAAGTTGGTTTTTTTTTTTTTCTCCTTTATTTGATATTCAACACTTGATATCAAGAATTCCTAAATTCATGAACTTGGCGTTATTTCCGAAGCACCTGTCAAAGCTAGTAGGAAATTTCTCTTCTCTGTTAAAAAGGTTTTATTATAGGTCTTTCCTACCAAAGCAATTAAAAATAGATTTATGATCTAGTGTCCTTGACCTTCTCTCTCTCATGTTCTGTACAAATACATTCCTTTGATGGTTAGAAGTTTCTTTGCCAAGCCATTTTATTGTCTCTGGTAGGGAATGGAGAGAGTCATTCTTCTCACTTTTAGTACCCACTGAAAATTGGAAGAAGGAATAAAGGAAAGGGTAAAGAAGAAATATCAGGGAACCAATGACTCTAAAGGCTTGGCATTCTATCCCCTGGATCACTGACCTACACACAACCCCTTCAGTATTTATCATTTTTTTCTTCCCCCCTTCAGTTTACCAATCTGATGTATTTAAAGTAATTCCTCTGATGAATTTTTTTAAAGCCTAATAAATAATAAAATATATAGATAAATAAATAAACATGTATATGAATTGAATAAACAAATGAATGAATAATTGAATGTATAAATGAATAAATTTGATAAAGTTTCAGCACAATAGTGCTGTAGGTATCTCAGAGCAAACCATTTTATGTGACAACTGACCTGTGCTCCCAGCAAAGTTAGGTTTTCTGAGAATCTTTCAGTAAAAGGGAAAGAAACCTGGACATTGAGAATCACCTGTGAAAGGGGCATGGAACCAGGAAATGAAATTTCCTATAAAGAGAATGCTAGCAGGAGAATTTAATTGATCTGGAGAGTACAAACAAAAATTGAAATAAGAGTGGAATTGTATTATAGAGCCATATTGTGAAAAATTGTATTTGCCAAGTTGGAATTTGTGTGTTTTATCCTTGAGACAATAAGGAAACAATCAATAAACATGAGGTACCTTTTATGTGCCAAGCAATGTGCTAAGCACTAAGGATGTTGTTCATTCTTTATTATCAAAGAGAGCCAATAAAAGGGGATTTAAGTGAGGCACAGTTGCAAAGCTTTTAGTTTCATTCTTTCAGAGTCATCAAGGTCCAATAGCAAAACAAAAATCAAGACAACTGGAGACAGCCTGAGATGCAGTGGATGACCTTGGCAGCTTAAATATCTCCTAATTCAGCCATCTCCATATGCATTTGAGTAAATTATTTTCATCAGCGCATTCTACCAGGGTAAGTTTGCACATGCCTGGGTTAGAAATTCCCCTAACTCACCAATTGATATGAGACCTGCTGCTTATCTTCATCCTGGTTTAGTTCATCTACTGAAACAGTTTTATTGGGGTGTGACCACTGCACATGTGACAACATTTTGGAGTCACAGGTGAAAGCTGACTGATAGGAAGACACTAAAAGTGTATGAGTACCCCAAAAAAGGCTTGACAAACCCATACACTAGATATTCTAATCCTTCTTGAATACCCCATTTACTCCAGAGTGTGGGATGCAAAAAGAGACAAAAGATAGTTACTGCACTTAAAGAGTTTGCAATCTACATCTGATAATGGAATGTTTTACTTTTACAATTTGTACAACAGGTGTTGAGACATTAAACAATTATACTCATGTGACTTTTTACATATATGTTTATCATAAATACTCCAATACTATATGAACAACTGTTTCATGAAATGATATTTCATTTTTGCCTTTAGACATAAAATCAACTTTGCCAATGCTTTTATTTGTCCTTCTGAGGAGAACATTTGTAGCTTTTTTTCCATTAAATCATAACTTAACTTTTGTCCTCTAATTTCATTTTATACCAAGGATGTGAAGATTTACACATCTCAGTTCCCATAGTTATGCTATTCATTGACTATTGACAAAGACTTAATAAGTAGAATACCAAAAGCCAAAAAATGTGTATAAAAAGTTATTCTAACAGCCATGGAATTACAACATACAAAATAATAACTACAATTTATTAAGTACTTTAAAATTTGCAAATTGTTTTACAAGTATTATCTTATTTTATACTTACTTCAACCCTAAGAGGTAGTAATTAATGTGATCCCCATTTTATAAATGAGGAAACTGAAGCAGATAGAGATTAAATGATTTGCTAAGTTTCACGTAGTCAGTAACCGAGGTTGTATTTGAACTCAAGTCCATCAAATAAACATCTACAACAACTAACTACCACAAACTTACCTTCCTTAAACTCTCCAACCTACCCTTCTTTCCTTGATTCTTTGATATTAAAAATAAGAAAAAGAAAAATATAGAGCTGTCCAGGACTTAGAAGACATTTTTCTTTGTTTTTTAGGCTGAGTTGCTTAAGAATTCATCAAGTAATTTGCCTCCTAGTGATAAGGTTCTCTAAATTTAGCTAAGCTGAACCTCATAAAACTGATATGAGGGTGTGCACTGGACTAAGAAATGGGAAGCTCTGGGTTAAAGTCTGGGGGAGTCTGGGAAATGCTTAACAATTGGATATCTGGGAGGAGGGCAATATATGCATGATCCAATTTGAAGTTTAATCAGCAATAATCTGCAAAAATTTTTTAACATTTAAAACAAATTACAATCAAGAAAATAATAAATCATGCCTGATTTGTAACCTTGCTAAAATTTAACTTGTAAAATTTCACATTAAAAAGTAATTATCATCTCTTAGCTAGTTCAGCTGGCTTGTCATTAGAAACTGCCTGATTCAGATTTGCCTGTTACTTAGTTCTAAAGGCAAATCACTTCACCTCCCTCGGTTTCCTCATCTATAATTTGAGATAATTATGCCTGATGCCTTTTTATGTCCTATGGCCTATGACATAATATGCTTCCATAACTATCCTTAATGCTTTTTCATTTTGGCAGAATTGGAAAAATTTGTACTATAGTAGAATAGCATTCAAGAACTTGGGATCATCTGCTAGACGAGAAAAGATATCAGTTTATGACTCCAAATGAATTTGGATAGATGGCAGTAGAAAACAATTTTACAAGAAATTATATTAGTAAATCTATAAAGATCTGAAACTACGATTCATCTCAGATTATTTTTTAAGTGACAAGCAAAAAGGAGCATTTTTAGTATGAACATTATAATGAATGTAAAAAAATGAAAAAAATGGAATAAGCTTCCATGGTCACCTGACTTTTTTAGCACATAAATTGTTCTTAAACTCTGAAAACAAAATGAAAATATTGGTAATACCAATGAATATGTAAGAGTTCTCTAATCTTTACACTGCTCAGCAGGTAGTATATTTTGCATATATCACCAATTTATATTGCTAGAATAATGTTGCTCTGAAGAGATCCCTTACTTGGAGACTATTATCTTGTCAAAACAAAATTCTTTAATGTCTCCTGTGAATAATTCAGGTAGAAATTCTTTTGTTGGCATTAAATAAAATATTCCTGTTGAAGTTTTTTTGACCAAGGAATTGCTTTTTGTTTTCTTTTTTTTCCTTCCCCCACTATACTTCCTCTTATTCCTCTATCTCATCTACTTATTCTTTTTCTGCTTCTTCCATCATGATCCTCTTTATGGAGATAGCCCCAAATTAATTGTTTGCCTTAGGTGACAGCCTATTCCTAAGTCCAATCCATTTATTCTTACCAACGTCTCCTGAATCCTTCCACTTTTTTCTTTTTAAAAATATTTTATTTTTTCCTCAATTACATGCAAAACATTTTTTACATTTATTTTTAAAAATTTGATTTCCAGATCCTCTACTTATCTTCTCACCCCACATCCCCATCAAAAAGACATGTGTAAAGTTATGTAAATCATTTCTATAAAAAATCATATTTCAAAAGAAAACACAAATCTCCCCCCACCAAGGCATAAACCCTCAAGAAAAATAAATTTTAAAAAGAATATGCTTGTCTATAATCACACATAATCAATACTTTCTCTGCATATGAATAGCTTTTTTTTCCCCCATCATAAGTCATTCAAAGAATAGCAAAGACATTCACAGTTGCACATTTCACTTTGGATAAACTCATGGAGGGCTTTCCAGATTTTTTTTAGAGCTTCCTACTCATAATTTCTTATGGAACAATAGAATTCCATCATAATCGCACAGATCAATTTATTCAGCTATTCCTCAATTGATGGACATCCCTTCAATTTTCAAGTTTTTGCCATGAGAAAAGATATATTATAAATATTGTTTTACTTAGAGATCTTTTCTTATTTTAATATCTTTTCTTATTCATGCCTAATAATAATATTGTTAGGTCAAAGGTGATACATGATTTCAAGCCTTTGGGCATGGTTCCAAATTGCTCTACAGAATGGGTGTATTAGTTCACAATTCTACTAACAATACATTAATGTCTCATTTTCTCACATTCTCTCCAACATTAGCCATTTTATTTTTTTCAGGCCCATTAGCCAATCTAGCAGGTAAGAGGTAATATCTCAGCATTATTTAAATTTGCACTTATTCAATCAGTAGTAAATTAAAATATTTTTTTTCATGTGGCTACAGCTTGATTAGTTCATTGGAAACTGTTCATATCTTTTGATTATTTATCAAGTAAGAAATGTCTCTCTTTTTTTTTTCTTCTAAATCAGACCCAGTTCCCTATACATTTAAGAAATGAAGGCTTCAGAAAAACTTAATTCAAAATTCTTTTCATAATCACTGTTGCTAAGTATATTCCCAATTGTTTATTCTAGTTTCTTTCCTTTCACCCTGTCCCTTCTCAAAATCTTTTGTTTCAATGAGGATTCAAATCAGTTTCAATTTATCAGTAATGAACAGAATCAGCTACACCCAGAGAAAGAACACTGGGAAGGAACACTGAGAAATGACATTCTTTCTGTTACTGTTGACTTGCATTTTTGTTTTTCTTCCCAGGTTATTTTTTTACATTCTTTTGAAATCCGGTTTTTCTTGTGTAGCAAGCAAACTGTATAAAAATGTGTACATATATTCTATTTAACATATACTTTAACATATTTAACATGTATGGGACTACCTACCATCTAGGGGAGGGGGGGAGGAGGGGAAAAGTTGGAACAGAAGTTTTTTGCAAGGATCAATGTTGAAAAATTACTCATGCATATATTTTGTCAATAAAAAGCTATAATAAAATATATTTATTTCTAATCACCTTCTCCTACAATATTCCCTCCCTTTTATGACCTCCCTCCCTTCTTGTAGACAATTTTCCTATTTTCCTGCATGGTGAGCTAAATTTCTATAGCCATATTAAGTGTGTATGTTATTTCCTATTTGAACAAATTCTGATGAGAATATAATTCACTCACTTCACCTTTCTTCTCATGTTCCACTACAGTATAAAAGTTTTTTCTTTGCTCTTTATGCCAGATAATTTATGCCATTCCACTTCTCCCTTTCCCTTTCTCCCTTCTCTCTCACTCTTGAATTTTATATTTCTAGATATCCATTTATATTCAATTCACATCTGTGTACTCTGTCTATACTGCCCTATTAAAGAGAAAGTTCTTATGAGTTTCAAATATGATTCTCCCATGTATAATTACTTTATGCTGTAAATTGTAAACAGATTAAACTTATTATATCCCTTATAATATCTCTTTCCTGATTGCCCTCCTATGCTTCTCCTGAGTCCTGGATTTGAAAGTCAAATTTTCTTATCACCTCTGGTCTTTTCATCACAAATTCTTGAAAGTCCTTTATTTCACTGAAAATTAACTCCCCCTACCCCCAACTGATTACAATTAGTTTTAATGGGTTGGTAATTTTTCCTATAATACTTCTTTATTCTCTAAAATATCATATTCCAAGCCCTCTGATCTTTTAATGAAGAAGCTGTTAAATCTTGTGTCATCCTGACTGTGGCTCCACTATACTTGGACTATTTCTTTCTCCATGATAGCAATATTTTCCAGAACAATGGGAGTTCTGGAATTTGACTATAATATTTCTGGGGGTTTCATCTTGAGATCTCTTTCAGAGAAGCTGGCTGGTGGATTATTTCAATTTCAATTTTACCTATAGTTCTAGAATATCAGAATAGTTTTCCTTGATAATTTCTTGAAAGATGATATCTAACCTTCTTTTTGATCATCCTTTCAGATTGACCAATAATTTTAAATTATTATTTATTTCAATTATCCTGGACCCATTTTTAAATTTTTTTTTCTGGTGAGGTATTTCACATCGCATTCTGTTTATTCTTTTGGTTTTGTTTTATTTTTCTTGATTTTTCCTAAAATCATTAATTTCATTTGCTCAACTCTAATTTTTAAGGAATCATTTTCCTCAATGAATTTTTGTGCCTTCTTTCTCATTTGGTCAATTTTGCTTTTTAAAACATTCTTTTCCTCATTAGCTTTTTGTACTTCTTTGCATTGCTCATTTCTATTCCCATTTTTCCTTTTACTTCTCTTGCTTAATTTGCAAAATCCCTTTTGAACTCTTTCTGGCCTGAGATCAATTGTTATTTTTCTTGGAGGTTTGTATGCAGGAACTTTGACTTTGTTAACTTCTGAGTGTGTGTGTGTTTTGCTCATTCTTGTCACCATAGCAACTTTATGTACTCAGAATCTTTTTCTTTCTTTTCTTTTTCTTTTTTTTTAACCAGCCCATTATTTATTTTTTAATTCTTTGTTAGAGTAGGGCTTTGTATCCAGGGTGGAAGGTACAAGGCCAAGGTTAAGGGGTTTTGTGCAGCTGTTTTCAGAGATATTTTTAGGGACTTGAAAATTTTCAGTATTTCCAAAGGGTATGATCAACAGAGAAGAGTATTCACTGTTCTCCCAGCCTATGATCTCGTCTGTGAATGACCAAAAGCTCTCTTCTGCCATGGAACTGTGAGGAAGGTTTCTGATCCATCCCAACTATAATTTTAGTATTTTTGTTCTCCCCTTTGCTTTGGGGCAGTAAACCAGCACAAAAAAGAAGCAAGGAAAGAAAAAGAGAGAGAGAGAGAGAAAGAGAGAGAGAGAGAAGAAGAAGAAGAAGAAGAAGAAGAAGAAGAAGAAGAAGAAGAAGAAGAAGGAGAAGGAGAAGGAGAAGGAGAAGGAGAAGGAGAAGGAGAAGGAGAAGGAGAAGGAGAAGGAGAAGGAGAAGGAGAAGGAGAAGGAGAAGGAGAAGGAGAAGGAGAAGGAGAAGGAGAAGGAGAAGAAGAAGAAGAAAGAGAAGAAGGAGAAGAAAGAGAAGAAGGAGAAGAAGGAGAAGAAGGAGAAGAAGAAGAAGGAGGAACAGAAGAAGGAGGAGAAGGAGGAGGAGGAGGAGGAGGAGGAGGAGGAGGAGGAGGAAGAGGAGGAGGAGGAGGAAGAGGAGGAGAAAAAAAGAAGGAGGAGGAGGAGAAGGAAGGAAGGACGGAAGAAGGAAAGTAGTAAAGAAAGAAATAAAGAGAGAGAGAAAGAGAGAAAGAAAAAAGAAAGAAAGAGTAAGAAAAAAGAAAGAAAGAAAGAGAAAGGAAAGAAAGAGAGAGAAAGGAAAGAAAGAAAGGAAGGGAGGGAGGGAAGAAGGAAGGAAGGAAGGAAAGAAGGGAGGGAGGGAGGAAGAGAGGAAGGAAGGAAGAGGAATGGAGGGAAAGAAGGAGGAAGTGAGAGAGGATGAATTCTAAAAGCAAATTTGTGGCATAGCTAGCATCCTGTTGGGTGTTGCATTGGTATTAATCAACCTATCATTTTAAAACGTTCCCAGTGCATTTGTTGAATATTTTCATTATTTGTCATTATATCTCAAGTGTTGTGTTTCACAATTATGTCCTCAAAGTGTAGTGCAAATCCTTTGGGATTTAAGTTCAAAGTCAGTGACATGACTTAGTGAGAAAAATGAAAGTATTTGGTAAACTTTGTGACAAAATATGTACAGCCCCTCTCTGCCATGAGTTTGGTAAATGAATCAACAATTCACTGTATTCATAAAAAGGAGATGAGTATTTATAGTACTGTAGATTTCATGTGAATTATGTTATGATCCACATTTAGTCTCTTTCTGGATACAGATGGCTTGCTCTCTCTGTCACAAGTCTATTGGAAATGGCCTGAATCACCTCATTGTTGAAAAGAGCCATTTACATCCAGAGACAGAACTATGGAGAATTAATGTGGATAGTATTTCCAAATCCAAAGGTTCTGTCCTTCAGCCTCTGCCTCTGCTCTGCCTCCAACCAAGACAGAGATGGAAGGTCTCTCTTATCTCCTTCTGGGGAGCCCAGCCACCAACTTGCCGCGCAGAGAGGGCTTCTGGCGTAGCTCCACTGAAGTCCGTCAAAAGTGTTCTCTGCAGCAGAGTCGTTCCTTTCGAGTCCAGCGCTATCAGCCAGCCAAGAGGAAAAAATGTATTCTGGAATGGCTGTCTCGCCTTATATGTGAACCTTCTGAAAGAATGGGATTATGGGTTTTCTCCCATAGTGCTCTCTGGCCCAAAGAGCTTTAAGGTGTGGACTCTCTTGAAGTTAGAAAGTGTACTTTGTGAAGCTAGCATACTTATGGACTCCAATGAGTAAAGGTGGTGTGGTGAGCTTTTTCTTCTCAAAACGCAGCCAGGTGATAAAAGTTCAGATCTTTTATTATTTCCAATATAGCCCGGTTAGCTTAGAGGCCTATCTCTCTGCTTGGTTCCAAGAGCTCTTGCCACTTTGTCCTTTGCTTCTGCCTCTGCTTTCTTCAGCCTCCAGCCAGCTCCAAATCTTCATGTCATTCCGGTGAAATCTCGACTTGTAGCGTCTTCACTCTCCCGAGCACTCTCCGACTGGCCCATTGGCCTATTTATGCTCCTTCCAGAGAGAGGGATTATGGGTAGTTCTACTTAGTACCTTGTTTCTGGTTCTGCCCAAAACATCTTCTTGTAAGATTAGATCAACTCTAATTACTTAGCAGTTAGTAAGGATTCCAAAATCTCCCCCTTTCTTTTGCTTTAAAACATAGGGGGTTTCTGAGGGGGTACACATAAATCCATCAATATGGGCCAGAACTTTGTAACAGATATACATCGTATACATAAATCCATCAATATGGGAGGCATTATACATAATTTACATAAGTACATAGCAATATAACACAGGCTAGTAGTAATGTAACAACATGAATCAACCTAAAAATTTACACATGTCCATAAGTCCTAGAAACAGTCCAATAGGATTCCATTGTCCATTAGTTCATGTGCCAGGAATCCAATAGTTCCTGTAAGCCCTGAAGTACTGCAAAAGTCTCATCAACAATTTTTCATCTCAGGGAACCCAATGATTCTTGCTGGTTTTTCAAGAAGTAAAACAGTTTCATCTTGTGTTAGGAAATCCAATGATTCCTGAAGCTTTTAAAAGTCTTTTTAACAGTTTCATAGTCGGCCATCTGATTCTTTCTCCATCTGTGGAAATATAAGCAGATCCTCTTCCCCAAGCAGTTAATCTAATTCCCTTCTATTTGCCAAATTTGGGATTTCTCCTCATCATCTGGTAATTACATTGGAGTCGTTTGCATTGGATATTGTCTTGTTGTCTTAAAAGGCCTGTATTCTTCCCAACTGTAATCCTGATTGCTTTTCTGTTGGTTGATGACATCAGAGTTCTGAATTTCTAAAGTCTCTCTGGGTGTAACCTCAGCTGCTATCATGCCCCACCTGTCCTTTGATTGATACTTTAGAGCTGGGCCCTGCCTCTCATTCCTCTGGGTCAATATACATTTAGAGGCCCAATGAAAGCCTCGGTTACATTTTGGACATGGGGTTTTGGGTTTTCTCTCACCCTGTCTTCTCACTCTATCTCCATATCTACAATGAGCTCTCAAATGTCCAATTTTTCCGCATTGAAAACATCGACAAGTTTCTCTATAATTCCTTTGCCAAGAAGGACCTTGTCTTTCCATGTTCATCATAGTCTGGGCATAATAAGCATTTGTGCCCACTGTGGCACAGCGTCTAATGATCTCCTCCAAAGGAGCATCTTTGTCTAGCCCCCATATAATTCTTTTGCAAACCTCATTGGCATTTTCCTTAGCCAAATGTTTAGTCATTATTTCTGTGGCACCATTATCTCCAATGGTTCTTATTACAGCTGTTTGTACACGTCCCACAAAATCTGCAAAAGGTTCATTGGGACCTTGCTCTATTTTTGTGAAAACATTATTTCCATCTTTCTGTCCAGGGAGAGAATTCCAAGCTTTTATTGCAGCCTTAGAAATTTGCTCATACACTGTTATGGGATAATAAATCTGTTCTGAACTCTCTGCATACTGACCTTCTCCAGTTAGTTGGTCAAAAGCAACTTGTACAATAGCTCCTGTTTGCCTATTGTGTTGGGCTTGAATCCTACATAATTCATGAAACTCTGAAAGCCACAATAAATTTTGTCCTGGTTCAAGACATGTTTTAGTGATGGATTTCCAGTCATTCGGGGTTAAGATTTCATAAGACAAATTATCCAGTAACATCTTCACATAAGATGATGTAGCCCCATAAAGAGTGCAACCCTTTTTCAAATCTTTAATTTTTCCCAAATTAAAAGGAGTGTATTTTCTCTCTTTTTGACCTGAGGAGTTGAGCTCTTCAATCACAGGATATGCATTTATAAAATCAGATATATCTTCTCCTTCATTTTTTGCTTTCTGCTTTACAGGAGAAGCTGACTGTGTTTCTGTCTCTCTCCCTCCCCCTTGTTCCACCCATGAAGGGTTCATTGTGGGGGGAGGGTCATGAGATGTGGAATCACCTAATTCCTCCTGCTGTGAAGTATCATACTCAGAATTGTAATTAACTCCATTCTCTTCTGATTCGTCCTCCTTTTCACCTAGTAAAGTTGGCACTTCCTCCTGTACTTTCCTTTTCATCATTCTATCACTTAAATAACTTCTTATAGCCAATTGTATTACATTATATGTATTAATTATTGAGTTAGGCCCATTTTTATCATAGAATTGACAAAGATCCTCTCCAACCAATTTCCATTCATTTAGATCTAATTCCTTATCAAGAGAGAAACAAGGGCATATGTCCTTTACAGTTTGTAAAAGTTCAGTGATTTGCTGTAAACTTATAATTAAACCTTGGCTTTCCATAATTTTGACAATGCTCTCTAAACATTTTCCTTGAACAGAAACAGGCTGTTTTCTAAATATCTGTCCCATCTTAGATGAAATTCTACTTTAACTCTTCTAATAAAATTTCTTTGTTGCACTCACCCTAATTTCTGGGTTGAAGTTTTTTCCACTGGATCAGGATCAGAGGCTTTTCCACTTGAATCAGGATCGGAGCTTTTCCACTGAAATCCACTGAGGGGTCTGTTTGTCCCACGTTCAGGGCGCCAAAATGTGGTGAGCTTTTTCTTCTCAAAACGCAGCCAGGTGATAAAAGTTCAGATCTTTTATTATTTCCAATATAGCCCGGTTAGCTTAGAGGCCTATCTCTCTGCTTGGTTCCAAGAGCTCTTGCCGCTTTGTCCTTTGCTTCTGCCTCTGCTTTCTTCAGCCTCCAGCCAGCTCCAAATCTTCATGTCATTCCGGTGAAATCTCGACTTGTAGCGTCTTCACTCTCCCGAGCACTCTCCGACTGGCCCATTGGCCTATTTATGCTCCTTCCAGAGAGAGGGATTATGGGTAGTTCTACTTAGTACCTTGTTTCTGGTTCTGCCCAAAACATCTTCTTGTAAGATTAGATCAACTCTAATTACTTAGCAGTTAGTAAGGATTCCAACACATGTGTTGCGAAATATGAATATTATCCAAAATCATTCACAGGTTTTGGTAGTTTTCCTCTATTTTCCATAGGTTCCATTCATCATCATTCAAGTTTTTGACTTTCACAGCATTTTCCAGGAATGCTACTTTCATTATAATTGATGATTGACTATATTCTATTAGGAAATTTATGGAAGAAAAGAAAAAAATATTATCAGGAAAACATGTTAACTATGGGAAGAAGGAAAAAGATAGAAGAACAAGTGAATATGGCTGATTTTTCTTTTCCCTCAGCATAACAAGAAAGCAGAAAGAAAGGAACTCATTAGGAACTATGATTATCTTCTTAAATGGAAAACTCATGTTTTCCTTTTATTGTATTTTGTGTTTTGGTTTTGCTCAGTTTATTCCAAAATTCCATTGCCCTCTCACTTTTTAACTTTGGAAAACTCTTTTTTAATATTAAGTGGGATGAACTTATCAAACTCTTCAAAATGTCATTCAAAAATAGTGTAACTTTGTATTTGAGGATGAATGTAATCTTTAAGCTCACTAGCTATGATAGGTCTCTGTGTTCAAAAAAGTGGATTTAGTCGGACTATATTTGTTGTTGTTGCTATTGTCCAGTTGTTTTTGACACATGTGATACTTTCTGACTTCATTTGAGATTTTCATGCCAAAGATGCTGAAATACTTTGCCATTCCTTCTTTACTGAATCCATTGCATCAATTTTGTCAGGCATCACAGGTTAAGTGACTTGCCCAGTATCAAACAGTTAGGTAGTGTCTGAAGATTTATTTAAACTCAGCTCTTTCTAATCCAGGCCTAGTGCTCTATAAACACTATCAGCTATCACTAGGAACAATCCAAATATTTAGAATTTGGAATTTTGAGATTTCTACCTTTTTATTATCTTCATTAAGATTTTGGTATTGTTCAGCTATTTTCAGTCCTGCCCAACTCATTGTGAACCCCTTTGGGATTTTCTTGGCAAAAATAATAGTTTATTTCCTTCTCTAGAGCATTTTACCAATGAGGAAACTGAGGCTGATAAGATTAAGTTACTTGGCCTGGATCACAGAGATGGTGACTATCTGAGGTCAGGTTTGAAGTTAGAAAGATGAATCTTCCTAACTCTAGTTTAGCACTCTATATACCAGACTACCTAGCTGCTGTTCCTATGGGCTATATTAAATAAACTAAATAAATGTACTAAATAAACTGCTTGGGACTTGCTATTAGACATTTTCTTGTCCAATGCAGTTCTACATGTATTTTGTTGAGACTTTTTTAGAACAAAATTATAGGGACATCACTTGAAATGATGATTCTGGAATCTTCCAAATTACCCAGAGAATTTTTTTTTCTTGAAATGAAGAGATGGACACTAGTTGCCTCCTTTGCTCTGTTTTTCTTTTGTAGTAGATTATATAGGCATCCCTTTAAAAGGATGGGAGTTTCCAGCATTAGATCATTATATAGAATTTGAGAGGTGAGGATTTCCGGTAGCTCTTAATTAGTGCCAGATGCACTATGGAAGTTAATCCCCTTAAAGTGCTTCAGAATTTCTAGGAGGAAAAGATGATCTCCCCAAAGAAAAGGAGTCCATTTCCTTCTTCAGCGTGCCTATAGATATGAAGAGTAAGAGACAGTGGAAGTACGAGGTTAACATGAAATGTTTATTCAGCAGTCCAACAAAATGCTTCATGTTTTGAGGTTTACATCAAAATCTCTGATGTAGAAGTTGTTGCTGATTCATATTTGAGGCTGCTCAATATTCACTTGTGATTCATGTTTGAAGAATGATTTTCTGTTCATAATTGAGAAAATAAATAATAGTAATACATTTGATATATGTTTCATGTTAAATACTATTCTATTTCTTGTTTTGGAGCTTAAAACATACTAATTGACTGATAAACTGGATGAAGCTCTAGATATAAGCCAATCAATGGGAATACTTATAATACATACCTTATATGTTTGTGGTGAGGATCTAATGAATTAACATTTGTAAAGTGCTTAGCACAGGGCCTGGCACACAGTGGGCGCTATATAGATGCTTACATACTTATCCTCTTCCCCTTTCTTCAGATGACTTGTTAGTGAGGAGGGAGAAGGTAAGGGTTCCTTACAAATAGTAGTTACATGTCATTACTACCTGATGATAATCTTTGTAAAAAGGAGAGAGAAACATGAACCAAATTGAGTTATAGACCATCCTCTTCCTATTTGTAGATATTTTAGTACATGTATCTCTAGATTTGATTCTAGACTTGATCACTACATTTTAAATATTTTGAAAATCTTCCAAAAAAATCCATGAGGATGCTGTTGGATTCATGATTGTATTTAACATAAGAAAGTATATAATCTTATAGAAGATAATGTAACATAACAGAGCAAAATTTATTTTAACATAACACATGCTACATGACAAGAGCATGGCATGCTATGGTCTGACATGACAATTTGACATGGCATAACATGACATGATATAACCTTAGCAGAGGAGAATATGCCTTGAGTCAGCTTTTGAAGCCCATTGCTCAATATTATCTCAATTATCTAATACCGATAAGGAAAGAAGCAAAATATATATGACATAGAATTTACATATAATAAATACATAGTAGTTCATAGCCATATTACAGTTCCTAGGATATATTTGGGTCGATCATCTCTTTTAAAGCACTGCTAATGAATCTCAATTCCCTTAAATCTTCTCTGACTAGTTAGAAATTAATCATGTGACATTATTGTAATACAAAGAACCAATTACAAAAATGTAATGGGATGCAAGGAATTAAAATAAGCAACAAACACTTTATCTTCTATTTCTACATTTTTCTTCTTCCTGACATACTATCTTTTTAAAACCAATATTTTTTGTTTTAATTCATTATTATTTAATTTTTTTTATTGAAGCTTTTTAAAATTTTCTAAACATATGCAAGGATGATTTTTCAACATTGACCTTCGAAAAACCTTGTGTGCCAATCTTCCCCCCACCTCTTCCCCTAGATGGCATATAATCCAATATATGTTAAACATGGTAAAAAATATATGTTAAATCCAATATCTATACAATTATCTTGCTGTACAAGAAAAAATCAGATCAAAAAGTAAAAAAAAAAAAAAAAAAAAAAAAAAAGAGAGAAAGAAAATGAAATTCAAGCAGACCACAACAAAAAGAGAGAAAGTGCTGTGTTGTGATCCACACTCAGTTCCCATAGTCCTCTCTCTGGGTGTGAATGGTTCTCTTCATCACAAGATTATTGAAACTTGTCTGAATCAACTCATTGTTGAAGAGAGACACATCCATCAGAATTGATCATCATGTAATCCTGTTGCCGGGTATAATGATCTCCTGGTTCTGCTCATTTCACTTAGCATCAGTTCATGTAAGTCTCTCTAGGCCTTTCTGAAATCATCCTGCTGATCATTTCTTATAGAACAATAATATTCTATAACATCAATATATCATAACTTACTCAACCATTCTCTAACTGATGGGCAT
This sequence comes from Antechinus flavipes, assembly GCF_016432865.1. NCBI lineage: Eukaryota > Metazoa > Chordata > Mammalia > Dasyuromorphia > Dasyuridae > Antechinus > Antechinus flavipes. Next base: position 60,908,025 of record NC_067401.1, on the reverse strand, counting down.
CCACTCAGTAAAACTACTATTTAAAAACCACAAAAACCATTGTTTATAATTTTAGTTCTTTTGAGATAATTTTGCTTAATGATTCTTTTTTTCAATATGTAAAACTTAAATCAGTTATTTATTATATTCGTTGGACAAGAAAAAATAGTCTAGTTGCAAACAAGATTAAGTAAAATTCAATTAAATTTGATTAATATTGATTAATTATTTATATGTGTATAGGGCACTCAATTAAAATCTTAGGAAGCATTTAGAAAATTTAAGCATTTCTTGTCATGAAGATACTTATACATTTTTAGGAGGGAGGACTCTGATATAAATAAATGTATGGATAAACTCATATAAATATAAGTAATATGAGTAAACAAAGAAATAAATTGTTATAGTGAATGAGAATATTTTCTTGGTAGAGGTAAGAGATGGCTAATGATTGAAAAGTGATATCACTATCCTTTATGTATAGGAGACTTTGTATAGGAGGTAGGATTTAATTTAATCCAAAAAAAGGCATAAACATGCTAAAGACACAGATGTAAGAAAAGAACATTCTAGATATGAGTGATAAACTATGAAAAGTCAGAGAACTTTTAGAGAAAATAAATATTTTTTATTGGGAATGTATGGGTCCATTTTGATTGGAATATGGAGTAACAGCTGGAATATAAAAGACAATATTGTGAAATCAGTTTGAAAAGATAAGTCCCAATTGTAAGGGACTTTAAATTTAGGAATTCTAACATATCTTTCAACTTCACTTTTTCCACAGTGATGCCTTATTTTAGTAGTGGCTCTCGTTGCTAAATGCTCATCATAGTTTTCTGACCTTGCCATTGGAGTGACAAATAAGGTAAAAGAAAACACTTTTACCCTGAACTCATTCCTTGTTTGTTTTCTGTCAAATAGGAACCAGCAGAAAAAGAAATAGAAACTGACAATTAAGTTTCCCAAATCACTATGTTGACATGCCAGCCAGAGTATGTAAGAAATTATTTAAGCTAAAGAGAAATAGATTTTCTATACAGATGAATAGTGAGAAATTTATTTGATAAACAGGATAATAGCAATAGTATCCCTTGTTTTTATGGGTTACTGTTCTATTGGCTCATAAATCTGCTTGTTAAAAATATTAAGAGAAATTACTAAAACTCAAGTATACCACAAAAAAAATAATAACCCCCCACCTTTTTTTATGTCCTTACCTTTGAAACTTTCTGACCCTAGCCTCAGTCTCCACCATCCATCTCTTGGGAAACAATTCTATGCTACAGGAAGAAGAAAGGAGCATGAATTTATTAAGCACATACTATGAATCAGGTACTGCAATAACTATTTCACAAATAATATCTCATTAGATACATATAACAACCATAGAAGATTAGTTATTTTCATTTTGCAATTGAAGAAAAGTGAGGAAGACACACAGTTAGTAAGTCTCTGAGGTCAGAAGTACTCCATAAAGGGTAAAACAGTTATTTTCATTTTGCAATTGAAAAAAAGTGAGGAAGACACACAGTTAGTAAGTCTCTGAGGTCAGAAGTACTCCATAAAGGGAAGACAGTGTTTTCTTGAGGTTTTTGAAATATTTAATCAGATATATAACATAATAAAAAGAGTCCTGAATTTGGAATCTGATCAGCTTTGGTGAAATCTCAGCTCTGCAACTTTCTACTTGTATGACAATGCACATGTAACCACATTTCTGACTCTGTTTCCTGATCTCTGATGACTATCTCTCTAATTTCTTTTATCTAGAAATCCATGATGGTATGTATGAATAGATCATTCCGATTTACCAAGATTTTGGTTCTGTGAAGATATTTGAAGTAACTTACCTAAATTCTCAAACTTAATAATGGACTTTGAGACATAATCATTTCGATGTCATTTCCTTTGGCTGTTGCTATTTCTTTGAATTAATACTTTCAGAAACACCAGTCAAATTCAATATATTTTACTTAAATTTATTAAATGTTTTTTGAATAGCACCTTAGATACAACACTTATATGTGCATAAACAGTTGTTCCCACCAGCACACAATGATCATTAAAAAAAAATACAATGTATCTGCAATATTCTTGCCTTTCCTTTTTTTCTGTCCAAATTTTGCCTCAAAAGAAAAGAAAATTCTTTTGACCACTTCAGCCCTCACTGATTTTCCTTTTTTTCCGACTAGATTTAAGATTCATGACAATATATATTATAGTTTGAACTTCAGGGATCAAACATATTCAAAGAGCATTTAATAGACATATGTCTACCTCATGGGAGACACTGTTAAAAAAAAAAAGACAAAAAAGAGCAGCTGTTGCCACAAGATTTTATTCAGGGTGTGTGTGTGTGTGTGTGTGTGTGAATTACAACATATGCAGAAATAATAAATGCAAGTTATAGGAAATCATCCAAAGTAAATAAAAAGTAATTTCAAGAGGGAGAAAAAGAAAATTAAGACAAGTCTCTTCTGTGGCATTATTGGTCCTAATATGTGGCATTCTTTAGGGTTTGTTTGTTTGTTTTCATGTAATGAAGTAAGCTTTAAGTTATTTCCATATTAGAACCCATTTGGAAAGGATGTGAGGAAAAGAATCTATGTTGTAAGTCTTAGTGACTTATTATTATATGTATTTCTTTTGTTCCACTTTCTGAATATCTGTGATTCCCTTCCCCACTCCCCCCCCAGGATATATGAGAAATGTTGCAGTTTGTGGGATCAGCTATATTAGAATTATTTTGGAATCTATAAAAGCAAACTCTTTGTCATAATTCTCAGTTCTCATGATAAACAAAATACTGGAATAATTGATTTTGTTCAGAAAGACCATGAAAAGTTATTTCTTCTGCATTCTTATTTTATACATATAGATTTTTAAATAGAGATAGAGATAGATTAAGAGGCTGAGGAATAAAGAGGCTACATGGCTTTCCCAAGATAGCATGGATAAGTGGCAAATAGTTGAGCTAACAAAGTCAAATAGAAGAATATAAAATTTTTCTTTATCACTCACAAATATTTATCGAAAAGTCCATATTTCACTTTTCTTTTCTTTTTCTTTTTTTTGAAAAGGCTGGCCTTTATTATATTATATGGCTATTTAGAAATAGTTGAGAGTATGAATACTATACAATTAGAAATACAACAAACATTTAGAAATAAGAAAATTCTTTAATCAAGTATATGCTTAGGTATATTATTAGATATTATCAATATTCTTTCAATAGCTATTTGCAAAATATATTTCAATTATAGCTAATAAGTGATATAATTAATTCCATTTTAAATATTAAAAAGCAAGCAAACAAACAAATCAAAAATTGGATGCCCATAGAATGAAAGGACTTTCATGGCATCACATAGGAAGTAAACTTCTGAGGTGAGATTTGAACTCATCTAGAACTCTATGATTTGCACCACCTAGTTTCTAAGTAAAATTTAAAAAAAAAATCAATTTAAATATTGAATTTCTCACTAGATGTTTTATAAATACTTAGCTATTAACGGATTCTCATAGTAGAATATAAACTTTTTGAGATTGCAGATTTTTTTCCTTTTTACTACTTTTAAATTTTGTGACTCTTTCATCTACAGTTATTTCTTCAAACATAGTAAACATTTATTGCTTAAAGTAAAAATTGAGTTGAATACTATGAACTTTTAAGGTACATTGATGCTATTTCATAATAGCTACCTACATTTTGTTAATAAATGAAACAAACCAACCTGGTAAAAGATGATGAAATGGCAGTAAAATATTTTATCACTGATAGAAGAAATTGAATTGATATATTAATTTCAAAAAACACCCAAATGCAATCTGTTTATAACTGTACAATTGATGATATTTTTAACCTAGCAATTCAATGGTGAATTATAGGAAAGCAATTTCATGGATGTCAAAGATATTAATGAGCACTATTAATACCTGTGAGACATAGTTTATTGTATAGATTAATACAATGGTTGTAGAAAAACAGAAACCAATGAAAATGTCATTTTAGTCACTAAATTGTGTTACTATATTTGCTATACTATTCAATGATATTCAGCATAATTATTGTGCCTTAGATGATTAGAATTTGTTATTTCATTTATGTGGTAGTCATAGAAGTTGGTAGAGTTGGTAATCATTTCATTATGAGCTGATTGGGTTTGAGATTTTTAGAGTGAAAATATGCATATATATCATAAAATTATATACTAAGCTCAAACCACCTTGGGGATCAATTAGATCCCCAATTCATTTTGCAGATAAAGAAACTGAGGCCTCTTCTCTGATTGGTACATGGTCAGAGGATATGAACAGACAATTTTCAGATGATACAATAAAAGCCATCTGTAGTTATATGAAAAATGCTCTAAATCACTGTTGATTAAAGAAATGCAAATTAAAGCAACTTTGAGGTACCACCTCACACTTCTCACATTGGCTAAGATAATAGCAAAAAATACTGATAATTGTTGGAGGGATGTGAAAAACCTGGGACATTAATGCATTGTTAGTGAAGTTGTGAAATCGTCCAAACATTCTGTAGATAACTATGCCCAAAGGACCATAAAATTGTACATGACCTTTGACTCAATACTGGGTGTGTATCCCAAGTGTTGGAATCCTTACTAACTGCTAAGTAATTAGAGTTGATCTAATCTTACAAGAAGTTGTTTTGGCCAGAACCTGAAACAAGGTACTAAGTAGAACTAATCAAGACAAGGCTTGTGTTCCCACCTTTACTCATTGGACTCCACAAGTATGCTAGCTTCACAAAGTACACTTTCTAACTTCAAGAGAGTTCACACCTCCCTTAAAGTCATTGGCCAGAGAGCACTATGGGAGAAAACCCATAATCCCATTCTCTCAGAAGAGGCAGATAAAAAGCCAGCGATGAAGGATCTATGGCAGAATACATTTTTTCCTCTTGGCTGGCTGATCGCGCTAGACTCGAGAGAAACGACTCTGCTGCAGAGAACACTTTTGACGGACTTCAGTGGAGCTACGCCAGAAGCCCTTTCTCCGCGGCAAATTGGTGCCTGGGCCCCCCAGAAGGAGATAAGAGAGATCTTCCATCTCTGTTGGAGGCAGAAGAAGGCAGAGGCAGAGGCTGAAGGACAGAACCTTTGGATTTGGAGACATCCGAAGGGTTCTAAGCCTCTAAACCGGCTGTCCTCTGAGAACAAACTCCAACATTTGAACTCTAACATTTGGCGCCCAACGTGGGGCCCAAGGACCCTACTTTCACAAGAAGTCTCCAGTGACCAGGAACTGAGTGAGTACAACCTTTTTTGGCTGAAATGGGACAGATCCTAGGTAAAGATTCTCCTCTCCCCCAGGTGCCCCACGAACATGCGCTGCGCTCCGGGTGAGAGGCGGCCCCCCTTCGCGGCCGCTCTCCGGCCCCCGGCGCGAACGGCCCTCCGCACCGGGCCCCGACCCCCGAGACCCCCCCGCCGGAGCGAGGGGAGGGGGCGCGGAGGCCCACCTCCCCCCCAGTATCCAGCACCTCCTCCCCAGCATCCAGCACCTCCCCCCCGGCATCCAGCACCTCCCCCCCAGCATCCAGCTGCTCCTTGACTAGATTGCAAAAGGGACTAATTAAGGCCAGAGAAGAAGGGAAAAATGTAGCAGAATTTCAACACCACATTTTTCCTGTAATTCAACAGTTTAATTCTTCAGGTCAAGAAAGTAGAAGATACTCACCTTTTGATATAGAAATCCTCAAAGACCTGAAAAAAGCTTGCACTCTTTATGGGGCTACATCAGCTTATGTTAAGATGCTATTGCAAAATTTGTCTTTTGAAATCTTGACCCCTAATGACTGGAAATCGATAGCAAAAATATGCCTAGAACCTGGACAGAACTACTTGTGGCTTTCTGAATATAGTGAACTCTGTAGGATACAAGCCCAACAAAATATTCAAAGTGGAGTTCATACTGCAATCACCTGTGACCTACTAACAGGTACAGGTCCTTATGCAGATGTCACAGCACAAATTAGTTATTCTGTAGCAGCATATCAGCAAATTGCTGATAATGCTATCAAAGCGTGGGCTTCCTCCACAATAAAGACGACAAAGGGGGGGCCTTCACAAAAATAACACCAGGGCCAAATGAACCCTTCGCTGACTTTGTGGGACGCTTACAGACAGCTATCATAAGAACAAATGGAGAAAATGCAATAACAGACATTTTGATAAGGCAACTTGCTAAGGAAAATGCTAATGAGGTTTGCAGAAGAATTATACTAGGACTGCGCAAGGATGCTCCTTTAGAGGAACTCATAAGACGCTGTGCCACAGTGGGCACAGGTGCCTTTTATAGCCAGGCTATGATGCAGACTTCCCAAAATCCAAACATGAGAAGACAGAGTCCCTCTTGGCAAGGACTTCCAGAGAGACTCGTAGATGCTTTCAGTGTGGAAAAGTAGGACATCTGAAAGCTCAATGTTGGTATAGAGATAGAATGGGAAGACAAGGTGGGAGAACAAGACCCCAAACCCCATGTCCAAAATGCAACAGAGGCTTCCATTGGGCCTCAGAATGCAGACAGATTCAGGGAAACGGGATGAGGGGCCCAGCCCCAGGGCCCAAGGCAAAAAACACTTGGGGCATGATGGCAGCCAATGGTGCACCCAGAGAGTGCCTAGAAGTCCAGTACCCAGACATGACCAGAAAGCCATATGATGGGAGAAGGGGATTACACAGTCAACCAGCCAGGAAGCAACCTGATGGCAGAAGGGAATTACAATTGGGGAGAATAGAGCTGTATGCAGCTGGGACAACTGAGATACCCCCTGGAGAGGTGAAATCTGTTCCTCTCCAGCCTATGGATCCCTTACCTCCAGGCACAGTAGGCTTGACCATTTCACCTTCTTGTATGTACAAAACAGTGTCCATCCACACACTGATGTGGGAAACTGGGGAATGTGTAGATAATATCCCAGTCACTAATACAGGTAGTCAATGTGTGACTTATCACCCAGGAGACGTAGTAGCATCAGGGTTACTCATACAGAATCCTAATAAGCAGCCTCGTGATAGTCACCCAGGTTCTGACTCCAGACCACAAAAAACCAGAAATATACTGGACAGCAGCAGTAACGGCTGACCGACCTATGCTCACTATCTATATAAATGGCCTACCATTGGAAGGATTGGTAGACACAGGTGCGGATCGTACAGTTATTAGAGGTGCCAGTTGGCCCAGTCACTGGCCAAAGATTAAAGCAGATACCTATATGTCTGGAGTAGGAGGATCAATAGCAGCTGAAGTTAGTGCTGCCCCTATGAGATGGACTTTTGAAGGCAAAACAGGAGTTTTTACTCCTTTTATAGTTGAAAAAATCCCCATCAATCTGTGGGGAAGAGACGTTTTACAACAATTGGGGTTAAAAATGAGTACCTCGGTTTTTTAAGCAGGGCTGCTGTTGAAGGCCTGCCAACACTTTCCCCTATTCCTATCCAATGGAAAACTGATACACCAGTGTGGATAGAACAGTGGCCCTTAAGTAGCGATAAAATTCAGGCCTTATTAGATATAGTACAGGAGCAGCTTGAACAAGGGCATTTACAACCTTCTCTAAGTCCTTGGAATTCCCCAGTGTTCGTTGTAAAAAAGAAATCGGGAAAATGGAGGATGCTCACTGATTTAAGAAAAGTGAACGAACAGATGGAAACTATGGGAACTCTTCAGCCTGGACTTCCATCTCCTACTCAGCTTCCTAGAGAATGGCCTCTTTGGGTTATAGACATCAAGGATTGTTTCTATTCCATTCCTCTGGATAAGGAGGATATGAAGAGATTTGCCTTTTCGGTGCCCAGTGTCAATTTAGCTGAGCCTTATAAAAGATATGAATGGACGGTTTTGCCACAGGGTATGAAGAACAGCCCCACTATGTGTCAAATGTATGTTGCTGCTGCTCTTGCTCCAATAAGAAAAGCATTTCCAAAAGTTATGCTATTACATTATATGGATGATATATTGGGTTGTGCACCTGAGGAACAAATTCTAGAAGCATGTCTACAAAAAACCATAGAAACACTAAGATACTACAAACTTCATATCGCTACAGAAAAAATTCAAAGGCATGCTCCTTTTCAATATTTAGGATATGAAATATATCCTAAGGCACTTACACTACAAAAACTGTCTTTAAGAACAGAGAGGTTGAACACCTTAAATGATTTCCAAAAATTAATAGGAGATATCCAATGGATGCGTCCAGTATTAGGTTTAACTACCAATCAATTGCAACCCCTATATGACATTTTAAGGGGAGACACTGCTTTAAATTCACCACGCCGGCTTACAAAAGAAGCTCAAGAGACCTTGAGAGAAGTTGAACTGGCTTTATCCAATGTAGTTGAGAGAGTAACTCAAAAACCCTTGGAAATATCAGTTTTTGCTACGAAAGAAGCACCCACAGCAGTCCTTCATCAAGGAGACAGTGTGATAGAGTGGGTGAACCTCCCAGCACAACCAGAACAAAGCCTTACGCCTTACCCAGTGCTTGTGGCTAGAATTCTATTAAAGGCCATTAAGCGAGCAGTACAATTATCTGGGACAAGACCTGACAAGATATATACCTTCTATACAAATGCACAAATTAATGTATGCTGTGAAACCATCCCAGAGTGGCAGATTTTATTGGCCATGGCTCCAAATTTTGCACATGGATCTCCATTAAAGATAACCAGACTACTGCATAATTGGCAATGGATTTTTGAGGAGAAGGTTTCTAAGGTTCCTCTTGAAGGACCAACCATTTTTACAGACGCAGCCAAACAAAATATTTGTGCTGTATACTCTCATGATCTAACTGTAAAAAGAGTAGTCAGAACTCCTTTTCAGTCCACTCAGCAGAACGAATTATATGCGATCATGCTAGCTCTCACTTATTACCCAGGCGACATAAATATAATATCTGATTCAGCCTATTCAGTAGGTGTGGTACAAAGAATTGCTACAGCCCAAATAAAATTTGCAGCTTCTAATATATATCAGCTCTTTAAGGAACTTCAAGAGCAAGTGAGAAAGCATCCAGAAAGATTTATATCCTGCATGTCCATTCACATAGTGGACTTCCAGGTCCTATTTTTGATGGAAATTCAAAGGCAGATAGCCTTTTAACTATGTTGGCCAGTACGCCTTTATTTCAGGAGGCCCAGGAATCCCATTCTAAATACCATCAGGCTGCTCGAGCTTTGCGTTTACAGTTTGGGATTACAAAAGAAGAAGCTAGGAGCATAGTGAAAAGCTGTACAGCTTGCCTTCCCTTCCAAGCTCCTACACTGCCTCCAGGGAAGAATCCTCGTGGTTTGAGACCCAATGAAATCTGGCAAATGGATGTGACTCATTATAAATCTTTTGGTCGTCTGTCTTTTATCCACGTTGTGGTAGACACCTTTTCAGGATTCACTTTTGCCATACCAGCAGCAAAAGAGACAGCCCGAGTGGTCACTGAATTCCTCATTCAAGCATTCGCAATTATGGGTGTGCCACAAGAAATAAAAACAGATAATGGACCGGCATATACCTCCAAACATTTTGAACACTTTTGTGCACAATATAAGATTCTACACACTACTGGCATACCCTTCAATCCTCAAGGTCAAGCAATAGTAGAAAGAAGAAACAGAGACATTAAGACACTCCTCCAAAAACAAAAGAAAGGAGGAGCCACGGGTAACCCTAGAGAACTTCTAAATTTAGTTCTCTATACCATTAATTTTTTAATCTTTGATAAAGATGCACTGGCTCCAGCAGACAGGTTTTATAACCCACCAGAAGAGCAGTGTCCAGTGCGAGCAGCTCCACTATCTTTAGATAATCGCCAGGTGATGTGGAGAGACCCAGAAAGTGGTGAATGGAAGGGACCAGATAGACTAACTGCTTGGGGGAGAGGATTTGCTTGCATCTCTACAGGTGGAGAAGGAATCAGATGGGTGCCTACGAGCCGCATTCGCCTTGTCCATCGCAGAAAGATGGAGCAGACCCTTGAAACAAAGGAGAAGACCCAAGAAATATCGGGTGGTTCTGTTGCTGATTGTGCTCATAAGAATTATTAGATTCCTGGCACATGAACTAATGGACAATGGAATCCTATTGGACTGTTTCTAGGACTTATGGACATGTGTAAATTTTCAGATTGATTCTTGTTATTTGTTACATTACTACTAGCCTGTGTTATATTGCTATGTGCTCATGTAAATTATGTATAATGCCTCCCATATTGATGGATTTATGTATACCATGTATATCTGTTACAAAGTTCTGGCCCATATTGATGGATTTATGTGTACCCCCTCAGAAACCCCCTATGTTTTAAAACAAAAGAAAGGGGGAGATGTTGGAATCCTTACTAACTGCTAAGTAATTAGAGTTGATCTAATCTTACAAGAAGTTGTTTTGGCCAGAACCTGAAACAAGGTACTAAGTAGAACTAATCAAGACAAGGCTTGTGTTCCCACCTTTACTCATTGGACTCCACAAGTATGCTAGCTTCACAAAGTACACTTTCTAACTTCAAGAGAGTTCACACCTCCCTTAAAGTCATTGGGCCAGAGAGCACTATGGGAGAAAACCCATAATCCCATTCTCTCAGAAGAGGCAGATAAAAAGCCAGCGATGAAGGATCTATGGCAGAATACATTTTTTCCTCTTGGCTGGCTGATCGCGCTAGACTCGAGAGAAACGACTCTGCTGCAGAGAACACTTTTGACGGACTTCAGTGGAGCTACGCCAGAAGCCCTTTCTCCGCGGCAAATTGGTGCCTGGGCCCCCCAGAAGGAGATAAGAGAGATCTTCCATCTCTGTTGGAGGCAGAAGAAGGCAGAGGCAGAGGCTGAAGGACAGAACCTTTGGATTTGGAGACATCCGAAGGGTTCTAAGCCTCTAAACCGGCTGTCCTCTGAGAACAAACTCCAACATTTGAACTCTAACACCCAAGGAAATTTTAATGGAGGGAAAAGGACCCACATGTGCAAACATGTCTGGAGTAGTTCTTTTTGTAGTATCAAAGAATTGGAAAATGAGTAGATGCCCATCAATTAGGAAATGGCTGAATAATTGAATAAGCTGCTGCATATGATGATAATGGAATTCTATTGTTCTATAAAAATGATAAACAAGCTAATTTTGGAAAAACTTGGAAAAATTTATAAAAACAGATACTGAGTGAAACAAGCAGAAACAGAAATACAGGGTACACATTAAAAGCAAGATTGTGTAATGATCAACTATTTCATAGTTGGTTCTTGATTCTTAGTGATTCAGTAATTGAAGGAAATTCCAATAAACTTTGGATAGAAAATGCCATCTGGACTTCTGGGAGTGAAGCTAAAATAGGAAAATAAAGCTAGGAAACTGCTCAAGCTCTCCCAGTTTTCCTCAAAAACCACATGAAATCAAGCTTCTGACTAAAGTCTAATGGAATGAAACTATTCTCTAACTCAAGTTGAGTGGAAAAACTTTAAGAAAGATCAGGCTTACTGGGGTGAAAAGAATGTTCAGCCCAGCTCAGACAGACTCTTGAAAAACTGATGAGCAAGTCTTAATCACAGCAAATCAACAACTGAGACCCTAACTACTGGCTCAATAGAAGAGCAAATCAATGGGGCAGTCAGCTCAGAAAGCAAACTGTGGGAAACAAGGGTATTTTCTGAAAAAAAGAGGCAAAGCAAAACCCTATAAATACAAGGAGGTCCTGTGCTTAAAAGCAAGGCTCAAAGCTGTACAGGAAGCTTGGGGCAGCACTTCCTTTAGTGAAAGAGCAGAGCTTAATCATTAATAAATAAATAAATAAATAGAAGAGAAGAATACTGAAAGAAAAGGAAAGAAAATTAACAAGATGACAGAGAAGACCAATATACCAACTCAGACAAAACCAAAATATACACAGAAGAAATCACAGAGTGATATGAATTGCTATCAAGCCAAAGAGGGCTTCTTAGAAGTTCTCATACAAGACTTTACCAGGCAAACAATAGAGGAAGAAGAAAAAAAAATGAGAAAGGAAAAGAGATATATAAAGAGATATATGAAAGAGTTAACAGCTTGGGAAAGAAAGAAAAAAAATTACTGAAGAAAACAACTCCTTAAACAGTAGAATTAATCAAATTGGGAAAAAAAAGAGGGAAAAAAGCTAATTTAAAAAATCACAAATTAAAAACTAAAATGGATCAAATGGAAACTAATGAGTCTGTGAGATAGCAAGAATCACTCAAGCAAACTAAAAAGAATGAAAAAATGAAAGGAAATTTGACGTACCTCATTGGAAAAACAGCCATCTCGGAAAATAGATCCAGAAGAGACAATTTAAAAATTATTGGATTACCTGAAGACCATGACCAAAAAAGAGCCTGGATAGCATTTTTCAAGAGATCATGTTCTAGAAACAGAGGCAAAAATATTCATTAAAAGAATCTATCACCTTTGGAAAGAGATCCCATAAGGAAAACCTAAGGAACACTGTTATGAAACACCAGTGCTACAATATCAATACAATATTAAAGAAAAAGTACTGCAAGCTGCTAGACAAAAACAATTGACATATTAACAGTAAGGATTATTCAAGATCTAGCAGCTTCTACAATAAAAGATTGTAAAACCTATAATACCATATTTGAAAGGCAAAGGACCTAGGATTGCAACCAAGAATTAACTATCCATTAAGACGCAGCACCATCTTTTAGAGGAGGCAATTGATCTTCAGTGAAGAATCTTTCAATCATTTCTATTAGAAAAAAAAAACCAACTAAAAAGAAAATGTAATATACAACTAAGGACTCAAGAAAAGCATAAAAAAGTAAACAGGAGAAATATTATATATATAAATTGAATTGTTTACATCCCTAGATGGGAAAACAATAACTGTAACTCTTGAAAACTGTATTTGTCCCTGGTGCTGAGCCAGAAACAATCACATGGACTGAGGTTGTGGTTGTGAATGGACTGTAATATGATGATATCAAAGAAAAACACATTAAGGGGTGGGAAAAGGTATGTACTTTAATAAGAATAAAGGAGAGGTATAAAGGGACAATTAGATCACTTGAAGAGATGCAAAATAACTATTATAATCTAAGGAAAGAAGGGCAGAAGATGAGCATTGTCTGTAGCTTGATCTCATCAGATTTAGCTCTAAGAGGACATAACTTAAACATTCAGTTGGATGTATAAATTTTTCTAACCTTATAATCTAGGAGACGAAAGAAGAAAGAAAAGAGAGGGGCAAGATAGAAGGGAAGGCAAAAACACTAGGAAAAAAAGGTAACAGAAGGGGGGAAGGATTGTTAGAAGATAAGGCAATGGGTTGGGTGAGTTAAAAAATATTACTAAGAAAAGGAGGAGTGATGATAGGATATAAGAATATTAATTGATATCAAGTCAAAAGGAGCTTCTTAGAAGTTCTCATAAAAGAATTTAAAAGGCAAATAATAGAGGAAGAAGAAAAAAAAATGAGAAAAGAAAAAAGATGTAGGATGGGGCTGATAATAAACACACCATTAAGAACAGGGGAGGAGGGGGAGGCAGAACAAAAGTATATACAGGCAAGAAAATAGGATAGAGGGAAATACAAAGCTGGCAATCATAACTGTGAATGTGAATGGAATGAAGGCTCTCATAAAAGAAAATAAATAGCAGAGTAGATTAAAAAGCAGAATCCCATAAAATGTTGTTTACAAGAAACACAGTTGACACAGAGAGACATATACAGAGTAAAGGTAAAAGGCTGGAACAGAATTTATTATGCTTCAGCTGAAATAAAGGAAGCAGGAGTAGCAATCCTGATCTCAGATAAAGGAAAAGTAAAAATAGATTTTATTAAAAGAGATAAGAACGGAAAGTATATCTTGATAAAGGTACTGTGAACAATGAAGTAGTAACAATAGTAAATGTCTATCAACCAAATGGTAGAGCAGTCAAATTTTTAGAGAAAGCTTTAACTCCATTATAGGAAGAAATTATCAGCAAGACTGTATTAATGGGAGACCTCAACCTTGCCTTCTCAGAATCAGAGGAATCTAACCAGAAAATAAATGAGCAAAAAATTAGGGAGGTTAATAGAATCCTAGGAAAATTAGATATTATAGATTTTTGGAGAAAAATTGAATAGGGACAAAAAGGAGTTTACCTTTTTTTTTTTTCCCCAACAATCCATGGCACTACACAAAAATTCACTATTTTAAAAGGGCATGGAAAACATCACAATCAAATGTTGAAAGGTATAAATAAATGTTTCCTTTTCAACCACAATCCAATAAAATTATATTTAATAAATGTGGCGGGAAAGGTAGATTAAAAACCAATAGGAAATTAAACAATTTAATACTAAAAAAAGAGTGGATCTCACAACAAATCACAGAAACTATCCATAATTTCATGCAAAAGAATTATAATAGGACAATATACCAGATCTATAGGATACAGCTAAAGCAGTTCTTAGGGGAAATTTTATAATCCTAAATAGCTACATGAAAAAAAAATAGAGAAAAGTAGATCAAGAATCAAGCATGCATCTAAAAATGGTATGAAAAGAACAAAATTTAAAAACTCAATTAAATACCCAACTTCAAATTCTGAACCTCAAAGGAGAGATTAATAAAATTGAAACTAAGGAAATTCTTGAAATTAATAAATCGAACTAAGAGTTGCTTTTTAATAGAAAAACCCACAAAATAGTTAATTTGTTTAGAAAAAGGAAAGAAAAAAAAATCACCATCAGAAATGAAAAAGGTATACTTACCACCAATGAAAAAGAAATGAAAGCAATAATTAGGAGCTATTTTACCCATTTGTATGGCAGCAAGTCTGATAATGTAACAGAAATGGATAACTATTTACAAAAAATATAAATTGCCCAGATTAACAGAAGAGGACATATGTTATAAATAGCACAGTTTTAGAAAAAGAAATTGATCAAGTCATTGATGAACTCCCTAAGGAAAAAATATCTAGGGTCAGATGGATTTACAAGGGAATTCTACTATATTTTTAAAGAAGAATTAATTCTATATGTAAACTATTAGAAAAATAGGTAAGTAATGAGTATTGCAAATTTCCTTCGAAGATGCAAATATGGTGTTAATACCTAAACTGGGAAGAGCCAAAACAGAGAAAGAAAATTACAGACCAATTTCCCTAAATAAATATTGATATAAAAATTTTTAAATACTAGCAAAGAAATTATAGCAAATTATCAGCAAGATAATACACTATGACCAAGTGCAATTTATACTAGGAATACAGGGCTGGTTCAATATCAAGAAAACTATTATTATAATCAACCATTTTGAAAACAAAGCAACAGGAATCATGTATTAATCTCAATTGATACAGAAAAAGCTTTTAACAAAATACAGAACTGATTCCTATTGAAAACCCTAGAGATCATCAGCATTAAAGGAGCTTTCTTTAAAATAATAAACAGTATCTATCCAAAACCAATAGCAAGCATTTTTTTTTAATAATGGAGAGGAGTTGGAAACATTCTCAGACAAGGATGCCCATTATCACCACTATTATTCAACATTGTACTAGATATGTTGGTTTTAGCAATAAGAAGAGAAAAAATAAAGGAATTGCAACAGGCAATGAGGAAATAAAATTATTACTCTTTGCAGATGATATTCTATATTTAGTGTATCCTACAAAATAATCTAAAAACCTACTCTACACAATTAACAACTTTAGCAGAGTTGCATGATATAAAATAAAAACACACAAATTGTCAGTATTTCTATATATTATTGACAAAGCCCATCAGCAAGAGATAGAAAGAAAAATTCCATTTAAAATTTCAGTGGGCAAAATAAAATATTTGAGGATCTACATGCAAAGATAAATCCAGGGATTATATGAACACAGTTGCAAAATATTTCTCACACAAGGTTAGATTCAAAGAATTGGAAAAAATATCAAGTGCTCATGAGTTTAACTAATAAAAAATGATAATTCTGCCTAAATTGGTCTACTTGTTCAGTGCTATACCAATGAAATTACCAAAAAATATGTTATAGAACTAGGAAAAAATAAGAAGGAAATTCATCTGGAAGAACAAAAGATCAAGAATATCAAGGAAATTGAAAAAAATACAAAGAACTTAGCAGTACTAAACCTCAAACTATATCATAAAGCAGCCTTCATTAAAACTATTTGATATTGGCTAAGAAATAGAGTGGAGAATCAGTGGAATAGAATAGATGTACATGACACAATTCTCAAGACTTATAATAATCTAGTATTTGATAAACTCTCAGACTCTGGTTTCAGGAAATAGAACTCAGAATTAAAAAAAATCCTTGGAAAACTTAAAAATAATAAGTTTGAAACTTAGCATAGACTTACATCTCACACCTCATACTAAAATAAATTCAAAATGCTTACATGATTTGGGTATGAAGAGGGATATCATAAACAAATTAAGAAAGTAAAGGATTGGATCTTTGGAGTATGGAGAAATTCATGACCAAAGAAGAACTATAGAACATTCATTATAAAAGGACAAATGGATAACTTTGGCTATATTAAATTAAAAAGCTTTTTGCACAAACAAAACCAACATAAAGAAGATTAAAATTAAAATACAAAGCTGGGGGAAAATTATACAACCGGTAGTATTTCTGATAAAAGTTTCATTTCTAAAATATATAAATAACTGTTTCAAATTTATAATAATACAAGTAATTCACCAGTTGATAAATGATCAAAGGATATGAATAGATAATATTCAGATGATGAAAATATTCATATGAAAAAATGCTCTAAATTAGCATTGATTAGAGAAATGAAAATCCAAATATCTCTAAGAAACCATCTTACATCTCTCAGAGTGTCTAAGATGACAGAAAATGTAATGATAAAGATTGGAGTGGGTGTGGGAAAAGTGGTACACTGATGGACTGTTGGTGTAGTTGTGAAAAGATTCAATCATTCTGGAAAGCAGTTAGGAACTATGCCCAAAGGGCTATAAAACCGGGCATGCCCTTTGACTCAGCAGTGACATTATTGGGTCTGTATGCCAAGGAAATCATAAAGCAGGGAAGAGGACCCAAAAGTCCAAAAGTGTTATAGCAGCTCTTTTTTGTAGTAAAAAAGAATGGGGAAATGAGTAGATGCACATCAATTGAAGAATGGCTGAACAAGATGTGGTATATGAAGGTAATGATGAGCTAATTGATTTTTTTAAAAATCCTGAAAAGATGTACGTAAACTGATGCTAAGAAAAACAATCAGAACTATGAATACATTGTAAAAAATGCATGATGATTATCTATGATAGACTTAGTGTTTCAGTGATCCAAAGAAATCACAAAAGACTTTGAACAGAAAATGCTTCCTGAATCCAGAAAAAGAATTAAGGAGATGGAATGTAAATTAGCACATAGTAGTTTCACTTCTTTTTTTCTTTTTTTCATTTTTTTATCTCTTCCATTGTTTTTACTTTTTGCTCTGATTTTTCCCTCCCAACATAATTCAGAAAGCAGTGTATATTAAAATTTTTGTTAAAAAAGGAAAAAAAAATCACCATTTGCATCCAGAAAGAAAATGAGGGACACTAAATACAAATTAACACATTCTATGTTCACTTTTTTCTATTTTTTTCCTCTCCTATTTTTCCTTTTTATTCTGTTTTTGCTCTCTCAACATGATTCATAAAAATGTGTATTAAAACATTTATATACAGTATAACCAGAAAAAAATAAATAAGAAAAAAAAAACTGAGGTCTAGAAAAAAGTAACTTGCCCATGACTTTTTTTCCACTGCATCATAATGCCTCCCATAAAATACATGCTTATATTTGGTGAACATGTCTCATATTTAACTCAAAAGTTGGAAGAAACTTCAGAAGCCATATCATTCTACCCATTCCTGAAAAAGAATCATTACCATTACTCAATAAGTAGTTATAAAGTCTTTCCTTGAAGATTTCCAATGAGAGAAAACTTACTTTTTTACAAAGTGGCTCATTTTTTTTCTCCTCACTTTTGAGGAGATATAATTGATTAAAAAAAAATTAACATTAACCTATTTTGCAAATTTTAACCATGACAGCTTGTTCTATGCTCTGATAAAAGCAGAAAAGCAACAATTCCTCTTGTATATATAGTCTTTCAAGTATTTTAATAGTTATTTATTTAATATCTATTATAATATTTCCTTTATCTTTGTTTTTCTTCTTCTGTGTAAACATTTACCTTTCCTTTAATTGTTTCTCATACAGCATAAACTCAAAGTCCTTCACTACACTTGTCTCTCCTTTAGACTATCAATATCCTAAATGTAGTCCCCAGAACTCAATATAATACTATCAAAGTTGTTTAACAAGGACTGGATATAGTGAAATTATCACCTTTCAAAAATAGTTCTAGAATTTTTGGCTTTATTAATGTAGCCTAAAGATTGCATTTGTAAAATGAAAATATATTAATATTATTACTTTTGATATTGTTTACTGAAGGAAAATATATTAGCATTAATAATCTGTGGTCAAGGAGAATTATAATCCCATTTTCAAACATTTTCTGCTCTCTAGTAACGAGTTCTGTTAAGAAGTAACCATATACAGAAATCAATGAATATGAAATTATAAAGCAAATAAAACATAACTACAAAGTAATTTCAAGAACAACAATATTTATTTGTGATAGAGATGAAGTTTCACACACTTTGCAAGCACCTGAAATACACTATTTCTGAAAAAGAAAATCTAAATTGCAATAATTACTTAAACACTAACCTCACACCATAAACGTAACAAACTGTTCATTCAACTGAAAGGTCCACTTAAGTCTATACAATCTTAAAACAGCAAATTGATGTCAGCAACATTCAATATTTGATTGATGAATCTTCCCATTGTTTTTCTGGAGCTAGTAAACATTCAGAAAAATCTTCATAAATAATTAAATATATTATCAGTAAATCAGATGTTATAAATGTACTTAGTCACTGAATACAATTTAAGCTCAGCTTTGCCTGTCATTTTTCTTCCCAATGATCAATATTATCATCATGGCTGAATCCATTGTGAAGAATTTACATCAATTTTTGTAATATAAAAAAAAGGTCTGAATCTTCGGGAGCATAATATGGTCATTTAATATTCATAGCAATGACCTTTAAAATCAATATTATTAATTCCTTACAAATGTACTATATAACCATCCATAAATAAATCCATCTTAAAATCTGAACTATGCCTTAGTATCTCTTTTCTTTTGTAGACTAATAAGAAAAATAACTCATTTTAATTAAAATCTCCCTCTCTCGGTCTTCCTTTTTATTTAAAATGTTAAATATGAACGAATATAATGAATTTCTTTTTGTTTCTCTGATGTGTCACAATGTCATATCCTAAGTTTACTTTAAATGAATCTGAATTATTGAAATCCAGTTGCAAATCTTCCTTCCTCTTTTCCTTCCTTCCTTCTTTCCTTCCTTCCTTTCTTCCATTCTCTTATCTTCCTTTCTCTTCTTTTCTCCTCCCTTTGTTGCTGTAAAAATGTAATCATTCTTTTGGGTAGAGACTGACTGGTAATATGTACAACATTTAGCTTTGTAATTAGTAATTTGAAAAGGTTGTTACTATTGTTCTCCAAGAAGCTCTCCAAATCATGACTAAGATGTAAGGCAAGTCATTTTTGTAACCTGGATGATAGATCAACTTATTTTCTATAATCTGCATAAGCATGAATTTGGTAAAATGCTACCCTTCCAAAAAGAACTACAATCAATAAATAATGTGTGAATTAAATAATGATGTCACCTTAAAATTTAGTAATGTGCACATAAATTTTATTTAGCTTTCTTAGTTTCTTAGTTATAAGGTCACAATGTTCTGATATGTAAAGAATACCAGATTTTCAATCATAGGATAAAGATTTAAATCTGAATCCTTTCAGATATCACATGTGTGATCATGGATAAGTCTCTGTACCCATTTAAAGTCAGTTTCCTTATTCTTAAACTAAAGGTTGGAAAAGAAGTTTCTTATAGCTCTATCTATGATTCCTATTATTTTGAGTCAGGGTTTCATTTGCCAAATCCTCTACAAAAGCTATATCAAAACAATAAATACAAGATTCTTAAATTATAGAAAATGCTGTTATTTTATTTGAATTTGACCATTACCTTTATTGTTAGCAAGCTTTTTTTCTGCAAGGAACCATTAAAAAGGAAGGTGAGAATATCAGACAGTACATAGAAAGAAAAGTTTTTGTTTTGTTTTTTTTTTTTTTTTGGTAATAGTATCAAGAAACAAATATTCTAGAAGTTTAGACTTCTTCCTACTTATAATAAAAGTTTTTAGATATGAAATAAAACATGGTTAAGGGACAAAATGTTTTATAACAAAATATTCAAGTTTTAAAGACCAGTAAAAAAAAAATCAGAGGCTTTAAATGACTTGCAAATTTAATGCAAGAACTGCTATCCACAGGCCAGTTCTGAACAGAGGTAAATAAGGATTGAAAAAAAGATTTTTTCTATATTTAAAAAAAATCTGTCTAGGTTCTCTCCATTAAAAAAAAAATTCCCTACTGTGTTGTAAATTTATATTCTCTTAAAAAGATATATATATATATTATTATTATTAGTAGTAGTAGTAGTAGTAGTATACAGTACAGCTTTTCACGTTACTAGATTGTTCCAAAGTACTTAAAAGTGTTTTCCAAATTTTCTTTTACAGCTGATGGTAATTCTCTGCTATATTTCACATAGTAAATTTTCAAAGTGAACACCCCCAATAAATCCTTGGTAGTTTAGACACAGGGAAAACACACTTGGAGGGCCAGAAGACAAAGTATTAGTCAGAAAAGGCCAAGAGGCTAACTCTGTTCATAATAGAAATAGTGCTACTGGCCAATCATCATACCATAATTAAAGAAAATAAAGCATGTCACCATGCCAGGAAGTAGAAAGAGCTGGAAACCAATCATAGTTGGCATTAATAGCTCCAATGTTCCTTTGTGATATAAATCTTGAAAACTGGAAATAAAAGCTGTAGTTAAAGTAACTAAACATTCAGGTATTATCATGGGGTTGTTCTTTGCCCTTGTTCAAGTACTTATTTTCACAAACTAAGCAGAATTTCCAAAGTCTTAATGGGAATACCAGTATTTTATGTTTTAAAATAATATTAATAATTTTAAATTACAGAAAAATAATTTCATTATGATGAAATTTAAATATGTTTAGAACTTCCCAACATGCCCCCTAACCTTTTTACATGTTGGATGTCCTGTTCAGTTGGTCATCAAAGAGAAAATCTTAGAAAAAAGAATTCTCATATCTAGATATATCATTCTGGTATATACCCTACCACAGTGTCTAAGTATCGATCCTGAAAGTTGGGAGCAATATAGGTTGTTGAATAGTCATTGGTCTTTAATATTAAGGTTTGATACATCTAATAACTTCATGAGAAAGGACTTAGAAAATAAGCTTTAGAGACAAGAAACATTGAATTCATATCCTACATCTTGACACATACTGATTGTGTAAGGCTAGCCAAGACATTTAAACTCCCAGTTACTGATTTAAAACTAATAGTGGCAACATATGCAATTATTTGCACCAGGAGAGGAAGATCATTTTCTTCCTAAGATTTCCCTAAAGCAACAAAATCAAAAGTTTAATCTAAATTTGTATGTTTTATTCATGTGTTAGTCTCATTATTGGGAACGAAATTCTACCTTTTTAAGTTGAAAAATTGATATTTGTATTTTTTCTAATTGAAATAATGTATGAAGACATAATTTATATTTCCAGGATATGAGAGAAAAATATAATTTTATTGCTTTACTTATGAAACAATTCTTAAATTATTCTGTCTCCACATAATGCATGTCTATATATTTATATGTATGTATGTGTGTATATATATATATATATATATACACACATACATAAACACAAATGCATACAAATCCATCCATATGTATATGTATATGTGTGTCCATTGATGTGTGTATATGATTCACATTCACATACACATATGCATTCATATATATTTGTACATATGTGTGCATATGTATAATCACATACACAAGGACATATATATGCCTATACATAGTAGTTTTTAGACTATGGGCTCCTTGAGAGTAGTATCTTTCTAAAAATGTAGTTTAATTTAAAAATACTTATTGACTCAATTTGAGTCAGAATGTATTAAGCCCATAGTATTTACCAGATACAAAGTTAGACTCTGCACAAATAAAGATGAAAATAAAATAGTTCCTGCTTTCTTGCAAATTTGTGTGTAGTGACAACAGGTACACATTTGAATCCTTGAATAAGCTTTATAAGTCTAATTCTAGTCATTGTAGAGATTTGAAAGCAAATTGCTATGAACAAGCCAGCATTTCTTTACAAATATAATATAATCCAAACATGACAGTCATTCAGATTAGCCTTCCCCTCATTTAGTCTTTCCAATTAGTGAGATTTTCCTGGAATTAAAATTTGATTAGTAATCTTGAATTTATAACTTTGCTCCATAATTAGCTATACTACCAGACATTTTATTTTCCATGAATGAAAATTAACTTTGTATTTGAAAATGTTCCTTTTCAAATGGGTGATGATGTTAATATTCATGGTCGTAATAGGTTCATTTAGTAATTGGGGCAGAACAACTCATGAAGATAAGAAAATAGTATAAATATGTACTTTGCTAAGTCCTAAGCTGGTTTTGTTAAAACTGACAATTATTTTAAATTATTTTTTCTCCAATAATTAGTCACATATGCTTCACAGTAATCAGTAAGTATAAATTTGGCCTTGGAGCAGGGAAGTTATAGTTTTAAATCTTGAATTTAACTCTGAGAAGCTGGAAACCTATAACTGGGATAAATAGAATGAAAAACCAGTTTCGTAAAATGTAGTCAAGTGATTCTCTTGACTTGACACTAAGTTATTATCAATAGTAAGCTTTCAACCATATGTACTCAATTCTTAGTCTATAAATATGGGTAATCTATTGTGTTGCCTCTCATTCTAAAGGAAGAAATGAGGAACAATGTAAAATAAAGATAGAGTAATTTCAGTAGATTTGAAAAGAATAAATATTGCTTTAATAAAGTGGAAACCAGGACAAGGAATATCTCCTAACATCAGCAAGAGAAAAGCCTTTAGCTCAAAGACAAAACCTAAATTATAGACAATGTCATAAATAAACTTCTGTTATTATTTCCCTCTTAAATATTCTTTTCTGTTTACATTACAATAAGTTAAAGTCTGCAAAACAGAATTATGAAAATTATTACTAGAAATTAAGGTCTACTAGTAATTGATTATTTTACCTTTATTAGTAAAGAATATTATATTATAATTTTAATATCCTAAAAATCTTTAATGACTATAACCACAGTTTGTTAGCAATGGCAATTTAGATTACCTTCAAAGAAATTATATAAAACTATGTTTTTTCACTTATTAGTCTTTCTTTTTTATTAAAATTTTAAATGAAAAAAGTTTGAGTTTAGTGACTTGGTATTCTTAAAATTGTAAAAAAGCCACTATATGTACAAAATATATATTTATGTTAGGTAATCAAATTTATTGAAATTGATCTCAAATGGCAATTTAGTTTGTGCCACAGAAATGGCATTTCCCCCCAAACTCAATCATGTTAAAAGCGTACTACATTGAAGGAAAACTGTTTTCATTAATGCAGAGACATACCCTTTCAGATCCTGAATTCTAGAGAAAGTCCTGTAATAACAAAATTAATTAGTAAAGTATTATTCAATGGAAAGAGTTTTGAATCTTAAGTTAAAAATCCTAAGTCCAAACTCTGAGTCCTCCACATAGCAGCAGTTTCAACTTGGAAAAGTTACATTATATCTTTGAATTAAATGATTTTTAAACCTTTCCTCAAGCATTACATCTATGAAACTATTATATACTTCCATATATACTAAGAGTCAAGTTTGCTTTGTCATGCCAAGCCAATAATGGGGATTGGCTCTTTTCCCCAATATCCTCAATGCCTCAATTATTTTTAAAAGCTTATATTGTATGCATCTAATTTTAAATTTGCTATGCCATATTACAGGAATCATTGCTAGTGAATTTCATTTTTAAAATATTCATAGGAACATATGATCATAGATGAAGGATAGAAAGGGTCTTCAAATATCATATAAACTATTTCCTTCATTTTCAAAAGAAACTGAGATCTAGTGAGATTAAGCAAGTTGTCCAAGATCACAGCATTATTAAGTGGCAGATCCAGAGCTTTATTTCAGGTCTTATGATTTCAAAGGCAAGGTTAGTTTCATGGAGAAAAGTATATAGCTGTTCCATATACAGTTGTCTGTCTATTAAAAATGTGCATGAATTTGCCTTTTATAATAATTGATATCTTTTACCATTATCCTTTTTCATGATTTGAGTGGTAGGATTTTCACAACTGAGCATAAAATAGATTTAAAAGAAGAGATATTGTAATTAGCAAATAGCTCTAATTCTAGTGAACTGTGTTATACAAAATGCTTAGAATTCCAGTGTTCTGATAAAGAAGAGTTAGAGTCTAAAACATGGTATATAATAAATATTTTTGGTTGGTTTACAAATATTAACAAGAAAAATCATGTCAAATCAAATCTTTATTGATTCATCATAATATGGAAACACAACATAACAAGCACTCCATGCCAGAGAAATGTAAAGTCTGCAAGTCTTACCAAGTTTGAAAGGCTTTAAGCATTGGCTCATAATTTACTATATATCTGACATCCATGACTGTGACCAACTAACACATGTTCCTAGAAGATCATCAGCAAGTTTGATGTTAGGTGATTAATTTATTAGTCATTACAGTCAAGGATCATCTATTTAGGTGGTAAGTTATTCAGCTTATCCCCAATGATGATATAATAGATCCTGAAAGGATTGAAGAAGTCAGAATGGCTAAAGTCAGTCAGTCAATAAACATTAATTAAACCTGGTAGGTGCCAGACACTGTGATAAATGTTGAAAATACAAAGAGTCAAAAGTTAGTCTCTATCCTCAAGGGGCTCACAATTTAATAGAGACAGAATGCAAGCAAATATATATATATATATATATATATATATATATATATATATATATATATATATATATATATATATATATATATATATATATATAAAGATGTTTATGAAATACATAAGAAATGGAGAGCAGTTACTAAAATTAAGAAACTTTGGAAAGACCAGATAAAAATGAGGTTTTAATAAGGACTTAAAAGAAGTCAGAAAAGGCAGTAGGAAAAAATGAGGAAACATGGCATTACAGACATAGAAGGAAGCCAAACAAAATGTCCAGGACAGAGAAATGGTTTCTTTTATTGGTGGAACTGCACGGAAGTCAGTGTCAGTGTATTGATGAATACGGGATGAGAGTCAAGTGTAAAAATAGTGTGCAAATAGGAGTGTACTAGATTATGAAGGACTTTGAATTCCAAACAAGATTTTTTTATTTGATTATCATGAATATAAAGAGCTATTGGATTTTATTTAACAAGGATTGGCAGGGTTGGAACTACACTTTAGTGGGGGAAATGTTTGGATGCTGAATAGAGGAAGGATTTGAGTAGAGTGAGATTTGGGACAGGCAACTCAAAAGTTCACGCTTGAGATTATGATGGCATATATCAGACTGGTGACTGTGTCATAAGACAGAAAGGGGCATATTTGGAAGTTATTGATGAGGTATATTTGACAGATCTTGGCAACTGATTGAATAAGGTAAGAAAGAGATCATGTTGAGTAAATGATGATTCCTGGATTATGAGGGATTGGAAAGGTATTGTTAATTCCCTAAAATAATAGATAAGATATAAGGTGCAAAATGTTTAGGGGAAGAGATAAGGAATTCGGGTTCTAAATGTTTAATTCAAGATAGACAAAAACGTGTAGAGTATCTGAAAGACAGTTGGAAATTTAAGATTGGAAGTCAGCAGAGAAATTAAGGCAGGATAAGTAGAATTCAGAAATATAAGAATAGAGTTAGTAATTATCAGTTCCACTTTATTTTTTTCATATCATTCTGAAGTGTTGTGTTCATCTGAAGTCAATCTTTTTTAGGAAATATATTGCTAATTTGATTTTTGTATAGATGAGAGAAATGGTCATAGGGAGGGAAATGGAAATCATGTATGTGAACACTGAAGGAAAGGAATAGGGATATTTTATCTGGATAAGAGATTACTTGGGGGAAAGAGAAGAGAGAAAAAGATGAAATATTTATAAAGTAACTATCACATTATGTTAAACTCATTTGAGTTTAGGGATAGACTCAAATTTGAGTCTCAAAACAACCCAGTGAGAAATGTGCTGCTATTAATGCAATTTTATACCTGAGGAAACCAAAGCAAACAAAGGATAAGTGACTTGATCAGGATCACACAGTTAGCATGTATGTGAGACTAGATTTGAATTCAGGTCTTTATGACTCTTTATCCTGCACCCTAAGCCTGGGCCACTTAGTAGGAAGTAAGAGTAGAATAAGAGGATCATAGATTTAGAGCTGAAAGGGATAGGAGGTTAGCTGTTAAATTTATATTCACTTACTTAAATAAATAAAGCAAGTAAATGAATGAATAGATGAATGAGCAAATAAATAAATAGAATGATGAGTGAATGGATAAATGAAGAGGTTATCTAGTAAAATTTTGATTTAGATAATTCAGTTAATTTAACAAATATAATCTGACTAGATAATCTCATTTCATAACTGAGGAAATTGAGACTCAAGAAAATTAAATGACTTGCCTCTAGTAAGCATAGAATGTGTGATTTTAACCTAGGTCTTCTGACACAAGAATCAGCATTCTTTTCATTAAACTATGACTATTCTCAGGTATTAGTTGTAGTGGCTTGTGGGAAAAATATCATATTTATTCTCTTTAGTTCAAGATAGAACTAAGAAAGAAGGGCAAGAATTTCTGAGAAAGCAATTTTGATTCTGATATATTAAAAAAAAAAAAAAAACATTACCAGATTAGTTCTGCCCTAATAAAATTAACCTGCCTTTTGAAGTAGTGAGTTGCTTGTCAATGAAGATCATCAAATAGAACATGAGAAAACATTTGTTGGGATATTAAGACAGTGTGGCACCATGAAAGTGAATTGATTGTAGTTTCAGGGACGGTAGGTTACAATTCTGCTTCTGATGCTGAATAGATGGGTAACTCCAGGCAAGCTCTTTCTCTTGGAAGAACTTTAGTGTTCTCAAATATAAAATAAAGTGGTTGGGTTATATGAATGCTAGATGTCCCCTCTAGCTCTTGATAATAATAATAATTTCCAGCATTAATGCAATGCTTTAAGGTCTACATAGTGTTTCACAAATACTGATCCTCATGACAAGTTTATAAGATAGACAATATTATTTCTATTTTTTTCAGATAAGAGAACTGAGATAGAGACAAGCCATGTGGCTTTCCCAGAATTATTAACACATCAAGCTTCTATGAGAGAATTGGATTTAATATCAAATAAAAATTAGACATTTTTTGCTTTCAAAAGCATTCTGGATTCTTTGGCAGAGTGGATAGAGCATCAGAACCAGGAAACCCTGAGTTCAAATCTTACCTCTAACATTTATTAGCTATATATTTATGTAAACAAGTCACAACCTCTCTCACCCTCAGATTCCACATTTGCATAATGGGAAAAAGAATACCTTACTTCATTGAGCAGGCTTCAAATGAGATTGGTTAGCACATAAACATTTATTAACTTCTTACTAGCCTCTGCTCTGGGAATACAAGTGCAAGCAAAAGATAGCCTCACTCTCAAGAAGCTTAAATGTTAGTGAGGGAAAACAGATTTTAAAAGTGGATTTAAAAGGAAGGATTAAAAATGGGAAGGGGAAAGGCCTAGTGTGAATTTCATTGTAAGAATTCCATCATTCTATCATGAGCTTCCATAATAAATGGATTTCTAGGGGCATGGATCACAAAGGTCAGAATACATCCTGGAGAAGAATGAAGATACTAGGAGAAAAAAGCATTGCAAAGTCTAAGTTCACCATATAAATATCAATAGCTGTTGTTATAGCTAGTACTTGGATTAATCATTATGAACCCTCTTAATCACTATTTAATGAAAGTATGTATTTGACAAATTAACTAGTAACTCTAGTAGATAGAATCCCTGATGTCAAAGAATTCATTAAATTTGTTAACATGAGAGTATGAGAGTTTACAAAGAAGTGTCATTTCATTCGATGGACTTGTATAGTGGCAGTTTTCTTGAACCTCAGCATTGAAGATATTAAGTCTTGCTAATGTCACCTATCTTTATTCAGACATTTCCATTTCACAAAAAAAAAAAAAAAAAATCAAGTCAATGAGGATCTCACTACCTCTTCTGCTATGATACATTGTACTCTTAAACATTATGACTGACTGATTTTTCTCAACAGAAAACTGTTGCAAAATTATCTCATCTGCTGCACAATACAGAAAGTATTTACTGCTATTTCTTTGCTGAGTCTAATTTAACGTTTACCATCATTTAGGGAAAGGCAGTTTCTTGAGAGACAGCATAATTGCATGCTAAGGAAATTTGTTTCATAAGAACTAGAAGAAATGTCTTCCACTCCAATAAGAAGAATGCAAATGTTAATTGTCATAACACTTGTCAAGAAAATGGATACTGACTCAAAAGTGTCATTGGGGAAGACCAAGGTTGTCTCTATATTGCTACTGAATTGACCATTTTTCATTCAAATAATTTCCCTCCAGATATCTTAATGACCCATTTCAGCATTATCAATTCAATTGCCTGTGTAATTGATCTGATTTAATCATTAAGTCAGCTGAAAATACTAGATGTTGTTGCTTTTGATGCAATTTTTTATGTCATTCAGTCATAGCACCCATGGTCAAATGATGCTCAAGTTCCTGATGGGGATTTAAATCCTAAACCATGGGATGCCTGATTCTCTTAAGCCTCACTATCCTGCCTACCACAATATTCCTTCTCATATATACTTTATATATATACACACACATATATATATACAGATTTCATGGAGTCAATACTTTTTTTTTGTTTGTTTTGTTATGCTTTAAGAAATTTCTCTAATTTGATTTAAAAAAAAAAAAAAAAAAAAAAAAAAAAACTATGTACAAAGCCGCAAAGCTCTATATAATGTCAGACATTATTATGCTTTCATGTTTTTCTTATACTTCAGCACTTTGCATAGAGAAGATGGGCATTAGTTTAATGCATTTTGATCATAGAAATGTTTATTTTTTAACCTACTATATGCAAATTATGGTGATTACCCGAAAAACAAAGATAACAATGCAATGCAATAGTTCCAACTTCTAGGCAACTTAGATTGTTTTGGTTGTGAATGATAAAGCAAAACACAAGCACAAAAATAAAAACAAGATAAAAAAAAAGTACATATGTGACCCATGATATAACATCCCAGGTTTTGGGCTTGTATAGCCAAATTCAAATGCAAGGACAACTGCACAAAACGGTCTCTTTAATTGATTTGACCGCTACTTAGATGTCTTCTTTCTTCTTCTTCTTCTCCTTTCTTCTTTTTCTTTTCCTTTCTTCTTCTTCTTGTTCTTCCTTTTCTTTCTTCTTCTTTTTCCTCCTTCTCCTTCTTCTCCCTCCTTTTCCCTTATAGAAACTAAAAAAAAAAAAAAACTTGAATATTTCTATATTTTAACAAGGGATGATTACATATAAATAGTTCAGGATATGCACTCTGCTCTTCTCATTCAGTTCTTCAGTCATGTCCCACTCTTTGTAATCCTATTTGGATTATTTTTGTCAAGGGTATTGCAGTGGTTAACCAGTTCCCTTTCCAGGTCATTTTATAGATGAAGAAACTCACACAAACAGGAGTAAATGACTTGCTTAGGATCAAACAGCTGGTAAATGTCTGAGATTGGATTGGATATTAAGTCTTCCTGATTTTAGGCTTGGGACTCTATTCCCTATATCACCTAACTATCATTGGTGTATTCAAAGATATGTAAAATGGATATAAAGAAAGTTTAGGGATTAGGAACTTGTATCTGGGGGAAAGGAAAGATCAAGAAAATTTTCATGTGGAAGATTGAGTTTGAGAAATGTCTTGAAAGAAGACAAGAATTTAAAAGGCAGAACTCAGGAGTGAAAGAATTCCAGAAATCAGGGATAATGTGGACTAAATCATGGAGAACGGAAGTTCATATATAAGAAATTTTAGAAAAATCAATTTAACTATGTTATAATTAAAGGATAGTAACATAGGCCAAGAATATTAAAAAAGTAATCAGAATAAAGTGGTAGTTTGGATATAGGTTGTAAAGAAATTTAAATGAGACAGGATTTCTGGTTTGATTTTTTAAATAATAGGAATCCATTGCCTTTCAGAAGTATGTGGGCTACTTATTTGTGGACTACACAAACCCATCATAGTGTTTCAGATTATAGCCATATTTCCACTGACTGGGAAGATGAATGCTAAATATGACAAAATCTCCTTTTTAGACCATTCCAGCTACTGAACACATATTCAGTGAGCATCTTCTTTATTGGAAATAAGAGACTAAGCATTCTAGTGAATACAAAATGTATGATAAACTACCTGCCCCAAAGAGGCTTGTAGTTAAGACAGTTAATAGTTTTAAGTCATACATAATAATAATAAGAAAAAAGAAGTTAATAAATTTAATACTATCAATTTTGATCAGGGCAACTTCCCACCTCTTTAAGTGGTAACAAAGTATAATATATTCTTTACATTAACAGCCTACTTCTATTGCATCCCCTTTAACTTTAATGATTTTGTCAAGCAAGCTAGGGAAAAATCAATTGATGAGAGCCTCCTGGATAGTTCCCCTCCTCTATACAATGACACCACTAAACATTCTAATTATTAGTCCTGAAAGTATTTCACTAACTCAATTTTAGATAGATTATACCATTTAAGAGTGACATCGATTAATTTACTCAATCCCACCATTTTAAGCTAGTGGTAAGATGTACAAGAAATAAATATTACTCTTTGATCTCAGATCATGTATGAAAAAAGTCTTTGTTACACATTTAGTGAAATGAAATAAAGCATAGTTAGCCAGGAACTCTGTTCCCATTGACTGAGGAACTTTATGATGCCATTAAAATCCTGTATAAAAGCATTAAGTTAGCAGAATTCCAGGAGATTTAGAAAAGAGTTATTCATTCTAGAAATTACAGAAGTATTACTATATTCCCTTGATGAGGAATTGGATAATCAGTAATGTTAAAAAGGAAGAACATACAGAAAGATTTTTTTTTTAATCTAGTAAAGTCTTCTTTTTCCCCTTCCCCAGCTTTGGTCAATGAAGTATCTTATGATCTTCCAAGGTCTAGAGGATTTCAGACTATTCATTTTCTCATTAGAATACCCCAGGTCAGCAGGTTGTGGACACATGAACTAAGCAAGTTTCAACAGGCATAAGGAGATTTCTTGATCCTCCTTTCCCCTAGAATTTATATTTGTATCAAAGATTTTTTGGAGTTATGTTTTGGTAGTATCAACTGTTTTCATTCTATCACCTTAAGGAAGTATCCTTTTTAAAACTAGCTGACTAAATAATTCCCAACTAGGTTTTATGAAAAAACAGCAACAACAACAACAACAACAACAAAACAGATAAACCTTTATTTAATTTGATTAGAAAAAGGAAAGAAGAAAATAAAATTCTTAGTCTTAAAGAGGAAAAGGGAGAACTTTCCACCAATGAAGAAGAAATTAGAGCCATAATTAGAAGTTATTTTTCTCAACTATATGCAAATAAGTTTAATAATCTAAGTGAAATGGAGTAATACCTACAAAAATATAGATTGCTCAGGTTAATAAAAGAGGAAATAAATTACTTAAATAGTCTCATTTTAGAAAAAGAAAAAGAACAAGCTATTAATCAACTCTGTAAGAAAAAATCTCCAGGGCCAGATGGATTTACATGTGAATTCTA
This sequence comes from Antechinus flavipes, assembly GCF_016432865.1. Taxonomy (NCBI): domain Eukaryota; kingdom Metazoa; phylum Chordata; class Mammalia; order Dasyuromorphia; family Dasyuridae; genus Antechinus; species Antechinus flavipes. The sequence goes on along the minus strand of NC_067401.1, from coordinate 60,876,070 downwards.
CCAAACATTTAAAGAAGAATTAATTACAATACTATGCAAACTATTTGAAAAAATAGGGAAAGAAGGAGTTCTACCAAATTCCTTTTATGAAATGGATAAGGTGCTGATACTTAAATCAGGTAAGGTGAAAACAGAAAAAGAAAAATATAGATCAATTTCCTTAATGAACTTTGAAGAAAAATGTTCAATACAATATTAGCAAAGAAATTATAGACATTCATCCCCAGAATAATACACAATGACAAAGTAAGATATATACCAGGAATGCAGGGCTGGTTAAATATTAGTAAAACTGTTAGCACAATTGACTATATCAATAACCAAACTAAAAAAAATCATATGGTTATCTCAATAGGTACAGAAAAAGCATTTTATAAAATCCAAGACACATTCCTATTAAAAACACTAGAGAGTATAGGAATGAATGGACTTCTTTAAAATGATCAGCAGCATCTGTTTAAAATCACCAGCAATTGTGACCAAAGATGAACTAGAGACCATTACTGATCACAAAATAGAAAATTTTGACTACATCAAATTAAAAAGCCTTTGTACAAACAAAACTAATGCAAACAAGATTAGAAGGGAAGCAACAAACTGGGAAAACATCTTCACAGTTAAAGGTTCTGATAAAGGCCTCATTTCCAAAACATATAGAGAACTGACTCAAATTTATAAGAAATCAAGCCATTCTCCAATTGATAAATGGTCAAAGGATATGAACACACAATTTTCAGAGGATGAAATTGAAACTATTACCACTCATATGAAAGTGTTCCAAATCATTATTGATCAGAGAAATGCAAATTAAGACAACTCTGAGATACCACTACACACCTGTCAGATTGGCTAAGATGACAGGAAAAAATAATGATGAATGTTGGAGGGGATGTGGGAAAACCGGGACACTAATGCATTGTTGGTGGAGTTGTGAACGAATCCAACCATTCTGGAGAGCAATCTGGAATTATGCCCAAAAAATTATCAAATTGTGCATACCCTTTGATCCAGCAGTGTTTCTATTGGGCTTATATCCCAAAGAAATACTAAAGAAGGGAAAGGGACCTGTATGTGCCAAAATGTTTGTAGCAGTCCTATTTGTAGTGGCTAGAAACTGGAAAATGAATGGATGCCCATCAATTGGAGAATGGCTGAGTAAATTGTGGTATATGAATGTTATGGAATATTATTGTTCTGTAAGAAATGACCAGCAGGATGAATACAAAGAGGACTGGCGAGACTTACATGAACTGATGCTAAGTGAAATGAGCAGAACCAGGAGATCATTATACACTTCGACAACGATATTGTATGAGGACATATTTTGATGGAAGTGGATTTCTTTGACAAAGAGACCTAACTGAGTTTCAATTGATAAATGATGGACAAAAGCAGCTACACCCAAAGAAAGAACACTGGGAAACGAATGTGAACTATCTGCATTTTTGTTTTTCTTCCGGGTTATTTATACCTTCTGAATCCAATTCTCCCTATGCAATGAGAGAACTGTTCGGTTCTGCAAACATATATTGTATCTAGGATATACTGCAACATATCCAACATATAAAGGACTGCTTGCCATCTAGGGGAGGGGGTGGAGGGAGGGAGGGGAAAAAAATTGGAACAGAAACGAGTGCAAAGGATAATGTTGTAAAAAAAAAAAATTACCCTGGCATGGATTCTGTCAATATAAATTAATTATTAAATAAAAATAAAAAAAAAATAAAAAAATATAATCACCAGCAAGCATTATATGTAATGGGGACAAACTAGAACCATTCCCATTAAGATCAGGAGTGAAACAAGTTTGCCCACTATCACCATTACTATTCAATATTGTATTAGAAATGTTAGCTTTGGCTATAAGATAAGAAAAAGGGATTAAAGGAATTAGAGTAGGCAATGAAGAAACCAAATTATCATTCTTTACAGATGATATCATGCTATTGTTAGAGAACCCTTGAGAATCAAATAAAAAAGGACTAGAAACAATTCAAACTTTAGCAAAGTTGCAGGATACAAAATAAATCCACCTAAATCATCATATTTATATATTACCAACAAAGTCCAGCAGCAAGTAATACAAAGAGAAATTCCATTCAAAATAACTGTCAATAATACAAACTGTTTAGGAATCTGTCTGTCAAGGGACACCCAGGAACTATAATAACACAACTACAAAACACTTTCCACACAAATAAAGTCAGATCTAATAAGTTGGAAAAAATATCAAGTGCTCATGAGTAAGCCAAGCAAATATAATACAAACTACAATACTGTTTAAATTAATCTACTTATTTGGTGCTATGCCAAACAAATTCCCAATAAATTATTTCATAGATATAGAAAAAAATAATAACAAAGTTCATCTGGAAGAACAAAGGGACAAGGATTTGAAGGGAATTAATGAATAAAAAATGCCAATGAAAGTGGCCTTGCTGTGCCAGATCAAAAACTATATTATAAAGCAGTAGTCATCAAAACCATTTAGTACTGGCTAAGAAATAGTTAATCAGAAGAACAGGTTAGATTCACAGCATAAAATAATCAATAAATACAGCAATCTAGTGTCTGACAAACCCAAAGACCCCAGGTTTGGGGATAAGAACTCACTATTTGATAAAAACTGCTGGGAAAATTGGAAACTAGTATGGCAGAAACTAGACATTAACCCACACCTAACACCGTATACCAAGATAAGGTCAAAATGGGTTCATGATTTAGACATAAAGAGTGACATTATAAGCAGATTAGAAGAACATAGGATAATTTACCTCTCAGATCTGTGGCGAAGGAAGGAATTTGTGACCAAAGAAAAATTGGAACTTATAACTGAACACCAAATAGATAACTTTGATCATATTAAGCTAAAAAGTTTTTGTACAAGCAAAACTAATGCAGACAAGATAAAAGGGAAGCAATAAATTGGGAAAACATTTTTATGTTTATGGGTTCTTATAAAGGCCTCATTTCTTAAATATATAAATAATTGACTCAAATTTATGAGAATTCAAGACATTCTCCAAATAATAACTGGTCAAAGGACATGAACAGACAATTTTCAGATGAAGAAATTAAATCCATTTCTAGTCATATGAAAAAGTGACATAAATCACTATTGAACAGAGAAATCCAAATTAAGACAACTTTGAGATACCACTTCACACTCTCAGATTGGCTAAGATGACAAGAGAAGATGATGAATGTTGGAGGAGATGTGGGAAAATTGGGACAGTAATACATTGCTGGTGGAGTTGTGAAATGATCCAGCCATTCTGGAGAGCAATTTGGAACGGCTCAAAAAATTATCAAATTGTGTATACCATTTGATACAACAGTGTTACTACTGGGCTTATTTCCCAGAGAGATCTTAAAGGAGGGAAAGGGACCCACATGTGCAAAAAAGCCCTTTTTGTAGTGACAAGAAACTGGAAACTGAGTGAATGCCCATCCATTGGAGAATGACTGAATAAGTTATGGTATATGAATTTTTTTAAATTTAATTTTATTTAATAATAACTTTGTATTGACAGAATCCATGCCAGGATAATTTTTACACAGCATTATCCCTTGCAATCACTTATGTTTCGTTTTTTCCCCTCCCTCCCTCCTCCCCCCCCCCCAAGATGGCAAGCAGTCCTATATATGTTAAATATGTTGCAGTATATCCTAGATACAATACATATTTGCAGAACCGAACAGTTCTCCCGCTGCACAGGGAGAATTGGATTCAGAAGGTAAAAATAACTCGGGAAGAAAATCAAAAATCAAATAGTTCACATTCATTTCCCAGTATTCCTTCTTTGGGTGTAGCTGTTTCTATCCATCATTTATCCAATGAAACTCAGTTAAGTCTCTTTGTCAGAGAAATCCACTTCCATCAGAATACATCCTCATACAATATCGTTGTCGAAGTGTATAATGATCTCCTGGTTCTGCTCATCTCACTTAGCATCAGTCCATGTAGGTCTCTCCAAGCCTCTCTGTATTCATCCTGCTGGTCATTCCTTACAGAGCAATAATATTCCATAACATTCATAATGGTATATGAATGTTACAAAATATTATTGTTCTATAAGAATCTATCAGCAGGATGATTTCAGAGAGTCCTGGAGACTTACATGAACTGATGTTAAGTGAAATAAGCAGAACCAGGAGATGATTGTATAGAAAAAACAATATTATATAACGATCAATTCTGATAGACATGACTCTTTCCAATAATGAGATGATTGAGGCCAGTTTCAAAGATCTCATGATGAGGAGAGCCTTCTACACCCAGAAAGAAGACTGCAGAAACTAAGTGTGGATCATAATATAACATTTTCACTCTTTTTGTTGTTGCACCCTTGCATTTTGTTTTCTTTTTAATTTTCTTTCCTTTTTGATCTGATCGTTCTTGGGTTACAAAATAATTGTACAAATATGTTTACATATATTGAATTTAACATATATTTTTAACATGTATAACATATTGGATTATTTGCCATCTAGAAGAGGGGGAAGGGGAAGGAGGGGAAAATTTGGAACACAAGGCTATGCAAGGATCAATGATGAAAAATTTCCCATGCATATGTCTTGAAAATGAAAACTTTAATAAGAATAAAAAGAGTATTAAAATAATAATTCTCAAGTAATAAATTTGAGGGAAACATATTTGTTAGTGGTTGAGTCAATAACACTAGAAAAACACTCCTAACCTCTCAGAGAATCTACAACCCTTAGGAAAATATGCAATCAAGTTATGATTACCTAGTTCATTATTGAGGGATTTTGAAATAAGGACTGTCTGTGCTTACATAGGTTATATTTTTATATTATACAAATTTTTTGCTCAATTAAAATCAAAAGACATGATCTCTGAGTCAGGATGTTCTGGATTCAATGCTGGACTTGGACATATATTAGCTTTGTTATCTTAGTGAATCACTTCTAATCACATTGATTCAAGCACCATTCTAAGAGTATAAAAGAGGAAGGCAGCATTTATATTGGTAGAAAGAGTTTATCAGTGTTATTTATATTAAATTGTCAAACTTGTTTCTACTTGCAAGATTTTCAAATGTGGTTAAAATCAGATTAAAAAAATAATTAGGAAATATTTTTTAAAAATAAATGAAAAATACAGTTCACCATAGATAATGATTATTTGTGGTTTCCTAGGTCAATATGTGGTTTTGAGGGATCCATTTCTTTTTGAATTTGACACAACTGTGGTATACCAATAAAATCACAATTATCTTCAAAATGAAAACAAATTTAACCTTGATATAATATCCTCATTTGTAACTAACAGTGCTATGACTTCACTTCATCTCATTTCTATGATATATATAGCACAGTATTGCAAGTCACTTTAAAGAACTAATCAATAATATTTCTAAAAAAGCAACATATTTTCATTATTTCTGGGGTTTTTTGGTCTTCTAGTAGGCCATTTTCACAAAATAATAGTCTTGAAGAACATTGTTTCTTTTCAATAAAAATAAAATAAATCACTGAACATTGTTCATTTCTATTTCTTTTTTCTTTTTTTTTTTTTGTCTTATCTGAACAACTACTGCAGCACCTTCAAAGTCATTAAGAATCGAGAATCCTATCTATACTTGAATATCCTTCATGTTAAGCACACTCTAGAGGAAGAAATTAATGGTTATATTACCAAACCTGATGTTCTCAACATCTCAGGAAAACTAGTTTGAAGGTCGCTCTACAAGGAATCACTATCATCAGAGATTCTGATTTCTGCATAAGTATTTGATTAGCCTCTTATTAGGATAATCAGAAGGAAGGATCTGATTGTTATGCTTATGTTTTCACAGACATGTTTCTCTATCATTTTATTCTGAATTTAGTACAAATTAAAATTTCTAAATTGAGAATATAGTATGCCAAATGGATAAAGCAATGAATCAGGGAACTGGGTTTCTAATCTCAGCTAAACCACAGAGTTAGTTTTTTTAAATGCTAGCATACTAACAACTCAGTTTATACATTAATAAAATAGACCTTGTGGCAACAACATAAGCATTATAAGCCTCTGAATTTTTATCTAAGAAAGGTATCAGAATAGAATGAATAGAGTATTGCCTTGGAGTCAAAAAATCTAGGTTTATATGGTGGCTCAATAACTGACATAAATAGTAAATCCTTTCATATTTGTGGCATTTTTATTTTTTAAACTCATACTATCACAAAGATTGTGCAGGTCTTCATCTCCTATGCATGCATTATTGCAATAAATAATTTTGTGCAGGGTATCTCTGGCTCAAGTCTCATCTCCTTCTAAGCTCATTCTTTATTCAGTATCAACAGTGATCTTTCCAATGCTGAAGTCACATAACAATGTCACTTCCCTACTCAGTAAATATCACTGGATCTGTTATCTTTTGGAAAAAATATACAAACCTTTTTTATGGCTTGTCTGGCCCCTCACAACCCCTTCCTTTCCTCTGCATTTCTGTGAAATGTGTTGCTTCTCCTCTAGCATGATACTCCAACTCTTGAATCCATGCTCTTCCATTAGCTATTTCCCATATCTGGAATAAAATCTCTTTTCATCTCAGCCTCCTGGTTTTTTTGGTCTTCCTAAAGACTCAGCTCAAATATTGTTTTTTTCCCCCTATCTCATCACTTGCTAATAGTGCCTTTCTTTGTTTACACTGTTCATAATTTAAATAGGTATATTTATCTGAATCCCCGATTTAAATGAAAACTTCTTGAGACCAGAAATTACATTTGTTTTCTTATTTTTCTAGTGATTGGCCTATATATTGTAAATACTTAATAAATGCTATTTGTTGAGAATGTATATTAGTGTATTTATATGTGTATACTCAACACACATATTTGTATACCCTTATAAATAAATATATTTATAGCTACATAACCATATAACTATACACACACACACATGCACACACACACTCACACATAGAGTGTTTGTATGTAGTATAGGTAAAATAAGTTTCCCTAAAGCATAGAAACATATATATGTGTAGGTTGTAAAATATGGCAGAAAATAGCCTGTAGAAGAGCAATAACAGCAGAAAGTCTCAGCTATAATTTAAATAGTTTATTATATTCATCTATTTATAAAGTTAGATCTTGAAACATTCTTAGAAATTGACTTTTATTTTATAATATTATTATCTCATATTTATAACTATATATTATACATGCACATATATATATATATATATATATATATATATATATATATATCTCCATGTCCATGTGTGCATATGTACTCATGGATATGTAAATTAATGTGCACACATGCATGAACATATAAGAACATACCTGTGTAGCTTTCATATGCAAGGTGTGTCTAGGAGTTCACTTGGAGTAATATACATGTCAATGCAGATGATCATTATGGAAGTCATTTGTGACATCTAATTGGAAAGAATTGACAAGTTATTGTAAATGAGGCAGAAGAAAGAGTTGCTACAACTTTCTGATTGTTTTTTATAATGAAGCTTTCTAGGTCTTATCAGAAATTTATTAGTTCTCATGACTTAGCCTATTCATGCCCTTAAGTATCTAACTGTTCAAGTCATGATTAATTCAACTCATGAGTTTCTTAAGACCATATGAGATGAAAAGTAAGGGAACAAAGATTAAACACAAGAGGTTTGCTAGATATATTTTACCAATATCTCATTTCATAATAAGCTTATTCATGTTTGTATTAATGAGAGAAAAGTTCTACTGGAGCAGAAATCAGGAAAAATGAATGTTAGTTTCAGCTCTACTTTAACTAAATCATACTGGGTAAGTCCCTTAACGTATTTGGGATGTAGTTCCTTAATTATTAAGTTAGACTACTGACTATTTTCTACTAGAAATTTGAGTATCCCTACACAATAAATATTGAACATGCTTATGTCAAGTTATTAGGAGATACTGTTTTCTAGAGCTAAAGTTCAGCAAGCAGATTAGGCCCTGAGCTCTACATAGCAATACTTCTTTGCACTAAACCTCTGGATGATCTCAACCACACAAAATCCCATAATGGTTTCACACCATCAATAGACAAGCACCTGTAGTATTTGTGTTCCCATCATTATGCCTTAATGTAAGTCAAACCTGTCTCATTGCTGCTGTTACTCTTCATTGTCAGAGCCACAGTTCACCGAGTTGTCATAGCTATAAGTATTGATATCTTCCCATACAGCTTTGGGTTCCTCCCATTTAGGATTATGTTCTGGCTCATGTATCCTTGCCTGCAAGCCATTTTCCTCACTTTGAAATTAAACTTCAGTTTATGGCCTGATCCTCCAGTTCCTAGTCTGTTAAGTTCCAGCCACCTAAAGGTTAGAAACTAATTTCAGTCTGGTTGACACTTGTATACAATAGCCTCTGGACACATGTGAATCTGTTTTCTGCTTTACCCTCAGGTCATCTATGGAGATTTCTTTCACTACTTAAATTCCAGCCCTAAAAATTTTAGTAAAACACTCAGAATTGTTCATAATAAAGTATATAAATGTTGAATCAGGTGAGTTAGGGAGGTAATACTGTTTTCTTCTCACTTAATCAGAGATGATTGCACTATGATCCTGTTTCAAAGGGGAAAGACTAAGGTCAGTATCTGTAATACATTACCAAAGAGACCACTACTCATTTGATTCTTTCTCCTACTCTTCCTATTTTTTTGTACAGTTGTGAAAAAGATGAATCAATCATGGACTGATCGATTTAGCCAAGTCAATAGACAGTAAGAAAGCCCTCTGAGGTTCTTTCTGAATCCATATTTCTGCTCTCAAAACTGGGATAGCATTTCCTTCTGGGGAAAAGAAAACAAACAAACAAAAAAAAAAAAGACGCGTTAAATCCTAATTGCACTTTGGGGTTCTGGAAAAACCTTAACAAAAATTAGAGATATTAATGAAGAATTATCAATCTGATTTTGAATTTAAAATATATATACTTGTTAATGTTATAAAATCATGAAACTATTCTCCTTGTCTCTTTTTTGATACTTACATGCAGGAAAGGGTTTATTTTTCAGTACAAACCCTAAGACAATGATATTAGTTTTCTCTAGAGGCCAGTTCATCAAAAGGATTTTTTTTTTCTTTTTTAGGTGAACTGTCTGGCATTCACAGCATGCAGAAGGAATGATTGTTTTGGAAGAAAGTCAGTAATGCAATATAGATCTTTTTATAACCTCATAAAAAATCTTGTGGAAAATAACTTTGAGAAGAAAAACTCTCTAAATAATTGAAATGTACAATAGAGCAGGGAGGGTTTTTTGACCATCTTCCCCTTGACAGAGTTGCTTTTATTCTGTTCATGAAGTGACCTTCAAGAGCCAGCATCATCTTGCTGTGATTAATTGACTTGTACTAGACCAGGTAAGAGAGGGAGCTTCATTCATAACCAGAGGGGCTCTCTATATGATGATCTGCTGTGTTCATGACAATCAACTATATGAACTTGCCAGTTCTCCTGCAAACTACCTTTTAGTATACAGAGTTAAGATTCAAACTAGGTTCTGTTTCACTATCAGAGCAAACTTGAGGAAAGATTTTAGGCTTTGAGATCAGAGGTCATTGGTTCAAATCTTTATTAAACTATTTATGAGAGGGAAGGGGAGAAAGACAGAAGGAAGGAAAGGGGAAGGGAATGAAGGTAGATACTACTAGTATCTCCTTTTTTTTTTTTTTTTTTTTTTTTTTTTTACAATGGAGGAAAGGTCAAAAATTAGGTTTGAGCTAAATATTTAAGGGAACCAGGATAGGAAAATTATAAGAGAGTACATGGAAGACCTAATAAGGACTCACTGATGTTTACTGAACAGAGGAATTACATGATCTGACTCGCAGATTAAGGAAGGCATTTTGGCAGATGGGTAGAGAATGGATTGGAGTGGGGGGTACTTCAGGCAAGGAAATTCATCAGTTCCAATTTGTAAATTATCTAGTTGTAAGGTGATGCAGACCTTGTGCTTACAGGGTCAGAGGAGAGAAATAAATATAGATAAGAAATGTTTTGAAGGTAGAACTCAGGTGAAATAAGAGAATTAAACTATATAATCTCTAATATTTCCTTAAATTCTGAAATTATAATCCTATGCATTGATCATCAGAACTAATTTACTTCATAATCCAAACTGGGGATTACAGAAAATAAGAGCTCAGCACCCTTACGTCACATTGTATCTTCAGAAATTCAAAGTTTTCAGGCAGCATTCTAGCAGAAAATGAAAGTCTTAGCACAAGTATTATCAAAAATCCTTCCCCTTCTTTCTTGGAAAATCTGAGAAGAAGAATTAAATCAACACTATTTCATCCCTCTATTTCTACTATGACATTTAATTGTCCTTTGTGTCCATTCACCATATCTCTAATTTTCTACCCCATATTTATACCTTTCTTGCTTGACTACCACCCCCCTTTTTATGTTGTCATATGCCCTTCCTTATAATGAAAACTATTTAACTAAAAGAAGTATTTATTTATTTATGTGTTTGTTTATTTTGGCATTTCTGGTGCCTAAAACATGGTAGATACTTAATAATCCCTGTTTCACACCCAAGAGAAGAAAAAAGCCTAATTCCTAGAGAAGAATATTGTATGAACATACCCCAGTAATATTTCATTCTTTTTCTAGTTTTCCTTCTTCCATTTACTTACTATTTCTTAGTGATTACCAAAAAATATTAAGGAAGTCAGTCATACTTATCTTCTTCTCTGTGGCCTTGGGCACTTGTCAAAAGTCTTCAAAGTATTTCAGGATATTTCTTTCATCTTGGTAGAATATTATATTACATCTGTGGGTTAAGCCTAATGTGTATCAAAGACAAAAGAAATATTAAAATTAAAAAAAAATCTTAACATCTCTAAAGCATTCATTGGACAAACATTCCTTGGTACAGGGAATTTTTAGTCAGATAAAGGTTGCACTAGAGGACCTCTGAAACCTTTTTAATCTCTGAGAACATGTGATTCAAAATTCCTCTCAGGAGATCACAAAAAAACTCTTAGAGGTCAATATCTAGTTGCAATGACTTGGAATAACAAACAGCTTTTGAGATTGTTTCCATTTGTGCTTTTTTTCACTTTCCTAAGAGGAAAGCTAGGTTCAAGGACTAATGGAGAGAGTGTGTGTGTGTGTGTGTGTGTGCATGTGTTGGAGTGGGGAATTGCAGTATTCTTTTTTTGGTTTGTGTTAAATCAGAAGTTTTTACTCTCAAACCTACTTTGGTAGTACCCAAGAAGCTAACCCTGAAGTCCTACTGAAGACTAATACCTTCTGATTAAACAAAACAATGTATAACAACACATTTATTGAGCATTTGTTATGAGCCAATAACTTTGCTAAATGTTGGGGATGCAGATATGCAAGAAAAGCTCTGCAGGGAACTTATATTTAATACAGGAAGACAACAAACTTGGGTTTTGGTAGCCAGGGGAAAGACAGTTACTCTGGAAAGTGATAGAGACACTGTTTGCATTATTGAGAGAGTAGAGCCCTTTCAAGGACAATGGCAGAATTGGTATGATTATATTTCAAGAAAGAGGAGAGGATGGTCATTATGGAAGAAATGGCCAGATGTTGTTGTCATTGTTGCTTAACTAGAAAGTTCAATTAGTAAGTGATGAGTTCTACTTTCAAGTTGAACAGGGTATTATAATAATAGGACAAAAATGTAAATTATTAAGTTCAAAGATTGAAATACAAATAGCTAGTCACTATTTGCTACTTTTTTTTCATAAAGCCATGATTCATAGTGATTTTTATAACTCTTTTTTTCTCACACTTTTGACAAGATAAATCTTTAACAATTATTATTTTCATTGATATGAAAAGATTCTACGGCCTTGACTTTCTCATTCCTTGCTCCAGAATGATTATATTCATTATTATCTCTCTCTTTCTCTCTCTGTCTCTATCTATCTGTCTCTCTTTCTCTCTCTTTCTCTCTCTCTCTCTCTGTATGTGGGTGTATCTGTCTCTCTCTTTCTCTCTATCTGTCTCTTTCTCTGTCTCTGACTCTCTGTCTCTGTCTCTCTGTCTTTCTCTCTTTGTCTTTGTGTCTCTCTTTCTTCCCTCTCCCTTCTCTTTTTTCTTCAGATATCTATCTCTCTATTTTCCATCATAAACTTATTATTTTCTCTTATAAATTAGCAGGTTCCCAAATTTTTATTCCACTGATTTATTACCTTCTTCTTAATTTCCATCTATATTATTCTCCCTTTCTTCTCTTAAATGCTTGTCCTAGGTAATCCCATTGACTACCAGGGTTTAACTTGCCTTATCAGTCTGTTTGTCCCTCTGAGTATGACGAAGAAAACCAACAACATCATGGGAGTGATGCCTTGATTTATTTGTGAGTTGTATTTAAATGAATCAGAGCTGCACAAAGTCATGAAGCTCTCTGTTTTATAAAGTCATTGAAGTCAAGTAAAATGACAAAAGTCAAGATGAGTGGTGACACTTTGGGATGCAATGAATAATTTTAGAGGTCTGGCCTGTAGTGCTTGCTTCAGTGGCTTTCATGGCAATTGCAACAAATTGCTCTTAGATGGTTTTACCAGGGTGTGGTCGTTGGGGTTACAAGTTGATGGAATCACGGATGAGAATTTAGTCACAAATGTACACCAGAAGTATGCGAGCATCTCAGAAAAGGGCTCTCTGCAAGCCCTCTCACCTCCCTAAACAACCCATGTACATCCACATCAGTGTAGTTGCTTTTGAAATCATCATCTCTAATTCTAACACTTTTTTTTCCCTCAATAGTTACTAGCTATATTCAAGGTATCTCCATTTGGATATCTCACTGGGCTTTATAACTCAGTATTCAGCAAGCTCATTTTCTTCATCATCCAATATGTTCCTCCTTTAGCACTGAATCTTTTTTGTTTGTTTGTTTTCTTGGCACTGACATATATTCAATTTTTCTTTTCATATAATTTTATTTTTATTATTTTGTCATTGTTATTGATTCTTTCCCTTCTTATTTATATTTTTAGTTTCCTTTATTATTATCAATATTATATTTATTGATTCTTTATTTTTGATTCGTTTCTTTATCTCTCATCTCTATTTTCAAAATTCAAATATTATTGGTTTCACTTCTATAACGTACTTCACTTTACTTTTTGGATTGCTAATGCCCTACTGGGGTCTGACAATACTACCTACATAAACTATTTTTCCTCCATGAATCCCTCTCTCTTCCAATCCATTCTTCATTCATTACCAGAATAAAGTCTAATATACAGAACAAGCAAACACACACACACATACCTTAGTGAGATTCCTTTGCACAAAAATGTTCAGAAGTTTTCTATTGCTTTTAGAACAAGGTTTAAAGCTTTTATCACACCTTCAAATTCCTTCACAAGCTAGTATCATCTTACTTTTCTAAATTTCTCTAGTAACTCCACTCAGTGAATTCTTCACTGATTGACTTGCAATCTTCTGAACATATGCATTTTGTCATCCCCATATCTTCTTTTCTTATTGTTCCTCATGTCTGGAATGTTCTCCTTGCTTTTTGTCTACTGCATTTTTATCAGTTTTCTAAGTTTCAATTCAAACATTGCTTCCATCACTAAAACTTCTCTGCCTTTCTTAATAGATAACAGCTTTTATCCTCTCTGACATAAAACTTTGTCATGTAACACTTAATTAATTCATAATAAAATGTTTACTTATTTCATCTATCTATAACACTTTTCAACTTTAGACCATTATGAGAGTAAAAAATATTTTCTCCCTAAACTTTATCTATCCCCTTGAACCTAGTACAGTGTTCCACATAGCTAATATTTATAAATAATTGTTTCTTTGATTTTTTACAAATAAACAATTAAGTTTTCTTTCTAATTTTAGTTGTTTGTCATCTCATCCTTAAATCTGACTGATTACTAAGTAATTTGTGAGAAATTGTTCACTCCTATCTCTTAACTCCTATCTTTTTATCAGTCATGAATCTTGGAAAAATGATAAAAAGAAAGATACCCTCTAATTGTCATTATTTTTTCCAAATCAGATAAGAATAATTTTCCTCTCTCAATGGATAGAACTTCCTTCTTCTCCCCAGGCATTCCCTCCACACCACAGTTTATATTCTATCCTCATTTTTTGTCCATTAAATATTGAACTAGAGCAACCTTTCAACTTTAATGATCTGTTGCTGACTATTTCCCTTTAAGGGAATTACCTTTTTCTTTTTTATTACTACAAAAGCCAGACTTTCTAAAATATAATTTTTTAAAATAATATATCTGCACATAGCAAAAAAAATGTTAAGTCAGATTTATATAATGGTTTCTTCACAGTGTTCAGAAAGTCTAGAGTGTAAAATAATAAAATATTTGATTATATCAGTACAATTTGAATAGAAACATGTCTAAAAATATCTAGATTCTTCTGATTTAAGTATCCCTAAGTACTAAAGTATATAGAGTTCTGAACCTGAATTCAGGAAGGCTCATTTTTCTGAATTCACATCTGACCTTAGATACTGATTAGCTATGTCATTTAATTTTATTGTGTCAGTTTCCTCATCTGTAAAATGAGCTGGAGAAGGAAATGACATGTTGTTCCAGCTCTTTGCCAAGAAAACTCCAAGTGGAATCACAAAGAGTTTAACATTCTTAAAAGAAAAACAAAACCTAAAATGCTTTGAGGCAATGTTGCATAGTGAATAGAAGACCTCAGTTCAAATCTTTCTTCTTATAAATACTGATTTTCTGATTCTAAGCAAGACAATTAACAAGCTATAGGTAACTCTAAGAATAAAAGACAAAGAATTTGCCAAACCAAATTGATAGTTTTCTCTCTTAGAGATTTCCAATATCAATGAATTTATATGTCTAATTTCAGTTCCTACTTTGGGGATATAACTTGTCAGTTTCTTAGGCAAAAAAAAAAAAAAAAAATTACAGATTTTGGATTGGGAGAGATCTCATAGGTAATCTAATCCAGAACCTCTTATTTTTTTTTCCACTCATGACTCCTTTTCTTTGAGAATTTTTTACACAAGCAATTTTTTATACAATAAATAAATAAAGTCAAACATTTATAGATAATAAATCAAATTTCACAAGCCCATAACAAAATTCTTATAAGGGATTGATTAAAGATTCTTATCCAGTCCTACACAAACAAATTTGATAAGGTTCTCAATAAATTTAATGGTATTCCAGGGCACTTACCTTTGTTTAGAGGCATCTGAGAACCTACATGGAGAGTCTGGACATGTCTCCACTGAGAAGGCAGATAGAACTCCTGAATAATTTTCAATGGCTAGCTTTATATTCCAGATAGTTTACTAGTTGGGATTCAATGGATTTTTATCAATAGAGTCACCCCCATTTCTGTCTTGACCCCTTTTTTATTTACTTAACTTTGTGTTTTGATTTATTTATTTATATTACGTATTTTCTGAGGAAAGAGAGATCTGGGTCTGCTCATAGTATCTCTTCCCAGGAACTGGCAATGCTTCAAAGAGGGAATGACATAAATACTCAATTGGTTAGAAAACTCTATCTTACCCTGCAGGAAATTAGAAGGGCAAAGGGATGCAAGAAGAAGGAGAATGATAGCAATGATAGCAGGGAAGACATATCAAAAGAGGGAATACTCAAAAGCAAAATAATTTTGAGGAGATCCAAGGAGATAGAGAATAGAATAAATGGGGGGTACATTTAGCAATAGTACTTGTGAAAACATTTTTGAAGCAAGTCTCTATAATAATGGTCTCATTTCTAAAACATATAGGGAAGTAAGTCAAATTTATAAAAAATAGAAAGATAGCGCAGTGGATAGAGCACCAGCCCTGAAGTCAGGAGGACCTGAGTTCAAATCTGGTCTCAGACACTGTCTAGCTGTGTGACCCTGGGCAAGTCACTTAACCCCAATTGCCTTAAAAAAAAATAGAAAGATATTCTTCAATTGACAAATGACTAAATATATGAATTTTTTCAATGAAATAAGCTAATTATAATCATGTTGGAGAAATAAAGATTAAAACAATTTTTAGGTCTTATGCCTATTAGATTGGATAATAAGGTAGATTAGGAAAATTGGAGGACATGTGGGGAAAATGAGACATTAATGCATTATTGATATAATTGTAAACTGATTCACTCTGTAGAGTAATTTCAAAGTATGTTCAAAGAGCTATGAACAATACTATTACGAGGTATATATCCCTAAATAGATAATTTTTTAATGAAAAGGCCATATATGTATAAAATATTTATAGCAGCTCTTTTGTAAAGGCAAAGAATTGGAAACTGAGGAGATGCTCATCAATTTGAGAATAGCTGAACAAATTATGATATGTTTTTATGTTTCCATTTATAATTAATTTCTATTGTGTTATAAGAAATGAGAGCAGTGCCTTTTGGTTTGATTTTTCTTGTACAAAATTACAAATATGGAAATATGTTTAAAAAGATTGCATATATCTAACTTATATCAGATCACTTGCTAACTTGGTGAAGGGAGAGGTAAGGAAGGAAGGGAGAAAATTTTAGAATAAAAATTTTACAAATTGTATGTTAAAAACTATCTTTACATGTATTTGAAATACTAGTAAGTACTATGAAACACAATATTAAAATAACAACCAAAAAAAAGATGAGTAATATACTTTCAGAAAAACCTGGAAAGACTTTAGTGAACCGATGCAAAGTAAAATGTACTGTGTACAAAGTAACAGCAGTGATTTAAGATGATCAGCTTTAAATGATTGGTATTCTCAGCAATACAATAATCCAAGACAGCTTTGAAGGACTTGTGATAAACAATGCTATCCATACCTAGAGAACAAACTGATTATTTTCGAATACAGATTGAAGCATGTTTTTGTTTTGTTTTATTTTTCTTGAGGTTTTATTTTTTAGGGGGTGAAATCTATGCTTTCTTTCACAACATGACTTTTATGAAAATCTTTTTCAAGACCTCACAAATACCTTTTCAATTGGGGATAGAGGGAAGATATGAAGAGGGAAGAAGGGAGAGAATGTGGATCTCAAACTTTAAAAAACAAATGTTAAAAAAAATTACATGTAACTGCAAAAAATATTAAATTAAATTAACTGTGGAGGCATGGAGTGAGTGTTTAATAAACTTTTGCTTACTTATAGACTGGTAAGTAGAAAGTCACACTATCAGAGGCTTTTAGCTAGGAGTGGAAGGAAAAGAAGTTTCTTTTACCAGAATAGAGAACTTGCAATTGCAATACTGTAGGATTCAGGGGGTAAAAAAAAAGAAACAGAAAGAGTTGTACTAGTTTGTTGGAATCCTTACAAACTGCTAACTAATTAGAGTTGATCTAATCTTACAAGAAGATGTTTTGGGCAGAACCTGAAACAAGGTACTAAGTAGAACTAATTAATACAAGGCTTGTATTCACACCTCCCTTAAAGCTCTTAGGGCCAGAGAGCACTATGGGAGAAAACCCATAATCCCTCTCTCTCGTATCCCACAATTCCTCCCTCTTGTATAAAAGAAACAGACACAGAGCACTTTGAGAGATTTCACTGGAATGACATGAAGAGTGGAGCTGGCTGGAGGCTGAAGAAAGCAGAGGCAGAGGCTGAAGGACAAAACCTTTGGATTTGGCGACATTCGGAGAGAGCTCTTGGAACCAAGCAGAGAGATAGGCCTCTAAGCTAACTGGTCTATATTGGAGATAATAAAAGATCTGAACTTTTATCACCTGGCTGCATTTGGGAAGAAGATCACCACATTTTGGCGCCCGAACAGGGACCGATTCAGATCCATCTGAACTAGATCACAACACTAGTTGACAGTAAAAATGAATCAAATTTTTTTTTTCAAAGAAGAAATATAATAAGTGGTACTATTTGATTGTTTGTGAAGGGTGAAGAGTGAAAGACCGAACAATTATTTTAATGATAAGGTAATAGATTTAGAGCTAGAAAAGACTTGAGTGTCTTTCACCTTAAATTCTTATTTTACAAATTAATAAATTGAGACCCACAAGATCAAGTAACCTGATGCAGATGGCACAACTAGAAAAACAAGATTTTAACACAGATCTTTTGATTTCAAGTCTGTTACTCTTTTTACTCTGCCATGCCACATAAAATAATTTCATGTTATATGATGATAATATTAGGACCAACTACAAAAATGAAATGCAATGTAGTGCAATATTTTTTTTTGGAATCATAGGATTTAAGCTATAATCCTCCTATCTTCTTAGGTGTATGATTTTATATTAATCTCTTTTCTTTACCTGTATTCCAAAACAAAGGGGCAAGATTACTTACTTGATCTCTTTCCTAGCTATTTTTTTTAAACTTCAGAGATAAACTGAAACCTCTTCATAATGCAGTCCACAGGGATCATGCTGCATACAGAATTGAAGAGTAAGTAAAATTATTATTTCCACTCCCTTCCCTTTTTGATTCATCTTTTATGATGTTACCAAAATAAATTTCCTAATGCATTGGATGGATCACAAAACTACTTTGTTCCAAAATCTCCAGTAGTTCCTTATTGCCAAAAAGATAAAATATATACTCCTTAGATTGACATTGAAAAAACTCTATGTCTCTTTTCAAACTACATCACCATAATTTTAACTTAAAAATAAATAAACTAACCTGATATATATATATATATATATATATATATATATATCAATGTTTATTTTCAAACAATGAAAATTCTTCTTTTCCTTTTCCTTCCATCTTCTTCCTCAGTTCCATCTCTACCCTATCCATGAAAAAAAGAATAAAAAACAATATCTTTCTACCCTCCATAACAAACATATTTAATCAAAAAAAATTTTTTTTTCTCTTATTGGTCATGTCACAAACAAGAAAATATTTCTCAGTCTATACTCTGAGTCTTTAACTTCCTTTTCAGATAAGTAATATATTTCATCATGAGTCTTCTAGAATAATGGGTAATTATTCTATTGATCAAATGTCATTTGAAGGAGTTTGTGAAATAATGGTATTCTTGTATACCTTACTTTCCTGATTCTACACACTTTAGTTTGTATCAGTTCATGCACATCTTTCCAGCTTTTTCTGAAACCTTTGGTTTTGTATTTTCTTGCAGCAAAATCACATTCCCTTGTATTTATTCAGCCATTACTTAATTGATGGATTATCTCTGAGTTTCCAATTCTTTGCTATCACAAAAAGAGCTGTTATAAATATTTTGTGCATAAGTACATTTTGTCATTGCTTAAACATTTTTAGACCTAGATCTAGTATTGCATCTTTGAACCAAAGGATATGAACACTTCAATAATTTTTGAGCATTATTCTAAATTGCTTTTTAAAATGGCTGAATTAGTTCATATTTCTTTACCAGTACATTAATATAGCTTTTTTCTCCTCCAGCATTTGTCATTTCTTAAAATTGTCAAACTGAAGGTAATGAGATGAAATTTCCATACGGTGGAATTTATGGAGTTTTTGTTTGTTTCACTAATGATACTTTTTACCAAGTCTTATTTCACTCCTCTCTTTCCTGTCCTCTATTTTCTAATAAAAGTATTTTCAGAACACATACCCTCTAGTATCTCTGTGCATTTTGGGAGATCATTCCCATGCTTACTATGTCCTTCCAACTAAAACTATTATCTATTTGTATGAAAGTATATTTTCCCTAACAATTCGCAATTGAAGCAGTTCAATATTATCTGTGTTTTTGTTATCCTCATCTAAATTTCATTATGACAGGGATTATGTACTATCAATTTTTAATTCTTCTCCAGAACCTGGTATAGAATTCTGTAAATAAAAAACGTTTAATAAATATTTGTCAAATCACTCAATTATATTGGGCACTCTTATCTTGTAAGGTTCTGGCACTTTTCACAGAATCTCAAAATTCATAAGATCATCAATTTAAAGTTAGAAGAGAACTTCTAAGTATGAGACAAGATCCAAAAGCATGCAATGGTGTGGGATGCTTCAGTAGGAAAATGAAGTTTATTGATGAAAAAAGATAGGGGAGGAATAAAAGGAGCTTCAAAGAATTTTTATGGCATAATGAATGTCTACTTGAGATTGAATAGCATAAATTTGTAATAGGCAAAACCAGCATAATTTTCAGTTCCAGTTAAGAACAGAACAAAATAAAGGTACCAGATGATGGGACTAATTTATCCATTTTTCTGCTTATGGTTGGAATTAGCTTTCGAGAACTTTTAGAAAATTACATTGCTCTACCAACAATGCATTAGTATGCTCATCTTCCTTCTGCCCCTAAAACATTTTTTTTCATTTTTCTCTTGTCATCTTTGTCGATTTAATTGGTATAAGATCTAAATTGAGTTATTTAATTTTGAATTTATATCATTATTAATGATTTAAAACTTTTATATAATTGCTAATAATTTAGAATTCCAGTAATAACTTCTTGTTTTTTGTTCTTTGAGCATTTCTATATTAAGCAATATTGTTATTAAGCAATCATAAAATTGACCCATTTCCTTATATATCTTGAATATGAAATCTGTATTATCAAGATTAATTGAAATTATTCCATGTTATTTGTGTCTTTTTAAATTTTAATTATATTAGATTTGCCCATAGTAACACTTCAATTCTATATAATTTTCTTCATTTTTATCTTTCTGTATTTTATCACTTTATTTAGTCATTAGTCTATTAGTACCAGATCTCAAAGTTTATACATCTATTGGGAATTTATGTTGCTAAACATTTTGAGATGTTAGACTATACCCAGTTTATGTCAAGATGTTCTCAAGTTTTTTCCAGAAGTTTTGTTAAATAATGCTTTCCATCCCCAATTGGGTTCTTGATTTCTTGATTTCTTAAATACTGTTACTATGTTTGCTTGCTTCTATAAATGGTGTACCAAGTTTCATTGATTGATTTAATTATTTTTAACCATGATTAAAGACAGCTAAGTGGTATGATGGATAGAGTACTAGCCCTGGAATCAGAAAGACTAAGTCCAAATTGAACTTCAGGTATTTACTAGCTAAATGACCTGGGGGAAGTAATTTAATCATATTTGCTTCAGTTTCCTCATCTACAAAAATACAAAAATATGGCAAATCTTTTCAGTACATTTCCAAGAAAATTTTAAATGGAGTTATAGAATTGGACACAAATAAAATGACTTAACAACAACTGGGATCAAATTTCATTCTTTGGCTTTAAATAATTAAATCAATTTTGGTAGTAATATCATTTGCTGATCATTTACTGATTCTATGTACTCATGAGCAATTGATACTTTCCCAGTATTTCCAGTAAATGTTGATAGATCCCTTCATTAATATTTTTATCCACCCTAGCTATTTTGAATGAAATTGATCTTTCAAAGTATTTTTGCTTTACAGTATTAGTAATATTATTGCTAATACAGTATTGGTAATATAATTGGTAATATATAAGGATGATGATAATAGTGATATGTTAATTTATTTTATATTTTTCAAAGATGCTAAAAGCATGCTGTTGTTATTTTTAATAACACAATAGTATTCTAAGTTTTCACAACAGTTTTTTCAAATAATGACTTCTTACTCAAAGCCTTAGAATTTTACACTTTGACAAATACTAGATTACTGTTACCATTTATTACTGTAGAGTGTGTGATTAACCAATTCAATTGATCCATCACTCTTTTTGTGGGCCAGTAGCAGATTAATGATTACTACTTTGTAATATAGGTTACGATTTGGTTCTTTTAGGTCATTTTTTTGAACTGTTCCACTCAATTTTTTTTCATTAATTTTCTTGATATTCTTGATTTTTTTTGTTTTTAATGAATTTTGTTATTATTTTTCCTTGTTATATTGACTATTATTTTGCAGTTTAATTGATATGTTACTGAATAAGTAATTTAGATAGAATTGTCATTTTTATTATATATCATAATGTTACATATAATAATATATATTATAATATACATTACTATTAATCTATAATGTAATATATTATCATATACCTACTCATCAGCAATTAATATTTTCCTATTATTTAGAGCTATCTTTTTGTATGAAAAGGTATTTTATAATTGTATTAATATAGTTCCTGAGTTTGTCTTGGCAATTAGACTCCAAAATATTTTATACTGTTTATTGTTATTTGAAATGGAATTTTTTTTCTATCTCCTGGTAATATATCAAGATGCTGATGATTTATTTATGTCAATTGATTTTATATCCTGTAACTTTGCTGAAGTTATTAATTAATTTAACTAGTTTTTAAGTCAATTATGTAGGATTCTCCAAGTTTGCCATCATGTCATCTACAAAGAATCATAATTTTGTTTCCTCACTGCTTGCTTTAACTCATCCAATTTTTTTCTTCTTTAATTGCTATAGGTAGAATCTCTAGTATAACAATGAATCATAGCAGTGATAGTAGGAATCCTTACTTCACCCTAGTTTTCTTGGAAAGCCTTTTAATTTATTCCCATAACACATAATGCATGCTGGTGTATCTGAATAGATATTACTTATCACTTTAAAGAAAAAAATCTAACAATTCCTGTACTTTTTAGTGGTTTTAGTAGGAATGAATGTTGAATTTTGTCAGAAATCCCCATCCACATCTTTTGATATAATCAGATGATTTTTGATACTTTATTATTGATAATTGTTTTCTTAATATTGAACCAACACTGCATTTCTGGTATAAGCCTAACCTAATCATGGTATATGATATTTTTGATATATTGCTGTCATCTTCTGTATAATATTTTATTTTAAAAAATGTATTTGCATTAGGGAAGATGGTCCATAGTTTCCTTTTTCTGTTTTTATCCTTGCTGGCTTAGGTATTAGCAACATATTCCTGTCATTAAAAATAAAAATAAAAAATAAAAAAGGGACAATCTTTCCTATACCCTAGGAGCTGAGTTCAATCTACAAAAATTATCCAAATAGCAAAAAAATCCCTGTCCACGAAACACTACTATGGTGACAGGGCAGATCAGAATACAAACCCAGAACTGTAATTGCAAAATGCCTACATGTAAAGTCTCAAAGAAGGATATGAACTGGTCTTAAGCTCAAAAGATTCTCTTGGAAGAACTCAAAAAGGACCTTAAATGAGATAGAGAAGAAAATGGTGAAAAGAATTGAGAGTTATGCTGGAAAATTATGGAAATTTATTTGGAATTATGGAAAATTATTTGAAAAAAGAATGAAGTAGGGGTAATACTTAAATATGTAGGTAGAGACCCTCACTGCTTTATCTGGTTACCTTTATACCTTTATGTTCCCTTTGTATTTATCTTATTAAGAAGAGATGAGTCAGTCATAGTTGATTATCATGTAGTATTGCTAATATTTTATACATTTTCCCCCTTTTTCTACTTATTCATCTTATATTAGTTTATATAAAGTTTTTCAGTTTTTTTTCCCTGAAATTTGCCTGTGTAGCATTTCTGATTGCACAATATTATTTCATTGGATTCATATATCACTGCTTGTTCACCCTTTCACCAACTGATGTGCCTCCCTTCAGTTTCCAGTATTTTGGCATTTTGAAAAGAGGACACTTTTGAAGTCACTAACTAGTATAAATTCTTTGCCTATTTCTATCAGTAACTTACTTAACTTCTAATTTAAGAATATGGATAGTCTACCACTTGGGATATACATATTTAGTATTCATATTGCTTCATTGTCTATGGTACCTTTTAACAAGATTCTGTTTCCTTCCTTATCTCTTTTAATTAGGTTAATTATTTTTTTTAAAATTTTACTGACATCAGGATTGTTACACTTTCATTTTTTTTAGCTTCAGCTAAAGCATAATAAATTCAGCTCCAGCCTATCACATTTACTCTGTGGGTATTTTTCTGCTTTAAGTTTGTTTCTTGTAAACAACATATTGTAGGAGTCTGTTTTTGATTCACTTTGCTATCTTCTTCCCTTTTGTAGGATATTTTATCCCATACACATTCATAATTATGAATATTACCTGTGTATTTCTTTCCATCCTATTCTTCCTCCTTTTTATTCTCTCTTTCCTTTCACCCTTTTTCTCAAGAGTTTTCCTTCTATCTATCACCTCCCCATAGCTACCCTGCTTTCTGTCAATTCCTCCCCACCTCCAATTAATTAATCTCTTTCCCTTCTACTTCCCCATAGATAAGATTGATTGTGTATCTTAATCCCTCTTTAATTCAATATTGATGAGAGAAAGGTTCAAGCTAAGCTTATCACCTACCTTTCCATCTTCCCTTACATTCTTCACCCAGTGTACTCATCTTTTTCATCCTAGTGCTGCTCTGATTTTGTCCTGAAGGCCACAGGGAACTCGTGTGTTTGGTGTTTTACTGAGGGGTTGGTTGAGGTATGACTGCAGAGGTCTGGCAACTTAACTAGTGGTAACCTGGTATCCTTGTTGTTACTAATGAGAACTGAGGCCTGTTGGGAGCTTTCTCTGTTTCCTCAGTGATACATCAAAATACATGATAGCTTCTAGAGTTGAAACCTATGTTGCCATTTGAGTTCCCATTATTAAGTTGTTCTTGGTGGTTTGGCCGTCTCTTTACATGCTGTCCTCTGTCTTTCCTTCAGAATATTTTGTTGTTTTGAGCAGAGTAGTTTGTCTTTCATAAGTTCTAAAATGTCACCACCCCTTGTCATTTTCCTCCCTTGCCAATTCATCTTGTTTACTTCATTTCATTTCTTCCAAGAAACTTGTGGCTAGAATTTTTTGAAGTTTAATTGAAAATGTGACATCATTCTCTTACTCAGGGTTTGCCCTCCTGGATATCTGAAAGTTCAAGCTAATTATTGGTAATATATATTGTTTTCCTTGTTCTTATCAATCTTGGTCTCTAGATTTGGGGCAGGCTTTGCTCCCACATTCCTAAATGTAGTAATTGCATCTATTCTCAACCTGTGTGTGGTAGCCTGGACTAAAATCATCTTTCAAAGGATTACTGGGCTGCTCTAGGGCTGAATTCAGCGTTCCCTCTTTTCACAGAGCTACTGAAATGCTCCCTGAAATATGTTTCACTTTAGGTATTTTCCTCCTTGTTTCTGGTGTCTGGACTGTTGTCACAGTTTCACTCTGGGATCTCAAGGGCTTCATGATGTCTCTACCATGGTGCTTTATAGAGCTTTTCTCTTGACGTAGACTGGTGTTATTCCTTCTTGTTCTGGGCTCATTATATATGGTTTTTACTAGGTTTGAAAAGTTTCCCTGGAGTGGCTTGTCACTTTGAGATTTCTGTCGGAATCTGGAAGACCATCTATGTATCCCTAGGCTGAATGGAGGAGTCCATGTGTGCTTTTGCTTGCTTTCTTTCTTTCTTTCTTTCTTTCTTTCTTTCTTTCTTTCTTTCTTTCTTTCTTTCTTTCTTTCTTTCTTTTTTCATTAGTTATGTATTTCTAGATTTTGTTGGGATGTTTTGGGGGGAATTTTACTGCATCACTCCCTATTCTACAATTTTTCTTTCACTAAAATTAATATAGCAGTAGAATATAACCATTTGGAAGGTAGGAGTTATTTCATTTTTGTTTTTAATCCCAATCTCTAACACTGTTTTGTTAGATGGGGATTTAATAAATGTTGAATTGGATGAAATAGACTGAAATGTGTTAGTTATTCCTAAATATACCTCATATATTTGTTCAATCCAGGTAGATAGATAGTTAGATAGATGGATAGGTATATAGGTAGGTATATAGATAGAATAATATCTACTAAATACTGTTTTTCAATTCATTTGATCATAGCCTTTATCCCTCATATGTGAAAGAATGCACCTTTTATCCATAGTAATAGGATGGTCTCCAATCATGCATACAGATTCTCAACCTACACAATCTAGTAAATTCATATCATGAACAGGTTTTAAAATTTCTTTACCTCTGAGGATGCTAGTGACACAAATTTATGCTGATTTTGTTCTTAAAATAGATATAGTTCAGAATTCCTTGTCTTGTCCTGTCACTATGATAAGTGGCAACACTCAGGTCATTTCAGTAGAAGAAAATAATAACCTAACAGTAACTGTCAATCTTGTTATTGCAGGTGTCTTAGCTGAATGGGATCACTGCACAGTCATGACAGCTAATGACCATGTAACAGATTTTGAAAAAAAAATACTGTGACCAATTTATTCATATCATCTAGATATGACCTAAGTAGTCAGTGGTGTGTCTAATTAATATAGAATATCCACAAACATCTATTTAAACACAGTCATTCCATCCCAAATTTAACAACTCTTATCCCAGGCTTATACTAAAATATCAAGACACTACCCCTCTGCTCCTTTCTATTTCTTGAGTTTTTCAGCTAGACAGTAGGACAGTGGTTATAAGAAATGTCTCAGTTACCAAAGAAATCATAAAAAATGGAAAAGGACTGACACATGCAAAAATATTTATAGCAGATCTTTAGTGGAGGCAAAAAAGTGAAAATTGAGGAAATGCCCATCAATCAAGGAATAACTGAATAAGTTGTGGTATATAAATGTAATAAAATGCTACTGTTCTATAAGAAATGATGAGCAAGCATATTTCAGAAAAATCTGGAAAGAGTTGCATGAACTGATGCTGAGTGAAAGGAGCAGAAGCATAAGAATACACAGTAATAAAAACATAAAGAGATAAACAATTTCAATATACTTAGCTTTTCTCAATAATACAATGGCATAAGACAATTCCAAAAGATTCATGATGGAAAATGCTATCCATAACCAAAGAAAGAACTATGGACTCTCAATGCAGATAAAAGCAAAAAAAAAAAATCACTTTATTTTTTCTTTCTAATGGTTTTGCCCTTTTGTTCTGAGTCTTCTTTTCTCAACATAACTAATACTTTGATATGTTTAATATGATTGTACATGTATAAGCTAGATTAGATACTCGCTCTCTTGGATAGGGTGTAGGGAAGGAAGGAAAGTAGGAAAAAAACGGAACTAAAAGTCTAATAAAAGTGAATGTTAAAACTACATTTACACGTAATTGGAAAAATATTAAGAAAAAAAGAAATGTCTCATCTATAAAAGTTAGGTCAACTTGAGTATATGGAACTACTTGATGATTAAAGCCAAAAAAACTTCTTAAAATCTTACTTCACTTATGTTTATATAAGCATTAATTAATTCAGGAAATTAATTTTGCTTTCCCATGAAAAACAGTCTACTCCTGAAAGACATCAACTCTGAGAATTATCATTATTATTAATAAACATTTTTTCTTACCAGTTTATATGAAATAAATTATGAAAATAATGTCTCATTCCTGTTTTATTTTGATTTTAGACACAAAAGCTATTCATTCTCCAACTGAAACATAAGAAACTCAAGAAAATATAAGAAGAAAAGCCACTGACTTCTGTTAATAATGAAGAAATAGATTCATTAGATTTTAGTATAATAGAGCTGCCTTCTCTTCAGATTTTGTTATATGATATTGGAATATTACTATATTGCAACTAAAATGAAAAAGCAAAAGTGTAAGCATTTTTTACCTGAAGGATTCATGGCACAAAATCCATTTGTTACTTATGCTGACAAGAATAATTTAAGCTTTCAAAAAGTAGGACATTGTCCATTTATTATTGAAGCAGGCTATAATTTAGGCTTTAAAATTTGGCTATCTTAAAACAAATGGTGATAGATTTAAATAATTGATTATTCTGGTTTAAATATTCTCTTTCAATGTAAAATCATGTTTTACAGTAGATGAAATCTAGCTAAATCATCCTTTCTAAGACTACCCATCCTGTGCTTATTCTTTGTCCCCTTCTCTTGTTTGTGTCACCTTCAAAAAGCCAATCTAAAATGGTTTCATTAATAATATATGCATATTAATCTACCCTTTCTAAGAAAATAATTGAGCCATATACAGATTTTATAGTACTCCTTATGTAGGTGTTAGGGCAGTTTCTTAATATTATATATTTAGAACTAAAAGAGGTTCCAAAGGATATCTTTCCCAAACTCCTCATAGTAAAGTTGAAAAAAACTGAGTCCCAGAATATTTAAGTATATTGTGCAAGATGACACAGCTGGTAAAAAATAGAGTTAATTTTTAAAATCAGGTCCTGTGACTCCAAATCCAATCAGTTTTTAAAATAATATCTGCATAAGTTTTCTTAGACATTTAATATGCTTAGCAAATTGTTGAGTTCATTCTCAGTTCTTTGACTTAATCCAGAAAGCTTTATTAAGTTTTTCTTACTTAAATAGTGATTATATGAGGCCTATTAGGGCTAAGAGGAGAAATTATAAAGAATGAGAAAAGAAAAAATATAGAATTATGTTTCTCTCCGAGAATGAAAAGTACAAGGAGAAACTTCACAACTATCACATTGGTAGCTGCCTAAATGAAATTGTCAATGTGAAGGGACTGATGTTTATATAGTATAAAAAAATTTAGGAAGATAAAAGGAAGTAGATCATAGTTATAACTTTGAACTTCTTTATAAAAATCAGACTGAATATGCTCCTCTGTCTCTCTCTGTCTCTCATCTCTCTCAGCAATTTTATTCTTTATAAAAAATTATTATTATTATTGTTAGATTTCTTCCTTTTATATTATTATTATTTTTTTTTTTTACTTTTGCCAGCGGTATCTTCATTAATCATCATTATTATTTTTGGTAACAAAGCAATTGGGTCAATAAAAGTTTTACACTATTTTACATAGGCAGACTTGGTCAGTGCTGGAGAGACTAGATAAATCAAGTAGACTAATTGAAGAAGATTGTAGGCATCAGCCATTAGGGCAAATCTGGAGACTGTTATGCATATATGCATAAGACTTTCCATTCATCAGTGGAAAGATCAAGAGTGTTGAAATACTTAGAAACAAAGACTCTCAAAAAAAGAATATTATATTTGCATTAATAAATGAAAGGGCACATGTATTTTCTTCATCTTTGATCAAATAAATGAACATTTCTTTTTTATTATATTTTAATATTTTTATTTTCTTCAGTTCTTCACTTTTGCATTTGTTTTTAAACCTTTGAATTTCAGATTTTTTTTCCTTCCTCACTACCCTACATGAGAATGCACATGTAAAGTTATCTAAAACAATTCCACAAAAGCTATGTTATGATAAAAAAAACTCAAGAAAAAAGTTTCAAAATGATATTTTAGTCTTTATTCAGACAAAATCAGTATTTTCTCTGAGTATGGGTAGCATTTTTCATCATAAGTCCTCCAGAGTATTTTAGAACATTATATTGCTGATAATAGCAAAGTCATTCACATCTGATCATTCCACAACATTGTTTTTACTTGAAATACAGTACATTTCACTTTGTTAAGCTTGTGAAAGACTTTCCAGATTTTTCTGATGGCATCCTTCTTATCATTTCTTATAGAACAATAATATTCCATTATAATCACACCACAATTTATTTAGTCAATCCTCAATTACCCTGAGAAAAGACCTGCTATAAATATTTTGTTAACTATATGTTCTTTTCCTAAAAAAAGATAATACCATTAAAAGTTCCTATGTTTACCTTATAAAGTTCTTGTACAGATTAAACTCAATGTAATCATGGATACAAAGCTATTTGAGAAATTTTTTACCACTTAAATATAATTAATGTTATACCTTTTCTCAAAACCAGAATTGTTTACAATGACAAAATTTCATATAAATTTTAAAAATAAAAAAAAAAGATTCTGTGATGATAGCTATGACAGATTTCTCTCTTCTTAATAATACAGTGATCCAAGAGAATTCCAATAATCTTGGGATAGAAAATTCCATTCAAATCCAGAAAAAGAATTATGGAGAATGAATGTGGGCTAAGCATATTTTCACCTTTTTTTTGGTAGGGAGGGACAGTTGCTTTTTCTTTCTCATTACTTTTCCCTTTTTGATCTGTCTTTCTTTCATAACATGGCTAATATGGAAATATGTTTAAAATGGTACATATAATCTGTATCAGATTGCTTGCTGTCTTGTAGAGCAAAGGAAGGGAGGAAGAAAAAAAAACCCTCAAAATCTTCCAAAAGTAAATGTTGAAAATGACTTTACATGTAATTGGGAAAAAATAAAATATTATTAAATTTAAAATAATTTGAAATAGACATTATATGAAAGCCTCTTGTGGTGTCTCATCTTTTTATGAAGGTAACTCAGTCTTGAAAGCTATGCCAATGACATGTGAGCTTTCATTTTTGGAAAGGCTTCTATTGATAATCTCAGAAACTTTTTTTTTTTTTTTGTGGCAGTTAGGTACCGCAGTAGATAGTGCACCACCCTGAAGTCAAGAGGACCTGAGTTTAAATCTGGTCTCAGACATTTAATACTTCCTAGCTGTGTGACCCTGGGCAAGTCAAAAAGAAAAAAGAAAAAAAAAAAAACAAAAAGGAAAGAAAGAGGAAAAGAGGGAAGAAGAAAAAGGAGGGAAATGGGGAGTTTATTTTATTGATTCTCTTAACTTTGTTTTTTAAACATATCTCTTACTGCTCTTGAATGCAAAAAGCTATCCCCCAACAATATAAACAAAACAGAAAAGAAATGCTATTATGACAGCACTATGACTTACATTAACTGCATTTTCTACTTCATGTACTGTTTGACTGTCTTATCCCCCATCTTTTCAAAAAAAGATGTATATTTTAATTCATCATATAAGAAAATTTTGATATTATAAGAAGATAGAATTTTGTTTCCTTGTTCTTTTTTTTGTTTACATTATTATAGCAGTAATTATATGCCTCTATTTTTCTATCTATATTTATAGTGATATAGAACCTTATTCTGCTAAATTCTTACTTTTTCAGTTCAGATAAGATTTTCCATGCATTGGTAAATTTAAAAAGATTTGTCTTGTCTTATTTTACATTTATCCCCACTTCCATTTTTAAAGTCTCTTTTTATAATCTTTGACTTACTGGAACAATGATGCCAAGCAAATATCTATAGTAATTGATATCCTATATAGCTTGGTATAGAGGAATAAAAATATTAAATCAAAGATTTCATTTTACACTGTATTGGGCCCACTTAAGCATGTAATAGTGCCCTTTCCTTACATTTGTCTTGTAATATTTCAAAGATTTGTGAACACACTTTTCTAAGTGTAATCTATGTATAGTGCAATCTATGTCAAGGAGAATGTTTACTTTAATATATCATATAATCACAGAAAAAAAAAAAAAAGTAGATGCATGTTTAGCTTTACCTATTTAAGCAATATTACTGATTTGCCAAACCAGAAAAATACAACAATCTATGTAGTTTAGATGTGTGATATGTCATGTGTATAAAGATATTAAGAAAGAATGGTATATTTGGAGTCATGATAAATTTTGTAATAAATCTTTTCTTCTTTGTTACCATGGACAAGCCACTTAACTTCCCTAGGTCACAGTTTCTTCATCTGTAAAATTAAGAGGTTTTGTTTGTTTGTTTTATTGGATGACCCCTAAAACCATTTATCCCTTTACAGATGGAGGGGAAGGTTCTAATAATATAAATGGTCTTCTTTAGCATGTGGTCCTGTTTCTTCAACTTGCCAGATCTTAAAACACATTTATTTCTTTTCATGGTTACCTAAAGTAGAAAGAGTATTTGAAGAATTAAAATGCAACTGCATATTCCCCCAAACACACATATACTCACATTTCTATATTTTCACATACCAAGATTTGCATTCATCATGAAAGTTACTTCCTCAAACATATTAGTATGCTTCATAATTCCTCATTATGCTTTCTATATAACCTTCTCCTTCTGTGCCTATTTAATCAGAAAATTTGCTCCAACTGGACAAAACAATAATTTGAAAACTGTTATCAGAAAGACTACTTTCAGGGTCTGGTGCCATAAATTGTATATATCTATACATAGCTATTAATGGACAAGATTGAATATACCCCAACATTTGCCTGCACCTTACTTTTTTAATCAATCTCCTTATCTATATTAACATGGCTACCACCATTCCTCATGCCCTCATTATCCCTTTCCTGGACTTTTTGCAGTGGTTTCCTAATTGTCTCCTTGCCTCCATGTTGTAAAAATAACCAAAAGCTTACATGTCATCTTTCTGTTAAAAAAAAAAAAAATTAAAAAGTCAATGTCTCGCTATTGTCTGAAAGTTCAAATATAAGTTCTTCTATTTAATTTTAATGCTCTTTGATATGTGGATACAACTCTAGCCTTATAACTTACTCACTTTCTTGCATTTTTTAATCTATGCACACTCTAGAATCTTGTAGTTTCTCATATAGGACATTACATTTGTGCCCCTTACTTTGAATTCAATCCCACTTTATCTCTGCCTCTCCATTGCTTTCTTCAAAATTCTCTTCCAAACCCACTTTCATGATAAAGCTCTTCCTCATGTCCTTCATCTCCTTCTAAATTTGTTTACTTTGTGTTTATTTTACAAACTCATATTTGTCTAATTGTTGTCTCCCTTGACAGAATGTAAAATGTTTGAGCGGCAAGGCCTCTTCTATTTTTGTATCTGTATCTCCAAGGCCTGATACACTGCCTAAAAACTTATTGTTGAATTATTTGCTCATTATTCCCTCCAAAATATCTTTCAATTAGAACTTCAAAGACCATTACAAAAAGGAAACCACTTTCTCAAAGATAAAAATGGCGTATTGGTAATTAAATATAAAGATCATTTTCTCCTATATATCCTCTTTAATTTCTGAAGAACTGTATTTTGCCAATTACAGTGTGATATTGTAGGTAACATTATGAGTTTGAAATCCATAAAGCCTGGTTGAAAGCTTTACTTTAAAATCTGCCTTTATGAATCCTGGTACAAGTCAGCTAACTCTCTGAGTCTCAATATACTCATCTACAAAACGGGAATGCTAAAAGTTTCTTCTGAGGCATATATTTGTATTTACATAATGTGTGGATATGGATGTACACATACACACACACACACATACACACACACACATATATTTGCACACATATTTGTTAAATACTTTGAAAACTTTAAAATGTTGTGTAGAAGCCACATGGGCAACAAGGTGTCATAATGAATAAAACGCTGGTCTTGGAATCAGGAAGACTCATACTTATGAGTTCAAATTTGGCTTCAGACACTTACGTGATCTTGGATAAGTCATTTAATCCTGTTTGCCCCAATTCCTCATCTGCAAAATAAGCTGGAGAAGAAAATGGGAAACAATTCCACTACCTTTTCCAAAAGAACCTTATAAAAAGGTCATGAAGAACTGCCATAACTGAAATGACTGAACAACAAAAAGCCACGTACTATTATTTGTTACCAACTCTGATTGAATATTGTCAATAAACACTTCTTAAATTCCTACTTTTGCTAATCACTGCAAATGAGAAGCAGTACATAGGAAGAGATTAAAGATAAATTGTGCAGATGTAAGAAGACTAAAAGACATCACTCCTTTCAAAGAGCTCTCAATCTGGTCTAGGAGTCAACACAGAAACAACTATGTACAATTTTTTTTTTTAAAGTTATAGTTGAAAAAAAATCAGCATAATAAAGTCACTAGACCTAATATGGATAAAACAGCTTCCTGAAGAAGGAAAAAAAAAAAAAAGATAAGGCTTGAAGGAAGTTGGGGAAAAAAATTTCAGGCATAAAGGACAACCAATGAAAATTCCCAGAGTTAGGGATTTTCCCTGGACTTTCCAGGGTCAGGACCATCAAGAAGACAAGTATCTCTGGATTCCAGAATATAAGGGGAAATGTAAGATAAAAGAAGACTATAAAAGTTGCTGTAGGGGATAACTTATTAATGTATTTAAACAGCAAGCAGATAATGTTATATTTTATCCATAAGGTGATAAAGATACACTGGGATTTACTGTGTAGGGAGATAGCACAGTCAGACCTATGTTTAAGGAAGATTGCTTCAACATCTCAGTAGATGACTCAGAGTGAAGCGCAAATTACAGCAGTCATATCAAATAGCAGATTAGTAAAATAGTTCAGTCATGAGATCATGAATTTATTCTTGCCTTAAGCATTAGAGAAAAGACTGGGGCATATACAAAAGATGTTGGGAAAGTAAAATCACTAAAATTTGGCAACAAATTAGACATGGAAGATAAGAGAATGGGGGTTAAATATAAAGCCTATATTCTTGGCCTGGAGGATGATGTTATCTTCAATAGTGATAGAGTATTTTTGAAGGGAAGAAGCTTTGCTAGGAAATAAAATGTGTTCAGTTTGGGGCATGTTGATTAGCAGAATTTTATGAAATGTCTACTTTGACAGGTTCAATAAAAAAGTTGGAGATGAAAGACTAGCAGTCAATAGAGAGAACAAGGCTTTATTAGGAGATTTGAGAAACATAAGCATGGATAATTAAATCTCTGGGAGCTGGTGTGATCATAAAGTGAAGTGAAAGTTAAGAATGAGGGCACAAAATAGAATCCCATTACACTCACATGTAACTGGGATGAAAATCTAGCAAAAAAGATTGAGGAGTTGTCAAAATAGGTAGGAAGATATTCAGGAAAGAGTCCTGTGCTGAAAAATTAAGAAAAAGAGAATGTCAAAGAGGAGAGAATTCAAGAAGAATGAAAATTGGAAAAAAGGCCATTAAATTTGGCAATAAAGTGATTATAAATTTGGAGAGAGTAATTTCAGATAAGTGATTAAATCACAAACTAGAGTGCAAAAAGATGAGAAGACAGTAAGAGGAAAGGAAGTATAGGCATTGATTCTAGGTTCCTTATGACATTTAGCTATAAAATAGAGAAGAAATATGGGACAATACATAATGAATTTGGATAGATTAAATGAGGACCTTTTTGAGAATAAGACATGGTTATATTTATGTGCTACAGAGAAGCAGTAAATGGAGAGACTGAAGATAAGTAATAGTGGGAATGATAGAGTCAATAAAACTCTCTTGGGTTTTCTATCTTTCTCTTTATAGTCTTTTTCATTAACTAGTTCATTATCATCTTCCTGAGCCTTCCTTATATAAGGTCTGTCATTAACATAATTAGAACAAGAAAACAAAAACTGTCATTTGCCCTCTCCTTTTCTATAGTTATACTGTCCTTTGACATTCTCACTGGCATTCATTGCTTCCATTTCTACCTTTCTGTAGATGATATGTAAATGGTTATTTTTAGTCTTAACCTTTTTATGAACTCCAAATACACATTTACAACTTTTTTAAGGAATATTTATATAGATGTTCAATAATATCATAGTTAAAGCAACATAAAATGATCCCATTGTCTTTTTACCCAAATATACTCCTGTTTAGGACAGAACCATGCACATCATCTACCATGTTTGAAATATTAGGTATTGTCCCTATGATCTCCACTCTTCCTTATATAAATGTAGACATATCTTTCAATACCAATATCTATATCCACATATAAATTCTGTCTGTCTCATATGTCTTCTATATTTCTAAAATACATAGATTTTTTAGAAAGAATATGTGATCTTGAAAATTTTTGTGACTAAAGGGAAGAGCAAAGATAATTCAATTGGAGGTAATAGAAAGTAGTAATAATTAAAATACATAATTTTTGAAGGTATGAAAAACATTTTGTAAGCATTTTTATTTTAAATGAGCCTTAGAAAAATCATCTGAGATTAGTATTCCATAATTTTTTAGATGATGAGATCTCTTTTTGTAGATGAGGAGATGGATTTTCAGAGATATTAACTGATTTTACTGTGGGATTATGTAATTAAATTTAAGAAGCAAAATTGAGATTAGATCTTCTTGAATTTCTAAGTATGGCATGTATGCATTAAGCATGCTTTCTTTATTTTTTCCCCTTAATGGCATTTTATTTTTCTAATTATATGTAAAGATACTTTTTAACATTCATTTTTATAAGACTTTCTGAGTTCCAAATGTTTCTCTCTCCCTCTCTTCCTTTCTCCCTCTCAAAGACAGTGTGCACTTCAATATAGGTTAGTACAATAATGCTAAACATATTTCCACATTAGTCATGTTGTAAAAAAAGAATCAAAACAAAAAGGAAAATCACAAGATAGAAAAAAAAAAAAGTGAAAATAGTATCCTTTGACCTGCATTCAAATTCCGTAGTTCTTTCCTTGTATGTGGGCAACATTTTCTATCTTGAGTCTTTTGGAGTAGTCTTGTACCATTATATTGCTGAGCAGAGCTAAGTATTTCATAGTTGATCATTGCATAATATTGCTGTTACTGCGTACAATGTTCTCTTAATTCTGCATTCTTCAGATGGCATTAATTCATGTAAGACTTTTGAGGTTGTTCTGAAGTTTGCTCATCATTTCATATAGAGCAATAGTGTTCCAGTACATACATTCATATGCCACAATTTAAGTCAATCCCCATTGATAGACATCAGCTTGATTAAGAATTCTTTGTCACCATAAAAAGAGCTGCTACAAATATTGTATATGTGGATCCTCTAATCTTTTTTGTGATCTCTTTGAGATGCAGACATAGTAGGATATTACTGGAAAGAAAAGTGAATGCACAGTTTTATAACTTTTAGGCATAAGTGCTCTCCAGAATGAGATCCGTTCACAACTCCACTGACTTTTGCCTTAATCTTTTTATTTTTCAATCTTCCACATCACTTATTATTTTTCTGTTCTTTCTTTTTTCACAATTTTTTTCATTTATTTAACATTTTCCTTTTCTGTTACATATAAAATCAATTTTAACATTAATTTTTAAAACTTTGATTTCTAAATTCTCTTTTTCACTTTCCCTATCCCCTTATTAAGAAGGCAAGCAATTTTATAGAGATTTTAAGTGTATATCCAAACAAAAGATTTTATGTCATATTGTTAAAAAAAAAATCTCTTCCCAAACAAAAGACTTCAATAAATATAAAGGAGAAAGAGAGAGAGAGAGAGAGAGAGAGAGAGAGAGAGAGAGAGAGAGAGAGAGAGAGATGCTTCAATCTATATTTGGAAATCATCAGTTCTTTCTCTGAGGATGTATAACATTTTTCATTCAGGAGAGTTGGGGAGGAGGGGGGGAAGGAGAATCCAAGATGACAGAGTAAAGTCAGCAAGCTGTTCCAGCTCTCCCATTTTCCTCGAATACCATATGAACCCAAGCTTCTGAACAGTCTGATGGGATGAAAACACTCTCCAGCTCAAGAAAGATTAAAAAAAACTTCAAGAAAGGTCAATCTCACTGGAATGAAAAAAGGGTTCAGCCCTGCTCAGATGGACTCTGGAAAAGCCAGTGAAAGGGTCTTAATCACAGCAAATCAGTAACTAAGACCCTTAGTGCTGGCTCAGTAGAGACAAAAAATCCAGAAAAAAGAACTAAGGAGACAATGTAAATCAGCACATGCTATGCTCACTTCTTTTTTCTGTTTTTTTAATCCCTCTCATGGATTTTCCCTTTTGCTCTGATTTTTCTCTCCCAACATGATTCATAAAGCAATGTGTTTTAAAAATAAATAAACTTACTACCAAAAACAAACAAACAAACAAACAAAACTCAGAGCTGTCCTGAATCATTGTGTTGCTGAGAATGGCAATGCCATCCACAGCTAATTATCTTAAATATTTTTGTAAATATTGGTCCTTTTCCTTTTTCCCATGTCTTTCAGGATACAGATTGTAATGCCGGAGAAACTGAGCAACACAGAGATTAGTGACCAATTCAATAGTTAGTTAAATAGAGAGAGATCTTGGTCCCAGGGCTGGATGAGACTATCATCTCAAAGAATCCAGAAATTAAGTATCAGAGGGCAAGTTTTTATAGGATAACAAGAACAATGACATAATGGGGGAGGTACCTCGATGGGGATAACCTAATGGAGGGAGGCCCGTAGAATGACACAATGAGCTAGGTTACTGATATTCTAATTACATCTAAAATGGATAAACCTTTATTCTGTCAAACATTAAGAAGGAATGTCTATAACATAAAGATATAAAAGCTTTATCTCATCAGCCATTTAAGAGGGAATGATTATAGCCCCAGGGTTTTGGGGCAGAGCAACTGAGGTGGATCTTTATATAATCAAACATTAAGAGGGAAAGGTTATGACCTGAAGCAGAATAACTATATTGGACAATTGGAGAAACTGAGTCATGACATTAAAAGGGAACTTTGGCACAACAAGATCTAATAGTGATATTGCTAGGTCAAAAGGTATACCTGTTTTTATTGCCCTTTGAGCAATGTCTCAAATTGCTCTATAGAATGGTTGAATCAGTTCATAACTTCATCCAGAGTACATTATCCTCTCATTTCCCCCACCTTCCTTCTAACATTAAAAACAATTTAATCAGTATAAGGTAATACTTCAGAATTGTTTTAATTTGCATTTCTCCAATCAGTAGTGAATTGGAACATTTTTTTTTTCCCATACAGTTATAAAGAAATTTGATTTCTTCATCTGAAAATAGATTACAATTTTTGATCATTTATCAATTGGGAATGGCCCTTATTTTTATACATTTGACTCAGTTCTCTCTATATTTGAGAAATGAGGCCTTTATCAGAGAAACTTGCTTTATCCCCTCCCACAGTTACTACTGATAATTTTATTTATCCATATTTATTCTATTCACTTTCTTCTTTCACTCTATCTCTCTTTAAAAGTGTTTTGCTTCTGATTATCCTCACCTCAATCTGTCTTCCCTTCTATAATCCACTCCTTCACTTAGCTCCTTCCCCTTCTATTATTCTGTAGAGTAAGATTGATTTCTATATCCAATTACTATGTGTTACTTTCTCATAGAGCCAATTCTGATGACAGTAAGGTTCACTGACTCCCCTTATTTCTCTCTTCCCTCCCATTGTAAAAGACTTTATCCTCTGTCTTTTATGTGAGATAATGTATCCCATTCTAACCTTTATTCTAGCCCATTCCTCTTTTACACTTTAATTTTATTTTTATATATCATCCCTTAACATTCAAATTACACCTGTGCTCTCTATAAATAAACTCTCCAACTTCTTTGATAATGAGAAAGTTATTATGAGTTACAATTATCATCTTCCCATGCAGAATTGTAAACATGTCAACCTTATTAAGTCCCTTAAGATTGCCCTTTCCTGTTTACTTTTCCTTACTTTTCTTGAGTCGTGCATTTGGAAAGTCAAATTTTCTATTCAGCTGTGATCTTTTTCATCAAGTATGCCTGAAAGTCCTTTATTTAATTGGATATCCATTTCCCCTCCCCCCAACCCCTTACACCCTCAAGGACTATACTCAGTCTCTGAGTAAGTGATTCTTCATTACAATCCCAGCTCCCCTGATCTTTGAAGCATCCTATCCTTCAATATAGAAGCAGTTAAATGCTGTGATACCCTGACTGTGGATCTATCATAATTAAATTGCCTCTTTCTGGCTTCCTGCAATAGTCTCTTGCTGACCTGGTAGGCCTGGAATTTGGCTACAATATTCCTGGGGGCTGCAATTTTGAGATATCTTTTAGGATAATTCGTCAACTGCTTCAATTTCAATCTTACCCTCTTTATCAGGGTAACTTTCCCTGATAACTTTTTGAAAGAGGAGGTCCAGACTCTTTCTTGATCATGGCTTTCAGGAAATTCAGCAATTTTTAAATTATTTCTCCTGGATCTACCCTTCAAGTCAGTTGTTTTTCCTATGCGATATTTCATATTGTCTTCTATTTCTCATTCTTTTGGTTTTGTTTTATTGGTTTTTTTTTTTTTTTTCCAATTCTCATTAAAGTCAATAGCTTCCATGTGCTCAACTCTAATTTTTAAGGAACTGTTTTCTTCAGGAACTTCCATACTTCTCTTGTGACTTGTCCAGTTCTTCTTTTTAAGTAATTCTCCCCTTCACTGAATTGCTGTTCCTCTCTTTTCATTTGGTTATTTCTACTTTTCATGGCATTCTTCCTATCATTGGCTTTTTCTACTTCCTTTACCATTTGTCCTAGTCTGTTTTTTCGGTGTTATTTTCTTCAGTAATTTTTGTCCTTTCCCAAGCTATTGACTAGTTTTTCAAGATTTTCTTACATAACTCTCATTTTTCTTCTCAATTTATCAAAGGATATGAATAGACAATTTTCAGATGAAGAAATTAAAACCATTTCTAGTCATATGTAAAGGTGCTCTAAATCACTACTGATCAGTGAAATGCAAATTAAAACAACTGAGATATCACCTTACACCTTTCCAATTGGCTAAAATGACAGGAACAGATCATGATAAATTTTGGAGGGGATGTGGGAAAACTGGGACACAAATGCATTGATGGTGGAGTTGTAAAATGATCCAACCATTCTGGAGAACCACCTAGAATTTTTCCCAAAGGGCTATAAAACTGTGCATACTCTTTGAACCAGCAGTGCCATTGTTGGGTCTATATCCCAAGGAAATCATAGAGGGAAAACGACCTACATGTGCAAAAGTGTTTGTAGCATCTCTTTTTGTGGTAGCAAAGAACTGGAAAATGAAAAGATGACTATCAATTGATGAATAGGTGAACAACTTGTGGTATGTGAAGATAATGGAATATTATTGTTCTATTAAAAAAAATGATGAAGAAGCTGATTTTAGAAAGGCCTGGAAAGATTTACATGAACTGATGCTGAGCAAAAACTAGCAGAACAAGGAATACATTGTATAAAATAACAGCAAGAATGTGTGATTATCAAGTATGAAAGACTTGATTCTTATAAGTGGTTTAATGATTCAAGGCAATCCCAATGAACTTTGGAAGAAAATGCCATCAGCATCCAGAAAAATAGCTAAAGAGATGTAAATTAACACATGCTTTGTTCACTTCTTTTTTCTGTTTTTAATTTTTTATCTCTTCCATGGTTTTTCCCTTTTGCTTTGATTTTTCTTTCCCAACATGATTCAGAAAGCAATATGTGCTAAAAACAAATTAATCAATTAATTGCGGTATTTAAAAAAAACATAATTTATCCTGTTGATTCCTTCAAATTCATCTTTAAAATTAGTTCTTAGATATTAATTTTCAATTATGTTAGGGTTTGGTTAATAGAAAATACTGAAAACTGTAACTTCATTGAAGATCTGTTTTTTCTCATTCAAAATCAAAGAGAATTTTTCTGGTTATGGTATTTTGGCTGCAGACCTAGTTCTTCTGATTATTGGAAGATATGATTCCAGGTCTTTTATTTAGCTGCTGCTAAGTTACCTACAATTCTAATTGTAGCTCTAGGACATTTGAATTGCTTTTTTTGTTTTGTTTTGTTCTGTTTCTTGCAAAATTTTCTCTTTGATCTGGAGGTGTCAAAATTTGGTAATAATATTCATGTGTGTTTTTCACAAAGGGTCTCTTTGAAGTGGTAATCAATGGATTTTTTTTTCTATTTCTACTTTCCCTTCCTTTTATATCACTCCAGGATAATTTTATTGGATTATTTCCTGCATTATTGAGTCAAGGTTTTCTTTTTTGGTCAGAATTTTCTGGCATTTAAATTATTCTCATATTTTCTCTTCTTGATCTGTTCCTCAGATCTGTCATTTTTCTTAAAAGATGTTTCATATTCTGTTCTATTTTTTCATTTGTATAATATTTTGTTATTTTTTTGATCTCTCATAGCTTCACTGGCTTTTCCTTGCCCAATTCTAATTTTCAGAGAATTATTTTCATCTTTGGTTCTCTGCACCTCCATTTCCAGTTGGTTAACTTTTTTTTTTCAATAATCTTGTTTTTCTTGAATTTTATTTATTTATTTATTTAGTTTTTAGTTTTTCCTCATTGTCTCTCATTTGATTTTTAAATTCCTTTTTTGAGTTCTTCTATAAATTGTCTCCGGGCAGAGATCCATTTCCCACTACTCTTGGGGGTGAAAGTTTTTTGCTGTTGTCATTGTTTTCTATTAAAGTGTCCTCTGAAGATCAGCTTCAATCTTACCTGTTCCTGTAATTTTAATGGTGGGGATCTTTTTTCTTTGCTGGTTCATCTTTTTTAATAAGAGGTATTACTGTAAGCATCATTAATCTTAGTGTGGGAGATGGGGCCTCAAGGTTACCTTCAGCTCTGCACTCTGACCCAGAACCCCAAACCAAGAGGTCCACCTTTCTACAAGTGCCCACAGTCAGCAGTGACTCTGCCCTTTACTTCTGTAGTCACCTGATGTTGGCTTTTTCTTACTCTTGGCAGTAACTCAGCAGCATAGCTAGGCCTGGTGTTCTCAGTCAGCTTAAGTTCACTTTACTTTCCCAGACTCAAACCCCTATTTGACAAACAGTCCAGCAAGTGAAATTCTCTATGGTTCCAGCTGAGATTCCAGTGACACCCAGCTAGTCCAAGGGGTCTCCACTTTGATGTTTTTACAGAGCTAGTGCAGAGGTGTTTGCACTTCAGACAGGTTAATCCCCAGCTTCAGATATTCTTCCTGTTGTATCAGAAGGAACCCTGTTCTGACATTCACCAAATGTGTTCTATTTTGTGGGGTTAATTGGAAGAAGTTGAAATTTATCAACCTACTCTGAGTTATTGTCCCAGAATTTCCCTCCTTCCCCAGAAAATTCTATTTTAAAAAAGTCAAGTGGAAACTAATGATTCTATGAGACATGAAGAAATAATAAAATTAACAAAGGAAAAAAAAAAGGAAAAAAATGCAAACGATTTCATTGGCTTAAAAAAAGACTGATTTCAGGCAGCTAAGTGGTACAGTGGATAGAGCACTACCCCTGAGGTCAGGAAGACCCAAATTCAAATCTGGTCTCAGAAACTTAACACTTCCTAATTGCGTGACCCTGAGCAAGTCACTTAACCCCAATTGCCTCAGCAAATAAATAAATGAAAGACTGATCTAGTCAGATAGATAAAGAAGACATAATTTTAGAGTTACTAGTTTATCTGAAAGTTAGGATAAAAAAAAAATCCTGCACATTATCTTTCAAGAAATTATGAAGGAAAACTGATCTAATATTCTAGACTCAAAGGGTAAAATTAAAAATTCTAACCTTCTACTCATTACCTCTTAAAAGATATCCCCAAATGAAAACTCCTAGGAATATTATAGCCAGATTACAGAATTTTCAGGTCAAGAAACAATATTGCAAACAATCAAAAAGAAACAATTAAAAAATATGAGCTATAGTCAGAACAACACAAGCAGCTTCTACATAAAAGTATAATAAGGTTTGGAATGTAATATTCTGAAGATCAAGGGAGCTAGATTTACAATCTAGAATCATCCACCCAGCTAAACTGATTATAATTTTTCAGAGGAAAAGATGGAAGCTTGATTAGGGGACTTTCACACATTCCTAATGAAAATTCCAAAGCTGAATAGAAAATTTGACTTTCAGATATAAGATTCAGAAGAAAAACTAAAAAGAAGTAAATAGGAAAGAGAAACAATAAAAGATTCAAAATAATTAAACTGAATAGAGTCTGAAGTCTTTATTGTCTCTTACACAGTCTGCGTCTGTCATAGTCTGACCCAGTCTCCTTCAGCAGTCTGACAGTCAGTCAGTCTTCCTTCGGTCTGACTTTGTCCCCAGTTTAAATACCCTATTATAATTACCTCATTACAGTATACTGAATATGTGTGAACTGGAGAAACATCATCTCATCAATTCCATTGAGATAACAACGGGTTTCAAGTATACTTCTCCAGAGTTCCTGCCCTTTACACATATGCATGGGTAATTTTTCAACACTGACCCTTGCAAAACCTTCCCTTCCAAATTCTCCCCTCCTTCCCCCCACCCCGTCTCCTAAATGGCAGGTATTCTAATACATCATAAAATCTATATTAAATTCAATATATGTATCCATATTTATACAGTTATCTTGCTGCACACACACAAAAAAAATCATATCAAGGAGGAAGAAAAAAATACAAGCAAACAACAATAGAGAGAGTGAGAATGCTATGTCATGATCCACACTCAGTTCACAAGATCCATTCTCTGGGTGTAGATGGCTCTCTTCATCACTGAACAAGTGGAACTGGTTTGAATCATCTATGACATTATTTTCACAAGGATTTAATTAGCATGATAAAGTAGGAACAAAATTAAATAACTGTTGATGTCTCAAACATTTTCTATAATGTCATTTATGATTTTCCATATTCTTCCCTTAGCTTTCATATTTTGAAATTTTAAAGTTGAACTTCATTACTTTTGAAATTCTGTCACTTCCAATACAGATATTTGTAATGTATTCTCTTTTATTTATCTGCTCTTCTTGTTTTAATTTTCTTCTGTGTTCCTGAAACTCCTCATATTTAATTTGGTACTAAGTGCTTAGAGACTAAATATTGATTTAGAGTGGATATTTATATAAAATTCAACACAACATTCCCACACTTTTGTAGTTCAGTCACATTATTTCCAAATGACAGATTTTAATGACCATGTTAAATTAGGGATATGAATCAAAACAACAAATTATTT
Organism: Antechinus flavipes; assembly: GCF_016432865.1. NCBI lineage: Eukaryota > Metazoa > Chordata > Mammalia > Dasyuromorphia > Dasyuridae > Antechinus > Antechinus flavipes. Next base: position 60,831,814 of record NC_067401.1, on the reverse strand, counting down.
TTCAAAATGGAAAAAAAGGAACAATTATAATGGAAGTTTAGTTTTTGTTCATGGTATATACACACACACAGAACACATATATAGGCATCATTAAGACAGATACTGGAAAACCTGTCCGGGCAAAGAAATCAATCTTTATTAAGAAAAACAAAAATGAGATCTTGAGACTGCTCAGAACTGTTGGAGAACCTGAGATACAAAATTCACAGTTATTTACAGGTGAATTGATTTATATATGATGCAACAAAGTCCTTTAAAAGCTGATTCACAAAAAAAAAATGCATTTTGCAAATCATTATATCCTCACTTTATGTCCTATAGAAACTGTAGATTCCATTATGTTTCCATTAGCCCTTTGATGCCTCAGTCAATCCTTATATTATGACTTTCTTATTTTATAATTTTAATATAAAAATCTCAATCTAGTTATTATTTCTGTGGTTACATACCGAAAATAAACAGTTTATAATGATTTACCTATCCTTCTAAGGTTAGCTTACACGGGAATTTCCATTATATTTACATCATAATTTGGTTACACACAGATTTTTGTTTGTTTCTTTGTTTTACCCAGGATAATGATTTTAATCCAGTAGTTATTTGTTATTCTAATGAATACAGCTAAAAACAAATTAGTAATACAATACAGAATAAAGCATTTGAGGCATTGATTATTGATCTTTTTTCCTCTCAATTCCTGCCTTTTTTCAGTTTTTTTTTTCAATTTATTAAGAAGAAGATGGATAACAAGTGGAGTATAAAATATAACTCTATAGAGGGCAGTTCTCTAAAGGTTATGTAAAACCAGAGGAGGCAATCCTCTACAGAGGCAGACAACTACAAAGCATTTTCTTTTTCTTTACCAATGCATAGGTGGTTTATACCTCAGGGTGTTCTGCATAAGTTGAGGGATGAAAAGGTAGAAGGTACTGGAACATGAAGATTAGTAGGAGAAAAGGGCTGTTACCAGAATATACATAAGATTATTTGAAAACTAAAAGGAATCAATTTTGACCCTTGGGGTCATTCAATTAAAAGATTAAAAATAATCTCAGGTGAGACAATAGTAAAATTAAATTGTTTAAGAGAAAAAAATAAAGAAACTTATTGTTATGCTCAAGTGTGCAACAAATAATAGAAGACTATCAAGATTAAATGTAGATGTTTCACATGGCAAATTATTGTAGTCATTAAAGGAAAAGCTAACTGGAAAAAAAACACAAAAAACCTAATTATTTTAAAAATAATTGTCAATAACTTCAATTTATTTTTGAGACAAATCTAGGAAACATGATACAAAGTAATGAATGGAGTGGAGCAACAGAAATACTTGAAAGCTAAGAATTAAATAAAAATAATAAGAAGAAAATAGATGAACATTTGTAGTATGAAACCAACCCAACAAAACAAAATTTTTTTCTGTTAATACATACATATGCACAACCATATCCACCCACGTATATGAAAAAGAAGATGATGTCATGTAGCTAAACATAATTTAATAATCTCAAAATAAGTACAAAAGTAGAATATTTAAAGTCATAAAAAGAAAAGTTGGAAAGCAAAGTAAAAATGCAATAATGAAACAAAGAACAGTTTTGAATGATACATCTTGGTTGTGTTACACTGGCAATTTATTTAACTTTTTCTAGTATTAAGAAAAGCAACATTTAGTTGTTGCCAGCAGTCGATGAAAAATTGATTGGATTGAGAATTTTGAAGCTCCTTTGCAATTGCTTGGGGTTTTGAGACTAAAAAAACATATCAAAGATAATAATATGAATTCTTTAAAATAAAACTTAAAAATATGCTACTATGTGAAATCTTTCTTTTCTTTATTATTATTATATCTTTTTATTTACAAAACATATTCATGGGTAATTTTTCAACACTGACCCTTCCAAAACTTTCTGTTCCAAATTTTCCCCTCTTTCCCCCTCCCCCTCCCTTAGATGGCAGGTATTCCAATACATGTTAAAATATGTTAAATCCAATATATGTATAAATTTCCAAACAGTTATCTTGCTGTGCAAGAAAAATCAGATCTATAAAGAAAAAATTAAAAAAAAAATAAATGCCTGAGAAGAAAAACAAAATGCAAGCAAACAACTACAGAAAGTATGAAGATGCTATGCTGTGATCACACACTCAGTTCCCACAATCCTCAATCTGGATGTGAATGGCTCTCTTCATTACTGAACAGTTGGAACTGATCTGAATCAATTCATTGTTGAAGAAAGCCACATCCATCAGAACTGATCATAGTATAGTCTTCTTGTTGCCATATACAATGATCTCCTGGTTCTGCTTGTTTCACTTAGCATCAGTTCATGTAAGTCTCCAGGTCTCTCTGATATCATCCTGTTGATACTTTCTTACAGAATAATAATATTCCATATCATAATATACCATAATTTATCCAGCTATTCTTCAATTGATGGACATCCACTTGGTTTCCAATTTCTTGCCACTATGAAAAGGGCTGCTATAAACATTTTTGAACATGTGGGTCTCTTTTCCTTCTTTAATATCTCTTTGGGATATAAGCCCAGTAATTACACTTCTGGGTGAAAGAGTATGCACAATGTGATAACTTTTTGAGCATAGTTCCAAATTGCTCTCCAGAATGGTTGGATTTGTTCACAGTTCCACCAACAGTATCCCAGTTTTCCCACATCCATGCCATAATTAGTCATTATCTTTTCCTGTCATCCTAGCCAATCTGAGAGATATGTAGTGGTATCTCAGAGTTGTCTTAATTTGCATTTCTCTGATCAAAAGTGATTTCAAATACTTTTTGATATGACTAGAAATAGTTTCAATTTCTTCATTTGAAAATTGTCTGTCCATATCCTTTGACCATTTACCAATTGAAGAGTAGCTTGAACTATTATAAAGTTGAGTCAGTTCTCTATATATTTTAGAAATGAGTACTTTATCAGAATCTTTGAATGTAAAAATGTTTCCCCAGTTTATTGCCTTCCTTCTAATCTTGTCTGCATTAGTTTTGTTTGTACAAACACTTTTTAACTTAATATATTCAGAATCATCCATTTTGTGATCAATAATGATCTCTAGTTCTTCTTTGGTCAAAAATTCCTTCCCCTTCCACAAATCTGAGAAGTAAACTATATTATGTTCTTCTAATTTATTTATAATATCATTCTTTATGCCTAGATCATGAACCTTATCTTGGTATATGATGTTAAGTGTAGGACAATGCCTAGTTTCTGCCATCCTAGTTTCCAATTTTCCCAGCAGTTTTTGTCAGGAACCTAGCCTGTTCCACTGATCAACAAGTTTATTTCTTAGCCAATAGTAAATAATTTTGAAAACTGCTGCTCTATAATATAGTTTTAGATCTGGTACAGGTAGGCCATCTTCATTTGATTTTTTTCCCCCAATAATTCCCTTGAAATTCTTGACCTTTTGTTCTTCCAAATGAATTTTGTTGTTATTTTTTCTAGGTCAGTAAAATAGTTTATTGAGAGTTTGATTGGTATAGCATTAAATAAATGGCTAAGGTAGTATTGTCATCTTTATTATATTCGTTCAACCTATTCAAGAATATTTGATATTTTTCCAATTGTTTAAATCTGACTTTATTTTTGTCAGAAGTATTTTTTTGGTTTGCTCATATAATTTCTGGCTTTCCCTTTGCAGCTAGATTCCCAAATATTTTATACTATTGATGGTTATTTTAAATGGAATTTCTTTTTATATTTCTTGCTGTTAGATTTTATTAATGATGTATAAAAATACTGATGATTTATGTGAATTTATTTTGTATCCTGCAACTTTGCTAAAGTTGTACATTATTTCTAATAGCTTTTTAGTTGATTCTCTGGGGTTCTCTAAGTATACCATCATATCATTTGCAAAGAGTGATATTTTGGTTTCCTCATTACATACTTTAATTCCTTTAATCTCTTTTTCATCTTCTATTGCCAAAGCTAGCATTTCTAATACAATATTGAATAGTAATGGTGATAGTGGATAACCTTGTTTCAGCCCTGATCTTATTGGGAAAGGTTCCAGTTTATTCCCATTACATATGATGCTTACTGATGGTTTTAAATAGATGCTGCTGATCATTTTAAGGAAAAGTCCATTTATTCCTATACTCTCTATTGTTTTTAATATGAAATGGGTGTTGGATTTTATCAAATGCTTTTTCTGCATGTATTGAGATAACCAATTTTTTTGGTAAATTTTATTATTGATATAATCAATTATGCCAATAGTTTTCCTAATATCAAACCACCCCCTGGGGATGACTTTCTTTAATCTCTTTGCTAATATTTTATTTAAGATTTTTGCATCAATATTCATTAGGGAAATTTGTCTATAACTTTCTTTCTCTGTTTTCACCCTATGGGGTTTAGCTACCAGCACCATATCTGTGTCATTAAAGGAATTTGGTAGGAGTCTTTTTTTCCTATTTTTTTTTCAAATAGTTTACATAATATTATAATTAATTTTTCTTTAAAATTCACATGTAAATCCCTCTGGCCCTGGAGATTTTTTCTTAGGGATTTAATTAATAGCTATTCTTTTTCTTTTTTCTAAAATGGGACTATTTAAGTAATTTGCATTTTCTTCTGTTTATCTGGGCAATCTATATTTTTGTAGGCATTCCTCCATTTCACTTAGGTTATCAGTTTATTGACATATAGTCGCACAAAATAACTCCTAATTATTGCTCTAATTTCTTCTTCATTCATGGAAAGTTCTCCTTTTTCATTTTTGAGACTAACAATTTAATTTTATTCTTTCTCTTTTCTAATCAAAATAACAAAGTTTATTCTTTTTTTTTCATCAAACCAGTCTTAGTTTTATTTATTCAATAGTTTTCTTACTTTTAATTTTTTTAATCTCCCCTTTTTATTTTCAGAATTTCAAATTTGGTATTTAATTGGGAGTTTTTAATTGGTTCTTTTTCTAGCTTTTTAGTTGCAAGCCCAATTCATTGATCTTCTCTTTTTCTATTTTATGAAAATAATCATATGAGATATAAAATTTCCCCTAATAATCACTTCTGCTGCATCCCACAAATTTTGCTATGTTTTCTCATTCTTGTCATTCTCTTGGATGAAATTATTGATTGTGTCTATGACTTGTTGTTTCATCCCCTCATTATCTAGTTTCCAATTAATGTTTGGTCAATTTTCCCCTGGCCTTTTGTTACTTTTAATTTTTATTGCATCATAATCTGAGAAAATTGCATTTACTATTTCTGCCTTTCTATGTTTGATTTTGAGGGTTTTATGCCCTGATACTTGCTCATTTTTGTATAGGTTTCATGTACTGCTGACAAAAAGGTGCATGCCTTTCTGTCTCCATTCAATTATCTCCAAAGTCTTCCGAATTTTTCTATAATTCTAGTTATAGATAACTTAGCTTCTTTCTTATTCATTTTGTGGTTTAAATTTATCTAATTCTGATAGGGAGCAATGTTGAGATTGCTCTCAGGTATAGTTCTGCTGTGTAATTCTTCTTGCAGCTGTCTTAACTTCTCTCAGAATTCAGATGCTCTATCACTTGTATATATATTTAGCATTGATACTATTTTGATACGTATGGATCCTTTAAATAGGATATAGTTTCTTTCCTTATCTCTTTTATTTAGGCCTATTTTTGCTTTTGCTTTATCTGAGATCAGGATTAATAAGCCTGCTTTTTTGTTTGTTTGTTTGTTTTTGTTTTTTATCTTAGCTGAAGCATCGGCTCCAGTCTTTCACCTTTACTCTGAATGTATCACTCTGCTTTAAATGAGTTTCTTGTAAAGAGCAAATTGTAGAATTCTGGCTTTAAATTCAGTCTGCTCTAAGCTTCTGTTTTATGGGAGAGTTCATCCCATTCACATTCACAGATAAAATTAGTAACTCTTTATTGCCTGCCATCTTGTTGACCCTAGTTATAGTTTTCTCTTCCTTTTCCTCCTTTTCCTTCTCACCAGTATTTTGTCACTGATCACCCCCTTCCTCATACAGTTTTCTCCTTTTATGTCCTTTCCCCTTTTCTTATACTTTTCCCCTTTTACATCTGTTCTACCTTCTATTAAGCCTTCTCCATTTGTTTCCCTTCCAGCCTACTTCCCTATAGAGTGAAACATCCTTCTCTGTGAAGCTAAATGTGTCTGATATTCTCTCTTTGTGCCAAATCTGATGAGAGTAAGATTTGCTCAGTGCTCTTCCCCTACCTTCTTCCCTCTGACTTCTTCCCCTCATTTGCAATAGGTCTTTTTTGCCTCCTCATGAAATGTAATTTACCCATTTTAACTCCATTTTCCTTTTTCCAGTAGAAACACCATTCCTCCCCTAATTTCTTATCAATAAAATCAAATTATACCTGCACCTTCTAAGTATACCAATAACAGAGATACCGATCTCAAAAGTTAAACATATGATCCCCCCACATAGAGATATGTTTTCTAAGTTTTAAAAGAAAGTTATTTTTTCTTCTTATCTTTTTATGCTTCTCTTGAGTTCTGTATTTGAAGTTTTAAAATTTTCTATTCAGCTATGACCTTTTATCAGAAATAGATGAAATTCCCCTGTTTCATTGAATGCCCATCTTTCCCCCTGAAAGATGATGCTCAATTTTTCTCGATAATTGATTCATGGCTGCAATCTAAGTTCCTTTGCAGTTCTGATATCAGATTCCATGTTCTTCAATTGTTTAAAGTGGAAACTGCTAGGTCTGCAGTAATCATGATTGTGACTACTTTAAATTTGAATTGTTTCCTGCTAGCTGCTTATAATATTGTTTCCTTGATTTGATTTCTGAAGTTTAATTATGATGTTCCTTGGAGTTTTCATTTGGGGTCTCTTTTAGGGGTGATTGATGGATTCTTTCAATGCCTATTTCTAGGACATCAGAGCAGATTTCCTTAACAATTTCCTGAAAGAAGATGTCTAGTCTCTGTCATCATGGTTTTCAGGAAGTTCAATAATTCTTAGATTTTCTTTCCTAGATCTCTTTTCCAGATCAGTTGTTCTTCCATGAGGTATTTTATATTTTCTCCTATTTTTCATTATTTTTTGGTTTTGTTTGACTGATTTTTGAAGTCTCATTGAGTCATTCACTTCTATTTGTTCAGTTCTAATTTTTAGTGAATTATTTTCTTCAGGTTGATTTTTTAATCTCTTTTGCATTTGGCCAATTGAACTTTTATATGAAATGGTTTGTTTATTGATATTTTTTCCTATTTCACAGATTTTGCTTTTCATTGAATTAGTTTCTTTTTATATCTATTTTGTAAGAAGTTATATGCTTTTTCCATTTCATCAAGACTTTAAAAAAAATTAATAGCTATTTATTTACAAGTTATATGCATGAATTAAAAAAATTAATAGCTATATATTTGCAAGTTTTACAGCATTGACAATTACCAAACCTTTTGTTCCAATTTTTCCCCTCCTTCCGCCCACCCCCTTTCCTAGATGGCAGGATGACCAATACATGTTAAATATGTTAAAGTATAAATTAAATACAAAATAAGTATACATGACCAAACCATTATTTTGCTGTACAAAAAGAATCAGACTCTGAAATATTGTACAATTAGCCTGTGAAGGAAATAAAAAATACAGGTGGGCAAAAGTATAGGGATTGGGAATTCTATGTAATGGTTCTTAGTCATCTCCCAGAGTTCTTTTTCTGAGTGTAGCTGGTTCAGTTCATTACTGCTCCATTGGAACTGATTTGGTCCACCTCATTGCTGAAGATGGCCAGGTCAATCAGAATTAATCATCATATAGTATTGTTGTTGAAGTAGATAATGATCTCCTGGTCCTGCTCATTTCACTCAGCATCAGTTCATGTAAGTCTCTCCAGGCCTTTCTGAAATAATCCGTTTGTCATTTCTTACTGAAAAATAATATTCCATAATATTCATATACCACAATTTATTTAGCCATTCTCCAATTGATGAGCATCTATTCATTTTCCAGTTTCTGGCCACTCATCAAGACTATTTTTTAAGGAGTTTTCTTCAGATAATTTCTGGTTTTCCTTTTCCATACACTCTTGTAAAAATCTTATTTCCTTTCCCAATTTTTCTTCTAACTCTCTTTTAAGATCCTTTTTGAATTCTTCCAAGAGAGCCTTGTGAAATGGGGACCAACTCATAACTCCCATTGGAGCTTCATTTGAAGTTGATCTGCCTTTAGGATCCTCAGGGTTTTGACATCTGTTCTTCTCTTTCTCCATAAAATCTGTCTATGGTCAGAGTTCTTTTTGATATTTTTTGCTCATTTTTTTAAGGTTTGAGGTCTGCTCTTAAGGCAAAGGGGTGACAGCTGTTTTAGTTTGCCCTGAGGTGGTTCTGTTGACTTTTCATGCTGGGTAAGCACAGATGGGTTCCATGTTCTTCTGGGTCTCAGTGGCTCACATTTTGCCTTTTGTATTTGCTTTTGAGTGTCTTACAGCAAATCTGCTGAAGCACTGTCTTGAAACCAGGATGGAATAGCCTAAAAGCCTTGCAGTAGATTCCTCCATGCATGGAGTCTGTAACACATTGGCTCCCACCCTTTAGCTCCCTGCTTTGAGCTCCCTGGGCTGCAGTCTGGGCTTGGCAGCCTGTCCCTCTGCCTGATTGAAACAGTCTTTTTCTGAAGTTCTTTCAAATCTTCTTTGGGCAATCTGTTGTACTCCAATATTTGTGGGTTCTGTCATTCTCAAACCACTTCAGAGACATAATCTGCTGTTGATTTGAAAAAAAAAAAAAACTTGGAGGAGGTCACATAGACATGTATCTGCTGTCCACCATCTTGGCTTTGCCCCCAGGAAAAACTCAAGCTCTCTAATGAGTTAATCTACAATCCTGACTTGAGCATGTTAATATAAGTCAATTTGGAGAAGTTCACATATGATACAGGCCAGATGATACCCTCCAAAAGCAACTTACAAACTTATCCAAAAGCATATAGCTTATAAAACTGACATTTGTGACAAGAAACAGATACTGATTTGCCATGGAGATATGTGCGTCACCCATCTTCAGTTGGTTGAGTCCATCATTCCCAAAAGGATTCAGAGACCCTTCTGTTCAAAGGAAAGAGGAAATAATAGTTTATTATTATCTGGAAGGTTCAGAACTGGTGACAAGAAGAGAGAATTTTTAAGCTGTTACAGGATGTTCAGACAGCAGAGGCAAAAGTTCTTGGATGGAGTCTTTAGTCAGAGCAGTTAATCATTTGATAGTCTCATCAAAGGACAGAATATGTGCTTTGTCCCTAAGTATAAACAAAGGCCTTTCTGGGGCCCATTATACTTGCAGAGTTCACCAAAGAGTCCTGGGAGCCAGAGTTCAATTCACCATTTTTTTTTTTGTTTGTTTTTTTGTTTTTTTGTTTTGTCTTGTTCTGTTTTTTTATCCTATCTAAAAGTGACAATCAAGTGAAAAAGAAACTGGGAAACTTCTCTACACAAAGAAACCAAACTTTATTAAGAAAAGTAAAGGTAGGATCTACAGTCAACCCAGAATGATCTGAGATTCCCAAGATATACAATACACAGTTTTAGAAGCTGATTCATGCAAGATTGCATTTTGCAGGTCACCATGTCCTCCCTTTTTATTTTCTATGGTGTCTCAATTAGCCCTTAGATATCTTACCCAGGTCTTTGCAATACTTTCTTACTTTGTCATTTTAATATAGAGATTAATTATAGGTATGATTTATATGTTCACATATTTAAATATATATACTTTGTAATGATTTAACTGTACTTCTAAAGTTAGCTAACATAGGAATTTCCCTACGATAGCATCATAGTTTGGTTACACACAGGTGTTTTGTTGTTGTTACTGTTTTGTTTTTTAACCTGGATCTATGTCTTTATTATAAATTACACAGTTATTTCTTTTCTTAATAATTATAATTGATTAAAAGATTAACAAGACAATATAAAGTAAAGAATTCAAGACATTATTGATCTTTTTTCAACATATATATAATACTATGTTAATTAGCAAATAAACATATCTTTATTGAGCTAAATATTTACATGTATACATTGTACTAATGTAGCATAATATATAAAGAAATTTATTGGAGTAGCTAGATGGTACAGTAGATAGAGCAGAGACCATGAAGTCAGGAAGACCTGAGTTTAAATCAGATTCATATACTTTACAAATATTAGCTCCATGATGTTACCTCAGCCTAATTGCCTTACCCTATTCCCCCCAAAAAAGGGAGAAGAAGAAAAAAACAAAAGAACTTTGTGGCAGAATGACTTTAAGAAGTCCCCTATGTAGTTTGTAAGGTACACACATAAGAAAAGTAAGTTGAATAATGAATTAATTCATCTATTGCCATAATAATGTTGGCCCTCAAAGGTTCTACTATACTGGACTGATTCTGAATTTATTTCCGGTGACAAATTTAATACTTCATTAACTTACAAAGTGGGTCTACCAAAGACATTTATATTTGTAATTACAGAACATTGAAAAAATGTAGTTCACAAATCCCTACCAATCTGTTAAGCTCATAACTAGAGAATACAATTAGATTAAAACCAAAGATTTAATGAAATAGCATAGTAAGAAAATTAAAAATTAAACATTTCCCACATAAACAAGGTCCTATTCCTGAACAAATAAAATAATGTACAAGAATTTACATATGTAAATATATAAGGAACATTTATGTCCAGATCATGCAATTACTGTTGCTGGCAACTACCAAGTGTGCCTCTAATATATTTCTGAAGCATCTTTCTTTTTGAAACTTCTGTAATCAACTACATTTGTTATTTCTCTATTTTGGTATTTCTATTCCTTATGGGAATAATTAGCTTTTTCATATTCTTTTCATTTAACCCTATGGGAATGTATTTTTCTATTATTGCTTTGAGAATCAGAATTCATTAACAAATCATAAATTTTTAGAGTAGAAATGGTCCTTCTAATGGAAGAGATAAACCATCTTCTTTGTCTTTTAAAGCTTTAACTAATTTAGGCTTTCCAGATTCAGGGAAAAAAATGCCTTAGGTGCCAAGGTGTACAGAATTCTAGAAAAGAACCTATCTGATATTTAGAAGTCTATCTAATACAAGTGAGTTACTATCTAAAATCTACTCATAACTTTCATTTTTTTTTCTATTATATCACATAAACCTTCTCACTCTAGAAGTTCACTCAATCCCTGGACTTCTTACACTGGAGATACACTTTGTCCTTGTGATGTCTTCCTTTGACAGACTGATCCTTCCAGAACGTCCACTATAAGTCAACTCTCCTAGATATACATGACTTTGTTGTTTTATATTCTGGAATTTCCCTGTCATCTCATATATACATGCATCTTCCTTTTCAGCCTTCTTTTTTTCTCTTTTTTTTCTTATTTTTTGTTTTTTAATATAGTCTATCTAATTAGAATACAAACTTCTTAAGGGCTGTCTTTTTCTGCTTTTATTTGTATTACTATGATATTATGACTCTGATTGATTCTGACTACAAATGCAAAGCTTTTTCTCTCCTTTGAACAGCTCACTATAACCCAGAGAAGACATTTCTTATGTCGACATGATTAATTTCTGATGGTTAGGGTATTCTTAATCTGCATCCCTTTCAGAAGTCACTCATTTATTGATAGTCCTTCAGTTTCTCAATTCACAATTCTTCTTATTCTTCCTTTCAGATCAGTAGCTTAAGAAAAGGTACAGAAACAAAGTTATAAGTGGGATAAAGGTCATTTATCTTCCTGTCTAAACACATAAACATATGTACCAGAAAAGTCTTTGGGAGCTTTGAGCTTATTTTAAGCCTATTTAAACTAATGTTTTACTACCACTATAAATGAATTTTACATAGATTCTAATTATCTAATTTGGCAGTAGCTTTTCCTTCTTTATAAACATTTGTTTTTTTTTTTTTTTTTTATGCCAGTCATAATATATAAGAAATACATTCATTATTTTGGGAAAAGTATGCCTCATTTCTGGACTTTGGAGTGGCATGAAATAGTTTTGATTTTGAGAACTGACAAAAAATGGTATTTTTTTTTTTTTTACTTTGATTCATTGGTTCATTCCATGTATTTTTATGGATTTTCTATAAGAACATCTCCTAGAATAGAAACTAAGAAAGCAGAAAGAAACCAGGAACTAAGTTCTTCCCAATTCCCATCAGAAATAATGTTAAATAAAGCCTATAAATGGATTCTGGAGTAACAGAACCTACAAAAAGAAGAGTGAGACAACTTTCCAATTTAAGATAGTTTGGAAAGACTTCAGAAAAGATTTGTCTCACTTGGATAAAAGGAAAGAGAAACAAAGCCCTCAGGGTGATGGGGTAAGCCACTGGGAGACTCTTAGTCACAGAACACATCAGCAAAAAAGGTCTTGAATCCTGACTCAGCAGATAAGTAGAATAGCAGACCATCTGTGAGGCCTACAATGCCATCACAAAACACAAATTAAGAGCACCAGAACCCCAGTATAACAAGGTTGGATAGACTGTCTCACCCCAGTACAGTAAGATACAAACACTTGAAGCCCTAACATAGAAAACCAGGAATCAGGCCTCTGATCCCAGCATAAGAAGCTTCGGGTAATGTCCCCTATGTCCCAAGAAATGAACCCAAGAAATGTCATTAAATATGCTAAAAATTATGAAGAAACAGAAAACAAGAACAACAAACTAAAACCTTGATCATAAAAAGCTGCTTTGGCAATAGGAAAGATTAAAATAAAAACTCAGAAGAGAGCAGCATTGTTCAAATGCCTACATATGAAGCTTCAAAGAGGAATATGACTTAATCTGAAGTTCAAAGTCTTGGAAGAGCTCAAAAACAATTTTAAGAGAAAGATAAGTGGAAGAAACATTAGAAAAAAGAAATTAGAGATATTCGGAAGAATTATTAAAAAAAAAAAGTCAACAATTTGGAACAGGAAACAAAAAATTGACCAGAGAAAACGATTTCTTAAAAAATAAAATTCTTTAAATTAAAAAATAAAACAAAACAAAATAAAATGGGGGGAGGGGGAAACTATGGTAGTTCATGCATGCTTTTTCTTCTAAAAGTGGATCCCACAGACTTATATTAAGGCATTAATAGGCAAATTATTTCATTGAACAAAAATTGTCAAAGAAACAAATGACTCAGACAATGAATGAAGACATTTTATGGTGGATTGAGAGTTGGACTTGGAATCAAGAAGACCTGAGTCCAAATCTCATCTCAAATGTAAGCTTGGAGTTACCTCTTTGCCATATAAGCTCAAAAACTTGTTTGAACTTCCCCCTGAACTTTGTACATACTTGTCTCATAATGATTTTAACATTTAGAAGAATAATTTGTGCCAAATTGTCTTTCTGTATTATCTTAGTAAAATTTCTTTCTAAAAGCTATGAAGTGAGAACTTTGTAGATAATAACTTTGGAGAAAAATGCAACTATGGGGCCTGAAAGCAATTATATTACAGAATTTTACAAAATCCCTCAGGTATGCCACAAGAAATCAGAGATGTTCATGTAGCTAAACTCTTGAGTATTTATTTAGTTAGTGGGAAGGGGAGTTTGGATAAGTATCCTCAGAGTTTAAATAGGCAAGACATTAATGAAAATTCTGTTCCATTCTAAAGAATAGAAACTAGGAAATACTGGATTATTACAAGAAAACTATAGGGAAATCAATGCCCCATCCCCCCACAAAAACCCTCTATCTAAAACATAGAAAACATCCTTCTGATAAATATTTTCAACCACTACTCACTACTAATTTTAAACTTCCTCAAAATACTTTATAATTTTCATTCATAACTGTGAATCATTATATATCAATAAGAAGTAATAATGTTAAAGTTAAGTCCAGAGTTATTATTATAGTGTCTTGATATTTCAAGCAACATTTTTACTAAATGATAATCCTATTATTTTATTAATGGACTATCTTTTTAGTGAACTATTTAAACTTAGTCTGCATTTGTATTAAAACAAAATGAAAGAAAGTAAAATAAATTAAAGCAAAACACATGTGAGCAGATTTTTTTTTCTTCAAAACCTACCACTAACTTTTTTTGAGTAAATTCCTTTTTGGCTTTAAATAAAACAATTTTTATTTAACTACACTTTATCTTATTGAAATCACAAATACACTTCCTCATGCCCAACTTAAAGTCATTTAAAAAAAATTTAATCACCCTAACAAGTCACAATACTGTAATGTATAGTCTATATACAAATTAAACTTTCTATAAGATATTTAATAATCCAAAAGCATTCAAATTTTTAAAATTAATGGGTAGAGAAAATGTCATCTAAACTTCATGGTCAATATAAATGATCAATATGACATGGATTCCCCCCAAAAATGAATTTTAAGCTGCATTCAGACGCAAGAAAAAAAAAGCAATAATAAATGTTGGAGAAGATGTGGGAAAATTTTTGAAAACTTACACAGAGTTGATAGAGTTGTGAACTGAATTCAGCCATTCTTGAGAGTAATTTGGAATTATTCCTCAAATGTTATAAAATGTTATCAAACTTTATACCCTTTGGTCCAGTAATAGCACTGCTAGATAAATATGTTCCTAAATACCACTATATATATATATAATGTGTGTGTGTGTGTGTAATATTTATGACAGCTATTTTTGTCATGGAAATAAATTGGAAATTGAGGGCATGCCCATTAATTGGGGAATGGTTGAACAAGTTGTGGTGAATGAATATAATGCAATGCTATTTTTCTATAAGAAATGATGGGCAGGTAAAATTAAGAAAAATCTGAAAAAAAAATTGAAAACAACTAAAGTGAAAGAACAACAAATGAAAGAAGAATAAAACATTCTTACACCTTTAATGTTAAGGATTGTCTTTTTCTGTCAACTCAAACAAGGACAAAGTGTCAAATCTCAGAATGATATGAATTGGTCTCAAGCCCCAAAAGACTTCTTGGAAGTGCTCATAAAAGACTTTTAAAAGAACATAAAAAAAGTAAAAAATAAAAATGAAAAAAAAAAAAAAAGAAATGTGAGGTATAAAAGAGAGAGTCAACAGCTTGGAAAAGGAAGGCAGTTCCTTAAAAAGTATAATTCTCCAAATGCAAAAAAAAAAAAAAAAAAAAGAAAAGAAAAAAAAAATCCTTTGAAGAAAACTGCACCTTTAGGACAGCTAGGTGTCTCAATGGATATAGCACCAGCCCTGAAGGCTGGAGGACCTGAATTCAAATCTGACCTGAGATACTTAACACTTCCTAGCTATGTGACTCTAGGCAAGTCACTTATCCCCAGTTGTTTCAGAAAAGAAGAAGAAGAAGAAGAAGAAGAAGAAGCAGAAGGAGGAGGAGGAGGAAGAGGAGAAGGAGGAGAAGAAGGAGGAGGAGGAGGAGGAGGAGAAGGAGGAGGAGGAGGAGGAGGAGGAGAAGGAGGAGGAGGAGAAGGAGGAGGAAAAAGAGGAAGAGGAGGAGGAGGAGGAGAGGAGGAGGAGAAGAACAAGAAGAAGAAAACAACACCTTCAAAAGTAGAATTGACCAAATGGAAAAAGGATTGTCCCCTTCTCTTGATACCAGAAGAGGTATTTATGCAAGGATTGATAGTCAAGTATGCTGTAAACAGGTCCTCTCTTTTAAGTAGGAATTTCATCTCATGAAAATTAATAATGATAATTAAAGTAACTAACATTTATATAGTGCTGACTATATTCCAGGCACTGTGCAAAGAAATTCACAATAATGTAATTTTACCCCTACAAAAACCCTGTTGTGGGGGAGGGGGGCGCTAAGGGCTATTTTTTCAACTTTACAGATGAAAAAAGTGACAGAGGTTTAATGACTTACCTAGAGTCACACAATGAACATATATTTGAAGATGCATTTAAATTCAGGTTTTCATGACTCTAGACCCAGTATTTATCCACTGTGTCACTTATATAAAGAAATGAGTGAGGGAACAACAAAGTTAAGAAAGTCCTTCATGTGCAGAGTGAGAAATTAACATTGCAGTCCAACATATGGAATAGAAAATTCTCTTATTTCTGGTCTTAATTTTTTCTCTGTAAAACAGAGATAGTGCAAAATTATACTATCTTAAAGCAACCAGGAGTTACTGCAAGCAGCTAGTGAATACTGTCCTAGAATCACTAAAACCTGAGTTTAAATTGTGCCCTAGGCATTAACTAACTAAATTATCTTGTACAAGTCAATTAACTTTTGTTTTAGCTTCCTCAACTGGTACATGAAGATAATAATGATATCTACCTCCCAAGGTTGTGGTGAGGATCAAGTGAATAATATTTCTAAAACATCATTAGCATGATGTCTGGCAAACAATAGATATTATATACATGTAAGCTATTATTATTTTTTTGCTATTGTTACTATTATTATTATTACTTAGTATTGACTTATTGGAAAGATCATTAAAAGTAATACATGCAAAATCATCCATTGCTGTGAAGCACTATTTATACGAGCACATCTGCTATTAATGAATTGTGTATTGTATTGAAATTAGGAATCACCGTTGCAAATGTAGAGAATACATGCTACAACTGTACTAGCTTTTATGTTGGTTAATATCTGTGAATTTCTGAATGACATCTTTTAAAACTATATCATACTGTTTTGGACTCATTGAAGGTTAATCTTAACAGGTAGCCTACACTTTTGCAAATACTAAAGAATCATGTGCATGAAACTCAAACTATTATTTATGTGGGTATTTGGATATTTAATTTTTATTTAGTTCAGTATATTCTGACAGAATAAAGTCTTTTATTTTTTTTTATTATTATATTCAGTGGTGTGCTGATAAATATAATTATATTTATCATGCATATTATATTTCCTTGGTTTCTCTACTTTGTCCCTAGTAAACTAATCACTGGGAAACCTTATCATTTTGTAGGATCCAGTCAGGCTTATTATTTACACCTCATCAGCATACTTTATTCCTCTGATGAGAAGGTGGAGTTGTAAATTCAACCATTTAAAAAGAAAGGCCAAAACAGACAACTCATTTCCCATTTAAATGTTCTCTTTTTGGACTTTATAAGCTTCTCCAGATATACTCATTTTCTCACTATAAATCCATCAAGTCCATTCTGCCCTGTCTACTTTTCTCTCACTTTCTGACTTCCATTTCCATGTTCTTTTTCATGAGATAGTATGCGTCTTGAGAACATAAGTTGTGTTTCTTTTTAATATTTTTATTCCCAGCACTTATCATAATGCACAGAGCAGTTGCTTAATGAACATTTATTGGGTATTAACTAAAAGCTTAACTACTGACTCTCTTCAATACTTTTCAGGTCTTATTGTATGATTCTCTCCTTCACACAAATATGTCTGTTACCTAGTTAGTAAATGTCTAACTAACCTTTGATTTTAAAATCATTAATAACTCCAAAATTGGCAAATGTTACAAATCAGGGTTGGAATTTTTCTTTTGTTGATTGTCTGGTGCTAGAAACATGTTGAATAAAATGTTAATAATGAAAATTATACTTAAAAATATTTCATCTATTCATTTTTTTTCTGGAGAGCTGGTTATTAAACATTTACCAGAACACTCTTGTCCTCAATACATATTTTATGAATGAATGAATGCATGGATGAATAGAGACAAAAATTAAAAAGTAAAGTGTGACCTGAATGAAAGCTCTATCTGCTGGAGGAAAAAGAGTCCAATCTGAGTTTCTATATAGATCACAAGAATAATATTTTTAATTATTAAACTTCCTGCAATAGTATCAAGTTTCAATAGTATCAATATTGAAAGATTTCTGTTTTTATTATCCATCATTGTAGAAATCACTTGTATCAAGACAGTTTGCAAGCTATCACTAAATAAGCATATTCAATCCTAAGGAGTTGCACAAAGTACATAAAGATTATGATTTAATAGGATTCTCCACCTTGTACCAACGGAGGAAGAGACTGGATTCAAATCTTATTGATTCCAAATCTAGAATTCTACATATAGTGAACTTCATCTCCTTTTTAACCATATGGCTATTAAAAGTACGTAATGTAAAGTTCAAGTGGAGTGCAAATTCAGAAATAAATTCAGAAATAAATTGGGGTTAATTTTAAAACCATTCTCACTATTTTTCTGCCCTGATATCTTAGAAATATCTAATTACATTTTAATGAAAATGGATCACACTCCAAAATGCAATTTGGGATTTCAAAGACATATTGCATATAACAATTACCAAGGACAGAATTTAGCAAATGGATAATGTATGTGCTGGACTCCGTGTGTGTGTGTGTGTGTGTGTGTGTGTGTGTGTGTGTGTGTGTATTCCACTAATCAAGATGTAGAATTATAAGAATGAGTGAGCTCATGTTCTTTTATGTTTCATTTATTTGAATTTTATTCATTCTGATCAACAAGGAATGACCATTAGAAATAGGAATTGTCTTCTGTTTTTTGAAGAGACAATTTAAATTATCAAAAAATTTTGTGGTAGGAATGTGTTCATTATCCTCTTAAGTAGTCAAATAGGGTAACTTCAAAAATATGTGTAGGTTTAAAACATTCTCTCATTTAAAACATTATATAGGGCTTTAAACAAAACATGCATCAAGAGAAATGTACCAGTAATTGTAGCACAACTTCATCATTTCATCAAAAAGTGAAGACATTCAAACAAAACAATAACAACAAGCACTGATGGCTAATTACATGATATGGAAAGACCTAATTATTTATCCAAGTTTTCTCTTTGATTCTAGCTTATACCTAATTGTTAAATGATTCTTATCAATTGATAATATGGGTGGTTATGTAATTCAGTGATATGTGTCCTTTTATTTCAGTTATCTTTATCACATAATCAAAAAGCAAAAGTGTATTGATCATACTGTCATCATGGAAACTGCCTATCATAGTACTGTATGAGAAATGAGAAAAAAGGCTGCTTTTGAACAGACAATATGCAGAAAAGTGTTTTTATGCAAATTATATTAATTGTGTTATCCATATGATAAAAGGAAAATCATCATTTAAGGTTATTATCTGACAAACTTAGTCAGCCAATAGGAAACAAGATAATACATACAGATATAAGATATAATTGGTTAGAAACTGACCTTGACAGAACTTACATGGATCATTGTTTCTATTATCTGCTTTACACATAGAAACTTGTATTTTGTGAGACCTTGTGAGTAAAAAACACAGCAAAACGCACAATTATTTAATAAGTGCCACTGACAAAAAATAAATCAGGAGCTATACACAAAGAAGAAAAAATAAAATTTAGCATAAGAAAGGAAGGGTGGTGTCATGCAAAATGCACTGGAATATAGGCAAGGGACCTGGATATCTAAATCTGCTATAATGCTTACTACTTATGTGATTATACACAAAGCATTCAACTTTCTAGAGTCTCAGTTATCCCATCTGTAAAATGATAATAGCAATATTCTAAAAAGCTGTTCACTAGTGCAAAATCAGAAATAGTATTTTAAAAAGAACGAGGTCCATTATCCACTTGACTTCCCATGCATTCACTCCTGTCTTAAAAGGACATATGCATTTTACTATTAATAAACACAATGACTCTTGTAAAATGTGATATATGTATACCTTTGTTATATGTGTTTTATTGGATAGATAATTATATATAATGGCAGAAAAACTGTATCCTAATCCTACCTCTGCTATAAAATGTATGACAATAGGCAATTCATTAAATATCTCTGGGTTCTTGTTTTCTCATCTATAATTATTATAAGAGTTTTTCTATTTTATTACAGAGTTTTCTTCCACTTATAGCTATAATCTAACTCTGTCAATTACATTTTTATTCCTACTTTTTTTGAGAAGAGTAATAAAGATTAAACTTGGAAAATTCAAGAAAAGTAGCATAAACTTTAATTGATACCATAAATAAAGCTAAGTTATTATGGTCATCTAAGCAAGGCAACAAGATTTGAAAGGCATGATAAAAACAATAAGGAAAGGGAAAAGAAAGAAAAAAAAATGATTAGGAAAGCATTGAATTCATGCAGTTAGTAAAATGCCATTACTACATAGATACATAAAATAGGTGAAAATCTGAAGTAAAAGTCCAATACAAATTGTCCCAAAAGGACTGAAAAAGCAACCATGGACTTTGTTATGGAAATTCTAATAAAAATTTGAAAGTTAGCCAAGAAAGCCCTACCAATATAAAGGTTCCTCCCAGCCCTAAAATGCCAACATTTTCCTGTGAAATTCTTGTTCTTAACTAAGCCATGCATAATTTTTTAAATCAAATAATGAAATATGGAAAATTTTAGGTGAATTAATATTATTCAAAAAACCATTTTATATATGTGTGTGTGTGCATGTGTGTGTGTGATGTGTATAAATATGGAGGCACATGCATGTATGCATATATACACCCATTTATATATAATACACATACATGTATGTGTGTACATACACAACTATTCAACTAGTACTCTGTTCATATATTTAGAAGGAAGAAGAAGAGGAAGAAGAAGAGGAAGAGGAAGAAGAAGAAGAGGAAGAGGAAGAAGAAGAAGAGGAAGAGGAAGAAGAAGAGGAAGAGGAAGAGGAAGAAGAAGAGGAAGAGGAAGAAGAGAAAGAAGAAGAAGAAGAAGAGGAGGAGGAGGAGGAGAAGAAGAAGGTTAAATGGATTTCTCTACAGCTGGAAGATCCACTTGCCCCCTTGGGAAATTGGGTTGGGAGAGTTACACTGCAGACTGGAGATGTATTCCTAAAATAAAAATTTATTTGGAGATTTTACCACTTCTTGTGCCTTTTGGAATTAATTAATGATCTCATTTGTACCTTATAACAGCCCAGTTATAAGAGTATAAATCTTATACCCCAATATCTAATAGATATAAATCTAATAAATCAATGCCCATGTGATTATCAAATATTGTTATGTACTGGTTGAATAATGTTATGTTATTTTCCTGTAGGAGAATTTTTTTTTTTAAATAAGGAGGATTGGAAGTAACAAAAACTAAATTTATGAAAACCTCTTAGGATGGCAGCAAATTTTTTAAATAAAAATTTCTTTAGTTTTTGAAAAAAATAACAAAATATAGCTAGAGTTTTAAAATAATAATCTTGGTGACCAAAGTGACTATACCCTAAAGCTTTTGGAAAATAAAAGAGAAAATATGAGGCCTATTATGATTATACTGAAAATTTTTTAAATTTCATAGATCATATATATGCATTTATATGCTTACACTTGTCCTGAATGGATTTTAGAATTATAAAAATCAAACAGGGAAAAAAATAATTTTCTTGTTCATAATAATCTATTTCTTAATTTCTTAAACTGTGTATTGTGACCTATATGGGTCATACTAAATGTGGGATCATGAAATATTTACTTATTAATAAATTTTTGATTTGTATACCTATTTTATAAATTTACATACTTGGGATCATGTATAAATTTCTCAGGCAAAAAGGGGCCATAAGTGGAAAGAATTTTTTTAAAAAGCCCAGATCTACAAGACATCAGGGCTATCTAATCCAAACATAATTGGGAAAATGCACATGATTTCATTCAGAGCATCAAGTCATCCATCTTTTGTTAAGGACTTCTAATAGTAAGGATACACTATTTTCTAAAATGGCTCTGTTTTCTGACAACTCTAATTATTAAGACTTTTTTCCCCCTAAAATAAGATCTGAGTTTGTTTCTTGGAAACTTCTACCATTATTCTGAGGTCCATCATCTTAAACCATGTAGAGCAAATCAGTTTTCAAAGTATCAGCTTTATAAAGATTTGAAAATAATTATCATGCTCCCTACAATCTTTCACAATCCTTTTCTTCTCCAGGTTAAACATCCCTAGCTCTCACAACCATTTGTTCAATAATAAATAGTTATTTAAGCACTTATTTTTTGTTATGTACTGTGTTGGATACTGGGGATAAATTGTTTTTTAAAAATTAATTAATTCTTATTCTCTTAGAGGTTATATTTTATTAGACAAAATTTTGTATAAATACATATAGTTAGAGAGTATATATATATATATATATATATATACATATATATATATATATATATACACTTACACATGCACATACAAATTATATGCACACACATATACATATGTGGATGTGTATGTATATATATATATATATATATATATACACATATATATATACACTTACACATGCACATACAAATTATATGCACACACACATATACATATGTGTATGTGTATGTATATATATATATATATATATATATATATATATATATATATATACATACATACATATATATATCACACATATAACTACATAACAAACAAGCCAGATAAAATGCAATCCCGAATGATTAGGGATGGATTGCATATAGGGTATGAAGTTGAGGCTTTTCTCCATTAGTTTCATCCTTTGTTTTTTTCTTAATTAACTCAAGTATATCAGTTGTTTCTCTTAAAAAAATGTGGTGTTCAGAAATAAACAAATCTGTTCTAATGTGTTCTGTTCAGAGAAAATACAGTTGGACTGTGCTCCTCACTGTGATGCAAGAGTAATTGAACTTGAATTCCTGAAGGCCATGCTAAAAGACAATAATTTCTGTCATGTCCTAAGTTGGAAAGGCTTCATTACATAGTCCTGATTGAACAGGATGCCTATGGTCAGAGGAACAGGTTCACTATGTTTGAAGTATGTCATCACTAGCTGACCTCACCAAGATGCTTTTTTTTTAATTTCAGGGATAGCAAATCTCAAAAATGGTTCCAATTGGAATTGATAAAGTAATAAGATTGCAATCAGAAATAGCTCAAGCATTAATGTACTGAAGTAACATTGATATATTTCCCCTTAATTTATTTTAGAGGGCTGGTTCAAAACAAGATTATGTTTGTATTTTTGTGTATGTGAGTATGTGTGTTTTCAGTTTTAAATGATCAACATTTCAAATGGAGGCACACAGTACACAGTATAAAAATAATAGAATTGAGAAAGAATTTAATTGGAACATTAAGTGAAATGATTAACTATTTTATTTCTATATAATTTGGAAATTGGGACTACCCAAATTGAGAGGCAATTACATTTAGGAACATTAAAATGAAATGCCAAGTGATGCAACATTTACCCAACCACTGAAATTCAGTTCTGCAAACCATAATATAGACAAATACATGGCTGGATCCAAGATGCTTTGCTAATAGCATGATGAGAGAAACCAAATTTTGGATTTATGTAAATTAGATGTTGTCTTCACCTTTCTAATTAAAAAAATAATGTAAGCTCACTGTTACTGAGTTCATGATAAAAGGTCATACTACTCATGTGCTAGGCTACTTAATGTTTATTAGACCACAGCAATCTCTATATTCATTTATTTTAATTTGCCTTGCAGAGCAATAAACTTTGGACAAATGACCAATTATTCTGAACAGATG
Source organism: Antechinus flavipes (assembly GCF_016432865.1). Lineage (NCBI taxonomy): Eukaryota > Metazoa > Chordata > Mammalia > Dasyuromorphia > Dasyuridae > Antechinus > Antechinus flavipes. The sequence goes on along the minus strand of NC_067401.1, from coordinate 60,808,448 downwards.
CAGCTATTTTATTTTGCAGGTGCTTCAAAACAGCCTTTAGAAATGTACTGGCTGCTACTCAATGTCTTTATTATGCTGAGCCAGATTTGAACTCCTGACCTATATTTAAGGAGCACTTTGGATCTGCTATAAATCCCTTTAGCTTTACAGGGATCTAAGAAAACAATTTCTTTTTACAGTGTTAACCAAAAAAAAAAAAAAAAAAAAGTCTCTTGAATGTGTGTTCAACAGAATGAATTGGAGGAGGGATTGGGAAGGAGGATGACAGTGGATATAATTGAAACATACACAATTGAAGCTTGAGAAAATCACCAGTAAAAGCTTTTTATCACTTCAATGAAGTGGGAGATAACTTTGATTTCTTCCTATAATTTTTGTACAGGAACTATTGCTATTCCCCTTTTTTGTAAGGAATATTTGTGATGTCAGAATTACAACCCAGGGTCACAATGTACTGACATAGTGGAACTCTTCAAGGTCCGCAAGGTGCAGTAGTGACATTTATCAGAAGCTGTTCCTTTCCTGAGCTTCTATGCCTTAATCATAAACACCATAGGAATCTGCAAAGTGTGACATCCTGGAATAAAAACAGTTTATCTTAAGTGCTAGCTTCAGGGATTCAAAGATGTGTCTAAGTTCCTCAATGTAAAGTGATTCTAACAGATGATTTTCTGGTCAAACAAGCAACAGAGTAACTGATAAAGGGGACTTTTCACATATATGTCTAGAGCTCAGAAAATCAATTTGCAGGTTGCAATCACTTTACTGTATTTTTGTGGAATGCTGCAATCTTTCAATAGATCATTTTGAAAAAAAATTTTTTTTTTTTGTTTGTTTGTTTGTTTTCTGTAGCTGAACTTCACTGGGGAACTGCAAAGCACAGAATTGCATTGCTTTTTATTGTAATTTGTTAACTGTCTCAACCAGGATTATTGACTGAGAAATATTCTTAGGACAGAATTTCTGAAGTTTTGATTTACTTCTTAATGACAAGGGAAAACCTCAATATATTTTTAAATTATTAAGGTTTGTTACAGAGCTCTCAAAAGAATTAGGATGTCAATGTATTGGGAATATACCAATATAAAGGTAATCCAACTTGAGAGAGAATGTTCATTAAAAATCAAGGGACTTAAGGAAAATTATAGCACAAAAAGCATTAGAATGACCCTTTAATGATTCTGTAATCCTTCTAAAATCTAACAGAATTATCTGTTAAAACATTAATTTAATAATGTAAAATTATATACTATTATATTATCATCTAAGGAGGTACAGGACTTTTATACATATCATTAAATTGGCTTAATTTTTTTAAAAAAAGTAAATCAAAAGGGGTTAAGATTTCCTCTGGATGCCATGCTTTCAAAGTAGTAAAGTAGTATTATCAATGTGACTTACAGCATAACTATCATCCCCTTAATCTTGAATTCTATGCCTCTTTTAATAATGGTCCACAATCACAATTACTTTTTTGGTGACTATAATATACTGTCAACATATATTCACTTTGCAATCTAATAAACACTGTAAACCTTTTTTTTTTAATTTTTTTTTATTTTTTTTTTATTTAATAATTACATTATATTGACACTCGTTTCTGTTCCGATTTTTTCCCCCTCCCTCCCTCCACCCCCTCCCCTAGATGGCAAGCAGTCCTTTATATGTTGGATATGTTGCAGTATATCCTAGATACAATATATGTTTGCAGAACCGAACAGTTCTCTTGTTGCGTAGGGAGAATTGGATTCAGAAGGTATAAATAATCCGGGAAGAAAAACAAAAATGCAGATAGTTTACATTCGTTTCCCAGTGTTCTTTCTTTGGGTGTAGCTGCTTTTGTCCGTCATTTATCAATTGAAACTCAGGTCTCTTTGTCAAAGAAATCCACTTCCATCAAAATATGTCCTCATACAATATCGTTGTCGAAGTGTATAATGATCTCCTGGTTCTGCTCATTTCACTTAGCATCAGTTCATGTAAGTCTCGCCAGTCCTCTCTGTATTCATCCTGCTGGTCATTTCTTACAGAACAATAATATTCCATAACATTCATATACCACAATTTACCCAGCCATTCTCCAATTGATGGGCATCCATTCATTTTCCAGTTTTTAGCCACTACAAACAGGGCTGCTACAAACATTTTGGCACATACAGGTCCCTTTCCCTTCTTTAGTATTTCTTTGGGATATAAGCCCAATAGAAACACTGCTGGATCAAAGGGTATGCACAATTTGATAATTTTTTGGGCATAATTCCAGATTGCTCTCCAGAATGGTTGGATTCGTTCACAACTCCACCAACAATGCATTAGTGTCCCCGTTTTCCCGCATCCCCTCCAACATTCATCATTATTTTTTCCTGTCATCTTAGCCAATCTGACAGGTGTGTAGTGGTATCTCAGAGTTGTCTTAATTTGCATTTCTCTGATCAATAATGATTTGGAACACTCTTTCATATGAGTGGTAATAGTTTCAATCTCATCCTCTGAAAATTGTCTGTTCATATCCTTTGACCATTTATCAATTGGAGAATGGCTTGATTTCTTATAAATTTGAGTCAGTTCTCTATATATTTTGGAAATGAGGCCTTTATCAGAACCTTTAACTGTGAAAATGTTTTCCCAGTTTGTTGCTTCCCTTCTAATCTTGTTTGCATTAGTTTTATTTGTACACAGGCTTTTTAATTTGATGTAATCGATATTCACTTTGCAATCTAATAAACACTGTAAACCTTTTTTTTTTAATTTTTTTTTATTTTTTTTTTATTTAATAATTACATTATATTGACACTCGTTTCTGTTCCGATTTTTTCCCCCTCCCTCCCTCCACCCCCTCCCCTAGATGGCAAGCAGTCCTTTATATGTTGGATATGTTGCAGTATATCCTAGATACAATATATGTTTGCAGAACCGAACAGTTCTCTTGTTGCGTAGGGAGAATTGGATTCAGAAGGTATAAATAATCCGGGAAGAAAAACAAAAATGCAGATAGTTTACATTCGTTTCCCAGTGTTCTTTCTTTGGGTGTAGCTGCTTTTGTCCGTCATTTATCAATTGAAACTCAGGTCTCTTTGTCAAAGAAATCCACTTCCATCAAAATATGTCCTCATACAATATCGTTGTCGAAGTGTATAATGATCTCCTGGTTCTGCTCATTTCACTTAGCATCAGTTCATGTAAGTCTCGCCAGTCCTCTCTGTATTCATCCTGCTGGTCATTTCTTACAGAACAATAATATTCCATAACATTCATATACCACAATTTACCCAGCCATTCTCCAATTGATGGGCATCCATTCATTTTCCAGTTTTTAGCCACTACAAACAGGGCTGCTACAAACATTTTGGCACATACAGGTCCCTTTCCCTTCTTTAGTATTTCTTTGGGATATAAGCCCAATAGAAACACTGCTGGATCAAAGGGTATGCACAATTTGATAATTTTTTGGGCATAATTCCAGATTGCTCTCCAGAATGGTTGGATTCGTTCACAACTCCACCAACAATGCATTAGTGTCCCCGTTTTCCCGCATCCCCTCCAACATTCATCATTATTTTTTCCTGTCATCTTAGCCAATCTGACAGGTGTGTAGTGGTATCTCAGAGTTGTCTTAATTTGCATTTCTCTGATCAATAATGATTTGGAACACTCTTTCATATGAGTGGTAATAGTTTCAATCTCATCCTCTGAAAATTGTCTGTTCATATCCTTTGACCATTTATCAATTGGAGAATGGCTTGATTTCTTATAAATTTGAGTCAGTTCTCTATATATTTTGGAAATGAGGCCTTTATCAGAACCTTTAACTGTGAAAATGTTTTCCCAGTTTGTTGCTTCCCTTCTAATCTTGTTTGCATTAGTTTTATTTGTACACAGGCTTTTTAATTTGATGTAATCGAAATTTTCTATTCTGTGATCAGTAATGGTCTCTAGTTCATCTTTGGTCACAAATTTCTTTCTCCTCCACAAGTCTGAGAGATAAACTATTCTATGTTCCTCTAATTTATTTATAGTCTCGTTCTTTATGCCTAGGTCATAGACCCATTTTGATCTTATCTTGGTATGTAGTGTTAAGTGTGGGTCCATGCCTAATTTCTGCCATACTAATTTCCAATTATCCCAGCAGTTTTTATCAAATAATGAATTCTTTTCCCAGAAGTTAGGGGCTTTGGGTTTGTCAAACACTAGATTGCTATAATTGACTATTCTGTCTTGGGAGCCTAGCCTTTTCCACTGATCCACTAATCTATTTCTTAGCCAATACCAAATGGTTTTGGTGACTGCTGCTTTATAATATAATTTTAGATCAGGTACAGCTAGGCCACCTTCATTTGATTTTTTTTTTCATTAATTCCCTTGAGATTCTCGACTTTTTATTGTTCCATATGAATTTTGTTGTTATTTTTTCTAGATCAATAAAATATTTTCTTGGAAGTCTGATTGGTATAGCACTAAATAAATAGATTAGTTTAGGGAGTATTGTCATCTTTATTATGTTCGCTCGGCCGATCCAAGAGCACTTAATATTTTTCCAATTATTTAAGTCTGACTTTTTTGTGTGGAGACTTTTTTATAATTTTGCTCATATAATTCCTGACTTTCCTTTGGTAGATAGATTCCCAAATATTTTATGCTATCAACAGTTATTCTCAATGGAATTTCTCTTTGTATCTCTTGCTGTTGGGTTTTGTTGGTGATGTATAAAAATGCTGAGGATTTATGGGGATTTATTTTGTAGCCAGCTACTTTGCTAAAATTATGAATTATTTCCAATAGCTTTTTGTAGAATCTCTGGGGTTCTCTAGGTATACCATCATATCATCTGCAAAGAGTGATAGTTTGGTTTCCTCATTGCCTACTCTAATTCCTTTTATATCTTTCTCGACTCTTATTGCCGAGGCTAGTGTTTCTAATACGATATTAAATAATAATGGTGATAGTGGGCAACCTTGCTTCACTCCAGATCTTACTGGGAAAGGTTCCAGTTTTTCCCCATTGCATATGATGCTTACTGATGGTTTTAAATATATGCTCCTGACTATTTTAAGGAAAAGTCCATTTATTCCTATGCTCTTAAGTGTTTTTATTAGGAATGGATGTTGGATTTTATCAAATGCTTTTTCTGCATTTATTGAGATGATCATGTGGTTTTTGTTTGTTTGGTTATTGATATAGTCAATTATGCTAATAGTTTTCCTAATATTGAACCAGCCCTGCATTCCTGGTATAAATCCTACTTGGTCATAGTGTATTATCCTGGTGACAATTTTCTGTAATCTTTTTGCTAATATTTTATTTAAGATTTTAGCATCAATATCCATTAGGGAGATTGGTCTATAATTTTCTTTCTCTGTTTTCAGCCTACCTGGTTTAGGTATCAGTACCATATCTGTGTCATAAAAGGAGTTTGGTAGAACTCCTTCAATCCCTATTTTTTCAAATAGTTTATATAACATTGGAGTTAATTGTTCTTTAAATGTTTGGTAGAATTCACATGTAAATCCATCTGGTCCTGGGGATTTTTTCTTAGGGAGTTGATTGATAGTTTGTTCTATTTCTTTTTCTGAGATGGGACTGTTTAGGATATTTACTTCTTTCTCTGTTAGTTTGGGCAAGCTGTATTTTTGGAGGTATTTTTCTATTTCATTTAAGTTGTCGAATTTATTGGCATAAAGTTGGTCAAAGTAACTCCTAATTATTGCTCTAATTTCCTCTTCGTTAGTGGTGAGTTCTCCCTTTTCATTTTTAAGACTATCAATTTGATTTTCCTCTTTCCTTTTTTTAATCAGATTTACTAAGGGTTTGTCTATTTTGTTGGTTTTTTCATAGAACCAACTCTTAGTTTTATTAATCAATTCAATAGTTTTTTTACTTTCAATTTTATTGATCTCACCTTTTACTTTTAGAATTTCAAGTTTAGTGTTTGACTGGGGGTTTTTAATTTGTTCCTTTTCTAGCATTTTTAATTGCAAACCCAATTCATTGACCTTCTCTTTCTCTATTTTATACAAATAGGCCTCTAGAGATATGAGATTTCCCCTTATTACCGCTTTGGCTGCATCCCATACATTTTGGTATGATGTCTCATTATTATCGTTTTCTTGGGTGAAGTTATTAATTATGTCTATGATTTGCTGTTTCACCCAATCATTCTTTAGTATGAGATTATTTAGTTTCCAATTATTTTTTGGTCTACTTCCCCCTGCTTTTTTGTTGAATGTAATTTTCATTGCATCGTGGTCTGAAAAGGATGCATTTACTATTTCTGCCTTACTACATTTGAGTTTGAGGTTTTTATGTCCTAATATATGGTCAATTTTTGTATAGGTTCCATGAACTGCTGAAAAGAAAGTGTATTCCTTTCTGTCTCCATTACATTTTCTCCAGAGATCTATCATATCTAACTTTTCTAGTATTCTATTTAGCTCTTTGACTTCTTTCTCATTTATTTTGTGGTTTAATTTATCTAATTCTGAGAGTGCAAGGTTAAGATCTCCCACTATTATAGTTTTACTGTCTATTTCTTCTTGCAGCTCTCTTAGTTTCTCTTTTAAGAATTTAGATGCTACCCCACTTGGTGCATATATGTTTAATATAGATAGTGCTTCATTATCCATGCTACCCTTTAGCAAGATATAGTGTCCTTCCTTATCTCTTTTAATTAGGTCAATTTTTGCTTTAGCTTGATCTGAGATCAGGATGGCTACCCCTGCTTTTTTGACTTCACCTGAAGCATAGTAGATTTTGCTCCAACCTTTTACCTTTGACCTGCATGTATCTCCCCGCTTCAGGTGTGTTTCCTGTAAACAACATATTGTAGGATTCTGGCTTTTAATCCATTCTGCTAACCGCTTCCTCTTTATGGGGGAGTTTACCCCGTTCACGTTTATGGTTAGAATGACCAATTCTGTATTACTTGCCATCTTGTTAACCCCGGTTTATGCTTTCCTCCCTTCTTTGCCCTTTCCCCCCCTTCCAAGTATTAAGCTTGTGAGCACCCCTTGCTTCTCACAGCCCTCCCTTTTTAGTGTCCCTCCCCCCGCCTTTGAGTTCCTCCCCCTATCTTACCCCTTTCCCTCCCAGTTCCCGTATTCCCTTCCGCTTAGCTTATTCCTTCCCTTTCCACTTTTCCCTTCTCACTTTTCAATGAGATGGGAGAAGTTTCACCATAGATTGAATATGTCTTAAGATTTTTCACTTAAAGCCAATTCTGAAGGCAGTAAGATACCCACTATATTCATCCCCCTCCATTCTTTCTCTCAGATATAATAGGTTTCCTATGCCTCTTCATGAGATGTACTACCCCCACTTTACCCTTTTTCTGGCACAATGTCCTTTCCACATCAATTTCTAGAACAAGGTATACATGTATTCTTTATATATCTATATAGTCAAAATATAGTTCCCAAGATTAATCTTTACCTTTTTAGATTTCTCTTGAGTTCTATATTTGTAGATCAAACTTTTTGTTAAGTTCTGGTTTTTTCATCAGAAATAGATGAAATTCGCTTACTTCGTTGAATGTCCATCTTCTTCCCTGGAAAAAGATGCTCATTCTCGCTGGGTAAGTTATTTTTGGTTGCATACCAAGTTCCTTAGCCTTTCGGAATATCATATTCCAGGCCCTTCGATCTTTTAATGTGGATGCTGCCAGATCCTGGGTGATCCTTATTGTGGCTCCTTGATACTTATTGGGTTTTTCTAGCCGCTTGCAATATTTTTTCTTTCATCTGAGGGTTCTGGCATTTGGCCACTATATTCCTTGGTGTTTTGATTTTAGGATCCCTTTCAGTGGGTGATCGATGAATCCTTTCAATGTTTATTTTTTCCTCTGTTCCTATGACTTCTGGGCAGTTCTCTTTGATAATTTCCTGGAAGACAGTGTCCAGGCTTTTTTTTTCATCATGTTTTTCTGGGAGTCCAATGATTCTCAGATTGTCTCTCCTGGATCTGTTTTCCAGGTCTGTTGTCTTCCCCAGAAGGTATTTCACATTTTTCTCCATTGTTTGATTTTTTTGGATTTGCTTGACTGATTCTTCTTGTCTCCTCGAGTCATTCAATTCCACTTGTTCAATTCTGATTTTCAGTGAAGTATTCTCTTCACTCACTTTTTTAAAATCTTTCTCTAATTGTCCAATTGAGTTCTTTTGTTCTGTGGAATTTTTTTCCATTTCGCCAATTTTGTTTTTTAGAGAGCTGTTTTCTGTTTCCAGTTCACTAATCCTATTTTTCAAGGATTTTACTTCTTTATCCACTCTCTCTTTAACTTTCTCCAGGCTCTTTTGCCAAGCCTCCCTCTCCTTTTCCCATTTTTCTTCTAGCTCCCTTGTGAGAGCCTTTTTAATTACTTCTATGAGGTTCATCTGTGCTGAGGAACAGATGATCTCCTCCTTTGGGGATTCACCTGGGGACTGCCTGTTTTTAGTCTCCTCAGGATTTAGAGTCTGCTCTCTATCTGTGTAGAAGCTGTCAAGGGTTAAAGTCCTCTTCAGCTTCTTGCTCATTCTGTCTATTAATCAGAGACAAACTACCAAAGAAAAACAGAAAAAACTGGAGTCTTTCTTTGGGGGGGGGCTGGGTGTGTTATCGAGCTTCCTCTACAGACTGCAGGTGGCAGCAGTGAGGCACTAGCAGGACTGTGCTGCGCCTGCGCTCTGAGATCCCAGAGCGTGCTGAGTCACTGAGGGGGGGGAAGGGGGGGGCGGCCAGGTCCTGAGAGACTCCAGCTGTTTGGGGTTGTATTCTTCAGCCCCGGTGTTTTTAGCTTCTCTGCTGGGCTGCTGATTTGCTGCAGGTTCCAAACCTGTAGCGAAGCTCTCCCCGCAGAAACGGCTACGATCACTCTCCACCCCCTCTCAGCTCTGCTCCCGTGCTCTCACTGCCGCTGCCCGCCGCCTGCGCCCGATCTAAAACTGCCCCATCCCTCCAGTAAAGACAGACCTTTCGTGGCGGATCTCAAGGATGGCTTCTCTTGGTAACTATTTGTGGGGTTTTTTTTCAGTCAAGCATTGATTCAGAGGCTTGTAATGAAATGGATAGTGAGAGAAAGCGTGGAGCTTATGCAGCTGTGAGCCTCCTCTCCGCCATCTTAACCGGAAGTCCCTTTTTAATTTTTTAGATGAATTTCTATTGACCAATACATGCAAAATCTACTTCTGAAACTTATTTTTAAGTCTAATTGCATAATTATATATATATATGTATATATATATTTACTAAATTCCATCCTTTATGATTGAGTCCAATTTTCTAGAAAGACAGTCATTCAGAATCCTAATTCTGTCTTTCACAATGCTGATTCTGTCTTTCACAATGCTGATTCTGTCTTTCAGTGCCATTGTAATAGCTATTCCTCCCATTTCTGTCTCATGTGAAAAATAAATTAATGCTATCTACACTTTTATTCAAATAATTGATAAGGATTTTATATGACACAAAATCAATCATAGATGCCAGCACTAGCCCAATAGAAAGATTTCTTTCAAATTTGGCATTAAACAATAAATTATAGATCTTTGGGTCTACCTACTTAATCACACATGCAATCCAATAATTAGATCTTTGCACTTATATGTTATCTTTTAATATTTTCACCAAAGTACTATGATATAATTTGTTAGATACTTTGCTAAAATTATAAAAACTTGATTCAACATATGCCTCTGCTTTGTCAGTAAGGGAACATTGTCAATGAAGAAAAAAATGTCAGGTTGGAATACTCTGGATCATTACCTGCTCTCTTTGTGGATTCACCTTTTCTCTTTTCTAAATCCTCACTATTTATGCCTTTATTTAATGCATTCTAGACTTTTGCCATAAATTAATCAAAGCTTACTGGGTGGACCATATATTATAATATACATAATATGTAATTTAATAAATTAAATATATGTGATAATTTCATATTATTTATATGATAGAAATATATTTAATTATATTTGTTTATTTTATATATTTATTAGTATTTAAATAATTTGTTTATTTAATAATTTTTTTAGTTGGGAAATCATTATGTTTGCCATCCTGTCTTGCAGCAGCCCTCTCATACTCTGTGATTATTTAAAGATTCCTGAGAGTGTCTCAGTAATCACAACTGACATTATCCACAGAAACAGTTTATTTGGGCAAGGTGACTATAATACACCAAGAATAGTAAGATGTTACTTTGATATTTCTTAACTTATAGTAGACATTTTTTAGACATAATACATATTTGTACCAAGTTTTCTAGCCTAATGATAATGATTCTTGCAAGTAAAAATAAGAGGAAAATAATAATTAAATACAATTTCTGTTAATTGTCAGTTATCATCACCAGATTTTCTTGAAGGAATGAATATGTCCATTATTTGATGGTTTAACCTCATTCCAGAGCTGATTCAGCATATTGCACCATAATTTTTTTTAATTGCAAGTCACTTCTTAAACTAAACACTATCATCAAAAACTCCTTATGACATTACAACTGTTTGATAGAAAATAGCAGGACTATCTACTCATTTATGGTTTACTACCTAAGGCTAAGTGATTCCCTATTCTAGCCGTTGAGATATCACTGAATTTGAAAAGTAGTGGTCATTGTTTATCATGTTCAAAGAGGACCAAAATGACATCAATATGAGTCCAGAAGGCTGTATTATAGGTTGAGTAGAAAACATTCGAAGTAAATCATTTGCAAATTTACAAATCTCAAGATTTTTGAGCTACTATGCTTCTGATTTCCAGACTTTTTCTTTTTTTTTTTTTCCCCTTGAGGCAATTGGAGTTAAGTGACTTGACCAGGGTCACACAGCTAGGAAGTGTTAAGTGTCTGAGGCCAGATTTGAACTCAGATCCTTCTGACTTCAGGGCTGGTGCTCTATCTACTACACCACCTGGCGGCCCCAAACACAGACTTTTTTAATGCAGACATGTCATGCCAGGTAATCCTGTGCTGCTGTTTTCCAGTTTTATAACTGATTCCAAAATTTTTGAGAATGTCGGATGGCTTTTTCTAACCCCTGTGTGAATATTGTTTTGTATGAGCTCTCCACAAAATAGTTTTTAGGTAAATATACATTTGGCATTCCAACAAAATGGCCAGCTCATTGGAATTATGCTCTTAGTTCAGCTTAAGAAAAAAAAGCTGCATCTGATTTCTTATCTTGTCAGGTGATCTTCACAAACTTCCTAATGAAAGTGATTCAGTTTTCTGCCATGACACTGATAGGCTGTGCAGGTTTCAGAGGGGCACAACAATGATATTAGTACAATTGCTCTTTAGTCCTTCAATTTGGTTGGCAGTCTGATACTTCTTATCTTCTTCCCTTGTCTTCAAAACCTCCCAAAAACTGAGCTAGCTCAGGCAATGTATATGTCAGTCTTATCATCTTATCATTTATTTGTTCTATCCCTGGAAGGTGTACTGCCAAGGTAAGTGAACTTATCTGCAACATGCAAAATTTTGCCATTTATTGTAACCAAGTATAAATGATGTGGTGCTAGATGGTGGACAACCTCTGTTTTCTTAGGGTTAAATGTTAAGTCCAAATTAGCAGTAATGACAGTTACATCTCAGGCCCAGAGATTATATTGTGTTTATCTGTAAACAAGAAATCATGCACCAACTCTCCCTCTACATTAGTCTTGTAGCCTTTTCAAGTAAAGTATTTACCTTCAGTGCAATAGTTGATCTTGTTGTTGTTTTTTTTTTTTTTTTGTTCTTATTGAAGGAGTCTGACATTATTGAAACATTATTGACATATTTGAATTATTGACATTATTGAAAATTATTGACATTATTGAAAAAAAATACTAAAAAGCATGGAAGAAAGCACATAACATTTGCTCCATTGTTGAATGGAAACTACAAGAGCCTTGTCCATTATCTAGAACCTGTACAAACATGTCATCACGAAATTGATGTACAATACCGATAAACTTCGGACATGCAAATTTTGCTGTGGTTTTCCATAAGTCTTCATGATTAATGGTATCAAAGACCTTGGTCAGATTTATGAATTTTTTATACATATCTCTATGCTGTTCCTGGAATTTCTTTTTCTTGGAGTTGAGACAACCATATTACCAACCATTCCTCAGGTTTTCTAAAGCCACACTGGCTCTCAAGTACATGATTGTTATCAAGGTAAAGAGTAAGTACTCTGGTAAGAATCTTGCCAGCAGTGACTAAGAGAAAGACTACCCCCACCTTTGATTATCACATGGCAACTTGTGTCCTTTTCCTTTATAGAGATCGACTCTTGGGGAATAACCTCTCTTTGCCATGAAAAAGACATTTTAGTCATTATAAAATTTTTCATTCACCTCCTCAGATTTCATCATGTGGGAGCAAACACCCTGATAATGATAGCATAAGAGTTTTGGGCAAATGGCAATTGCATTTTCATAATTCTGTCATACAATCTTTTGGGAGGCATACAATTTGTTGACATTAGTTTTAATTACAAAACCTACACCAGGTTAACAAAGATCGTCATCAGTACTGTAGCTCCAAAAAGTCACATCTATTTAGCTCCAACTTTGGTAAGTTGACCTTCATTTGCTAACATTTTTTCACTCATAGCTTCTATTTATTTGCAATATGTGCTGAATTCTCTTGCAACAAGAACTATGTATTTGTCTTTCAGGTCTACCAAATTTCTTGTTGTCCCTAAATGTGTACATTATAATCGTTTTATCAAAAGTTTTTATTGCAATGTATGTATGTGTGTGTATTTCCATCACAGAATAAGATCTATGCCTGTCAAAGTAAGCAAAGTTTTGGGTTTGGTGAACATGTTTTAGTGCATCTCTTCCAATCCTTTTCTCAAGCCAAATGGCAAATTGGCCTAGGGAAAAAAAAAAAAAAAAAAAACTTGAAAAAGGCTGCTTAGACACCTAGGGGGCTGCTGAATTCCACTGCTGCTTCAGTCCAAACAAAAGACTGTGTACAGTGTTGTAACCACAGCTCTTAAATTATTCACACCTATTCCTTTGACACTTCTCTGTGACTACAGAACATTGAGATAGGTAAAAATAATGATATCTTTTATCTCAGACACAAATTGGATTAAATAAGGCAGAGTTGCAAGAAGTCAAATACCTCATTCTCTTTTCCAAAGTCATAGGACTCCAGTAATAAGGTAAATGTAAAGATATCTGACTATGGCTCAGGATGCACTGAATGTCCTTGATTGACATCTTTGATGTCTAATCGAGCTCTAAGCATTCCATACCATTAGCTTCCCTTACCTTCATGACGCATTGGAATAAATTATTCATATCTGTCCATTCTACCAGGAGATGTATTCTCAATGCAAAGATAAACACTCTCCTTTATTCATTATGGATTTCAGACCCTTCAGTTACTCTCAAACTGCTTTAACTCATCTTCCAAAATAGTTCTGCAAGTGTGACCACTTTGTATGTTATAGCTTCTTGGAACCAATGATAAGAGTTGAGTAGCAGGTGGACAAAAAACGTAGAAAGCAACCCTGAAGTGGGATCAGCAACCCTCATATAGAAGTATAAAATTTACCTCTTCACTGATGCACATACACCCCTTAGAGGTAGAAGGATGCTTAGTTACTGCCAAGTGCAACCTACAAAATCTAATAGGTTCAATAAGTGATTATCCAAAAAATTCTTTGAGGACCCACTGTCTCTATAGGAAGCCCAATTTAAAATCCAATTCCCAGGCCCCCTCCTTTTACCTTCCCATTTCATGCAACAGTAACAGTTAGAAAACTGTTTATTTTTCATAATATCAAGAATAATATACTCCTTTTAAAAGGTGTGTGTGTGTGTGTGTGTGTGTGTGTGATTGTGTGTGTGTTTGTGTTTGTATGTGCTTAACTGTAGTCTTCTTGGGGGAGCTGGCGAGAATGAAGGGGTAAAAAGAATAAAGTAAATAAAGGGTGCAGGAGAGAACAAAAATACAACCTATAAGGAAGAAAAGAATTAATGGGCACTCATATATAAAATTTCTTCCATTATTATATTGCTTTCTTTAAATGGAAATTTACTGTTGTATATTTTGAATCTTTCCTGATGATCTACTGAGCACAAGACAATCTTCTGGTATTTTTTAACATTTTCTGCTTTTGTTTCTTCTATTCTTATTTTGTATTTAGTACACAAAAATAAAAAAAAGAAAATTGAAATTAAAAAAGGAAGGTTGTTATTTGTTTTTCATGATATCTAGGATAATGTACTCCTTTAAAACTCCTATGTTTTATTTCTGATTGTGTTTCCTAAGATAAAAGACAACTCTAATCATTCCTCTTCATGACCACCCATTCATTTATTTATACTCAGATAGCATGTCCCCCATGATATTTCTTCTCTTCTGAATAAATATGCAAAGATTAATTGATTCATCCTTATATGTCTTTTTCAATATATTCTTTAGAAGGCTAATGATTATATTAAAATGTGGTGCTCAGAATTGAAGAGAATATTTGATATAACATCTGATGACAATAATATATAGAAAAACTGTAACTTCCTTCTTTCTTGTATCTATATCCCATTTTTATACTGTTGGGAATTTGCTAGAATTATATTGGGTGGCCATATCATATCACTTAGTCATATTGAACTTGCAGTCCCCCAGATTTTAAATTTTATTTATTTATTTAATTATTTTTTATTTCCTCAGACCACATATTATGTAGATATAATTCTCTCATCTTTATGAAGTTTCTATAAAAGTACAAGATTTTATATTTTCCCCATTTGATTTCATCTTGTATTCTGTTTAATATTCTTGCTTGCTAAGATCATTCTGGATACTTACTCTATTATACACTCTGATATATAGTTACTAGAAAATATCTTCATTCAATAAGGAGTCATTTTCTATTAGACAGTCAATAAACACACATTTATTAAATGTTCATTATGTCATACTCTGAATTAACTGGAGAAAATGTAAATATATGTAAGGAGAAAAGTTGTCTTTGTCCTCAAAAAGTTTATATACTAATGAAGGAAGATAGTATAGAAAAAGAAGTTTTAGAGCAGGAGTGAGATCATATATCTATCTATCTATTGCTATATCTATGGAGAGAGACAAACAGAAAGACAGACAGAGCCAGAGCCAGAGAGAGATGTTCAGAGACAGAGACAGAGACTCAATGAAAGAGACAGTGAAAGAGACAAAGATCGAGAGTAGAGGGAGAGAATGATATTCAGTCAAGGACTTATTTTTAAAAAAAGTCTAGAATGTAGCCTGGAGAGGAGGAGACATGGCTGCCCTGAGTACCCTGCTTAAATGAAAGTATTATGATGAATTAGGTGCCACATTGAATGTATTGCTGTGATGATAATAGAGATGATACTATTCCAACTGAGGATAGTTGAAGGAACTGGAGATGTTTAACTTAGAGGAGAGGAAACTCAAGAGACTCGTTACAGCTGTCTTCTATTATTTCCAAGTTTGCCTTGTAGAAGATATATTACATTTAATCAGCTGATCTCACAGTACAGAACTAGTAACAATGAATAGCATTTTCAAAAAGCACTACTTAGTTTCATTGTAAGGAAATAAATTTCTAATGATTAGCACCTTCTCAAAATTGAAAGAAATTCATTGGAAAGTGGTAAATTTCTAAGCACTGAAGTAATTACTGAAAAAATTGAAGTGCCTTTTATTGTATTTGTTCTAGAGAATAATAGGGCTAAACTTCAGTATTATTCTTTCAATCTGGGTTGGAGCAGATGTTTTCTCTGGTCCATTTCAGTTATGTAATTCTGTAATTCTATGGAAACAGCTGGCATTTATGAAACATGTTAAAATTTACAAAGATACACACACACATGCAACATTCTATTCTGATTATGATTCTCACTAAAGGAAAAAAAATAGATATTGGGAATGAAGGGAATTTCTTGGTGAAGTATCCTCATCATTGTCAAATTTGTGATAGAGGAGAGAATTTCAGAGCCTCATCTGATAGCCAAGGAAGATTCATTTAGGAAATAGCTCTTGAAAGGTTCAGAATAAAAAATAAATAGCATCTTATAGGTTTAAATTCTTAAGAATATTAGTCCAAGAAATACTTAAGAATGAAATTCTGAAGGAACAATTCTAATTAGAAGGGAAAAAAATGAAATTTGATGAGAACAACATGTATCCAGACAGTACAAAACAACCAATTTAGATTAAAAATAAATTTATAGAAAATGAAAGTGTATAAAATGGTAAAATTTAGAATGATATGAAAGTAGTCAAATTCTTTATTTCATAAAAAGTTATCTCTGATGTTTCAAAATGGCATCTGGAATAGATAAATGTAAAGTTCTCAGTGAACCCCAAGGGGGAATAAAGGTACTAGAAGTGTTAAATTTGAACATACAAGTACAATTGAACATGTGAAAGCTATTTTAATTTTTTTCTCCAGATAATACACATCGAAAATTATCAATTTATCAAGCAGAATGTTTTACCTGTGTATGTTAAGAGATTTCCTAGCATCCTGAAGTCATTTTGGAAAAAAAAAAAAAAAAAGAATGATCCCCAGATCTTCTCATTATTTGTATGGTTTTGCTTTTTAGATGTACTTTTTGTAAGGAATAGATTGTGAGGTTTTACTTTTACATGCAATCTCTTAGTCTCTTGTGTTTTATTGTATTGTTTAGCCCATTCACAGTAAAATTTATGAACTGAGTTTCTCTAATATTACTTTTTTCTGATTTAGACTTTTTATTTATTTTCCTTTCTCTTTAAAGATAATCATTCCCCTTTTTAGTTATTTTTACTTAATATATTTTAGGGAACTCCTGTTGCAAAAGCTTTTTTTCCTTTCATGCTCAAGTGTTTCTCATTTCTAAAACAAAATCATAGTTTTTTTTTTTTTTTTTACTTAAATTATTTCCTTTTTTTCTTTACTTTACCTAGTTACTTAATTCTTGTTTGCTTTTTTCTTGGGAATGAAGGTTTGGGAATTATGGAAATGGAAATGGAAATTATGAGAAAAAATGAAAATGGGACTTAAAATTCACACACACCCCACCATTCAATTTCTTTGTTTTATTGTTTGGCTTTTATTTTCTGCCCTTTTCTCTAAGACAAGATTTTATTGTGTCACTATCTTCACTAATTTTCATTCTTTTTATTTATTCTAATTATTTTTCTTGTGATTCATCATTTTTTGTTCCCTTTCTAAAAAATCTGTTTCTCATGGAATTAAGGCTTCTGAAAACTTTTGAGTTCCTTCTATGAAATAATTTCTACATTATGTTTTGTGGAACTATGTCGATCCCCAACCCCTTTTTTTTCTATTTTGCTTTATTCTTAAAAATATCAATTACTGTTGAAGATATGTGAAACAGAAAAAAATGCCCATGGTTGAAATGTCACTCTTTTCATGATTTTTCAGTTCAGGTCTACTTTCTGTCCAACATATTTCCCAAGATCAGTCTTTTCAATTTTCCATTAAATCTCCCCTTTAAGTGCCTGCCCTCCCAACCTTTTTAATACTGATTTCCCTTTGGAGCTCTCCCCTTCTCCTTAAGCAAAATGCTATTAATAGAGGCATAAAACTCTTGGAATGTTTTTTTTTTTTTTTTTGAGCACAAAATACCTACTCATGGTACTTATTGAACTATCTCTTTTTTTTCCTCATAAGATATTCCTTGGTCAAGGAAGTATTTGGCATATGAACTCTTCTAACAAATTCATATATATATATATATATATATATATATATATATATATATAATTTTTTTCTCATATTTTACTGTTCTCTTTGCTTCACACACTCTGTTATTCCTCTTCTTGGGAAAAAACAGGAATTATTTTTCCATTATATTTTGCCATTTGCTTGCATAGGATGTAACATATATTTGCTTCTCTCTCTGCTCTATTTATTCACTATCTCATTTTGTAATACTACAAACAAAACAAAACAACAAAGAAAAAGACAAAACAAAAACAAAAGCATAGAAGAAGTCTTGCATTACCAAAAAGATTAAAAAACATTAGCAAAAAGATTACAGAAAATTATCCCCAGGATAATACACTATGACCAAGTAGGATTTATACCAGGAATGCAGGGGTTCAATATTAGGAAAACTATTAACATAATTGACTATATCAATAACCAACCAAACAAAAACCATATGATCATCTCAATAGATGCAGAAAAAGCATTTGATAAAATCCAACAGCCATTCCTAATAAAAACACTTGAAAGCATAGGAATAAAAGGACTTTTCCTTAAAATAGTCAGGAGCATATATTTAAAACCTTCAGTAAGCATCATATGCAATGGGGAAAAACTGGAACCTTTCCCAGTAAGATCTGGAGTGAAGCAAGGTTTCCCACTATCACCATTATTATTCAATATTGTATTAGAAACACTAGTCTCTGCAATAAGAGTCAAGAAAGAGATTAAAGGAATTAGAGTAGGCAATGAGGAAATCAAACTATCACTCTTTGCAGATGATATGATGGTATACCTAGAGAACCCCAGAGATTCTACTAAAAAGCTATTAGAAATAATTCATAATTTTAGCAAAGTAGCAGGATACAAAATAAATCCCCATAAATCCTCAGCATTTTTATACACCACCAACAAAATCCAAGAGCAAGAGATACAAAGAGAAATTCCATTCAAAATAACTGTTGATAGCATAAAATATTTGGGAATCTATCTACCAAAGGAAAGTCAGGAATTATTTGAGCAAAATTACAAAAAAATTTACACACAAATAAAGTCAGACTTAAATAATTGGAAAAATATTAAGTGCTCTTGGATAGGCCGAGCGAATATAATAAAGATGACAATACTCCCTAAACTAATCTATTTATTTAGTGCTATACCAATCAGACTTCCAAGAAAATATTTTATTGATCTAGAAAAAATAACAACAAAATTCATATGGAACAATAAAAAGTCGAGAATCTCAAGGGAATTAATGAAAAAAAAAATCAAATGAAGGTGGCCTAGCTGTACCTGATCTAAAATTATATTATAAAGCAGCAGTCACCAAAACCATTTGGTATTGGCTAAGAAATAGATTAGTTGATCAGTGGAAAAGGTTAGGTTCACAAGACAGAATAATCAACTATAGCAATCTAGTGTTTGACAAATCCAAACCCAAAGATTCTAACTTTTGGGATAAGATTTCATTATTTGATAAAAACTGCTGGGATAACTGGAAATTAGTATGGCAGAAATTAGGCAAGGACCCACACTTAACACCATATACCAAGATAAGATCAAAATGGGTCCATGATCTAGGCATAAAGAATGAGATTATAAATAAATTAGAGGAACATAGGATAGTTTATCTCTCAGACTTGTGGAGGAGAAAGAAATTTGTGACCAAAGATGAACTAGAGACCATTTGTAACCAAAGCAGAGCAGCCAAGGTATGGTAGAGTTCTTCCTGCAAAATCTCCCGTGGAGATTGCCCCCTGCCTCTGTGTTCTGCCTCCTTACCTATGCTGGTCTTCTCCTGCCTGATCAACACAGACCTTTTCTGGTGATCTTAAAGTTATCTTCAGCTGGTAAATTGTTGTACTCCCAGTATTTGTGGATTTTACCATTCAAGTATTATTTCTGAGACGGAATTAGGTAATTAGTAAGTGAGGGTAAAAGGGAGTTCAGAATGAAGTGTGTGTCCTCTCCACCATCTTAGTTCCACTCCCCTCTTTTTTTATTCTTATTGTGAAAGCTAAGATTGAATAGTAATGGTGATAGTGGACAACTTTGTTTCATCTCTGATCTCATTAAGAATTGCTTTAGTTTATCTCCATTATATATGATGCTTGCTGGTGGTTTTAGATATTAATGACCATTTAAGGAAAAATCCATTTATTTCCATACTCTCATATTTTTAATAGGAATGGTGTTGGATTTTGTCAAATTCTTTTTCTGCATCTATTAATATAATCATATGATTTTGTTTAGTTTTGTATTTGATATAGCCAGTTATGCTAATAGTTCTCCTAATATTCAAACAGCCCTGCATTCCTATTATAAATTCTATTTGGTCATGGTGTATTATCCTGGGATTAACATACTGTAATCTTTGCTAATATTTTATTTAAGATTTTTGCATTAATATTCTTTAGAGAAATTTATCTATAATTTTCGTTTCTGTTTTGACCTTACTTGGTTTGAGTATTAGCCCCATATTATTGTCATAAAAAGAATTTCGTAGGACTACTTTCCCTATTTTTCCAAATAGTTTGCACAGTATTGAATTAATTGTTCTTTAAATGTTTGGTAGAATTCTCATGTAAATCCATCCCCTCTGCAGACTTTTTCTTAGAGAGTTGATTATTAATTTATTCAATTTATTTTTCTCAAATGTGACTATTTAAATTTTTTTTCTCTTCTATTAATCTGGCCCATCTATATTTTTGTAAGTTTTCCACCATTTCCACTTAGAGTATCAGATTTATTAACATTTAGTAGGGAAAAATACTACTAATTATTGTTCTAATTATCTCTTCTTTTGTGGAAATTTTTTCCTTTTCATTTTTGATACTAACAATTTGATTTTCTTTTTTTTTTCTAATCAAATTAACTAAATATTTTATTGTTTTATTCATAAAACCAATTCTTAGTTTTATTTATTAATTCAATACTTTTTCACTTTCAATTTTATTAATCTCTCCTTTTGTTTTTAGAATTTCAAATTTAATATTTAATTTGTTCTTTTTCTAGCTTTTTTAGTTCTATGCCCAATCCATTAATTTTTGCTTTCTCTGTTTTATGCAAGTAACTATCTAGAGAGATAAAACTGTCCTTAAAAATTTCTTTGGCTGCATCCAATAAATTTTGGTATGTGGTCTCCATATTGTAATTTTCTTGGATTAAATTATCAATTGTGTTTATGATTTCTTGCTTCACTCACTCATTCTTTATGATTAGATTATTTAGTTTCCAATTAATTTTTGGTCTATTTTGATTTAGTATTTTATTGTATTTTTTGTTGTTGTTGCATCATCTGAAAAAATGTATTTACTATTTCTGCCTTTCTGCATTTGATTTTGAAGTTTTTATGCCTTAATATATGATTAATTTTTGTATAGGTTCTATGTACTGCCAAGGAAAAAAAAAAGTATATTCCTTTTTGTCTCTATTCAATTTTGTCCAGTCTATCATACCTAACTTTTCCAGATTTCTATTTACTTCCTTAATTTTTTTTTATTTATCTTGTGGTTGGATTTATCTAGTTTTGAGAGAGCACGGTTGAAATACCCCACTAGTATAATCTTCCTATCTAATTCTTCTTACAGCCCTTAACTTCTCCTACAGGAATTTGGGTGCTATACCAGTGGCTGCATATATATTTAGTATTGATATTACTTCATTATCTATGGTATCCTTTAGCAAGATGTAGTTTCCTTCCTTATCACATTTAATTAGATATATTTTTGCTTTTGCTTGTTCTGAAATCATGATCATTACACCTTGCTTTTTTTAAAATTTCAGCTGAAGCATAATCAATTTTTCTGCAGTCTTTTACCTTTACTCTGAATATAAAACTCTGCTTTAAATGATTTTTTTGTGAACAACAAATTGTAAAATTCTGGTTTTTGATCCATTCTGCTATCTGCTTTTGTTTTATGGGAGAGTGCATTCCATTTGCATTAACAGTTAAAATTACTCTGTATTTCTCACCATCTTATTTTCCCCTAGTTATACTTTTCTTTTTCCTTTCCCTTTTTCCCTCCTCCACTGTAATTTGTCCCCTTTTCAACCCTTCTCTCTTTCTTGTACCTTTTCCTTTCTACTTCTATTTTCCCTTCTATTAACCTCCCCTTTTCCTTTTCCCTTTCCCCTCTTACTTCTACATAGGGTGAGACAAATTTCTCTGTGAGATGTCTGATATTCTCCATTTGAGACAAATCTGATATAAGTAAGAATCACACAATGCTCATCTCTCCCTTCTTTCCCTCCATTGCAGTAGGTCTTTTTTTTTTTTTTAACCTATCCATGAGATGTAATTTAACCCATTTTAACTCCATTTTCTTCTTTCTTCCTCTGGTTTATTTTTTAATATCATCACAATAAAATCAATTTATAACTGCACTCTCTAAATATACCCATAACAGAGATACACATATCAAGAGTCAAACATTTCACCTTCCCATAAAGGGATGTTACCTTCTTAACTTTTAAAAGAAAGTTATTTTTTTCCTTTTCCTTTTTCCCTTTTTATGTTTCTCTTGAGTCCTACATTTGAAGATCAAATTTTCTGTTCTGCTCTGGTCTTTTCATCAGAAATGAATGAAATTCACCTTTTTTTTTTTTAAGTCCATCTTTTTTCTTGAAAGATAATGCTTAATTTTGCTGGATAGTTGATTCTTAGCTGCAATCCAAGTTCCTTTCTCTTTCTGAATATATAATTCCAAGCCCTTCAAACCTTAAAAGTGGAAGCTGCTAGGTCCTTGGCAATCCTGAATATGGCTCCTTGATATTTGAATTGGTTCTTTCTTGCACTTGCAATATTATCTCCTTGATCTGATCATTCTGAAATTTAGCTACAACAGTCCAGTGAGTTTCCATTTTGGGGTCTCTTTCATCAGGTTATCAGTGAATTCTTTCAATGGCTCTTTTTACCCTATGGCATCAGGACAGTTTTCCTTGATGATTTTCTGAAAGATGCCCTCTAGACTCTTTTTTTTTTTAATCATGGTTTTTAAGAAGTCCAATAATTCTCAGTTTGTCTCTCCTAAATTTATTTTCCAGATCAGTTGTTTTTCCAAAGAGTTATTTTACATTTTCTTCTATTTTTTTTTCATTTTCAAGGTTTTGTTTGATTGATTTCTTGATCACTGAGTGATTCATTTCCATTTTTTCAATTCTAATTTTTAATGAATTATTTTCTTTAGTGAACTTTTTTATCTCCTGCTGTACTTTGTCTAAGAGTTTCCTTGGAGATTCCCCGGCACATAGATGTCACATTACCCTAGATCCCTGTGCTATACCTGAATTTGACTGCTTCCTCTCCTCTCCTTCCTCTACCACTCTCTTCCCCCACCCTCCAGGCTGATTGAAAGAGATTTGTCACACTCAAAATATTTGTGGGTTTTGTCATTCTAAAACCAGTGCAAAACCTTGATCTGGTGTTGATCTGAGGAAAAGCAGGGAGAGCTCAGATAAAGATGTATTTACTCTCCTCCATCCTCTCTCTGTCTTCAGTTTTAAAGATTTATAGAAAATAATTCTTTGAAACTCAGAATTTGGTAGGGGGAAGCCAGTGAAATTTATAGGAGACTAAGAATAACAAAAACAAGATATAAAAAATGAAACAATAGAATACAATGTGAAACATCTTAAAATGAAAAAATAATGCATCTGGAAAACAGATCAAGATGAAAATAATTGGACTACCTAAAAGATGTGAACAAAAAAAAAAAAAGAACCTGGACACAATAATTCAAGGAAAAAAAAAACAAAAAATTATCCTGGAGTGATTTCTTGAAAATAAGAAGAAAGTAGAAGTAGGAAAAAAAAATCCCTTGTGACACCTCAAAGAGATCCTATATGAAAAACACAGGGATATTATTGCTAAATTTCAAAAACCCCATATCAAAGAGAAAATTCTACAAGAAACAAAACAAAAATAAAAATAAAAAAAAAAAAACAATTCAGTTATGCTGGAGCTACATTTAGAACTGTGCAAGATTCATCAGCAGCTACAATGAAACCCCGCAGGTCCTGGAATGCAATATATTGACAATCAAAAGAATTAGGCCTACAGCCAAAAACATGATTTTTAGCAAATTTAGCTATGATATTGAATGAAAAAAATGGATATTCAACAAATTTTCATATTTTATCTTTTATGGTCTTAATTTTTTGATACACATTTCTTCTTGAATCTTGTTGGGAGGGAAAAACAAAAACAGAAAAAAAAAGTGAACATGGCATGTGTTAATTTACATTCAATCTCCTTATTTGTTTTTCAGGATGCAGATAGCATTTTCTATTCAAAATTTATTAGGATCACCTTGAATGACTGAACCATTGAGATGCACCAAGTCTTTCATAGTTTACCATGGTACATTATTGTTTTTATTGTATACAGTTTATTACTGGTTCTGCTTGTTTCACTCAGAATCAGTTCTTGTAAATCTTTCTAGACTTTTCTAAAAACAGCTAATCATTTTTTATAGAAAAATAATATTCTATTACTTTCATATGCCACAACTTATTTGGCCATTGCACAATTCATGGGCATCTATTCATTTTCCAATTCATTGTTACCATGAAAAAGCTGCTACAAACATTTTTGCACATGTGAGTTCTTTTCCCTCTTTTATGATTTCCTTGGGATTCAGACATAGTATTGCTGCTGTTGAACCGAATAGTATGCACAGTTTTATAGCCTTTTGGGCACAGTAGCACAATTGTTGGATCATTTCATATCCACCAACAATCCATTACTGTTCCCATATTCCTTCGAACACTTAACCATTTTCTTTTTCTGTTCTCTTAGCCAATCTGAAAGGTATATCATGGTACCTTGGAATTGTTTTAATTTACATTTCTCTAATAAATAGTGATGTAGAGCATTTTTTCATTTGACTATAGATGGCTTTTTTTCTGCCATCTTAAAATTTTATGTTATCCTTTGACCATTTATTAATTGTATTATTTTAAATTTGACACCATTTCTTATATGTTTTAGAAATGAGACTTTTATCAGAAACGTTGGCTGCAAAATATTTTCCTAGCTTTATACATGCTTTTTAATCTTGTTTTTGTTGGTTTTATTTGTTCAAAAACTTTTTGATTTAATGTAATTAAAATTTGAATCTCTAAGTTTGACTCTGTCTAAGATCAATGATTACTAGACTTACTTTTTGTTAAGAATTATACTTCTGATTGTTGTTATATTATTTATTTATGTCTTTTATCCTATCCTTGCTAACTCTTCTACTATAATTCTATTCCTTATCTTGCCTTTCTATTATTTAACTTTCCCCCACCCATGAATCCCTCCCTCATCTTCTTCCCCTACCTTTTCCTTCCCATTCCCATTAATTTACAGATTTTATTCCACTCCAGTTAATCTAACTACCTTTCAGTGTCCCTACTTACACTATGCCACCCTTTACCTCTCTCTTGATCCTTTTCCCATTATTCTGCATACCTTGTCTTAAGTGCCATACATTTACCCACCCTTCTATATCCCACTTATCCAACCTCCCTTATTTCTTTATAGATTTTAGAAAGTATTTTACCCATTGCAGTGTATTTGTATGGATAGAAATACATACACACACACCCACCCACACACACACACACACACACACACACACACGTACACAAAGTATTGTTCCCTATTTAACCCATTTTCAATGTGAATAGGTTTTCAGTACTGATTCCTTCTCCCCCATCTAATTCCTCTGTGTCTATCCTTTCTCTGCATCTCATTTTGTATAGAATAATTGTTTTTTTTTTTTTTACCTTTTCCTAGACAGCTTTGCTTTAGAAACAAATCATATTCAACTCATTCAAATCTTTCTTTTGAGCTATCCAATTCCTAATGTCAATCTTAAATATAGAGTATCCATTTCCATGTAAATAGCATAAATCATCTGTCCTTGTTGAGTTCCTTGAAATCAATCTTTGATGTTGGTTCATGTGTCAAAGTTTCTGAGTTCAGATTTGGTTGAGATAAAGTCATGAAAATATGTAAGTTTATAGTAATCCTGTATTTGATAAAACCCCAAACACCAAGTTCTGTGATAAGGACTTACTATTTCACAAAAATTCCTGGAAAAACTGGAAAATAATATATCAGAAACTTAGTATAGACTTATATCTCACACCCCATACTAAAACAAGGTCAAAATGGATACATGATTTGAGCATAAAGGATGATACCATAAGCAAATTAGGAGAGAAGGGATAATTTACCTGTCAGATATTTGAAGAAGCAGGAAATTTATGACCAGAGAAAGACTAGAGAACACTATGAAATGCAAAATGGGCAATTTTAATTACAAATTAAATCAAAAGAACAATGAAATTACAAAACAACAACAAAAAAGAAAAACAGAAAGGGAAAATTTAAAAAAATGTTTTTTACGCAACAGAACATCAGGGAGGATTCAAAATATGTAACAATAAATGTCCATTTCAAGAAAGCACAGATAATAATAGAAAATATTATATATTCGCATATATTCAAGCCCATATACATACACGTGCACACACACACACACACACACATACACACACACACCTTCCCTAATTTTATGCTGGGAACAAATCAGTGTTTTGCTTTTGTTTTATTTTTGTTTTTTCTTTTCTATCTTTCTTTTTCTACTTGTCCCCCCTCCCCCCTTATTTTGCATTTAATTTTTTTTTATATTATAACTTTTAATTGATAGAACCCATGCCAGGGTAATTTTTTACAGCATTATTCCTTGTATTCACTTCTCTTCCGATTTTTCCCTCCCTCCATCCCCTCCCCCAGATGGCAAGCAGTCCTTTACATATTGAATAGGTTACAGTATATCCTAGACACAATATATGTGTGCAGAACCGAACAGTTTTCTTGTTGCACAGGGAGAATTGAATTCAGAAGGTATAAATAACCCGGGAAGAAAAACAAAAATGCAAGCAGTTTATATTCATTTCCCAGTGTTCTTTCTCTGGGTGTAGCTGCTTCTGTCCATCTTTGATCAATTAAAGCTCTCTTTCTCGAAGAAATCCACTTCCATCAGAATACATCCTCAAACAGTATCATTATTGAGGTATATAAGGATCTCCTGGTTCTGCTCGTTTCACTTAGCATCAGTTCATGTAAGTCTCACCAGTCCTCTCTGTATTCATCCTGCTGGTCATTCCTTACAGAACAATAATATTCCATAACATTCATATACCACAATTTAGTCACCCATTCTCCAATTGATGGGCATCCTTTCATTTTCCAGCTTCTAGCCACTACAAATAGGGCTGCTACAAACATTTTGGCACATACAGGTCCCTTTCCTTTCTTTAGTATCTCTTTGGGGTATAAGCCCAGTAGAAACACTGCTGGATCAAAGGGTATGCACAGTTTGATAACTTTTTGAGCATAGTTCCAAATTGCTTTCCAGAAAGGCTAGATGTGTTCACAATTCCACCAACAATGTATCAGTGTCCCTGTTTTCCCACATCCCCTCCAACATTCCCCATTACTTTCCCTGTCATTCTAGCCAATCTGACAGGTGTGTAGTGGTATCTCAGAGTTGTCTTAATTTGCATTTCTCTGATTAATAATAATTTGGAGCATATTTCCATATGTCTATAAATAGTTTCAACTTCTTCATCTGAGAATTGTCTGTTCATATCCTTTGACCATTTATCAACTGGAGAATGGTTTGATTTCTTATAGATTAGAGTCAATTCTCTATATATTTTGGAAATGAGGCCTTTATCAGAACCTTTGATTGTAAAAATGTTTTCCCAGTTTATTGTTTCCCTTCTAATCTTGTCTGCATTTGTTTTGTTTGTACAAAAACTTTTCAATTTGATATAATCAAAATTTTCTATTTTGTGGTCAATAGTGATCTCTAGTTCTTCTTTGGTAATAAATTCCTCCCTCTTCCACAGATCTGAGAGGTAAACTATCCTATGCTCTTCCAATTTATTTATAATCTCATTCTTTATGCCTAGGTCATGAACCCATTTTGACCTTATCTTGGTGTACGGTGTTAAGTGTGGGTCAATGCCTAGTTTCTGCCATACTAATTTCCAATTTTCCCAGCAATTTTTGTCAAATAATGCATTCTTATCCCAGAAACTGGTGTCTTTGGGGTTGTCAAACACTATATTATTAAAGTTATTGGCTGTTTTGTCCTTTGAACCTAACCTATTCCATTGATCAACTAGTCTATTTCTTAGCCAATACCAGACGGTTTTAGTAACTGCTGCTTTATAATATAATTTTAGATCTGGTACAGCTAAGCCACCTTCATTTGATTTTTTTTTCATTAATTCCCTTGAAATTCTTGACCTTTTGTTTTTCCATATGAACTTTGTTGTTATTTTTTCTAGTTCATCAAAGTAGATTTTTGGGAGTCTGTTTGGTATAGCGCTAAATAAATAGATTAATTTAGGTAGTATTGTCATCTTTATTATATTTGCTCGCCCAATCCAAGAGCATTTAATATTTTTCCAGTTGGTTAGATCAGACTTAATTTGTGTGGAAAGTGTTTTGTAGTTTTGCTCATAAAGTTTCTGATTTTCCCTTGGCAGATAGATTCCTAAATATTTTATACAATCAGTAGTTACTTTAAATGGAATTTCTGTTTGTAACTCTAACTGTTGGGTTTTGTTAGTGATATATAAGAATGCTGATGACTTATGTGGGTTTATTTTATATCCTACAACTTTGCTGAAGGTGTGGGTTGTTTCTAATAACTTTTTGGTAGAGTCTCTGGGGTTCTCTAAGCATACCATCATATCATCAGCAAAGAGTGATAATTTGGTTGCATTTAATTTTAAATAAAAACAAAATAAAAAAAATTCTCATTCATTCTTTCCTCAAATAAGGATAACATTCATGGGAGGAGTAAACCTAAGCTTAGAAAATAATAATAGAGAAGAGTGTTATAAATTGCATTTTTGGTAACTCTTTTCTATATCATTGAAGAAAACACTCACATCACTATATTTACCAGTTTTCAGGTGCTGAAAGATTTGTCATGTGAGGAAGATATTGAACTTTTTTTTTCTTTTCATTTCATTCCAAAATACAGAAGCCAAAATGATGGTTGAACTGAAAATAGTATTTTTCTCTTGATGTAAAAATTATGTTAATAATCTATGTTTTTCCTTTCAATATAGTGGGCTTCATTCTTCAGAAAAATTGAATCAGAGAATGTATAAATATTTTTAAATTATATTGTAGACTGTTATTTTATAAGATATGTTAGACTTGATGATCACTAAGTAACCTTACAATTAAAAGAAATGAATGATTTTTTTAAAATGCTCATTCAACACCTTCTCTTTGCAGGTCAGTATACTAAGCAATAGGGTTAGAATAAAAAGAAATATAAGGTTCAAATTCTCCAGATGCTTATCTTGATAATCTAGTGAATTCATTCTTGATCCAGTAATGAAATATTTTGAAAAGACTTAGCCCAAGATGCTGTTAAAATGAAAAAAAAAAAGTCAATTAATTTTTTTCTCATGTTGAGGCAATCAAAACAATAAATTATATTAATTGTTCTATTCCTATATTTTAAATCAAAATCTAAAAGCTTATCTAAGCACAGGTGATAAAGTGAAATAGCCTCACTTTTTATCTTTTAGTATATGTGCTACTGATTTCATCTTTTAAAGGAAAGCTAATGGTCCATCCCCTGAAATATAAAATTGGGAGAGACTAGGATATAAGGAAACAAAGGAAGCCCTTCCAGGGACCAACCTTGCATGGACCAAGCATATGTGCAGGGACCTCCAGAAAAATTTATTGGAACAAATGGAACACTTGCTTAGTTGTGCTTTGTGGGAAAATTAACTACTTAAGAGAAGTGATAATAAACAGCAAAGCCGAGGCTGCATCTTAAAACTGGAAGCTTTTGCTTTAAGAGAGCAATGAATAGTTTTGAAAATCAAATCTGTGGGGAAAAAAACAACAGTAATCTTTTTAATGTCTTTGAACTCTTCCTTTAGGCATCAGCACCAAAGATAAAGAGATGCAATCCAAATGACTTGTATTTCAAAGTAGAAGGAGAAATTTGTGGGGGAAAAAAATCAAAGTACAAGAAAACCCAAGACATCATTTGTTTCTGTTATTTTTCTTGTTTCTTCATGCCGAAAGCTAAAGTAGGGGGCTGCAACTAGAATCAAGCACATTTTTAAACTACATTTATCATAGTTTGTTAATGTCTCTTTTATAACCTACCATATCTTCTAATACGGTTTCTCTTTAACATCCCTGTGAAAGTATAAAAGAGTATCAATTATTATCTCCATTTTATAAATAGGTGAACTGAGGCTTAGAGATATGAAATGTACTATATTTATTATAATTATAATTTGTAAGAAAAGTCTCTGGAATTTACATAGATATCTATTTTGTTTTTTGATATATCACATTGCCTTTCTACAAATCGTAAGATTCTACAAATACATTGTAAAATATATTATACATTACATTGCTATGTCATATTATGTTTCTTTTAAAGTTTCCTACATATGCATCTGCAACTTCTTTGGTTTGGGAAAATACCTCCAACAGTAAAAATCATAAGTCATTCATGTTTGCCCACCCTGAGCAATTCTAGCTCCTCTCCTAAAAGTACACAAAAGAAATATAACTAAAGTTTTAGAGGCTTGTCTGTTTCTCAGTGTCACAAGATATTAATGAAGCATCTGGCTCTGTCTGTGTATGTGTGTGTGCGTGTGTGTGTGTGTGTGTGTGTGTGTGTGTTTATCAATGTCTTCACAATAATTTTATCTGTAGCTTACATCTCATCTATCTATTTATGTATATCCATTCATCAATCTATCTATCATATGTCTAAGTTGGTTGTTTTCCTAAGTTTTACTATCTTTAGAGTCATTTCAATGTTTCCTTTAAGCATACCTGAGACAATGAATTTAGTACATAGCTAGGTTTCCCATTTTGTGAAGACTTAATCATTATGCTTTTATTAATGTTGTTAACATTTTTCTGTTTGCTCTCCTCATTGCTCACATTTTTTTTATTAAATACGTATGAATTACTTGCTTGATTTAAAATTTGCACAAATTTCTTTTTAAAAATATTTTATTTTCCCCAGTTACATGTAAAACAATTGTTTTTAATATTTATTTGAATTCTTTGAATTCTAGAATCTTTCCCTTCCTCCCCATTCCTTCACACTGAAGTTATATAAGACGTTTCCATAAAAGTCATGTTTCAAAAGAAAACATAAGTGCACCATAAAAACTCTCAAGAAAAATAAAATAAAAAATAAAAAAGGATACTTTTATCTGTACTCGAACAAAACCAGTTCTTTCTCTGAGTATTGAGAGTTTCAGAGTAGTCTTGGATAACTTTACAGCTGAGAACAGCAAAGTCATTCACAGCTGATGATTCCACAACATTGCTATTATTTTGTAGACAGTACATTTCACTTCACATGAGTTCCTGAAGGACTCTTGAAGGTTTTCTTTTTTTTTTTCTAGTCTAGATTTTTTTTTTAATTTTTATTTAATAATTACTTTATATTGACACTCGTTTCTGTTCCTATTTTTTTTTCCCTCCCTCCCTCCACCCCCTCTCCTAGATGGCAAGCAGTCCTTTATATGTTGGATATGTTGTAGTATATCCTAGATACAATATATGTTTGCAGAACCGAACAGTTCTCTTGTTGCATAGGGAGAATTGGATTCAGAAGGTATAAATAACCCGGGAAGAAAAACAAAAATGCAGATAGTTCACATTCATTTCCCAGTGTTCTTTCTTTGGGTGTAGCTGCTTTTGTCCGTCATTTATCAATTGAAACTCAGGTCTCTTTGTCAAAGAAATCCACTTCCATCAAAATATGTCCTCATACAATTTCGTTGTCGAAGTGTATAATGATCTCCTGGTTCTGCTCATTTCACTTAGCATCAGTTCATATAAGTCTCGCCAGTCCTCTCTGTATTCATCCTGCTGGTCATTTCTTACAGAACAATAATATTCCATAACATTCATATACCACAATTTACCCAGCCATTCTCCAGTTGATGGGCATCCATTCATTTTCCAGTTTCTAGCCACTACAAACAGGGCTGCTACAAACATTTTGGCACATACAGGTCCCTTTCCCTTCTTTAGTATTTCTTTGGGATATAAGCCCAATAGAAACACTGCTGGATCAAAGGGTATGCACAATTTGATAATTTTTTGGGCATAATTCCAGATTGCTCTCCAGAATGGTTGGATTCGTTCACAACTCCACCAACAATGCATTAGTGTCCCAGTTTTCCCGCATCCCCTCCAACATTCATCATTATTTTTTCCTGTCATCTTAGCCAATCTGACAGGTGTATAGTGGTATCTCAGAGTTGTCTGAATTTGCATTTCTCTGATCAATAATGATTTGGAACACTCTTTCATATGAGTGGTAATAGTTTCAATTTCATCCTCTGAAAATTGTCTGTTCATATCCTTTGACCATTTATCAATTGGAGAATGGCTTGATTTTTTATAAATTTGAGTCAGTTCTCTATATATTTTGGAAATGAGGCCTTTATCAGAACCTTTAACTGTGAAAATGTTTTCCCAGTTTGTTGCTTCCCTTCTAATCTTGTTTGCATTAGTTTTATTTGTACAAAGGCTTTTTAATTTGATGTAATCAAAATTTTCTATTTTATGATCAGTAATGGTCTCTAGTTCATCTTTGGTCACAAATTTCTTTCTCCTCCACAAGTCTGAGAGATAAACTATTCTATGTTCCTCTAATTTATTTATAATCTCGTTCTTTATGCCTAGGTCATAGACCCATTTTGATCTTATCTTGGTATATGGTGTTAAGTGTGGGTCCATGCCTAATTTCTGCCATACTAATTTCCAATTATCCCAGCAGTTTTTATCAAATAATGAATTCTTTTCCCAGAAGTTAGGGGCTTTGGGTTTGTCAAACACTAGATTGCTATAGTTGACTATTCTGTCTTGTGAACCTAGCCTTTTCCACTGATCCACTAATCTATTTCTTAGCCAATACCAAATGGTTTTGGTGACTGCTGCTTTATAATATAATTTTAGATCAGGTACAGCTAGGCCACCTTCATTTGATTTTTTTTTCATTAATTCCCTTGAGATTCTCGACTTTTTATTGTTCCATATGAATTTTGTTGTTATTTTTTCTAGATCAATAAAATATTTTCTTGGAAGTCTGATTGGTATAGCACTAAATAAATAGATTAGTTTAGGGAGTATTGTCATCTTTATTATGTTCGCTCGGCCGATCCAAGAGCACTTAATATTTTTCCAATTATTTAAGTCTGACTTTATTTGTGTGGAGACTTTTTTATAATTTTGCTCATATAATTCCTGACTTTCCTTTGGTAGATAGATTCCCAAATATTTTATGGTATCAACAGTTATTCTGAATGGAATTTCTCTTTGTATCTCTTGCTGTTGGGTTTTGTTGGTGGTGTATAAAAATGCTGAGGATTTATGGGGATTTATTTTGTAGCCAGCTACTTTGCTAAAATTATGAATTATTTCCAATAGCTTTTTAGTAGAATTTCTGGGGTTCTCTAGGTATACCATCATATCATCTGCAAAGAGTGATAGTTTGGTTTCCTCCTTGCCTACTCTAATTCCTTTAATATCTTTCTCGACTCTTATTGCCGAGGCTAGTGTTTCTAATACGATATTAAATAATAATGGTGATAGTGGGCAACCTTGCTTCACTCCAGATCTTACTGGGAAAGGTTCCAGTTTTTCCCCATTGCATATGATGCTTACTGATGGTTTTAAATATATGCTCCTGACTATTTTAAGGAAAAGTCCATTTATTCCTATGCTCTCAAGTATTTTTATTAGGAATAGATGTTGGATTTTATCAAATGCTTTTTCTGCATCTATTGAGATGATCATATGATTTTTGTTTGTTTGATTATTGATATAGTCAATTATGCTAATAGTTTTCCTAATATTGAACCAGCCTGCATTCCTGGTATAAATCCTACTTGGTCATAGTGTATTATCCTAGTGATGATTTTCTGTAATCTTTTTGCTAATATTTTATTTAAGATTTTAGCATCAATATTCATTAGGGAGATTGGTCTATAATTTTCTTTCTCTGTTTTCAGCCTACCTGGTTTAGGTATCAGTACCATTTCTGTGTCATAAAAGGAGTTTGGTAGGACTCCTTCCATCCCTATTTTTTCAAATAGTTTATATAACATTGGAGTTAATTGTTCTTTAAATGTTTGGTAGAATTCACATGTAAATCCATCTGGTCCTGGGGATTTTTTCTTAGGGAGTTGATTGATAGTTTGTTCTATTTCTTTTTCTGAGATGGGACTGTTTAGGATATTTACTTCTTCCTCTGTTAGTTTGGGCAAGCTATATTTTTGGAGGTATTTTTCTATTTCATTTAAGTTGTCGAATTTATTGGCATAAAGTTGGGCAAAGTAACTCCTAATTATTGCTCTAATTTCCTCTTCGTTAGTGGTGAGTTCTCCCTTTTCATTTTTAAGACTAACAATTTGATTTTCCTCTTTCCTTTTATTAATCAGATTTACTAAGGGTTTGTCTATTTTGTTGGTTTTTTCATAGAACCAACTCTTAGTTTTATTAATCAATTCAATAGTTTTTTTTTTTTTACTTTCAATTTTATTGATCTCACCTTTTATTTTTAGAATTTCAAGTTTAGTGTTTGACTGAGGGTTTTTAATTTGTTCCTTTTCTAGCATTTTTAGTTGCAAACCGAATTCATTGATCTTCTCTTTCTCTATTTTATACAAATAGGCCTCTAGAGATATGAGATTTCCCCTTATTACCGCTTTGGCTGCATCCCATACATTTTGGTATGATGTCTCATTATTATCGTTTTCTTGGGTGAAGTTATTAATTATGTCTATGATTTGCTGTTTCACCCAATCATTCTTTAGTATGAGATTATTTAGTTTCCAATTATTTTTTGGTCTACTTCCCTCTGGTTTTTTGTTGAATGTAATTTTCATTGCATCGTGGTCTGAAAAGGGTGCATTTACTATTTCTGCCTTACTGCATTTGAGTTTGAGGTTTTTATGTCCTAATAGATGGTCAATTTTTGTATAGGTTCCATGAACTGCTGAAAAGAAAGTGTATTCCTTTCTGTCTCCATTACATTTTCTCCAGAGATCTATCATATCTAACTTTTCTAGTATTCTATTTATCTCTTTGACTTCTTTCTTATTTATTTTGTGGTTTGATTTATCTAATTCTGAGAGTGCAAGGTTAAGATCTCCCACTATTATAGTTTTACTGTCTATTTCTTCTTGCAGCTCTCTTAGTTTCTCTTTTAAGAATTTAGATGCTGCCCCACTTGGTGCATATATGTTTAATATAGATAGTGCTTCATTATCCATGCTACCCTTTAGCAAGATATAGTGCCCTTCCTTATCTCTTTTAATTAGATCAATTTTTGCTTTAGCTTGATCTGAGATCAGGATGGCTACCCCTGCTTTTTTGACTTCACCTGAAGCATAGTAGATTTTGCTCCAACCTTTTACCTTTAACCTGCATGTATCTCCCCGCTTCAGGTGTGTTTCCTGTAAACAACATATTGTAGGATTCTGGCTTTTAATCCATTCTGCTAACCGCTTCCTCTTTATGGGGGAGTTTACCCCACTCACGTTTATGGTTAGAATGACCAATTCTGTATTACTTGCCATCTTGTTAACCCCGGTTTATGCTTTTCTCCCTTCTTTCCCCTTTCCCCCCCTTCCAGTATTAAGCTTGCTTCTCACAGCCCTCCCTTTTTAGTATCCCTCCCCCCGCCTTAGAGTTCCTCCCCCTCTCTTACCCCTTTCCCTCCCAGTTTCTGTATTCTCTTCCGCTTAGCTTATTCCTTCCCTTTTCACTTTTCCCTTCTCACTTTTCAATGAGGTGGGAGAAGTTTCACCATAGATTGAATATGTCTTAAGATTTTTCACTTAAAGCCAATTCTGAAGGCAGTAAGATACCCACTATATTCATCCCCCTCCATTCTTTCTCTCAGATATAATAGGTTTCCTATGCCTCTTCATGAGATGTACTACCCCCACTTTACCCTTTTTCTGATACAATGTCCTTTCCACATCAATTTCTAGAACAAGGTATACATGTATTCTTTATACATCTATATAGTCAAAATATAGTTCCCAAGATTAATCTTTACCTTTTTAGATTTCTCTTGAGTTCTATATTTGTAGATCAAACTTTTTGTTAAGTTCTGGTTTTTTCATCAGAAATAGATGAAATTCGCTTACTTCGTTGAATGTCCATCTTCTTCCCTGGAAAAAGATGCTCATTCTCGCTGGGTAAGTTATTTTTGGTTGCATACCAAGTTCCTTAGCCTTTCAGAATATCATATTCTAGGCCCTTCGATCCTTTAATGTGGATGCTGCCAGATCCTGGGTGATCCTTATTGTGGCTCCTTGATACTTGAATTGGGTTTTTCTAGCCGCTTGCAATATTTTTTCCTTCGTCTGAAGGTTCTGGCATTTGGCCACTATATTCCTTGGTGTTTTGATTTTAGGATCCCTTTCAGTGGGTGATCGATGAATCCTTTCAATGTTTATTTTTTCCTCTGTTCCTATGAATTCTGGGCAGTTCTCTTTGATAATTTCCTGGAAAATAGTGTCCAGGCTCTTTTTTTCATCATGTTTTTCTGGAAGTCCAATGATTCTCAGATTGTCTCTCCTGGATCTGTTTTCCAGGTCTGTTGTCTTCCCCAGAAGGTATTTCACATTTTTCTCCATTGTTTGATTATTTTGGATTTGCTTGACTGATTCTTCTTGTCTCCTCGAGTCATTCAATTCCACTTGTTCAATTCTGATTTTCAGTGAAATATTTTCTTCACTCACTTTTTTAAAATCTTTTTCTAATTGTCCAATTGAGTTCTTTTGTTCTGTGGAATTTTTTTCCATTTCGCCAATTTTGTTTTTTAGAGAGCTGTTTTCTGTTTCCAGTTCACTAATCCTATTTTTCAAGGATTTTACTTCTTTATCCACTCTCTCTTTAACTTTCTCCAGGCTCTTTTGCCAAGCCTCCCTCTCCTCTTGCCAAGCTTCCCTCTCCTTTTGCCAAGCCTCACTCTGCTTTCCCCATTTTTCTTCTAGCTCCCTTGTGAGAGCCTTTTTAATTACTTCTATGAGGTTCATCTGTGCTGAGGAACAGATGATCTCCTCCTTTGGGGATTCACCTGGGGACTGCCTGTTTTTAGTCTCCTCAGGATTTAGAGTCTGCTCTCTATCTGTGTAGAAGCTGTCAAGGGTTAAAGTCCTCTTCAGCTTCTTGCTCATTCTGTCTAATAATCAAAGACAAATTACCAAAGAAAAACAGAAAAAACTGGAGTCTTTCTTTGGGGGAGGGGCTGGGTATGTTATCGAGCTTCCTCTACAGACTGCAGGGGGCAGCAGTGAGGCACTAGCAGGACTGTATGCGCGTGGGCTCTGAGATCCCAGAGCGTGCTGAGTCACTGTGGGGGGGGGGGGAGGTGGGGGGAGGCCAGGTCCTGAGAGACTCCAGCTGTTTGGGGTTGTATTCTTCAGCCCCGGTGTTTTTAGCTTCTCTGCTGGGCTGCTGACTTGCTGCCGGAGCAAAGTATCCAAACCTGTAGCGATGCTCTCTCTCCGCAGAGATGGCTGCGATCGCTCCCCACCCCCTCTCCAGTCTGCTCCCGGGCTCTCACTGCCGCTGCCCTCAGCCTGTGCCCGATCTAAAACCATCCCAGCCCTCCAGTAAAGACAGACCTTTCTTGGCGAATCTCAAGGATGGCTTCTCTTGGTAACTATTTGTGGGTTTTTTTCAGTCAAGCATTGATTCAGAGGCTTGTAATGAAATGGATAGTGAGAGAAAGCGTGGAGCTTATGCAGCTGTGTGCCTCCTCTCCGCCATCTTAACCGGAAGTCTTGAAGGTTTTCTGAGAGCATCCTCCTCATCATTTATCATAAAATAGTATCCCATCACAAGGACATACCATTACTTTTTCAATCATTCCCCAAGTGATGGGTATTTCCTCAATTTCCAAATATTTGCTCTGAGAAATGAATTGCTATAAATATATTTCTATATACACACATCTCTTTTCCTTTAAAAAAAATCTTTTTTTGGATTACATGTCTAGCAACTGACTTGCTAGATCAAAAGGCATTCTTGATTTTATAGTTTTTATGCATAGTTCCATACTGAAAAATAGAATGGTTGAATTAGTTCACAATTCCACCAAAAATGCATCAATATCTCATTTTTCCCACATTCCCTGGTATTTGTTATTCTTCCTTTCTGGCCCCTCAGCCAATCTAATGGGTATCATCAAGTAGTAACACAAAATTTTCTAAATTTATATCTCTCCAATCAGTAGTAAATTATCAATAGCTTGATTAGTTCATCTGAAAACTAATAATATATTTTAATTATTTATCAATTGAAAAATGCCTTTTTAAAAAAATTAATTTGACTCAGTTTGCTATACACTTGAGAAATGAGGCCTTTATCAGAGAAACTTGCTTCAAAATTCTTTTCACAATTACTATTATTAACCGTATTTCCACTGTTTATTCTATTCTCTACTTTCACTATGTCTTTCCTCAAGTGTTTGACTCGTTCTCTTTTAATATGCCTTCCCTTCTATCACCCACCCCCCATGTCTCCTCTTACTTTCCTGCAGGGTAAGATAGATTTCTATACTCATATTGAGTGTGTATGTTATTACCTCTTTGAGTCAATTTTGATAATAGGTTAACTGGTTCCCCTCTCCTCTAATATAAAAGTTTTTCTACCTGCTTTTATGGCTGAAAATTTATTCCACACTTGTACCTTTCCCTTTCTCCTCTTAACCATCCTAATTTTTAAAAAAAGATACTATCCCTCACTTCCAGGGGTGGAATAAAGAAGATAGTAAATTAAGGAAGTTGCTCCAGCTCTCCCACTTTCCCTCAAAAACCACATGAAAGTAAGTATCTGAACAGAGTCTGATGGAGCAAAACCACTTTCCAGCTCAAAAAAGACTGGAAAAACTTCAAGAAAGGTCAGTCTCACTGGGTGAAAAGGGTGTTTAGCCAAGCTCAAATAGACTCTGAGAAAGCCTGAGAGAGTGTCTTAATCAGAGCAAATGAGAAGTTAAAACCCTCAGTCCTGGCTCAGTAGATGAGCAAATCAGGGAGGCAGCTTTCAGTCCCAAATCAAAAGGATAACTCTGGGAAATCAGGCTATTTTCTGAAAAGAACAGATAAAACTACATCCTGCAAACACAAGGGGCTCCCCTGTTCAAAATTAAGGCTGAAAGATGCAAAGAAAGCTTGAGACAGCATCCTCTTTACTCCAAGAGAAGAACTCAACCATAACAGTAAAAAAAAAAAAAAAAAAAAATGGAAATATTAAAATTAAAGGAAAGAAAATGAGCAAGAAACAGAAAAGAACCTTGACAATAAAAAGCTATGATGATGACAAGGTAGACCAAAAATGCAAACTGAAATTAGGATAAAATGTACACAGAACAAATCTCAAAGAGTGATATGAATTGTTCTCAAACCCAAAGAGTCTTCTTTGGAAGTGCTCATAAAAAACTTTAAAAGACAAGTAAGACAGATAGAATCAAAAATAAGAAAGGAAATAAGAATTATTCATGAGAAAGTCAATAGCTTGGAAAAGGGAAGGAAAAAAAAATGCCTGAAGAAAACAACTCCTTAAATAGTAGAATTAACCAAATGGAAAAAGATAGACAGAAGTTAACCTTAAGAAAATCACACATTGAAAAGTAGAACAGAGCAAATGGAAGCTAATGACCTTGTGAGATACCAAGAATGATTCAAACAAACTAAAAAAAGTATGAAAAGTGGAAGAAAAT
The DNA here is from genome assembly GCF_016432865.1 of Antechinus flavipes. Lineage (NCBI taxonomy): Eukaryota > Metazoa > Chordata > Mammalia > Dasyuromorphia > Dasyuridae > Antechinus > Antechinus flavipes. The sequence goes on along the minus strand of NC_067401.1, from coordinate 60,768,973 downwards.
GTGAAATACCTCATTGGAAAAACAGCTGACCTGGAAAATAGATCCAGAAGAGACAATTTAAAATTTTTTCTTCTACTGGAAGGCTTTGTCCAAAAAACAGAGCTTGAGCAGCATTCTCCAAGAGACCATTAATGAAAATTGCCCCAGTATTCTAGAAACTGAAAGGGAAAAATTCAATCACCTTCAGAAGGAGATCTCACAATGAAAATCCCAAGAAACATAATTACAAAACTCCAAAATTACAATCTCAGAAGGGAGAAGAATGAATACTGTCTGAAGCTTATCACATCAGTGTTAGCGCTAAGAGAGAATAATTTAATCATTCAGTTGGGTATAGAAACACTAGGAAAAAAGCTAAGCAAAAGTGGGGAGAGATGATAGAAGAAAAAGCAGTGGTTTAAAAAAACACTACTAAGAGAAGGTAAGAGATGTAGAAGGAAATAAAATAGTGAGTGATGTGGATTAAAAAAAAAAAAAAACCTCAGGACTAAGGAGAGGCTACAAGAGAATAAAAAATATGTAACAGGGAAAAATAGAATGAGGGAAATACAGAGATAGTAATCATAACAGTAAACATAACAGTATGTGAATGGAAGCAAATTCCAGAGTGGATTAAAAAGCAGAATCCTACAATATGTTGTTTACAAGAAACACATTTGATACAGAGATACAGAGTAAAGGTAAAAGCTTGGGACAATCTGTTATGTTTCAGATGAAATAAAACAAGCAGAAGTAGAAATTCTGATCTCAGATAAAACAAAAGTAAAAATACATCCTATTAAAAGAGATAAGGAAAAAGTACATCTTGATAAAGGTACCATAAACAATGAAGTAGTAATGATACTAAATGTTTATGCATCAAGTGGTAGAATAGTCAGATTCGTAGAGAAGATTTGAAGCCAGAAGAAATAAGTAGCAAAAGTATACTTGTGGGCTCCCTCAACCTTCCCCTCTAAGAATCAGAAAAATCTAACCACAAAATAAACAAGAAAGAAACTAGGGAAGTTAATAGGATACTAGTAAAGTTAGATATAAAAAACACCTGCAGAAAATTGAATAGGGACAGAAAGGAATACACTGTTTTCTCAGCAATATATAGCACTTTCACAAAAACTGACCACGTATTAGAGCACAAGAACCTTGCAATCAATTCAGAAAGACAAAAATAAGAAAATGCTTTCTTTTCAGATCACAATGCAATAAAATTTATGTTCAATAAATGGGCAGGGAAAGATAGAGTAAAAACCAATTGGAAATTAAATCTTTTTTTTTAATTAAAGCTTTTTCTTTTCTTTTCTTTTTTGCTGAGGTAATTGGGGTTAAGTGATTTGCCCAGGGTTACACAGCTGGAAAGTATTAAGTATCTGAGGCCAGATTTGAAGTCCTCCTGACTTCAGGGCTGGTGCTCTATCCACTGTATCACCTAACTACCCCCAAAAGCTTTATATTTTCAAAGCATATGCATGGATAATTCTTCAACATTAATCCTTGCAAAAACTTGTTTTTTAATCCCTTCTTTCCACCCGCTCTCTTAGATGGCAAGTAGTCCAATATATGTTAAACATGGTAGAAATATATGTTAAATCCAATATATTCATACATATTTATACAATTATTTTGCTACACAAGAAAAATCAAGTCAAAAAGGAAAAAAAAAAGAGAAAGAAAACAAAATGCAAGCAAATAACTTGTGAAAATGCTATGTTGTGATTCACACAGCTCCCACAATCCTCTCTCTGGGTGTCGATGACTCTCTTCATAACAAGTTAATTGAAATTGGCCTGAATCATCTCATTGTTGAAAAGAGTCCCATCCATCAGAATTGAACATCATATAATCTTGTTGTTGTCATATACAATAATCTCCTGGTTCTGCTCATTTCACTCAGCATCAGTCCATGTAAATGTTTCCAGGCCTCTCTGAAATCATCCTGCTGATCATTTCTTACAGAAATAATTATATTCTATAACATTCATATTCCACAATTTATTCAGCTATTCTCCAACTGATGGGTTTCCATTCAGTTTCCAGTTCCTTGCCACTACAAAAAGGGCTGCTGCTTTAAAATCTCTTTGGTCTATAAGCCCAGGAGAGACATTGCTGGATCAAAGGGTATGCGTAGTTTGATAACTCTTTGGGCATTGTTCCAAATTGTTCTCCAGAATGGTTGGATCCATTCACAATTCCACCAACAATGTATTAGTGTCCTCGTTTTCCCATATTCCCTCCATCTGTTATCATTATCTTTTCCTGTCATCTTAGTCAATTAGAGAAATGTCTAGTGGTATCTCAGAGTTGTTTTAATTTGCATATCTCTGATCAATAATGATTTAGAGCACTTTTTCATATGACTAGACATGGTTTCAATTTCTTCATCTGAAAATTATCTGTTTACATCCTTTAATCATTTATCAATTGGAGAATGGCTTGGATTCTTATAAATTTGACTCAAATTTTAGAAATGAGGCCTTTATCAGAATCTTTGAATATAAAAATGTTTTCCCAGATTACTGCTTCCCTTCTGTTTTTGTCTGCATTAGTTTTATTTGTTCAAAAAACTTTTTAACTTAATATATAAATCATCTAATTCTAAAAAATGAATGGATCAAATAATAAATCACAAAAACAATCCATAATTTCATCCAAGAGAATGACATGAGACAATATACCAAAATGTATAAGATGCTGCCAAAGCAGTTCTTAGGAAAATTTTTATAACATTAAACAGTTATATGAATAGAATAGAAAAAGAAGATATTGATAAATTTGTCATGCAAGTAAAGAAACTGGAGAAAGAAGTAATTAAAAATCCCTGATTAAATACCAAATTAGAAATTTTGAAACTCAAAGGAGAGTTTAATTTAAACTAAAAAACTATTGAACTAATAAATAAAACTAAGGTTTGGTTTTTATGAAAAAAACAAACAACAAAATAGACAAAGTTTTGCTTAATTTGATTAGAGGAAAGAACGAAAAGAACAAATAACTAGCATCAAAAATGAAAAAGTTAACTTACCATGACAAAAAAATTAAAGCAATATTTAGGAGCTATTTTGCCCAACTGTATGGCACAATTCTCAAAATCTAATACAAATGGATGAATATGTGCAAGAGTATAAATTGCCCAGATTAACAGAAGAGGAAATATATCATTTAAATAATCCCATTTTAGAGAAAGAAATTGATTGATCAATTAATGAATTCCCTAAGAAATAATCTTGAGGCCAAGATTGATTCACAAGTGAATTCTACCAAACATTTAATGAACAATTAATTCCCATTCTTTAGATTATTTGGAAAAATAGGTAAAGAACTCCTTCTATGATACAAATGTGGTACTGATACCCAAAACCAGGAAAAGCCAAAGCAAAGAAAGAAAATCACAGACAAATTATCTTATAAATATTGATGCAAAAATTTTAAATAAAATATTAACAAAAAGATTACAGAAATTTATCAGCAGAATGATAAAAGTATGATCAAGTGGGATTTAAGCCAGGAATACAGTGCTGGTTCTAAATCAGAAAAACTATTATCATAATTGATCATATCAATAAGGAAGCCAATAGAAATCATACAATAATCTTAATAGATGCAGAAAAAATTTTTTGACAAAACATAGCACCCTTTTCTGTTAAAAACACTAGAGAGCATAAGTATAAAGGGGTATTTCTTTAGAATAATAAGCAGTATCTACCTAAAACCTACAGCAAGCATTATTTGTAATAATGCTTACAAATTACAAAGTGTTAACTCATTAGAGTTGATAGAGACAATAATTATCTAATTTAGCATGGTTCAGTATGATTGATGTGATCTTACAAGGAGATGTTATGGGGCAGAAGAAACAAGGTATTAAGTGAAATTGATAGAAACAATGCTTGTTCTCATACCTTTGGAGAGCTCATATAAGGAAGAAGCTCTTAGGGCCCGAGAGCACTCTTGGAGGAAATCCATAATCACACTCTAGGATCCCACAATCCCACTATCTGAGGAGGAGTCAACCTTTGAGATAGCATAAAAACAGCTGAGTTTAGTCAGCAGAGTTCAGTTGAAAAGATTAAGAGGAGAGCCTTGGTCAGTTTAGGAGAAGCCCTCTCTCGGAGGCGCGACCAGATTCAGTCATCCCACCATGGTGGCTGGCCTCCTGCACTTCCCCCACTGAGACAAAGGCTGGTCTGAAAGGCTCTCCAGAAAGCTGCCCAGCCCCCAGCAAGGAGACAAGACTTGGAAAGAGCACTCTGGGAGATTGAGAGCAGAAGCCCTCTCTCGGAGGCAAGAGAGATTAATTCCATTTTCTACCTTTGTGCTGGCTGGAGGCTGAAGGACAAACCTTTGGATTTGGTGACATTCGGAGGGAGCTCTTGGAAGCAAGCAGAGAGATAGGCCTCTAAGAAAGCTACCCAGGCCCAAGGAAGGAGAAAATAAATATTTGCATTTTATCAGCTGGCTGCGTTTGGAGTAATTATTACTTTCAACTGAAACTAAGGCTGCCTCCAGAAAACCTCCCCAAGAAACCTGTTCACATAGAATCATTATATTTTAAACAAGAGAACACCATAGCAAAGCCCATCAGTAATAGATCAAGAAATTCCATTTAAATAATTGTAGACAAAATAAAATACTTCAGGGTCTACCTGCCAATACAAATTCAAGAACTATGTGAATATACTTACAAAACACTCCTCATACACATAAAGATCTAAACAACTGGAAAAATATAGTTGTTCATGGCTAGGCTGAGCTATTATAATAAAAAAATGACAATTCTGTCTAAATTGGTTTACTTGTTCAGTGTCATATCAATCAAACTGCCAATAGAACTAAATAGAACAGGAAAAAATAACAAAAGATCAAAATATCAAGGGAATTATTGAAAAAATACAAAGAATGTTAGCTTACCAGTATGAAACCTAAAACAATATTATAAAGCAGCAGTCATCCAACTCATTTGGTAGTGGCTAAGAAATAGAGTGATGGATCAGTGGAATAGATTAGACACACATGACACAATAATCAAGCCCTACAGCAATCTTGTATTTGATAAGCTGCCAAGTTCCAGCTGCTGGAATAAGAATTCACTATTTGATAAAAATTGCTGAGAAAACTGGAAAATAATATGTCATAAACTTAGTATAGACATACATATCCCATGTCATACCAAAATAAGGTTAAAATGGGTGCATGATTTGGGAATAAAGCATGATAACCTAAACAAATTAAGAGTGAAAGGGATAATTCACTTATAGATGTTTGGAGAAGGGAGGAATTTATTACCAAAGAAAAATTAAAGAATATTATGAAGCACAAAACAGACAGCTTAGATTGCATTAAATTACCAAGTTTTTGAACAAACAAAACAAACAATCAAGATTAAAAGGGAAGTGCAAAGCTGAGAAAAAAAAAATCATTACAACCAGTGTTTCTGACAAAGGTCTCATTTCTAAAATATTTAAAGAACTGTATCAAATTTATAAGAATACACATCATTTCCCAATTGATAAATGGTCAAAGATATGAGCAGACAATTTTTAAGTCACAAAATTAAAACCTCCTATATTCACATAAAAATGCTCTTCATCACTATTGATTAGAGAAATGCAAATTAAAACACCTCTCATGTATCACCTCATACCTCTCAGATTGGCAAAGGTGAAAGGAAAAGATAATATAAGGTGAAGGGAATATGAGAAAATTGGGAAACTAATGCATTGTTTTTGAAGTTGTGAAATGATCCAAACATTGTGGATAGCAATTTGGAACTATGCCCACGGGCTATAAAACTGTGCAATTTTTGACCCAGCAGTAGAATTACTGGGTCTGAATCCCAAGGAAATCTTACAAGAGGGAAAAGGATATATATGTGCAAAAATGTTTGTAGCAACTGTTTTTGTGGAGGCAAAGAATTGCAAAATGAGCAGATGCTCATTAATTAGGGAATGACTGAATAATATGGTATGTGAAGAAAGTGGAATATTATTGTTTTATAAAAAAAGACTAATTAGCTGATTTTAAATAGGCCTGTAATGATTTACATGAATTGATGCTGAGCAAAACAAACAGAACCAGGAATACATTGTATACAGAAACAGCAAAAATGTGCAATGATCTGCTATGAAAGTCTTGGTTCCTCTCAATGGTTCAGTGATTGAAGGCAATCCCATGTAATGGGCTGAAGCTTGAGTTGATGTACTGAGGTCCCAAGCATATGAGGCTAAATAGTAATTGGACCATACTCTATTAATATATAAGCTTGGAGAAAGAATGGCCCCCACCCACTCTTTGTGTAAGTCCTGATGTGTTGTATAGGAAATGACGATTTTGGTGGGTGGAGGCAGGGGAGTGGAAAAGGAAGGGGAGGAGAGACTTTTGGGATTGCCATTGCCACGGTTGGCTCAGCTTGCGTCTCTCTCTGTTAGCTGGCTTCCTGTCGCAACTGCCTATATTTGCTATCGCAATCTTTCTTGCCTATATTTGCTATCGCAATCCTTATTCACCTCTTCACTTCAATAAATATTGAAGATTTTTCCCTTAACCTGAATTCCTGACTCCGGCTGATTTTAAATACGCGGTCATTACAATCCCACAATAACTTTTGGAGGAAAAAAATGTCATTTGCATTCAGAAAAAAAGAACTTAGGAGACTAAATATAAATCAACATATATCATGAAAATAGTGAGTCCCTGAACATAAACATAATAAGCGGGATTTGGCCATGCCCACCCAGCAAGGGAAAGAAGCCCTAGGGCAGGGTGAAGCCTCTGTCATTTTTGACAGGAAGCTGGGATAGTCTTCTCTTGCCCTGAGAGTTGACATCAACCTTTAAAAACACAAAAAAAAGGGGGAGAAAGAGAGAGAAAGAGAGAAAGAGAGAGAGAGAGAGAGAAAGAGAGAGAGAGAGAGCTCTGATTATTATAGAGACAGGGAAAAACAGACCTCAAATCCTGAAGACACTAAAGGCAAAACATCTTTTGAAGTCTCAAAAGGTGATATGAGTTGGTTTCCTACTCAAAAGTCTCTCTTGAAAGAATTTTAAAAGGATACGAAAAGCGAATTAGAAGAAAAATGTGGGAAGGAAATGATTGTCCAGGAAAAGAAACACAGAAATTATCTGAAGAAAACCACTCTTTAAAAAAAATTGATTTGATCAAATGAAAAAAGAAAACAATTCATTGAAAAATAGAATTGGTGAAATGGGAATAGAGAACAATTCTCTAAAAATTAAAATTGGTAAAATGGGAAGAAAACCCAATGAACAATACAACTCATGTAAAAGTGCAATTGGCCAAATTCAGAAGGAGATAAAAAAGCTAATTGAAGAAAATAATTCCCTAAAACTTAGAATTGAACAAATGGAAATGAATTTATAAATGAGATATTAAGAATGAGTCAAACAAAACCAAAATGAATGAAAAAAATTATAAAAAAATGTAAAATGCCTCATTGGAAAAACAACTGATCTGGAAAATAGATCCAGAAGAAATGATCTAAAAATTATTGGACTACCTGAAAACCATGATGAAAGAAAAGAAAAAGAACAACAACTCTACTTCTTTATTCTCAGCAACCAAATTTTATACAAGATCTATAGTCTTCATTGTATTGTTGTTGTTATGCAAGACAAGTAATATTAAGTGACTTACCCAAGTTACCACAGCTTGTAAGTGTCAAGTTTCTCTGGCTCTTCTGATTCTACTACACCATCTTACTGTCACTGTGATGTTATTTTTGCAAATTGTCATCATTACTATTGTAATTCATGATATCCAATGATCCATGAAATATGTCCACTTGAAATACCATAAAACTCAATTCATTTTTTTTCTTTGCTTTTGTAAAGACTCCTATGAGCTTTCTTTCCATTTCACTATAATGCCCTTTTTATTAGTTTTGTTTATAGTAATAATGTTAAAATTGATATGAATTAGATTCTCTAGCAACATCTCAACTTGTTGGTCACATAACAAAATTTCATAATACACCAGTATTTAAATTAAGATTTATAATTGCTTTATATACTGTGAGATTTGAACATCTTTCTACTTGCTCAAATTCTGCCTTTATCAATACAGAAGGGTAGGATTCTCCCTCTCCTTAACTGTATTTTATTTTAGTCTGTAAAATAGATAACACAACTATTATTAACACCATTTTTAAAATAAGAACTTTTATGGTCAGATATCATTTCATTTCTGTATTTGCCTCTGCCAAAACTTATTGGATTTGGATTTGGATCACTGTATTGTTGGGAAGAACTAAGTCTGTTATAGTTGATCATCATGTGATCTTGTTTTTAATGTATACAATGTTCTCTTGGTTCTGTTCACTTCTCTCAGCATCAGTTGCTGTAAATCTTTCTAGTCTTTTCTGAAATCTGCTTGCTCAGCATTTTTTATAGACAATAATATTATATCACATTCATATATCATAACTTATTCAGACATTTCACAACTGCTGGGCATCCACTCAATGTCTAATTCCTTGCCACAAAACAAAAAAAGAGCTTCACTCTCTATGTATTGTTCCACTGACATTCTCAAAATAAAAAAAATAAAAATTAATTAAAAAAATTTAAATGGGTTATCTCAACTCAAAGAAGACAGTCACTTGTCTCAGCAAAATCAAAAATTTCTGATGTCTTAGGAAGCATTATAAAATTTAGAAAACTGGCTTTTGCCTACATGTCTGCCTTCAAAATAGTTTATCCCTCCATATGTCTTTTCAAAAGAGTCAATCTTTATATTGAAGTGCATAATGTATAATGCAGTATATAAAACATATTGATATAGAGAACTGACTCAAATTTATAAGAAATCAAGCCATTCTCCAATTGATAAATGGTCAAAGGATATGAACAGACAATTTTCAGAGAATGAGATTGAAACTATTACCACTCATATGAAAGAGTGTTCCAAATCATTATTGATCAGAGAAATGCAAATTAAGACAACTCTGAGATACCACTACACACCTGTCAGATTGGCTAAGATGACAGGAAAAAATATTGATGAATGTTGGAGGGGATGCGGGAAAATGGGGACACTGATGCATTGTTGGTGGAGTTGTGAACGAATCCAACCATTCTGGAGAGCAATCTGGAATTATGCCCAAAAAATTATCAAATTGTTCATACCCTTTGATCCAGCAGTGTTTCTATTGGGCTTATATCCCAAAGAAATACTAAAGAAGGGAAAGGGACCTGTATGTGCCAAAATGTTTGTAGCAGCCCTGTTTGTAGTGGCTAGAAACTGGAAAATGAATGGATGCCCATCAATTGGAGAATGTCTGGGTAAATTGTGGTATATGAATGTTATGGAATATTATTGTTCTGTAAGAAATGACCAACAGGATGAATACAGAGAGGACTGGCGAGACTTACATGAACTGATGCTAAGTGAAATGAGCAGAACCAGGAGATCATTATACACTTCGACAACGATATTGTATGAGGACATATTTTGATGGAAGTGGATTTCTTTGACAAAGAGACCTGAGTTTCAATTGATAAATGACGGACAAAAGCAGCTACACCCAAAGAAAGAACACTGGGAAACGAATGTGAACTATCTGCATTTTTGTTTTTCTTCCCGGGTTATTTATACCTTCTGAATCCAATTCTCCCTAAGCAACAAGAGAACTGTTCGGTTCTGCAAACATATATTGTATCTAGGATATACTGCAACATATCCAACGCATAAAGGACTGCTTGCCATCTAGGGGAGGGGGTGGAGGGAGGGAGGGGAAAAAAAAATCGGAACAGAAACGAGTGTCAATATAAAGTAATTATTAAATAAAAAATTAAAAAAAAACATATTGAAATGAAAAGTGTATAGCAAAAAGAATAGAAGGTGGAGATAAAAGAAAAAAAATCATAAATTCCTTATAAATACTTGTTGATTCATTGTTGAAGAATTATGACTCAGTCTTGTATATTTCCATGAGGGGAAAAATTGGCATAAGACCATTGGAGAGAAGAGGTGTTTTTTTTTTTGTTGTTGTTGTTGTTGTTGTTTGTTTTTTGTTTTTGTTTTTTGTTTTGTTTTAATGCTGGCTTTAGGAAAACTATGCATGGTTCCATACTCTTTTAAATGAAAATGTCTCTTATGTGCCAGACATTTTGCTAAGTGATTCACAGATATTATTTCATCTGATCCAACCCTGGGAGTAGGTGAGTTTATGATGTCCATTTTATAGATTAAGGAACTGAGGCAGATATAGCTTAAATGATTTACCCAGGACCACGTAGTTATTAAGTGTCTGAAGCTATATTTGATCTCAGATCTTCCTGACTCCAAGTCCTGACTTCAACCCATTGTACCATCTAACTGCTTTGAGGAGATAGTGATCATAAAAGTTACTTGAACCTTAAAATAAATCATTTATTTTTGCCAACTAATAATGTTCATAGAGACATAGAGAAAGAGATATACACAGAGGAAAAGACAGAGACATCTAGATCTAGATAGATTTATATAAATATTTAGATCTATCTATAGATGGATTGATTAATCTATATCTCTTTCTATATATATGTGTGTGTATACATATATACATGTGTATATATACATATATAATATAAATGTTATTTCATCTAGTCAATTCTATTTCTATATTCCTATTATATATTTGTTTCTATTCTATTTTATATTCCATTTATATTACATTCTCTATTTATATATTTAATACACTTTCCTCCAATAGAAAAACAGTGTAGCTAGCTAATTTTTTTTCCTGCTTTCTTCAAGGCAGGAATCAAAGTGTCCTTTAACAATGGATAGATGAGAATAGTTATTCATGCATCCTAAGGACATGCTGACAGACAGGTTAAGTGGACATACATGTAAATTTTGTGGGTAACACACATATCATACATTGAATATAAAATAAAATAAAACTTTCTGGCATAGAATATTCAAAGAAGCATGCACTATTTGAATGTTTGAGTTAATATATTTCCTTTCAGAGCTGAATTCAATATTGGTTCTTTGGTTACTGCAGTTGCAGTGAAAATAGTTTAACCCACAGTGACAATTCAGGGCAGCAACTTAATCAATTCAGATTATGAAACTGAAAATGTCAGCACATATTAAATATTATCTGTTCCAGGCTGTAATGTTTTTTTTTTCCAATTCCAATTATTAGGTTTCATTGATTAAATAATCCAATTACCTTAGCTTTCTAGTCACTTCTGTTTGCTAACCATTTAAAAATATTAAAATATTCTGCATTAACTATTATTAATGAATTGAGGTCTGGGGATGAAAAAGGAGAAAAACATGAATATTAATTGTTCTATTTTAATCTATAGTTCAGCATATATTTATAGCTAAAAGCTCTGGTGTGCTTGTTGTACTCAGTTGAACACTAAGTACTCTGGATAGGTATGTTCAAGTCCCAGGAATGCTACCTTGGTTGAGTGTCAAAAGCATTAGGAAAGCAAGTTTTCAAGTCTTGACATGGCAGATAGGGAAAGGTGACCTTTGAAGCAGTTTTCTAAAGCTATAAAGGATACCCATTGTCCTTGCAGTCCGTATTTAGCTTGCATACCAATTCCCTGGGTAACCATAAGCATTCTAGTGTTTCAATGCAATAATCCCAGAATGTCAGTGGTTGCCACTACTAATATAGACAAAGGCTTTCTTAGTGTCTACCTGCATTACATCCCATTCTCTACCCTCATTTTTTTTGCAAAAGAAATCAACAAAACAAATCAGAACACTTCAAAGGCAAAGCACACAGATCCTCATGGAACCATTAGAAAAGTTATCTCCTGTAGAGTCAGCAATAAATCTAGGGTTAGGTGATCATAAACAGGTAACCAGAAGTTAGCAACAGATGTTGCACTTGCAGCAATGCATGCAAGAATAGATAGTGCTGTTGAAAGTAATAGTAAACTGTCTTTTATAGTTGTAAGACATCACAACTCCTATTTAACTGGGCACAAGTATACTATGCAATAAGTTCACATGTCATGTAATGTGGAAGCCAGAATACATCTGGTTTGGGAACTGTAAATAAAGATTGGTTGACTAGCAATATTTGAATGGACAGCCTTTTCCCCCATTCTGTCATGATCATAGGTCAATTAGTCTTGCTACTCAAATTTCAAATATCAATAAAGTATCTAGTCTTCATGCCAGGTTCAGAAAAACTTACTAGGCTCATGCCTCTAAACTCACATCTGTCAATGTCTTGAAGCCTATGAGAATGAAGAAGGGCAGTGACTATTAGATAGAAATGATTTAGGCAAAGTTTGTCTCTCACATTACATTTCATTGGTTCTGTTAAATGTTGTCTTAATATCATTAGTTTCCTAAGGTCTCATCTGTATCTGCTCTCTTCCAGAGGAAGTGAATTAAGCCTTCCTTCTTATGGACAAAATTTATCAATTAAGTATTTTTCTAAGCTACAAATCTGATAGGAAGATAGAAAGCAGTGTAAGAGCACTGGATTTGGAGTCAGGAAAATCTGAGTGCAAATCTGAACTCACAGTGCCAATCACTAAGTTGCAGTGTGATCCTGGGCAAGTCACTTAACTTCTAAGTACTTAAGTCACTCTATAAAACTCAAAATTATAAGCTATCATTGAAGAGGGCTTTTCCTAATCCAGAAGTTCCTTATACTAAATAATGACAGTTCCATCTCCTATTTTTGTTTATCCTCAAAGATTTAGAACTAGAAATAATATCAGGCAGTTCATCTATCTCTTTTTGTAATGAACCTGATGACAATTAAATGGTTTGTTCAAGGTAATATACCATGTGGCAATATTGTATTTTGAACTCTGTGATTTAAACCTATCATTTTCTTTACATAGAAATGACATGGGCTAAGAAGGCAATGGATTCCTCCTGCTTTTATTGGATGGCTTCAAGCAAAGGAATATGTCACTCATAATGTAGGAAGGATTCTTGTTCAGGTTTGAACTAAATGATTAACAAGATCCTTTATAAAACTGAAGCTCTGTGGTTTTATGATACTAAAAACCAGATAAATACTTTTGATTGATTTTTTACATGAATGGCTCAAATTGATGAATTGTTTCAGTATAGCATAAATGCAGTTAGAATACTTATCTATATAAGTGAAAAGCATCAGACCATGATTCACTGCACAGTCATTCTACTTAGTTGCCACACAATTGATCCTGAAGTCAAAAGGGGAAATAAGGTGTAGAATGGGATGTTAAATGAAGATAATGAAATTTATGATCCTTATAATAATTCCTACTTCCATCACGATGTCTCCCGTGAACTACTGTACCTGGATGGTCTCATTCTTTTACTTCTACTATTCCCTGAAGACTCTCTTTCTGTGTCTCCATGTCTCTGTCTCTGTGTTATGTATCTCTCTCACTATCTCTCTCTCTTTCACTTTGTCTCTCTCTGTCTCTGTCTCTTTCTGTATCTCTGTTACTCTCTTTGTCTTTCTCTATCTCTCTCTGCCTCTGTTTCTCTCTGTCTCTCTGGCTCTGTCTCTCTTTCCCTTCCCCAATTATATTAATTTGATTATATTTCTCCTTTTTTTATAATCAATTAGTAACCATATATTAACTGCTTACTATGTGCCATTCATTTAGCTAAGCACTCGGGATACAAAAAGAAAAAAAAAAGTCCCTTCCTTAAGGAGGAGGCAACATGCAAATAAATGCTATAAAGCAAGTTATATCCAACATAAATATGAAATAATTAATGAAGACAGGATATTAAAATATAGAAGAGATGAATATTTAGGTTTTTGTTCTTATTTCATTTCTCCCTACTTTTCCACTCTAGGATCACTAAAAATGAAATTCCTGAGTAGTATGTAGTTTACCTAGAAATGAATACCTCTGGCAGACTTTTTCTACTTATGGCACTACATAGAGGCATGACCCATGTGCCTATCATACTTCACTGGCCCTTAGCATAATAAAATTTGTTCCTGGAAGGGGTAAGTGAATAGGATTATTGGAAATTGGGAAAAGAGAGGTACAGTTCAATGCCACCCAAACTCTTTCAGTCAGATTGTCTCTAACAGAGCTTGCCTGTTTCAATCTTTCTCCCAAATCCTCTAGATATAAAATAAAATTTTTGGAGTATGGTTGAATTTGGTTCACTCCAATTTAATTGAGCCCAGATGCTAAGTTACTACCTCCTGTAAAGGACATTTTTTTGGGTTTTATTTTGTAAGAAATATAGTTCATTTCTAGAAAATCTATTGTAATGGTAAGAGCCATCAGGTTAAGAGTGAGATGACATGTTTTCAAATTTTGCCTCTGTCAATTACTTCCTCAAAGACTTTGGAACCTTCATTTAACTTTAATCTGTCAATTTTAAAAAAAATGAGGAAACTGGACATAATGATTCCTGATGTCCTTTCCTCTTCTAAACCTACAAACCACAAAGTGTTAAATGTTATGTAAATGTGAGCTATTATTATATCTGCTATTTCTTTTGCATCTCTACCCATCATCCAGCTCACTTCACAAAGCAGGCACTCAATAAAATCTGCTGACAAGCAGACTTTGGAATGACTCATATCATGAATCTTATTCATTTAGATTTAATTCTAATTTTTACTTTTTTTCATTTTCTCCACAAATAGATTCATAAAGGTGAATAATATCTGCTTTTCTAGGCAATATATTCAGTTTTTGCTACACTTAGGTCAATAGCATGAAGAAATATATCACTTAGAATCATTTTAATTAAGCTTCAAGATGTTGATTTAGGTAAGAAAGTGAGGATTTTACTTAAGAGTATGATATAAATTTACCAGATAACTTGCCTACTAATCTCCATTGTCAATTTTTCCTCTAGTTATTTAAGTGGTGAAGGAAATTCTAATACAAAACAATAAAATCTTTTAAAATAATCCTTGCAAATGAGACTTATTGAGTCTCTTGGTATCCAGAAAACCCATTTTTAATACATTTCCTTAATTAGGTCAAAAAGATAAAATTCATGAAGATATTGGAAAAAAGGAAGTGAATTAAAATGTATTGCTTGAAGACTCAAGCCTCATGCGTATAAAACGTTAAATACTGGTGCATTTGCTGAGAAGCCTAAAACATGGGTGCTAGATAAAGTGTTAGCTGGATATTGAGCTCAAAAATTCAACCTTTCAGACTTTTCTGGGTCCAAGGCAGTCAGTACTCTTCTTTCATAGAACATTCAGTTTCCACTGGTAACCAAAATTTTGGACAATAAAAGTGATGTACTTAAAGAAGACAATGAATTTGAATGCTTAAAAAAATAACTGGAAGTATATAAGATATTTTCAAATGAAATTAAATATTTGAAACTCATAGAAAATTCCTAATTAGTAATAAGAATTAGTCCTTGACATTTGTAAAAGTATCTCTTCACACTTTCCCCCAGTAGCAAAAATAATTTAAAGACTATGATTAAAATTCACTATACATAAATTGTATTTCTGCATCTCATTACTTCATATTTTCCCTGGCTGTCTTGTCTTATTAAATCAATGCTTATATAGCAACAAAATCATTTATGTTTTGATTAAATATATGTGATTCAGTATATATTGAATTAGGAAACATATATTGATTAGATTGTTTTTATTAAAACTAGAATAGAATTATTAGGAAGGGAGCTAAAGGAAGTTCACTTGAAAAGCATAATCATAGTTTAGAAGGAAATTTCCTAAATAAATGAAAACAGTACAGTGGTAAATACCTCCTTTGCAAGTAGGACTAATAATATTCTACAATATTTTTTTTCCACTTTAATTGATGTTAACAAATAATAGTTCACTTTAGAAAGACATATTTCTTTTTAAGTGATCTGTTATGATCCAAATATCTTCAAGTATACATTAAAAATATACAATAGTTTTTGGATTTCAATATTAAATAAAAATCAATTAAAAACTATAAAATGTTAAAACACTAATAGGCAAAACACTGCAGTAGGTTCTAGGATACAAAAAATTGGAAAATTTCATAATTCTTTCCTTTAAAGGGATTAACATTCAAATAAGAATGAGTAAAAGTGGAATTTCTGTTTTTGTAAAGGGGATGCTGATAGTATAAACTCACCAATGCAATTATTTCTGACCTCTGCTAATCCAATGTATAGAATTTCAGAAGCTGGTTTCATTCATGATAGTTTAGAAATATATGGCTACAAAAAGCTTTTTAATTGCTTTGAATTGGGAAGAATTTATAACTCATGAGAGGCAGACCTAAAGTTAAATGTATACGCAAAAAAATTAGCTAGTCAATTTGTCATTTTTTCCCCTAGAAGCTTCTGAATAGATTGATTTGCACTACCAACATGGGGAAGGAGGGAAAGAAAGGAAGAAAACAAGTATTTAGTATAAAGAACCTATTATGCTAAACTCTTAAATATGATCTCACTTGATCTCCACAACAATCATGAAGTGATTAGTCAATTTTTATTATTGACTATTAGTCTGAGACAAACAGATGTTAGTGATGTGCTCATGATCACAGATTTAGTAAATGTCTGAGAGTAGATTTGAACTCATATCTTTCTGACTTGAGGCCCAAAGTCTATTTGGCTAAATGCAGCAAACACTTACATCTACTAGCTATGCACTTCCTTCTCCCACTCTACCTAATGGTTTTCTTCCTTCTTTGTTTTTTTACTTTCTTTCCTTCTTTCCTTCCATTCTTCCTTTATTCTTTTCTCCCTTCCTTCCTTATTTTCTTTCTTTTCTTCCTTCCTTCCTTTTTTCCTCCCTCCCTGTCTCCTATCGTCTGTGTCTGCCACACTCCCTCTCTTCTTTCCTTCCTTCCTTTCTCCCTACCTCCCTTCCTTCATTCCTCCTTCCTTCTTTTCTTTCTTTCTTTCTTTCTTCCTTCCTCCCTCCTTTCCTTCCTTCCTTCCATCTCCCTCTCCTTTTCCCTTCCTCCCTTCCTTCCTTCCTCTCTTCCTCCTTCCATCCCTCTGTCCTTCCCTTCTTCCCTCCTTCTTGCCTTTCATTATTTCTTTCAAAAGTTACCATGTTTCAGTATCATTTCTAGAACACACTAATGCTAAAAATAGTAATACATCCTGTAGAAAACTAGCTTAACAATGCTATTGCTAGTTGGAGGAATGAGACAAATTGGGGGAGGGCACTATATATATATATATATATATATATATAGAGAGAGAGAGAGAGAGAGAGAGAGAGAGAGAGAGAGAGAGTACACAGGTCAGACCAGGGTGGTATATGCTGTTTGAAGAAAAATAGGGCAGGCTGTCAAAAGAGAGTAACATGTGATCTGAAACTTGAAGAAAGGAAATTATTTCAATAAGTACAAATGCAAAGAATGTATATTTTGAGCATGGTGGCTAGTCTATTTTGGCTTTTATGTATATCTTTTTAAAGGAACAATGTCAAATGAGGAGTGGAAAAATAAATACTTTTCAAAAATTTTTGTAAAAATTTTCTTCAAGTTCAGAAATAATGAAAGTTTGGTCAAATAATAGTCTTTCTCTTCAGAAATAAAAAAAAATGTTGATGCTATATATAGTACAACTGGACTCTGCTAAATATTGGTCATAATACAAAAAGATATAGCATCTACTCCTTGAAATCAAGAGTTTAAAGTCATATGAGGGTTTCAATGAGATAAATAAAAAATCTAATATTACATATGCTTAATGTTTAAAAACACTTTGAAGACCTTACTACATCTGAGACTTAGAGGAATTTTGTAAGTTAAGAATGAAAGTGACTTAATACATAACTAGCAATTATCTGAAACAAGATTCAAATATAGAGTGTTTTAACTTCAGCATTCTAATTATTGGGGTATACTTTTTCATGATGCATTCCAAATACTTGTAAAATCATAAATATAAAAATATGAACAATTATTATTGCTTCTGACACAGTCACAGAAATGGAGAGTTGCAATGAATCACAGTAACCAAAGTAATTCCCAATATAAAATACTTTAAAATGATAATTTTAATGATTATTTTTTGTTATTATTGTTATAATTAATAAGTAATGGAGTGGTGGTTTAAAAAGGTTTAAGGTATAAATCCCTAAAATGGACTAAACTACCAAGGGCTACCATGATTATTGACAGCAGTAAGGTTATTTGGCTTTGTTTTGTGGATACAAAGAGTATATCATAAAGGACATACATTATTCCTCATCTATCTATCCCTCCTGAAAAATGTGTGTGTGTATATGTGTGTGCATGTAGGTATACACATTTTAAATGAGGGGAAGTCTGGGGATTATCACAAATAAGTTCTTTATTATTATAGGGGTTAGAGGAAAGGAAAAGGAGCATGATTGGAAAAGGGAGATCAGCATTTGGAAAGATTAGGAAAGAAAACAATATTAAATATCAAACATGGGATTCTAACCATGTTCTCTTCCAGCTTAAGTTTCAGTGGTCTTTCTATTATACCATTATTTTCTGAGTTCAAACCTAACATATAGCAAGGAATGTAAAAAGTTTTGTTTCAGAATATGTATAAATATGCAGTTCAGTTGAAGGAATTGGGGACATTTCGTCTGAAGAATAGAAGACATAGGCTAATTTTTCTTAAATATTTGAAAATCTAATGGTAAAAGAGAAGAGTGTAAAAGTTGGCTTGAAGCTTAATATCAAAAAAGAAAAGGAAAACAACATTATCTAGACAATGGGTCCTATCATTTACTGACAAAAAGTAGAAGAAATGGAAGTAGTGTCAGATTTTATATTCTTGTATTCAAAGATCACTGCAGATGGTGACTGCAGCCATGAAATTAAAAGATGCTTGCTTCTTGAAAAGAAAAATATAGCCAATATGAACAGCAAACTAAAAAGTGGAGACATCATTTTGTCAACAAATGTTCAATTAAAGCTATGGCCTTTTTTTTTTTTTTTTTAAATTTGTTTGCCTTTTTTTTTTTTTTCGGTAGCAATGTATAGCTTAGAAAATTGGACAGGAGAAAAGCTGACTGATACAGAATCAGTGCTTTCAAATTATGGTGCTGGGGAAAATATGTGACAATATGTTGGACATCAAGGAAGTCAAATTAGTCAATACTTAAAGAAATTAATTTAAGCTATTCATTAGAAGGTCAAATACTCAAATTGAAGCTTAAATACTTTGGCCACATAAAGCAAAGACAAGATTTGTTGGAAAAGACCCTGATGCTTGGAAAGATTGAAGGCAAAAGGAAAAGGAGATGACAGAGGATGAGATTGATAGGTGGTATCACTGAAATAATTAAGATGAACTATGACAGACTTCAAGAAAGAGTGGAGGATAGAAGGCCCTGACATACTATTTTCCATGGAGTACCAAAGAATCAGACACCTAAATGAGAATACCAACAACAAAACCTGGAACAGGAAATGAATTCAGTCTGTTTCAATCCAGAAAACAGAAATTGTTTAGATTGTTTAGAAGTGGCATTTAATTATATTTAAGCTTGATTTAGGAGTAAAACATTCCAAATACTCAACAGAGGATTGGATTAATTCAGAATATAGTGGAGATCGATGGCTGGAATCCAGAATTGACAAGGTAACCATTGGAGACTTTTAGAAAAGAGACACTTTTGTTTTTTTTACATACAGGTTAAACAATATGATTTTTGAGGTTTTTTATGACTCTACAAAGTTTTATATTTCTGTTATTCTATAACTCAGTCTCAACTATTTTGTACTTTCTCCTCTTCGAACTTGTTCTTGTTTTGCTGTGCATTACATTTTGTCTCATTAGATTTCTTTCCTTGAATTTCTATTTTTAAGTCAGAGGATTCCTTGTCACACCACCCACAAAACTGTATTCCTTCCTTAAGTCCTAATTTCTCTTTGGCTCTGCCTCTGTCTTATATCCCACTTACTCAATGACTGTGATTTGATTCCTGTTTTTATGTCAGTACTTTTATATTTAGATCCCCAATATGTACTGCAGTAGCACTTACATAGATCTCCTATTGATTATCTGCCACACATATCTATGTCATCTTTACACAGACACTGGACCTTTGATATTTAAGTAATGGTACTTACCTCGTGTTTGTGTTTTCTACAGTTTTATTTCTCATCTACACTTAAATTCAAATCTCGACATTCCTTGACCTTGTTTTATGCTTCAGTTCTTCTGTTTCAACTTTTCCTCATATATTTACTTTCTCAGATTTGCTTATTCCAACTCCATGTGATTTCTGACTTTGGAAAAAATGAGAATCATGCAGAGAATGAGTAATATCTAAGAAACTCAAACATTAAACTAATATCTTGCTTTTATTTTCTAATACTTTCCAAGCAGTACAAAAGAGAACCTTTGTAAAGAAGCTTTCTTAGATTTTTTTCACAAAGGACTCTCTCATGGTTTTATTTTAATTCTCACAACTGATTGGGTGATTCAATAAGCTATGTTTTAAGATATCATTATAAAATACAAAATGGATAATTTTTATTGCATCTAATAAATAGATTATTTATTAATAATTAAAAAGTTTTTGCATAAACAAACCAATGGAACCAAGAAAACTGGGAAACATTTTATTGACAGTATTTCTGATAAAGGATTCATTTCTAAAATATATACAAAATTGATAAAAGTTTATAAGAATAAAAGTCATTCTTCTTTGATAAATGGTTAAAGATATGAATAAGTAATTTCCTAATGTAGACGTTAAATCTATAGGCATATGAATAAATGCTCTAAATTACTACTGAACAGACAAATGAAAATTATAATAATTCTGAGGTAATACCTCAAATCTAACAGATTTGTATATGTGACTAAAAAGGAAAATGATAAATTAGAGAAGATGTGGCATGATATGAGTTCAAATGTTGGAGTTCTTGTTCTTCTCAAGGCAAAGCCGGTTTAGAGGCTTGGAGCCCTTCGGATGTCTCCAAATCCAAAGGTTCTGTCCTTCAGCCTCTGCCTCTGCTTTCTTCTGCCTCCAACCAAGACAGAGATGGAAGGTCTCTCTTATCTCCTTCTGGGGAGCCCAGCCACCAACTTGCCGCAGAGAGAGGGCTTCTGGCGTAGCTCCACTGAAATCCGTCAAAGTGTTCTCTGCACCAGAGTCACTCCTCTCGAGTCCAGCTCGATCAGCCAGCCAAGAGGAAAAAATGTATTCTGCCATAGATCCCTCATTGCTGGCCTTTTATCTGACTCTTCTGAGAGAATGGGATTATGGGTTTTCTCCCATAGTGCTCTCTGGCCCAATGAGCTTTAAGGGAGGTGTGGACTCCCTTGAAGTTAGAAAGTGTACTTTGTGAAGCTAGCATACTTGTGGACTCCAATGAGTAAAGGGGGGAACACAAGCCTTGTCTTAATTAGTTCTACTTAGTACCTTGTTTCAGGTTCTGGCCAAAACATCTTCTTGTAAGATTAGATCAACTCTAATTAGTTAGCAGTTAGTAAGGATTCCAACAGAGGCACTTTAAAAAAAAACTAATGTATTATTGCTGGAGTTGTAATCTGATCCAACTATTCTGGAGAGCAATTCACAACTATGCTCAAAAAGTTATAACCTTCCCTTTAATCCAACAACATCACTACTAAGTCTCTGTCCCAGAGTGTTCATATCAAAAAAAAAAAAAAAAAAAGAAAAGAAAAGAAAAGAAAAAAAGAAAAAGGACCCATATGCACAAAAAGAAATATTCATAGATGCTCTGGTTTTTGTTGGTGGTGGTGGTGTTTTTGTGTGTGTGTGTGTGTCTGGTAACAGAGAATTGAACATTGAGAGGATACTCATCAATTGGGGAATTGTAGTGGTAAATTAATGTAATGGAATATTATGTTTCTATAAGAAATGATGAAGAGGAAAGACTTATATGAATTAATGCTGAGTGAAGTGAGCAGCACCAGGACAAAACTGTAAAATATGACAACAAAATTTTGCAATGATCATGTATGGTAAACCTAGCTCTTTTCATCAATACAATGATCCAAGACAAGAACTATGCACTTCCAAAGAAAGAAGTTTGGAGACTTAATAGAAATCCTAGCATACTATTTTCACTTTTTTGATTTTGTTTTTTCTTTCTTATGTTTTTTTTTCCTAATTCTTCTTCCTAATATGACTAATATGGAAATATGTTTAACATGATTATTCATCTATAATCTATGTCAAATTATTTGTTTTCTTGGGCATGGGGAAGGGAGGAAGAGATGGAGAAAAATTTGAAGCTAAATGTATTACAAAAATGATTCTTGAAAACTGTAGTGTTCTCTTTTCTCAAATATAATTGTTCTCTGGTAGCAGATTTCTTGGGGAGCTTCTGGAGGCAGCCTTAGTTTCAGTTCAGAATAATAATCACCTCAAGTGCAGCCAGGAGTTAAAATCCATTCCTTTTATTGCCTCTTCCAAAATAGCCCAGTAAGCTTTCCTTGGTTACGAAAGCTCTTGCCACTATTCCTTTGTCTCTTCCGGCTTCAACTTCCACCTCCAGCTCCCTCTGAATCCTGGCTCTGAATCTCCCAAACTGACTCCTGGCTAAGGTTCCAAGAGCTTCTTATATATAATCTCTTAAAAGTGTGAACTCAAAGGTTGACTCCTCCTCTGAGAGTGGGATTATGGGAGCTGTGACTTGTGAATCTCCTCCACTGAACTTGTGAATCTCATACTGAATCCTGATTGTGAATCTCAAACGCTAATGTGTGAATTAATGTGTGAACTCTTAAAAGTGTGAAAGATGTGAACTCTGAACTAGAGAACTGCTAAGCACAATGCTAAAATTAGACAATTGACTTATCACTTTGTAAGAATCCTAACAGAAAACTATCCTTACATATAATTTGTAAAGATATTACTAAATAGAAAAAAGGTGGATTTTTGTTTTTGTTTTATTTCTTTTTCCCCCATCATTCAATTGTATATGGCAGAGATAAAAGAAATGAAAAGGATTAAAATTAAAGAGTTTGTTAAAGGAATCCTTTATGCAATCTGTTTTAACACCAGGGAAAATGACCATTTCTGCAGTAATCTAAGTGTCTTGTTTATTATAAAGACAATTTATTTCTTGGATATTATAATGCTTCCAGGGTGACTAAAATAGCTAGATCTTTGTGCCTATGATTTGTGATACTTCCTGATGCATACTGTAATTGATGAGATATCTTCCTTCTACAATGTATGATTTAAATCTAAATTAAGCATTAGATAGATATTTATTTAGAAGATTTATTATAATAAAGTCCAATTGTGCACTCTCTCTGTAAAGGGTTTTTAAACTACATCTCTAGGAAGAGGAAAAAAAAAAACAAGCAACTAAGTTTAGAATGGACTTTCACTTTTGAAAGTTGAGTTCATTAGTAGAGGGCAAGCTTTTGTCATTTCAAAATCATTCTATCAAAATGCCTCTGCTGTCACACATGCAAACTTATAGGCTAAGATCTGGGTCTCAAAAAAATCTAGAAATGCACTTTTCATTTCATTCTTTTTTTATTTTATTTTATGTATTCATTATGCATATATAAATGTAACAAACATTATACATATTTCATTATTTTGACACCATCTCTGAGAAGATTGGAATTTACCAGCCACAAAAGAAATGGTCATGGAGAATGTTATAAATGAATATAGCCTCTTTGGATTACAACAATTTAAGAATCTCTACAACACATGACTCATTGGTAAAAGTTATTTCACTGACTTTGGGTACTAAGGCAAGAGCAGGGTACAGAGAAAACTGATGGGTATTAACATGTAAACATATTATTGACTATTATAAGTAACCTCTAGGATAAACATTTTTTTTCCTGAATAGATTGAGCTGCTACTAATAAATAACAGTGTCATCATTTCAGTTTTTTTTAAATGTCAGAAACATAATAATGGGAAGGCCATATCAGTTTTTTGTTTTTTTTTTTTTTTTGGTTTTTTTGGATGATAAGACCAGGAACAGCACTAGAAACAATTCTAATGTCACTTAAATTTAGCTTTGTCATTTTGTCATCTTTTCTGTTCTGTTCCCTTTAATTAGACCTTCTACCCCAATTCCTAGTAACCAATATTATCTTTCTATTCTTTGAGAGGCCCAAGAAGAGAAAATCTCTGATTTCCCAATGAAATTGCTTAAAACATTCAACCCATAATCACAGACTACTTTCTCAAGTTATAACTTTCTTCTGACCTCCTTTTAATCTACTATCTCAATAATTTACTGTTTACCATATGATTTCTTCTTTTTTCTAGAAATACATTTTTTTGGTTCTATCAGTCAGTTGTGCCTTACTTTTCCTGACCCTATATGGTGTTTTCTTGGGAAATATACTGAAATAATTTGACATTTTCTCTTCCAAGAAGTAGACAGAATTATGGAATTATAGATTTTGAAGTTATTTTAGAGGTTATTTCATCCAACTCCTCTCTCCAATAGGAATACTTCCAGTAATGTCATTAATACAACTTCATTCAACTTTTTACTGTACAGTTTTGATGAAAGGTACTGGTTACTTTGTTGCATCATGTGTTCCACTGCTGAACAGCTATAATAGGCAAGATACTGAATTTATTTTTTAAGTTGAATTGAATCTATTTGTCTTTAATTTAGGCTCATACTATTCTAGAGTTGGAAGGAGCCTTAATCAAATACTCACATGCAATATTGAAGTAAAGCTAAAATTTGTAATCTAATTGATTCATATGTACCCTCCAACAATGCAGATGGCAAAACCTCCCCTCCTGGCTACCTTGTATAATGTGTTTGTGCCCTAACAATATATTTGACTCAGAATATTAACCTACTATGTTAAAGGATTTCTTCTCTCTTGCCTTTGCAAATATAAGTCACCACTATTTGCCTCTTAGCTTTACTCTTGTCATGTGATCATTTCAGCATTTGCACTCATTTTTTCCCCTAATTACTTATTGTACTCCAGTTTGTCTTTGAAGTTTCTTATTTATTATATGTTAAAACCTGCTCACATTAGAATGTAAGCCCAGTCTTCCCTCAACAATGGAATTGGAGAGTCGAGAAAGATATAAAAGGAATTAGAGTAGGCAATGAGGAAACCAAACTATCACTCTTTGCAGATGATATGATGGTATACCTAGAGAACCCCAGAGATTCTACCAAAAAGCTATTGGAAATAATTCATAATTTTAGCAAAGTAGCTGGCTACAAAATAAATCCCCATAAATCCTCAGCATTTTTATACATCACCAACAAAACCCAACAGCAAGAGATACAAAGAGAAATTCCATTCAGAATAACTGTTGATACCATAAAATATTTGGGAATCTATCTACCAAAGGAAAGTCAGGAATTATATGAGCAAAATTATAAAAAAGTCTCCACACAAATAAAGTCAGACTTAAATAATTGGAAAAATATTAAGTGCTCTTGGATCGGCCGAGCGAACATAATAAAGATGACAATACTCCCTAAACTAATCTATTTATTTAGTGCTATACCAATCAGACTTCCAAGAAAATATTTTATTGATCTAGAAAAAATAACAACAAAATTCATATGGAACAATAAAAAGTCGAGAATCTCAAGGGAATTAATGAAAAAAAAATCAAATGAAGGTGGCCTAGCTGTACCTGATCTAAAATTATATTATAAAGCAGCAGTCACCAAAACCATTTGGTATTGGCTAAGAAATAGATTAGTGGATCAGTGGAAAAGGCTAGGCTCACAAGACAGAATAGTCAATTATAGCAATCTAGTGTTTGACAAACCCAAAGCCCCTAACTTCTGGGAAAAGAATTCATTATTTGATAAAAACTGCTGGGATAATTGGAAATTAGTATGGCAGAAATTAGGCATGGACCCACACTTAACACCATATACCAAGATAAGATCAAAATGGGTCTATGACCTAGGCATAAAGAACGAGACTATAAATAAATTAGAGGAACATAGAATAGTTTATCTCTCAGACTTGTGGAGGAGAAAGAAATTTGTGACCAAAGATGAACTAGAGACCATTACTGATCACAGAATAGAAAATTTCGATTACATCAAATTAAAAAGCCTGTGTACAAATAAAACTAATGCAAACAAGATTAGAAGGGAAGCAACAAACTGGGAAAACATTTTCACAGTTAAAGGTTCTGATAAAGGCCTCATTTCCAAAATATATAGAGAACTGACTCAAATTTATAAGAAATCAAGCCATTCTCCAATTGATAAATGGTCAAAGGATATGAACAGACAATTTTCAGAGGATGAGATTGAAACTATTACCACTCATATGAAAGAGTGTTCCAAATCATTATTGATCAGAGAAATGCAAATTAAGACAACTCTGAGATACCACTACACACCTGTCAGATTGGCTAAGATGACAGGAAAAAATAATGATGAATGTTGGAGGGGATGCGGGAAAACGGGGACACTAATGCATTGTTGGTGGAGTTGTGAACGAATCCAACCATTCTGGAGAGCAATCTGGAATTATGCCCAAAAAATTATCAAATTGTGCATACCCTTTGATCCAGCAGTGTTTCTATTGGGCTTATATCCCAAAGAAATACTAAAGAAGGGAAAGGGACCTGTATGTGCCAAAATGTTTGTAGCAGCCCTGTTTGTAGTGGCTAAAAACTGGAAAATGAATGGATGCCCATCAATTGGAGAATGGCTGGGTAAATTGTGGTATATGAATGTTATGGAATATTATTGTTCTGTAAGAAATGACCAGCAGGATGAATACAGAGAGGACTGGCGAGACTTACATGAACTGATGCTAAGTGAAATGAGCAGAACCAGGAGATCATTATACACTTCGACAACGAAATTGTATGAGGACATATTTTGATGGAAGTGGATTTCTTTGACAAAGAGACCTGAGTTTCAATTGATAAATGACGGACAAAAGCAGCTACACCCAAAGAAAGAACACTGGGAAACGAATGTAAACTATCTGCATTTTTGTTTTTCTTCCCGGATTATTTATACCTTCTGAATCCAATTCTCCCTACGCAACAAGAGAACTGTTCGGTTCTGCAAACATATATTGTATCTAGGATATACTGCAACATATCCAACATATAAAGGACTGCTTGCCATCTAGGGGAGGGGGTGGAGGGAGGGAGGGGGAAAAAATCGGAACAGAAACGAGTGTCAATATAATGTAATTATTAAATAAAAAATTAAAAAAAAAAAAAAACAATGGATTTGGGACTGGAAAAATGAAGGCAGTTAGGGTCTATAAAAGGCTCCCATTTCCTTTTGAATGGCAAGAACTGGTGAGAAAGGGAGTGACTCTATAAAGAGGATTCCCTTCTGCTAAGCAACTGATGAACCATTTCAATAATGGGAAAACCCTAGGCATTGAAGTCCAAAAGGATTATCCTATTTTCCTTTGATAAGATCAGGTAAGTCCTCCATTAAAAGAGGATAAGACACTGAATTTTAGGAAAGGAAAGTAGCTGGCTCTAAACCTATGCTATTCTGGAAAGATATTTCTTTAGGAAGAATTAGAATGAAGTACCAAAATGTATAGAGATTAAGTACTTTTGTTTTGTTTGGGCAGGTGCCTGTTCATTCTGAGAAACTGTCCATCCCCTGAGATTTGGGTATATATACAAAGGAGTCTTCAATACTGGCTGGCTGGCTCTGAAAACTATGTCCCCACTAATCTATAAAATGATCACTCTGAAATTGTGTCCCTTTCGATTCGGGGTCTCCTAGATTCCAGAGAGTCTAGAAAAAGTCGTATTTTCCAGATCGGTCCTTTTCTAAGACAAATCATCCCCACTCCCCACCCCCACCCCCATTGATCTTTTGGGAAGCCAGATCTCCATTCAGGGAGCCTTCAAAATGAATTTCTTTCAATTGCAGAGCTCAGCTTAATATTGAGTGGCTGAAACTTTAAGATAAGTATCTAGGCCTGAAGGCATTGGCTCTCTTTTCAACTGGGAACCTTAGCCTCAGACTTTTATAAAGGACAATTCTAAATTCCATATATTTGCAAAAGTTCGAAGTAGGAATTATGCTTCTGACAAGGGATCTCTCTCTCTTCTTGGCACAGTTCCTACCAGGACTCTTGTCCACTGTAAAGACATTCTCTTCTCAGTGCTAAACTTTACTTCCCTAAAAGGACTTTGCCATTCAGAAGTCTTCCTAAGCAAATCTGATCTCTCAGTGCCAATAAACTTCCCTTTTTGCCATTCAGACTTTTTGGGTTCATGAATTCTTTTCATGTTGGATCTGAGCCTCCGACCAAAGAAGGGGATTCCCACAACTCTCTGCCACTAGAACAGCATCAGCTTCTGAGGCTTCTGCTCCAGAACTCCCCTCCTTGCTTCCACTCCAAGTTGGGGCCAAGAACAGGAGCTAGATTGATTTAGAAAAGCATTTTGTGTTTGTATGTGTGTGTGAGCCTATGTTTGTATTCTATGTTTCTTTCAGTCAGCTGAAGTACAAAGGAAAAGATCTGGCTGTTTGGAATTCAAAAAGTGCTTGTTTTATATTTAATTGAACTTATGCAAATAGCTTTTAGCTAGAGAGAGCTAGGACTAATTCTGAAATAATAAAAGATTTTAGCTGCTGCACCAAAAAAAAAAAAAAAAAAAAACAAAACAAAAACAAAAACAAAAACAAAACAAATACCACCACCACCACCACCACCAACAACACCAACAACAAAAAACCACACTGCCATTTCTGTGAACCTAGACCTGGCCAATTTAGGTCTGCAGAAAATAATTAGTTAAAGTTACAGAACTGTTAATATTTTTTTTTTTAGCAGATTCTGCGGGTTTTGAGATTAAGTTTTAAATTTCTTGGCACTATCAGCTAAATTGAGTTGGTCTGTTGTATTTTAATTAGGCCTAATTTACATGATTAAAAGCCTTCTGAGGGCCAGAACTTTAAAAAAAAATTAACTTCAGAAGGAAAAAAAATCACCTCTCTGGGATTTTCCAAGCTTTTTAGATTTGTGGAATGTCCCCCAAACCCTGGTATTTCTGGCATAAAGGGTGGTTTAGTCACTAGGCCACAGAACTGTAGCCAGACATCTGTGTCCAAATTTCTTCAGCCCTATTCCCTCTGGATAGTAACCAATTTCTTAAAGCCTTGGGGACAGACTTGAAAAGGCAGTTTTCTTCCATTTTAAATTTTGGTACTCTGTGTTTAAATTGGAATTCTGATTCTGAAATTGTATGAAATAATTACTATTAACTAGTGGTCTAAAATTATGAACTTGTGAATCGTGAAATAAAATTTTAGAAGTATGTGTGCATTGATATTTAAGTATTATTATTAGAAATTTAAATCCGTATTTGATTTAATTTTAAGTTAAAAATTTGGTTCTCTGATAACTAACCTAAAGAGGTCACATGTTTGTATCTTCTAATTAGATGAAATATATTTAAGCTACTATGTTGCTCATTAAATTATATATTGGGTAATTTGTAAAATTGCATGAGCTGTGCTTTAACATTTTATCTGCCCAACTTGATATATGGTATAAATTTTATGAAAATTTAGTCCAAAGCTATTTAGAATATCAATCTTAAAGGTTTGTTTTGCTTTCTCCCTTTAACAAAGAAGTAAAAATAAGAAAATTTGGCACAGGTGATGTGTGTAATCACACATTAAAGAGTATATAATATGTCTAGAGATAGATGAAAGGTATTAAGGAGATGTCCCTTCAGAAGGAACAAATCTAGCTGTAGCACATTTAGATTAGATTTTGGTGAAATGACTCCAGTGGGGAAACTAAGATATAAGGGATGGTTGGAAGAGAAGTCCCATCCTTTCAGACAAAGGATAAGTTTTTAAGGAATTATATACTAGCAGTATCCTCATCCCTTTCAGCCCCTAGGAAGCAAGGGTTATTGACCCAGACAATATCTTGGAAGTTATGAGTTCCAGGAGTCCTAGAAGAAGCAGAGTAGAAGGACCTTATCAGACATTACAGATGAATGAGATTGCCATCTGGAGGCTGAGAACACCAGGCTTAAAGGACCTGTGGAGGAATTCAAGAATGGATTGTTAAGGCCAATTGATAATCTTTAAAATTGACTTTGAAATTAGAAATGTTTTGGTGGGATGTAGGAATGTTTGAGTTTAGAGGAATTTTAACAATACTGACTTTGTACCTGTTATTTATATTTTATAGAGACTCCTCCATTGGAGGAAGTTGATTAACATTTTTAGGATTTAAAAATTACTGCTATTTCTGATAGATTCTTTAATGTGAAGTTAGGATATTCTATATTCTGAGGTTTAATTGGTGGTATTGAGTCATTTTAAGACTGTTTTTAGTGGTTAGCGAGATTCTGAGACTATCTTAAAGTAAAATGATTTGTGTAATGCTGAATTGAAAACTCATCCACTTAGAGATGAAAATAAGCTGTGAACTTCCTAGGATGAATCTTTTACCGTTATCAGTTTAAGTAGGAATACTTATTTAGGATATGTGATCCTTGAGAATTAAATTCACATGAAGCCTTTGATTAATGAGACTTAATGTTTGAAATAAAATTTCTTGGGACTATACCTGATATTATTTGGAGCTTTGAATTCAGATATGATTATCTGATGGATCATCAGGACAGTAATCCACCATCTGAAAGTAATATGTCACAGGTTACTCAAAGGAATGTGATCTTGAATTGTTAAAGGCGGAGGTTAATATTTGGGCAAGAGTTGGAAGGACAACCTTGACCTCTGCTTAAGGTGAAATCCTTCTGACTCAGCTTCTTAGTGGTATAAGAATCCTGATTATTCCTGAGTCTGGCTATAAAGTGAAATTATTAAGCTGAATTAAGTATGCTTTATTCTGTCATGTATTTGCTCTCAGGCTGAGGTCTGAAAGAGCAATTTTTAATTATAATCATATCCTTTCTTTTTCCTGTTATAGCAAATTTCTATAATCAGAGCAAGTATTCAGTAGATATAAGACTTTACAGTTTCCTATCTGAAAATACGTGGTCATTAAGTAAGTGAGTATTTAGCCTAGTCATCTGTATGTTGCTAGGTGTATATATCTGTCTGTTTCTTTTGGTATTTTGTTTTTGCTGATGAGCATTTTTATTTGTGAAAGATTACTCTTCTTATTATTGGGGACACAAATGATTAGGGTGATTGATGGCCCCCAGATTGGAACTGGGGATAGAGAATTTGTATGCTGAATAGGTTCATTAGAGTCCAGGTCCTGGACAAAATAATTAAATTAATAACCAGATGACAAAGTCACTGTATTTGTTCTAGATTTGAGAGAGCATATAATTAGCAAGGAACTTTAAAAAGTTCCTTGGTGGAACTCACAATTTTCCAGTAGAAAGGCAGTACCCCTATGAGATTGGAGCATGCTCTTAGCTAGAAAGCTAAATCCTGAAAGAGACTTAGCATCCTAAAGGAGTTAATTGACTGTAGGAAGGAAAAGTAGCGTCAGAAAACATTGTGGAGTTAGGAGAGATACCATGTAGTATGGGGGAAGAGAAATACTACAAACTAGGATGTTGTGATGTGCTAACTCACAGGAGAGTGACAGTCATGGGATGGTCTATAGTAGGTTTTATAGGGAACATTTAACCTCAGGGACATGACTGGATGTAAAGGGCTGAAACTCTTGAGTTCATGCACTGAGGTTCAGACAAGAAAGCACTTAAGGCTAATTACCAATTGGACAATAGTCTATTAGAATTTGCTTGGAAAATGGCCTGCCCCACCATTCTGTGCTGGCTCAATAGGTTGATATATAGGGGGATTGGGAGGAGGGATAAAAGGGTGGAATAGGACAAGCGAGGGAACTCCCGGTGATAGAAGAAAGAGGAGATTCCTATGTCCACGCTCTTGCCTCTTGCTTCGACAAAGAATAAAGATTAAGGACTTTTGCTTATCCTGATATCCAGGTCCAAAAGGATTGGAAATGAGAGCAAGATGGTTGAGGAAATGTATCAAGAATGGTTTAAGAAGTCTTAAAAGCTTAATAAATAAAAGAAAAAGAATTACATGGAATTAATTGAATGAAGACACTCTCATGGGAATATAGCCTTAAACAATACTTTACTTATAATTTGAGATTTTATATAACCGTATATGGCTATAGCTTAAAAAAAATGCAAGTGTTTGTCCTCTCCTGTTTCTTAACACCTCTTTATTAGCATTTAAGTACATCTTTAAAGGCAATTAATTCTTTTATTTCTGGGTTAGATATCTGCAATTAAAATGTAAACCCAGACTCCATTGAACAATGGGAGAAAAGGCCAGGTAGGAGTAAGGGCTTCTGTGTTCAGGGTATTTGATCTTGTATTTAGTAATTTTTACTTTGCACTTTTTTACTGGCAGACATCATGTCAGATGAGAGTTGCCCTATCTTGCAAAATCATAATATATCTTTTTTTGCTTTTTCTTACTCTGAGAGGCTCTGATTATTTTTTTTTTTCTTTCTGGATGATACTGTCCCATACAGTATCATACTCTAAATTACAAAGGATCTTAAAAGCATTTTTCCTCTTTTGCACCTCTGAACCCTCCCAACACATCTTGGGATTTTATTGACTAGATTTCTTTCTTAAAACCAGGTCTAAAACCAAAACCATTCTGATTCTAATTGAACACCAAGAGATCCTATGCCAAGCCTCATTTCATCACTATTTGGAGGTCCTCATTAACACAGAGTGCACAAATAAGTAAATTCACTCTGTGCATATATGTGTGTGTGTGTGTGTGTGTGTGTGTGTGTGTGTGTGTGTGTGAGAGAGAGAGAGAGAGAGAAAGAGAGAGAGAGAGAGAGAAGCAATTTTATTTCTATTAGAAATATGGTTACAGATGTCATTTTTTAATGCTTCTCACATATCTCATATAAATCTACATACTTTTGATTATATGTTGTCATTCTTTTATTATTTATTTCTAGGATTTTCATTCTAAAGCAAGTATAAACAAAGAAAATATTACACTCTCCCCACACATTAATTATTAGAACTTTTAGTGTTCTGAACTGAATTTTTAACCTTATACTATTATTCCTTTGGCTCATTTTTCTTAAGTTGATTAGTGTGTATCTCACTGAAAACCAATAGATTGCTAGAACAGTATGAATCTATATCACACAAGCAAAGATAATTGGAAATCTATGTCCTTAAATGTATGCTGCATTGTACTTTAAAATTCCTAACTAAATGGAATTACAAATTTATAATGTTAGAGCTGTTATGCTACTTTGAACTTATATGTTGAATATTGCTTTGATTAGTAGCCTTGGAGATTTTTGAATAAAACAGCACTTTACCCTCGAGAAATGTAAAGAGGGAAGTTAACAAAAGTCTTTAGAAAGATAACAATTCCAGGATTTAATAAGGGAGCCACTTGAAATATCAAGTGTATGAAGACATGAATCTGGTTAGAAATGGGTTGTTGCTTTTTTATTTTTAATACAATACTATGCTCTTATTTTTGTCAATCAAATAGTTAACTATTTTAATGTCAGATTTTATAAATCAGTTACAAATAACATTTTCACAATTCAGTATAAGATAGTTTTAACATAGGATAAATATGCCCCAATCATGGACAATCATAATAAATATTTCAATGTGATATAAAATTTAATACAGAAATTGGTGGAGGAGAGAATACAAATTTTGTGAGGAGAATTAGTTCAGGGAGATCTCTAATCAATTTTATTATACTTATCT
This sequence comes from Antechinus flavipes, assembly GCF_016432865.1. Classification (NCBI taxonomy): domain Eukaryota; kingdom Metazoa; phylum Chordata; class Mammalia; order Dasyuromorphia; family Dasyuridae; genus Antechinus; species Antechinus flavipes. The sequence goes on along the minus strand of NC_067401.1, from coordinate 60,735,435 downwards.
GTCACAAACTGAATTATTTTAGGGGAATTAATAATGTAATAAGAGGTAGAGATAGAAGCAAAAAAGAAAGGCAAAAATTAAAGAGCTTCAAGGAGTACATAAGAGAAAAAAAAGAACTTCAAGAGGAGACAAAAACAGGATGCTGCCTTTAAAATGCTAGTCTAAAAAAGGTAAATTAAAAAATCCCAAAATAAAAACTATAGAAGAGAAATTGTTTCATAAACATTTTTAAAACATCTCTTTATATAACAAAGTTAAATTTTGTTGATGTTTCTTTAGTTCATAATAAGAAGAAAGAAAATTACAATTGTGCTAGACTGACAGTGGAGTTCAGAATAGAACTTGTTTCTATTTTCTTTGTCCTATTGATATGATCTTTTAGAGAACTATTTCTTTTACATCTTATTCTTGATGGCACTAGAGGGCTTGAAGAAGTGAAAAGGCTAGAAGCTAGAAGCAAAGAAGAAATTTTGACTTACTAATAGGACAAACTTCAAAAGCATTAGAGCTCTCAGAGTGCTAAGGCCTAACCCAAGTAGTGGTGCATTCCCTCTCCTTGAAGGTCACTAAGTTAAGTAACAACTTTATTAAAATGACTCCTTTTGCAAATGTCCTGGACTATGGGGAAACTGAAGTTATTTATAAATACCAAATAATTTATACTCCATGGATGTACTCAAAGTAGTGCATGGCTGTGTTTTTTAAAGGGATGTGAAAAGGTAGATATATTGTAATTCAATTCAATAATTTTTTACAAAGTAAATATTATGTGTCCAGCATTTTACATATAAAAACAAAAGCAAAACTATGTCTTCCTAGAAAGATCATATATTATATAGATAGAGAATGGGCCTATGATTTCAGTAGTATAAATAAATATCAAATGAGAAAACTGCCTTTATCAATGTTTCTGTACTTTCTTTCCAACTTATGGTTAGAAAATTATCCATAACAGGGCATCTTAAGTTTTTTTTTCCCATGTGTGACCTCTTTTCAGGAAAGAAATTGCTATGTGACCCTAAGAATATAGGTATACAAAATAGTTATACAAATCAAACTTTCATTGATAATAAATTATAATTTTGTGACTCTCACCTCCAGTTATGTGACCCCTTATGGGGTCACAACCTAAAGTTTTAGAAGCTTTGACTTAAAACAATGAACGATGAAAAACTTGCCCAGGGTCTAAAAGCCAAATATTTGTTAGAAATGAGCATTTTTCTGATCAATAGAAAGTTAAAGTGATTTTTAAAATATATGTGGGTGGGCAAGTTACTTAACCACAATTGCCTCCAAAAAGCAAGCATATAACAATAACAATGAAGCATAGTCTCATTGTCATCCTTAAAATAATAAATAAATAATATTCAATGAAAGCAAAAAAGAAATGAGTTTGTAGTCAGTTAAAATATTAAATTACTTTTTATTTCATCTTTATCTTATTTTAGATGTTCTTATTTTTAAAGATCACAATATATAATTTAAATAGAGCTGCATATGTTTTATAAATTAACAGTCTTATGACTTGAATATCACCAGCTTCCTATAGAGAGGAAACTTCCACACAAGGAATCCATAGCTGCAGGAGCAACACAGGAACATGATAATGGAACTTGATTTTGTCTTTTGCTACTACCACTGATTATTAAGACTTTAAAGATGAAAAAGAATCTTTCTTTATAGTCATCTTTTAGAGAAAGTCCAAATACTTAAAATACTACTTCAACTAGAGATGGATATGTCTCTCAAGTGTTATAATGACATTCAAAAGAATGTTCAAATCTTTTAATTCCTCATTTAGATCCTTTCCAGGGGGAATCCAAAATGCTCATAAACACTATGATTCTGGCTTATAGGAACTGAGAGGAAAATTCATGGAGAGGGGGAAATAATTATTGTCACCATGTGTCTTTTCTATATCTTCTGTGAAAGAAAATAAAGACTTCCTTTTACTTAAGTACATTATTATCTTGAATATTATAGTAGAGTTATATTCTGAAATTTCCCAAAGACATATCAAGTGAGGATAACATAATCTAAAGAAACAGTAATTTTTTGGAGCTACCAATAAAATTTATTTGAATATGTCAAGCTAAGGCTTTCATTTTTATTATGGAGACTACATAATAAGATGGCAGATTATAAAGTGATCTAAATTATAAAATATGGTTAATGGGACAGAAGGCTAACAAAAGAACAAAATAAGTGATTTCTTTTCCCTTTGTACAATAGACACTGTTCTTTTAATTCTGTTGAATTACCAATTATAAAATATTCCTATGAAATTTAGATACATTATCAAATCTGACATCAATATGTAGTATAAATGATATTTAAAACAGTTTCAAGAAAAACATGGAAGACATTATCAAGGTAATAGTAGGATCCGAAGTACTGGACTCATCCTATCTCCCCAAAATATAATCTCTCATTCCATTTAAACAATTACAATATTTTATTTTTACCCAATATTGGGACAACTAGGGAAAAGTAATGAAACTATGAAATCAAAGTAAAGATTAATTATGCAAATGATTCCATGACTATTCCAGCATAACTATGGTATTTAAATACAAGGTAAAACATTTATTTATGCTCTGAGTATATGATTAGTCATATCATGTAACACTTGATGGCATTTGCTTAGGAGTAGATCAAGAAAGTTTCTTAACTAACTCAATGAAAAGGCAGGACAGATAACAGCTTCAGTTATGGGAAAACCAGATAGTCAATGAACATTTATCAAATGCTTACTATACTCTAGCCTCTGTTCTAAGTCCTAGGGAGAAAATTAAAAAAAAAATTAAAAAAAAATATATATATATATATGAAAGCTAGTCAAAGCCCTTAAAAACTTAAAATTTAATAATGGACATAGATAAGAGGAAATTTAAATATGAATAGGATACTAGAGACAGGAACATGGTGAAATTAGAGAAATTCAAAAGATCTGAGCCAGATGCAAAATTAGGAAGTGTCTAGTTCTTCTTCTTCCTTAGATGAAGAGTTTGGGAGTTCATGACTGCTTATAATCAGAGGGGCAGAAAAAAAGGTAATGATCATGTGTGAATATCAAAGTTGATTTGATCTTGCAGGATGATGAGATTTCTCAATGATGAGTTTTCTGATATGGATTTCCATTTGGAAATATTTTGGATACTCTTTTAATACTCTGATTTACTAGAAGGCAACAGGGGTAAAACAACTGTGATGCATCTTTCTCTTCTTCCTTTGTGTACTTATTCCCCCCCCCCCCAAAAAAAAAAACAACACACACATACACACATCACCTTATATCCCCCCCCCCAAAAAAAAATAATCAATTCATCCTTTAGGTAACATCACACAGAGAGATCATGGTATTTTGTTGGATAAAGAGGAGATGTCAGAAACAGATAGGGTTTCAAATCCAGTCTCTGACACACAATTTATCTTAGTATCCAAATTACAAAGCAATTGATAATCCACATTTACATTCAGAAGGAGGTACCTCATAGGTAGTTCCTCTTTCTGGCAAAATCACAATTCTGGGTTGATAATGATGATAATCATGATGATGGATCATCATTAATAAAAATGAATTCTTACATATTTCCCCCACAATATATTTATTCTATGCCTACAAATTATGGGATGTACTCTGTAGAATTCAAAAACAATTGTCCTTATTAAATATTTTTGCTTTGTTTTGTTTCTTTGGTTTTTGTTGTTGTTTGTTTGTTTGTTTGTTTTTTAAATCCCATGATGAATTAGACTTGTCAGGGAAAAGAAATTCAACTTTGACAAAAAACAAAATTTCTTACATCTCTTCAATGGGCAGAAATACAAATATAATTCTGATTCTAACTTTAGTGAGAAAAATATTAAAAAACCAAAATACAACAATAGCTTATAGTTATATAGTTTTAAATTTTCTAAAGAATGTAACATATTATCTCATTTTATCATGACTATACCGTAAGGTAGGCCATATTATTATACTCATTTTATGAATGAGAAATATTTAGTAACTTGCCTATGGTCACACAGTTAATAAATTATCTCCTGTAGGATTCGAATTTAGGTACTCTTGATTCCAAAACCTGGGAAATATGCATTATGCCATCTTACTGCTACCACTTCTCATCTTGACAAGAAGACTACCAATCTAAGGATATATATAAGGGTATATGATTCCTAAGGATATATATAAGGGTATATGATTCTGGCTTGTAGGAACTGAGAGGAAAATTCATGGAGAGAGGGAAATAATTATTGTCACCATGTGTCTTTTCTATATCTTCTGTGAAAGAAAATAAAGACTTCCTTTTACTGAAGTACATTATTATCTTGAATATTATAGTAGAGGTATATTCTGAAATTTCCCAAAGACATATCAAATGAGGGTAACATAATCTAAAGAAACAATAATTTTTTGGAGCTACCAAAAAAGATCTTGGTATAAAAATATGTTTTATATGATACACATGTATAAACAATATCAAACTGTCTACCATCTTTGGAAAAGAGGAGGGGAAGGAAAGAGAGAGAAAAAAATTTCCAACTCAGAATCGTGTAAAAATGTTCTTGGCATGTATGTGAAGAAAAAATAAAATACCATTTATAAAGAAAAAAAAAGAATGTAGACAAGCTCCTAAGCATGAAAAAGTATTGGAAGCATCTTGGGCTTTAAAGCTATACCTAAGCACTTGGAGAATCCTTAATTAACCAACCAGGATTTATGTATATGATCAAAGATATATGTGGATGACATTACTTCATCAATTTCTAAAAACTAAATCAACATTTATTTTTATCACTGTCATTTAAAGGGAAACAATAAATCAATTTAATTTTATGAGGAAATTTTTTTAAAAAGTGAAAAATATGTTGAATTTATTTTAGTGGTTTAGTTTACTGATAATAATATAAGGTGTTTGAGAGTAGGGTGCAATAGTGCTTTGGTTTGCTGATAATAATATAAGAGGTTTGGGAGTACGGTGCAATGGTGCCAATACATACTGCAGAAATTTGCCTACAAAAAAAAAAAAAAAGCCAGTATGCTAATCATTACATTGGCAATTATCTGTTCAAGAACTGTTTCAACTTAATGGAATCATAATGGTCAGGAAGGCAATTCATCAGTGGGTTTCTAGAGATAAAGCTTGCACAATAACTTTTGACGTGACAGTCACAAAATAGTCAAAGCTATTCTTTCTTTAGATCTCCCTGTACTTAGTTAATTGTGCAATCTCTCTTTTCATATGTGTGTTATTGCCAGTTCTAAAATAATAATAAAAAAAAGCTATGTATTAGCTGGGATGGGGAGAAAATATGGGTTTGTTAGAAGAATTATTTGTCTCTGTTTCCCACAAGTATCATTTATAAAAAAGCAACTCAAAAAGTTGTTGAAGGTAAAAGATGAAATGTTTTAGAAAATTAAAGTTCCGTCTTATGAGTTTACTGATTTATTAAACAATGTATGCAATTTGTTTAACAAACTGGGAACAGGTTTTCTCAGCCTTGGCAAAGTACCCCAAACAGAAGGGCAAATTGATTTTTATATGGAAAATACATCAAATAAGCAATTAATTAAAACCATATAATTAACTAGTATACAAAATTAAGTAATCTGATTTCTAAGTGAAAAAATAAATAGGGACATTCCAAGTTAGGAAGGAGACAGTAAATAGGTCCCATTTCCTGGTATCAGAAAAAAAGGTATTTGGGGTTAATTTTCAGATAAGACAGTTCCTGGTCAGCATAAACTAGATCCTTAATTAAGGGTCTCTAAATAGCAAATAGAGGTAGTCTAGCTTTCTAACCAAACATGTCAAAATTCAAATATTTTCTTACAATTTTCACAAAAAAGAAATTGGACTAGACCCATAATTTAATAGAAAGGCTACTAGGCTAGATGCAGAATTGAGTCACAAGATGGAGTCAGTATTAAATTTACAACAATTTAAACCATGAAGATGATTTTGGTTTACTATGAAGATGTTTGATAGAAAGGCTCCATGAGAAATGAAAAGTGCTGAGATTCTAATTTGAAAATTTTGTTTCTCTTGGGCTAATGGGCACTACAGTTAATTTCAACTGTTGGCAGTAAACAACTCCAATGTGAGGGCTATTAAGAGGCAATCATTTTAAGTGAGTCTCATGGGTGACAGAGCTGGTGCTGCCTGGGACGGGTGAAAGGAACTGAAGAGCCACAAATATTGAGAAAATGCAACTCAGCCCCATGGATTAATGAGACACACAAATATACTGCAAACTAGCCAAACTTAATGGTCTGTTTTACCTGTATGTGGTTTTATTAAGTACATGTGGTTAAATTTGAAAGCAAGCTGTTAGATACAATTGGTTCTGTTATTTGGACATGTCATAAATTTAAGAACTATGTGTGCAAATTCACAAAATATTTTCATTTGAAAATAATTTTCCCTAGACATTCCCATGACTGTTTTTTTAAGGTTATAATATTCAAGGTATTCCTAATCTTTGTGCAGGTGTAAGCTTTAATCACTTACAAATAGCCATATAATTTATTACATATAAGCTTTAATGATTTATTTACGTACATATATACAAGTTTTTTTCCCTTTCAAAATCATAATACAGATTCAGGATGTGTAAATGTATGAACAGCAATTGCAATCCAAATTTTTGTTTTAATAGAAAGTTTATATTGGTTCAGATATGTAATGTAGCAATTTAAAACTTCTTATATTTTGTGTATTTAGAATATGGAGTCAAACACTTTTTAGGTGGGGAGTGCTGTATGTATATGTGTGTGTTTGTGTGTGGACACAGATATTTTTCTCTCTTATTCCCACAGTGATTCTTTAAATTGTTTTGTAGTTTCTAACGAGAGCAGTATTGTGGATGCTTCATGCCATTGCCTAAGGCTGCAAATGCTCTGAGTTCTCAAAAGTTATTCTTCAAAACATTTCAAACTCTCTTCTTGCTTTGTTTAGTATCCTCTACTGATTCTCACTTTTGGATTCAAACACATAAATGGTTCACAATAATTAGCAATCCCTCAATTTTAAAATAAAATCTTGTATGTGATGTGTATAGTGTACATTTTGGATTAAATGCAGGCAACTTTCTCCCAGGGTTGGAATGATTTGATATCTAGAAACCTGATATTTGATTTACTTTTTTTAAAATTGTATTTTATTTTGTTTTTAATATGGCAATAATTTAAATTAATTTAATTTATCAAAAGAAAAACAGTGAAGATGTTAGTTATTACATTCTAATCTTAATATTTAAATACACCCATTTGAGAAGCTAAAGGTCATGTCTACATAGTTGGTTTCTAAGCATTTTAGAGATATTTATTCAGCTATAATCCTTCTCTTTAGAGCAATACTGAAAACCCTGAGATATTTTCAGTTGCTGATAACACCTTATAATTGATAGAACCCATCATTCAACCCCAAGAGACAGTGGGAAATATGCTGTAATCTGCCATCATGAATATATACACTAACATGCTATTTATGGTAGTATATACATCTTCTAGAATCTTGCACCTATATCTATATGTTATCAAACTGTCTACATAGCTTTTGCTGGCAATATTTCAAACTTTCAGTTCACAGTTCTTGATTATCATCTTGAAATCTCTCCCATCCTTTAGTGCCAGTCATGAAAGTTGACTTAAGGAAGTCATTTTATTTAAATGAGGAAGGTGCTTTCTATTATGACTATTGTAGAACTATCTTGAAGTAAAATAGACCTATTAAAATTTTCAACAAAAAGAAACATTGAACTTCAGCTATGAGAGCTTTTAATTCAAGATATATCATATCCAATTTTGTTAAGGTAATAAGGCTTAAAAGTTTCAGTAAATACCCAATTCTCTACTACAAATTGGATAAGACTTTCTTCTTAGTAAATATTATCACAGTGTTATTTTTCTGATTGTCATTCAAAGTATCTCCATAAAACATAAGTGGATTGTCATAGGACCAAATCAGACAACAGAATTATTAGGAGAAAGTAGATAGAGTATGCAAATCACTTTCCTTACTCTCAAAGTACCCACTGGAACCCAGATAAATACACTATTCTTTTCTTGTGTAGCCCAGCTTTTACTGATATTGATTTGAACAAATATGACTAGTCTTTATTATTTGGTATTAATAAGTCAATTGTTCTTGTTCTTTATTATCATTTTTTTTTGGTCAGAAATATGTTTATATCCAAAGAGTAAGCCAAGAAGCCAAACTTTACTTTGGAAGGTACTGCTATGCTCCAGGTCTAGAGAGACAGAGAAAGACAGGAGAGACAAAGCAATTAAAAAAAAAAAAAGCTGATTGGATCAGTAGTCAATCCATTACTGAAATCTTGTGGAAATGAATCCGCAAGATACTGTGACAAATGAGACTGGGGGGATATGGAGCATGTGGCATTTGTGTTTTAGAAATCTGAGTAATTCATTCATACTTATAAGACAACTATGAAATAAAATATATGACTCAAATTCGGAGTGAGAAAATGAAGATTTCATTGAAAGTAACCAGATAGGGTTCTGATAAAGGCTTCATTTCTAAAATATGTAAAGAATTGACTCAAATTTATAAGAATTCAAGCCATTCTCCAATTGATAAATGGTCAAAGGATATGAGCAGGCAATTTTCAGATGAAGAAATTAAAACCATTTCTAGTCATATGAAAAGGTAAATCATTAAAGATCAGAGAAATGCAAATTAAGACAAATCTGAGGTACTACTATATATCTCTCAGATTGGTTAAAATTAGAGGAAAAGATAATGGCAAATATTGGAGGGGATGTGAAAAACCTGGGACAGTAATACATTTTTGGTTGAGTTGTGAACTGGTTCAACTATTCTGGAGAGCAATTTAGAACTATACCCAAAGAACTATCAAACTGTGCATGCCCTTTGGTCCAGCAGTGTTTCTACTGGGATTGTATCCTAAAAAGATCATAAAGAAGGAAAGAGACCCACATGAGCAAAAATGTTTGTGACAGCCTTTTTTAATGGTGGCAAGAAACTGGAAATTGAGTGAATATCCATCAATTGGAGAATGGCTGTTCAAGTTAAGGTATATGAATGTTATGGAATATTATTGCTCTATAAGAAATGATCAGCAGGATGATTTTAGAGAGACCTGGAGAGACTTACATGAACTGATGCTAAGTGAAATGAGCAGAACCAGAAGATCATTACATAAGGCAACAGCAAGATTATGCAAAGATCAGTTCTGATGGACATAGCTCTCCTCAACAGTGAGGGAATTCAAACCATTTCTGATGATCTTGTGACGAAGAAAGCCATCTGCACCCAGAGAGAGGACAGTGAGAAGTGAATGTGGGCTACAACATAGTATTTTCACTCTTTTTGTTGTTGATTGCTTGCATTTTGTTTTCTTTCTCATTTTTTTTCCTTTTGGATCTGGTTTTTCTCGTGCAGCATGATATATGTGGAAATATGTACAAAGGAATTGCACATGTTTAACATATACTGGATCACTTGCTGACTGGGGAAGAGGGAGGAAGGGAAGGAAAAACATAGACCACAGAGTTTTGTAGGAGTGAATGTCAAAATTATCCATGTACATATTTTGAAAATAAAAAGCTATAATTAAAAAAAGAAATTAAAAAGATAACCAACAATGAAAATCAACTTGTTCCATAAGAAGATATTTTAATTACCATAAGAATCTTTGTAGAAGAGAAAGACAGAACTATATTTGTTGTAGATAGATCATCTGCCTCACAGCAATGTAGCAACTGTGAAGTAAGGTACTAGGCAGGATTACTTAAAACACCAAAACACTCATGCACATTAATTGAAGCAAAAATTTTTACTTAATTTTTTATTCTACTTACTCTTAATGATTAAAAATATGCTTTATCAATTAAAGTAATATAATGCTGAGATATTCTTAAATTCCCATCTATCTAGTGAGTCAATCATTCTTATTTCCCATGTTTTCCCTCCCTCACATTATATTCCTTTCTCTACCTAACCCTTTATGAGCCATCATGTGCATAAAATATGGGATTATTGAACAGTGTTTAAATGCACACACTATATGAGCATGAGTGGCAAGTCTCAGCTTTACCTTCTGATTGGGATTTATAACCATAAGATAGTGCCAGCATCTTGCAGAGCTGGGAAATAAATTTCTTTTTCACAGACATTCATTTGGAGCAGCAATGATGCTTTTAGCTTTTACTAATCTCAAGCTTTCAGGTATGATTAAATGCTTTAGCACCAGGACCAAATGAAAAACTGAATGACTTTACTTACTTGAATTTAATAACTTCTTAATTTAAAGATAGATATTTATTTTCCCATAACACATAAAAATCTTTTGAATTAAATATATATTTTGCTTTTTTTTAAATGCTGGGGTCTGGGTATGGAGGACAACTTGGCAATGTTTTTTACATTATGATACCCAATCAAGAGGCAAGGACAAGTTTCAAGTGAAATTAAGGATATTATTAAGGATGTAAGTTATTCTTATTTCAAATCCATCTCTATGAACTAGGTCATACTGTTTCATTACATATATATATATATATATATATATATATATATATATATATATATATATATATATATATATGAATTTGTTTTATGCTAAAAGACAAAGGACATAGTTTTAGATGATGGTAAAAGGAGAGAAGAGAAATAAAGGAAAATAGAACAAAGAGAACTTTGAGTTCTTTTAAGGAAGGGTCTAGAGATATGCAACAGGATTGCATTTTACTTTAGATATTGCCTTTCAAGTATTAATGATTATCTTCTAATGTCGTGTAAAAATTATCCTGGCATGGATTCTGTCAATACAAAGTTATTATTAAATAAAATAAAATTAAAAAAAAATGATTATCTTCAAATATTTGGAAGGTGAGATGTGAAGGATAGAAAACATTTTTTGGTCCTTAATAGTGAAACTCTGGTTTTTGCTATTTACTTTTTGCATGGCACTGGGTAACTTACTTAAGACTTGCCTTTGGATTCCCACTATTACATTGAATGAATTAAACAAACAAGCAAAAAATATGAATTACTTATTGTGAGTTGTGCTAAAGACTAGGGTTACAAATACAAACAGATAATCTTTAGCTTCAATTTGTTTACAGTTCTGTTTTAATTTTTTTTTAATTAAAAACAAAAATAAAGAGATCATATCACATATAAAAAAGTGGTGGTCAAGGAAAGATAAAGTTACAGAGATGGTGAAAAGAGACTGAGGAAAACTGATTGTCACATCCCTTTTCAAAGCAATAATAGTGATATTCTATCTAATCAGTATTTTCCAATAAAGTTAGGCATATCATGTTGTAAACTTTCATCAATCAGCAAGTCCTAAAGGAAGGAAACAAAATTGACAAAAAAATTTGAACAAGTCTTATGGAGGAATAAGACCAGTTTTCCTATTACACATTGTACATTTTAATAGTTTCTCCCGAAATTACTGTTCCCATCTGCGGAAGTAAAGAATTGGCTTCCATGATAATTTTGAAAATTAATATTGCATTTTGTTCCAAAATAATAGTTTCAAGATTGTGGAACTTTATAAAACTAAAAAATAAATAGTCATCACTGGAGGGAAGGGAGATGAAAGTCTTAAGTATATATCACTGTGTTTTCCCTAAGGATGTGTTTTTGCATTTTAAAAGCACTAAATAATCTTGCTCTTTGACACTGTTGGTACTATTAATTCATTAGTGGGCCATATCTCGGTTTACTGGGAATTTGTTCACCCATTTAGTTTCTCTTGGTGACAGCATTAAGTCAACATGGATATGTCCTGGCATATGAGTTGCTCCTCTGAGAAAGGAGACACATCCAATTGTAAAGGACAATGGATTCATTTGGAACACTCTTCATTTATTATTTAAATGCTCCATGGAACAATCCATATATCCCTTGATTTCATAAAATATTAGCTTAAAAATAGCCCTGGAGATTTTTCCCTTTCCTTTCCCCTTGGATGTTTAATTGGAGGGAAAGAAATATTGTCAGAGATTTTAACAATGAATCTAAATAAGTGTGTCTTAAAGAGTTCCAGGAGAAATTTAAGTGACAAAATAAGTTTGAACCCAAATACTGTCTCCTAAGCAGAAATCACTAATGCCTGACTTACCCTTCACCCATTGCTAGTGAGAAATGCCCTATTATAGTGTTGGTAAAGTTTTAGGGGTTGTGTGTGTGTGGGAATGTGGATGTGTGAGAAAGAGACACAGACACAGAGAGACGGAAAGACAGAGATAGAAACAGAGAGATGGAGAGAGAGAGACAGAGAGACAGAGAGACAGAGAGAGACAGAGAAGGAGAAAGAGAGAAGGAGAGAGGGAGAGGGAGAGAAAGAGAAGGAGATGGAGGGAGAAAAAGGAAGGAGAGAGAGAGAGAACATTTTATCTTTTTTGGAATTTTTGTTTTGATTTTCAGTCCAATTGCAGGACATTAGAATTTTACTCTGGAGCACCTAAATGTTGCAGAGGATAGAGTGCTGGCCCTGAAGTTAGGGGAACCTCAATTCAAATTTAGCCTATGACATTTGTTAGCTGTCACTTAACCCTGTTTGCTTCAGTTGCCTCATCTGTAAAATGAACTGGGGAAGGAAATGGCAAACCCTCAGTTTTATGAAGAAAATCTCAAATAAGATCACAAAGAGTAGTATACAAATGAAATACTCATAATAAAAGAACAAGTGGACAATATTAGTTGAGTCATTAAAAATGATTTGAATAAACTGCATTGTAAAACCTTTATGAGTAATAACTTGCATCCAAAAGAAGGGAGGTAATGAGGACAAGGATGGTGGTGGCAATGGGAATGATGGTAATATATCTTATATTTATATTATTCTTTATAAATTTCTTCCACAACTCTTGATGATGACAGCTATAAGGGGCTGAAACTCTGAGTTGATGCATTGAGGTTGGACAACCGAGCACTTAAGACTAATTACTGATTGGACAATACTCTATTAATATATGTATGGAAAATGGCCCTTCCCCCTATTCTGTGCTGCTTCAATCTTTTGGTATATACAGAGAATTGTGGGAAGGATTAAAGGGTGGAGGAAGACAAGCCAGAGTCACTTTGGTGGTGGAGGTGGAAGGTCGAGGAGATCCTGTGTCCATTCCCTTCACTGCTACCCCTAAAGACCAAGAATAAAGACCAAGGACTTTTGCTTAACCTGACTCCAGCTGATTCTAAGGTATCCAGGGTGCTCAGTCTTCACAGACAGCCACAAAATAAATTCACTTGTATACTGTCCAGCTCATATTTTCCTGTGAATATATACTAACTCCCTGATATAATGTAAAATGAATGGTAATTCAAAAAGATATTGCCTCACATTTCCTTTTCTGTCTTCAGTCCTTCACCCAATTCCTAAATCTAGAAGGTGCTTTATAAAGCTTGTTGAGTTGGCTCAAATTGGACAAAAACAATGGATGAAGTGTGAAAATTTTCAGGGACAATATACATCTATATATCCATTTCTCTAACTAGAATATAGGAGATTCAGGAACATTGTTCAATAATTCTTCTCTGAAAACATGATTGAAAACAAATGAATTTCCCATAAATTTCTTCAGTGTCCACCATATTTTCACTTATTATCATCTTTTTTAAAATTTATTTTATTGCACACTGCTTTATAAATCATTTTGGGCGAGAAAAATTAGAAAAGAGGGGAAAAAAACAATGGAAAGGAAAAAAAAGACAGAAAACAAGAATTGGATTTAACTTGAGGTGATTTACATTCAATCTCAATTGATTTACATACAATCAATACATACAATAATTGTATATTCTCCATATACAATCTCCATAGTACTTTTGTTCTGGAAGTAGATGGAATTTTCTGTCCAGAGTCTATTGGGATTGCTTTGTATCACTGAACCACTAAGAAGAACAAAGTCTTTCATCGCTGATCATCACACATTATTGCTGTTATTATGTACAATTGGTTCTGCTTATTTCATGTAAAATTAGTTCATGTAAAATCTTTCCAGCCTTTCTAAAATCAGCTTGTACATTATTTTTATAGAACAATAATATTCTGTTACCTTCCTATACTGAAACTTATTCAGCAGTTCCCCAATTCCTGGGCATCTACTTGTTTTCCAATTATTTGCTACCTCAAAAAAGAGCTACTATAAACATTTTTTGTGTATGTGAGTCCTTTTCACTTCTGTGTCCTTGGGATACAGATCCAGTAGTGGCAGTGCTGTGTCAAAGGATATGCACAGTTTGATAGACGTTTGTACATAGTTCCAAATTGCTTTGTAGAATGGTTGGACCATTTCACAACTCTGCCAAAAATGCATTAGCGTCCCAGTTTTCCCACATATCCTTCAATATTTATCATTATCTTCTCCTGTCATTTTAGCCAATAGAAGAATTGTGAGGTGGTAGTTCATTGTTGTTTTAATGTATATTTCTCTGAAGAATAGTGATTTGGAACATTTTTTCATATGACTATATATGGCTTTAATTTCATTATCTAAAAATTGCATGTTCATATCCTTTGATCATTTATTAATTGGTATTGGATCCTTATACTTTTATAAATTTGAAATTGTTCTTTATATATTTTATAAATGAGACCTTTATCAGAAACACTGGCTATAATTTTCCCCCCAGCTTTATGCTTTCCTTTTTATTCGTGTTTCTGTTGGTTTTGTTTGTGCAAAATCTTTTTTAATTTCTTATTTATTTTTATTTATTATTATGTTTTTTAATTTTATGTAATCAAAGTTGTATATTTTGTATTAAATAAAGTTCTCTAGTTTTTTTGGTCATAAATTCCTCCCTTCTCCAAAGATTTTATAGGATAAATTATCTTTTTATATCCTAATTTGTTTATGGTATCACTCTATGACCAAATCATGTACCCATTTTGATCTTATTTAGTGATATATAGGTTTATGCTGCTTCTGATTTATTATTTTCCATTTTTCCCAGTAATTTTTATGAAATAGTGAGTTCTTATCCCAGAAACTGAAGTTTAAGGGTTTATCAAATATAAGATTACTATAGGCCGTGATTGTGTCATGTGTGTCTACTCTGGTACACTGATTCGCCACTCTATTTCTTAGCTAGTACCAATTAGTTTTGATGATTGCTGCTTTATAATATAGTTTCAGGTTGGTAAACCATCATCATTTGTTGTAATCCCAATAGATTCTGGACAGAAAATGCCATTTGCATCCAGAAAAAGAAATATGGAGATTGAATGTAAATCAATACATGCTATGTTCACTTTTTTTTTCTATTTTTTCCCCTCCCACGTTTTTCTCCTTTTGTTTTGATTTTTCTCTTCCAACATGATTCATAAAGCAATATGTATTAAAAATAAATAAATTTTAGAAAAAGAAAAAGTTTGACTCTGTACTGATAATTGAAAGTCACTCTTTGGAGAATTACCTAGCTAAGAGAAGCTACTTAAAGGAAAAATAAACTATAAATGAACTTTTTTACCAAATATTTTCATCTAGAAGTTACTGAAAGTATCAGCTGTTCACTCTGCTATTGCAAAGAATGATAGAGGAAGGAATACCACTTAAAAGTATCAGTAACCATAGTATTACCAAAGTAAGTCAGAAATGAAGAGATTTCATAACCTTATCTGAAAAATGTTAGCTGTTTTTATCATGTCTATCAAGATCTATAATCCTTAAAGATTCTTTCATTCTCTCTTATTCCATAAGCAGTTATCCCGCTATAATTTAAATAGTAATTAATTTTGTATATGTCTTATGTGCCTGTTAAACTTTATATTATTTGAAGGCATAAATCATACCATTTTACAGGTAGATCCTGTATCTAGAATGATATGAATCATACATGAAACATTTGCTACATAATTTTTAATCATGATTGAATTAGTTAAGAGAAAATGTCATAAGAATACTTTTGTTTTAATATTTAAAAAGTGAACAACTGATTTAGGCCATTTGTAAACTTTAGTTCATGTCTTTTTGTTTGTTTCTTTTTTTTTTTCAATCTAGAAAAGAAGTCAAACATTAGCACAACTTTCTTAATATATTGGTTTCAAATAAAATCAACCTACCCTCCATTAAATGTATTTTCAAATGACTGGCTTGCAAACCATTTTCCTTCCTATCATCATTTCTCTTGGCACAGAAGAGCTGATTGATCTTACCTACCAACCAATGCACAGCTTGCTACCTCTCTATCTTTCTTTAGTTTTCAAAGAAACCCCTGCTATTCTCCGAAGGAAAGGAAATGGGAAACAGACTTTTTGAAAACCTTTGTCAAGTTGTATGCTCGTCACAAACCAGTTGGTGCTTAAAATTAATTGCAAATAGTTTCCTGGGTAATAGAAAGCCATACCTAGAAGTTTCAGTATTGTTTACCTTTGCAAGTTTGCACAGCAATCTCCATCAGGTGGGTAGGAATTGGGAACCCCAGTTCAGAGGAGAAAGCAATTTAAAACTACCCCTTTCATATAATCAACACCCTTTTCAGTCTGCCTTTCACAAGTGCCCTTGTTTCTTATGTCAAGCTGTTCTAAAAGATCTGAACTTTGTCTATCTACCTTAGAAAAGATATTCATCAAATTCATGCTGTTCTAATCATAGATTCTTAGGCCACTGCTAAGTCAGTGTGGATAAAGTATTAAAAGCAAAGGAAAGGAGCAGGTAGGGGAAATTCATTTGTTACCATTTGTAAACATAAATGAAAACCCTAAGTAATAGGCCTCAATTCTAATTGGTTTTCCTATACTTGCAGAGGCTTCTTCCTATACTTGAAGAGAACTGGAAAGTCCCAGGTTCAAATCCAATCTCTGATACTTATGAGTTGTTGATTCCCAAGAAAACAAATTCTATAAGCCTCAGTTTCCTCCAAGAGTTTACAACCTATTGGAACTTTCCAATAATATAGTAAAATAAATCATACAGGTATTATTATTCCCATTTTCTTTTCCTTATAGTGTTGTTGAAAAACTCAAATGAGATAAGAATAAGAAACATTTTGCAAAATTTACATTACTATCTATGTATCAATTAATATAGTTGTTGAAGTTGAGAATTTGAGGGATTGTCATAACCAAATAATCAATCAATTGGCCAGTCTACTACTGATGCAGTTTTTTTTTTTTTTAATTTACTCTCATCTCTGAAACAGATGAGGGGCGTTACACTAAGTTATTAGAACATTGGTAAAATATTGGAGAACTAAGGACTCTCTCCATGAAACAATGAAACATTTATTAGGATTTAAGGACAAGTTTTATATAAGACAGTCAGACATCATGGTGGGGTCTATATGATTAGATTATATGTATCATTCTAGAGATTGGATATCTATTTAATAACAATTAATGGATTAATTACTAATTAGGTTTTAAGTACTCATGGGAGAGATACAAGAAAAGCACATTACAGCAATTTCCCATTGCAAGTGGACCTATTTCAGGGATCATAGAGTGAAGAGAGTAACAAGTATCAAATGATTAGGAAAATAGGAGGAGGATGGAATATATGATATATAATTAAATGCCAAACAGAAAAATTTCTGTTTGATCCTGAAGTTAATGGGAATTATTGAGTGGGTAATATGGACAAATCTATGCTTTAGAAAAATCACCTTGGCAGATGAATGAAAGATAGACTGTAGTGGGGAAAAAGTGATGAGAATGCTACTGAAATAGTTCAAGGTAGTGGTGATGAAGGCTGTAGTTATAGTTATTGATTGTCCTGTGTATTAATGGGTGAACTGATTAAAATAACCAATTAATGTACTAAATTCAAGCTTTATGCTAACAAATTTAGCTCATCTACTGGCAGTTTCCATATCTGTACACAAAATTTAGGAAGAAATAGTCCTTACCAAACCAAACTTACTAAGGGTCAGTAAATTCCACAATGTTTGAAAAATACTTAAAACTCAGAATTGCCTCATTTTTTCAGTGCCCCAAAGATACACACATACATATATATCTCTTTTTATGTACACACACGCACATGCACACACACACACACACACACACACACACACATATATATATATATATATATATATATATAGAGAGAGAGAGAGAGAGAGAGAGAGAGAATTAATATACTAAGTTCAAGCTTTATGCTAACGAACTTAGCTCATCAATGGCAGCTTCCACAATTGCACATAAAATTTAGGAAGAAATAGTTCTTATAAACCAAATTTACTAAGGGTCAGTAAATTGCATAGTATTTGAAAAATACTTAAAACTCAGAATTGGCTCATTTTTTTCCACAGTACCCCAAAGGTATATGCATACATACATATATATCTCTATATATGTATATATAGAGACAGAGACGGAAAGACAGAGAAATAGAGAAACAAGGAAACAGAGAAAAGAAACATAGACAAATTAGTAATGTGTAACAAACTTATAACTTTAGTGAGAGAGACTTCTATTTGTTCAGTCTGGATCCCTTGGACCTTTCTTCATGCACACTGTCCAAATCAGTATATTATACTTCAAACACTGGCCCAATCATTGATATTACCACTATTGCCAATTGCATTTTCCCAGAAATACTGCTCCTGACTTTTCCTAAGTGGCATTTTTCATCCTTCCAACATTCTTCCCACTTCTTCACTTCTCAAGGGTTAGCTTGTATTTTGTATTTTGTATAATGGTCTTTCCCCCTGTTCTTGCCATATCTTTTCCAGTACTCTCATTGTGACCTTATGTTGGGTTTATTTGACATCATTACCACTGATAAAAATAAGCATCATCTCTACCAACTGCTTTCAATATAATAAAAAAGCCATCTTTGTCTTTTTTCCTAGAGAAAAAATTTCCCATTGGCAAAAATGCTAATAGTTTTTGATCACTCTTTAATTTGTCCGTTACCTTCCTTTTATTCAATTCTACATCTACATAGGAAAAATCTTTATGACATTTCTTTAGGCCTCATCATGTTTTAACTTATAAAAAACTTTTGTTCAACAATTCTTTCCTTGAAAAAGTAACTTGGGCCAAGAACTGTGCTACATATTGATGTAGAATCAAGGAAAAAATGTATTTTCTTAATGATATCAGAAAAATACATATTACCAGGATCCCTAATATGTCATGTTATCTCTGTGCCTTTTTACTTGATTTCTTTCAAGAGAGGAAAGTTTCCATATTTGGTTGCACTTAGAATTACTGACTTTTCTTTAAACTCTACTCACTTCTAGAGGAGGTGTCCCTCTTTTCTAGAGGTTTCTTCTAAAAATGCCTTTTATTTACTCTGTATTTTGTGCATTATTACATATTCCCCAATATGATAATGTAAGTGTCTTAAAGGCACATCCTTTTTGCTTTTCCTAATATCCCCCCAATTTATCACAGTGCCAGAGATATAGTAAATGCTATATCAATGCTTATTAATTGATTGATTAACAGAAAACTTCTATAACATGTGAGTTCCAGAGACATGGTGGGTATTTCTTTCTTAAAATGGTTTTCTTGATGTTCTTCTTCTTGTTATCACCATTTACATAATAAGCATAGGAGTTATTATGTCATAGGTGAGAAGTGAGAGGAATTGGAAGTCATGATGTGGATGTGAATTGGCTTATTTCTTTTTAAATAAAAGATTAAAAGAAAGATGGAAAGTCAACAATTATGGTAAGATAGAGGGGTTTAAGAATTTTTGAATATAGCGATGTGTGTTTCTGGGTAATATCAAGATCATCCAAATGACAATCTTTTTTTTGTGTGGCTGAGGTAAGTTGGGGGATTAGTTCATTGGAAGAAAGTAGGTAAAGGGACCTAATGGTCATTATATTTGAGGGATAATCAATTATCATTCTGATGTCCTTCAGAGTGAGGAAAGGAATTGGGGAAGGGGAAAAAAAAATGTGAGTCAAGTACTAAACTTGGTGAAGAAAAATGTTTGATGATTGACATGAGCCTCAAATGAAGAGGTTACAAAATGATAAAGCTAGGGGAAAAATCCCAGAAAGGGCAAGATGATCAAGGAATAATTTAATTCCCCTAACACAATGAGTGGGTGGAAGAAAATGAGTGAAATTGCAGCTAGTTTTAGAAAAGGTGATCAGAGAGCCTATATATGAGCAGATCTGTCTTTTAGTGACTGATAGGATATAGAAAGAATGAGAGAAGAAGAAAAAATTAGGATGAAGGGAAGCGTGTTGCCTGGAAACAGGCATTTAAGAGGGCATGATGGAAAGATTTGGTGATGTTGGTTGAGATTCTGGGGAGTGAGGGATGAGGAGAATGCAAATAAGGAAATGGATGATGGTAGAGAGTGAATGAAGTCTGAATGATGGATAGAATAATAGTTCTGAATTACTGGCAGTTATAAGGTAAGATCAGGTATGAACATGTCCATCATTGAGTAGAAAACTCCCATCCTTTTCCAAGTGGAGGTTATAAATCATGCAGAGACAAGTGAAGTATGAAAAGGTAGACAACAATTAGATGGTCAGTTGAAAGCACTCCCCCTTTTTGTTCCTTCTGAAAGCTGTAGATAAGATAGGAAACTGTAGTAGGAGATGGAAGTTGAAGTTACAAAGCTGGAGATAAGATAGATGATTCATTCCCTCCCAGTTTTCCTTTTTCTCTTCCCTCAGGGAATAGTCATAGTGGGAGATGAAAAGACCTAGTACAGAGGGAAGAACATTAATCTCAATGGGGTGTGGGCAGACTGACTCATCAATGAGACTTGGCACTACTCAATTTCTGCATAAGATTATCCACAAGAACGTCCAATCTCAGGCTCTAAGAAACTAGACAGATGAAACTACTATCAGAGTGCCAGAACTCACATGAAGATGGAGCGGAATAATTTTCTAGCTGAAAACACCTTTGAAGGTTAGCAGGAATAGTTTGAGCACCAAGGTGAGCATAGGTCATGACAGCACAATTGCAGTCCTGGCCCCAATCCTGGCCAGGCACCAAAAAAGGATTGTTAGAATCCTTACAAGCTGTTAAGTCATTAGAATTGATAGAGACAATAATTATCTAATTTAGCATGGTTCAGTATGATTGATCTGATCTTACAAGGAGCTGTTATGGGCCAGAACTTGAAACAAGGTACTAAGTGGAACTGATAGAAACAATGCTTATGTTTACACCTTTAGAGAGCTCATTAAGCAAGAAGCTCTCAGGGCCAGAGAGCACTCTGGGACAGACACAGAGGTACTCTGGGACAGACACAGAGGCACTCTGGGACAGACACAGAGGCACTCTGGGACAGATACAGGAGGACTCTGGGAGACACAGAAGCCCACTGTTGGAGGTGGAGTCAGATTCATTCTAACTTTCACCTTGATGCTGGCTGGAGACATTTGGAGTTGAGCTAGAGGCAAAAGACTAGCAATGAGAGCTCTCAGAACCAAGGGAAGCTGAGGCTTCTAAGAAAGCTACCTGGGCCCAAGGAAGAATTTTATCACCTGGCTGCATTTGGAGTGATTATTGCTTTCAACTGAAACTAAGGCTGTCTCCAGAAAACCTCCCCAAGAAACCTGTTCCCAGAGAGAACCATTATATTTTAAAAGAAGAGAACACCACAGAGGCCTCTAAATCAGGAGGCTTCTAGACCTCTCTGCCCAGAGACATCAAAGATAATTTGGAAAGTCAACAGGAAAGGTTTGTCAGTAGGATAAGAGGGCCATGGGGAGCTAACAAATCAGGATTGGGCATGGACAGCAGTGGAAATTGAACCTTCCAGAAGGAATCTAGGGGTATCAAGAATTAGAAAAGAAGGGATACATTCTAGATGGAAGATAACCAGTGTAGAATCCAGAGCAAACTTCTAGCTTTTGTATATGTGTCACTATAAATCACAAGTTCCCCTAAACACAAGGACTTTTCCCCCTCTACTCAATACTAGCTATGTTTCCATAGAAAGATGCTGAAAGTACAAAGGATAAGAATCTAAGTAACAAAAAGCTACTAAAGATTAAAATTCTTGTTAGTTGTTTTTATTTTATTTTATTTTATTTTTTTCTGAGAGGCACTAGGACACAGCAATCCTACTGGTTTTGGAGTCAAGACATCTGAGTTCAAGTCATGATTCTGAGCCTTACTAATTGTATGACCATGGTCAAGCTACTTCATATCTTTAAGCCTTCATTTTTGCATCTAGTTTTTGCACTTTCTACATGATAGAATTATTGTTAGAAAAGTTCTTTGAAAAATTTAATGTAGTATGTCATAAGAACATATAAATATATAAGGGAATTGAGCAACTTAGAAAAGAAGCTAAATTTCAGACACTTTCCAATAGTGATCCCATTGCAATTCTATTGGGTGTTCCTTCAGGTCATTTAAGCCTGATTTGTGACAGAGCTTTCTGTACTGATATTGATCTGATCAGTTATATAGCTGAAAACCTTGACCCCAACATAATGATGTCATTTTGGCCCTTTTTGAATATGAAGGACAATAAGTGCTTAAGGAATAATTACATTTACCTAATGTGGACTATCTAATAGTTAAAATTTTGTTGGGATTGGTTATTTCTGTAGTTATTGCCTGTGAAGTCACTTTGCTAATTCTTCCTTTTTTCTTTATGTTGTATTTGTATATTCATTTCAACAGCCACCCAGAATTTTCTCTTAAGATACTACCAAACTCTTCTTTTGTGTGACTGCCTCTACCTCCCCTACATATTTATAGAAGAGGAGGGAAAGTTTAGCTATATATCATGAGAACCAGTAGCTACAGAGTCCTCAGATTTATTATTCATTGCCAAACCTAGTGAAGTCTAGACAGACCCATTGCAGATATGACTTACTTGACCTCCAGAAAGACTAAACAGAATGGAATTTAATTACTCGTTTAATATTCATGCACTAAAAAAGATTCTCTGAGGTATAGTCCATAGAGAGGCCTGCAAGAACACAACTATGTTAGGTGAAAAGTAAAATCTTCATTTCATTTATGAAGCTAGGACTAAAATGAAACAGGAAAAGTAAAAAGGGTGAATTAAATCAGGTTCTACAAAAATCAATATCAGTTAAAAAAAGTATTAGAATTTTATGAACTTAAGTGTGAGGTAGAGCTAACTTGTACCTATCACTTGTCAACAAGGAATAATGCTTTCTAGATCAAAATGTTGATTTATTACAAAGTCCCCAAATGCCATAATATAATTTAAAAAACTTAGCATGTCACACACACACACACACACACACACACACACACACACACAATAATAGGATTCATATCAAATTGATAGTATCTTAGAAATAGAAACCCTTCCACTTTTCAGATGAGGAGACTAAAACAGAAAAGTAGAGGATCATGACCACTGTCACAAAAATAAGTGCAAGAATTGGTATATTTCAAAGTGTCATGTAATCTAATTAACAGTGATTTGTTCCCAAGAGATTTCATGAGAAATTATTGTTTTGAATAAAAAAAGATATTATATATATATATATATATATATAATTTTTTTTCTTCTGCAAGATGCTCACATGGAAACAGCATCTATTTCAAAGGACCCTGCTACATACTATTATCCTCTTTATTATCCTCTTTGGTTGACCAGTTCTTTACCTGTAGTCTTTGAATTAAAAAAAAAAAAAACTGGTAACTGCATTTCAATAAAATATATGTTCTTTATAAATCTATTTAGATGAAGTAAGAAGTAGTAGTTGATAGTCTTAAATATATTGTCAAAGGGATCCATCACACACATACATATACACCCACGTGCATGAACACACACACACACACACACACACACATACACACTCACACACATATGCTAAAGAACTCTTCCATTGTATCTTCTTCTGCTTTCTATTATTCATACTAACTTTACATTGCTTTTGCTTTTCTGGTTAAAAACTCTTTCCTCAAAACAGAATATGTTTCTGGAGGATAGGTCTTTGTTTTTGTCTTTTTATTCCTATCGTCTTGAATAGTCCCTTGAAGATATAAAACATCAAATTGCTTTCAGTTGACACTAAAGTGGGTTTGCCATTTCAATTCCTAAAACTTTTTTTTAAAATATATGTTCAGGATTGGGCTAGAAAATGGAGGAGAGAAATCATTTTTATGGTCCTTTATTTTGAGATACTGATTCTCTTGTTGACAAAAAACTTTAGAGATGTGAAATAGCCACACAGGACAATTCATAATTAAATATTAAACTGTATATAATCAATTCCCCCCACTCCAAATTTAATGTGAAAATGAATAACATGAAGTTGATTAATGTAGTATCACATAAAACTACCCATCATAGAAAGTTAGTCTCTTATCTTGGTGGCTTCTCTCTCTGTCCCTTGTTTCCCCAACTTAAACTATCAAATTTGTAATGAACAATCATAATAGTTTTATTTTATTTATAACATAATTATATTGTTATATATCACAAAATGAAATTAGCTTTTTAAATAAATATATAAATATCTGTATATTTATATAGATATCATTATCTATATACCTACATATAGATATAGATATATAGAGAGAGATTAAGCTATCTGAAGTTCAAGATTTCAGAGGGGAAGAAACACTTTAACAAATAATATGCCTGGGGGGATGGAGCCAAGATGACAAAGATGAAACATGTCTTTTTCTGAACTCTCCCCATAACCCTCAAACAAAAAGCAAATCCAGCCTCTGAACTGTTTTAGAAGTGATAGAACCCTCAAATACTGGGAATGTAACAATTTTCCAGCAGAAGATAATTTTGAAGATCTCTAGAAAAGGCCTGTTTCAATTGGGCATGGAGAGAGGTGGGCCAAGCACAGGCCTGCTGAGCATGATGAGAACATAGGCAGCTCAAAGTCCCAGAGTGGTGTGGGCTCCACCAGCCAGAGAATCTACCAGGAGGAATCTACATCAGGATTGGCTACTCTGTCCTGGTTGCAAACTAGTAGATCAGCAGACTAGTTATAACAGCCAATGCAAATATAAAAGGCAAATAGTGATCACATATATGCTAGGATTTTACAGGACCTGGCCATGCCCACCCAACACTGGAAGTTAGTCAGCACTGATTCACCACAGCCACTGTCACTTGTAGAAGAAACTTGGACAATCTCCCCTTTGCCCTAAAAGCAGACTTCAACCTAAAAAAAAAATGAGCATAAAAGTGGAAAGAACTCTGACCATTGATAGTTTTTATGAAGAAAAAGAAGAAACTCTGAGGACATTAAAAGCAGATTGTCTCCAGATGAAACCATAAAGTGATATAAATTGGTCCCCATCTCACAAGTCTCTCTTTGAAGAATTCAAAAAAAAAAAAATAGACAGCAAAACCACAAGAGTGGGAGATCTTGGAAGAATTCAAAAAGAATTTAAAAAGAGAGCTAGAAGAAAAATGGGAAAAAGAAATTAGAACTTTGCAGCAGGGTTTGGAAAAAGGAAACAGAAATTATCTGAAGAAAACTTCTTACAAAATGGATTTAGTGAAATGGAAAAAAAAAACATATAACTCCTTACAAAATAGATATAATGAAACAGAAAAAGAAAACAACACAATGGAAAACATAATTTGTAAAATGTAAAAAAAAAAATCTACAGAACAAAGCAACTAATTTAAAATTAAATTGGCTCAATACAAAAAGAATTCAAAAAGGTAAATGAAGATTTACCTAGTGAAAATGATTCATTAAAATCATAACTTAACAGATAGGAATGAATGACTCAATGAGATATCAAGAATCAGTCAAGCAAAAAAAAAAAGAAAGAAAGAAAGAAAAAATAGAAGAAAATGTAAAATACCTCCTTGGTAAAAACAACTTACCTGGAAAATTGATCTAGGAGATACAATCTAAGGATTAGTGGACTTCCTGAAAACTATGATAAAAAAAGGGTCTAGATATTATCTTTCAGGAAATCATCAAGGAAAATTGCCCTGATATCCTAGCATCAGAAGGTAAAATAGCAGTTGAAAGAATTCACAGATCACCTCCTAAAAGAGGCAACAAAATTAAAACTCTAATGAATTCCTTGGCTAAATTTCGGAACTATTGGATCAATGAAAAGATACTGCAAGCAGCTAGAAAGAAACAATTCAAATACTAAGGAGCCAAAATAAGAATTACTTAGTAGCTTAGTAGGGACTTAGTAGTTTCCACCTTAAAGGATTGCAGGGTCTATAATATGATATTTTAAAAGCCAGAAGAACTTGGAGTGCAGTGAAGAATAAACTATCCAGCTAAATTGAGCATTATTTTTCAGGGAAGAAAATATAGATGTATTCAATGATACAGATGATTTTAATTTATATTTGATAAAAAGACCCGAGCTGAACAATAAGTTTGACCTCCATATATAGAACTCAAGAAAAGCAGAAAAAGATAAAAAGGAAAGAAATCAAGAACTATACCTGTGTAATGGGTATAAATTGCAGGTACAATTTAATTTTACTGTGATGATATGAAAAAGAAACTAGAGGTAGAAAGGGGATAATACTGGAAAAAGAGGAAAGTGGAGATAAATTGAGGGAAATGACATCTCATGAAAAGGCAAAGAAGACTATTATAATTGAGGGATAGAGGGGAAGGAAATAAACATTGTGTGATTCTTACTGTCATCAGATTTGGCTCAAAGAGAAAATATTAGACATATTTGGTTTCACAGAGCAACTTGTCTCATCTTATGAGGAAGTGGGAGAGGAAAGGAAAAAGGAAAGGGGTAGGCTAGTAGAAGGAAAAACAGAAGTAGTAGGGGAAAGGTGTAAGAAACGGGGAGGGGATATAGAGGGGGAGGACTGCTTGAGAGGAGTGGTGCTCAGAAGCAAAATACTAGGGTGGAGGGAAAGGGGAAAAGAAAAGAGAAAAACATAACTTGGAGTAAATAAGATGACAGGAAATATAAAATTAGTCATTTTAAGTATGAATGTGAATGGAATGAACTCTCCCATAAAACGAGTGGATAGAAGACTGGAAAAAAGCCAGAATCCTACAATATGTTGTTTTTCAAGAAAAACATATGAAGCAGAGTGATACATACATAGTAGCAGATGAAGTTTAAAAAAAAAAAAGGCCGAGGTAGCAATCCTAATCTCAGACTAAGCAATAGCAAAAACAGATATAATGAAAATAGATAAGGAAGAAAGCCATATCTTGCTAAAGGGTACCATAGATAATGAAGAAATACCAATACCAAACATTTATGTATCAAATGGTATAAAATCTAAATTCCTAAGGGAGAAGTTGAGAAAGCTGCAAAAAGAAATAGAAAGCAAAACTATAATAGTGGGAGATCTCAAACTTGTTCTCTCAGAATTAGACAAATAGAAGCATAAAATAAATAAGAATGGAGTTTAAAAAGCATATGGAATTTTAGACAAGTTAGGTATAATAGATATTTGGAGAAAATTGACTGGAGACAAAATGGAGTATACTTTTTTCTTGGTGGCTCATGGAACCTATACAAAAATTGACCATACATTATGGCATAAAGGTCTCAAAATCAAATGCAGAAAGGCATAAATAGTAAATGCATTTTTTCAGATCATGATGCAATAAAAATTATGTTAAATAAAAGGCCATGGGAAAATAGATAAAAAATTAATTGGAAACTAAATAACCTAATTCTAAAGAATGAATGGGTGAAACAGCAAATCATAGAAACAATCAATAATTTCATCGAAGAGAATGACAATAATGAGACAACATACCAAAGTCTGTGGGAAGAAGCCAACACAGTAATTAGGGGAAATTTTATATCTTTTGATGCTTACTTGCATAAAATAGAGAAAGAGAAGGTCAATGATGCTATTTAAAGAACAAATTACCCCTACCAACCAATTACCAAATTTGAAATTCTAAAAATAAAAAGGGAGATTAATAAAATTGAAAGTAAGAAAACTATTGAATGAATTGAATTAATAAATAAAATGATTTGGTTTTTTACCAAAAAACAACAACAACAACAACAACAAAATGAGCTTTTAGTTAATTTGATTCATAAAAAGAAAGAGGGAAATAAAATTCTTAGTCTCTAAAATGAAAAGGGAGAACTTTAGCCACCAAAGAGGAATTTAGAACAATAATTAGGAATTATTTTGCCCAAGTATGTGTCAATAAATTTGATAATCTTAGTGAAATGGAGGAATATCTACAGAAATATAGATTGCCCAGATTAAAAGAAGAGGAAATAAATTATTAATCAGTCCCATTTTTTTAAAAAAAGAAAAAGAACCAGCTATTAATCAATTCCCTAAGAAAAAATCTCCAGGGCTAGATGGATTTACATGTGAATTCTACCAAATATTTAAAGAACAATTAACTCCAATACCAAGCAAACTATTTGAAAAAAATAGAGAAAGAAGGACTTTACCAAGTTCCTCTTATGACAGACATGGTACTGATACCTAAACCAGAGAGGATAAAAACAGAGAAAGACAATTATAGCCCAATTTCCCTAATGAATATTAATGCAAAAATCTTAAAGAAAATATTAGCAAAGTGATTACAAAAAGTCATGCCCAGGATAAAACACCATGATTAAGTAGGATTTATACTAGGAATGCAAGGTTGATTCAATACTAGGAAAACTATTAGTATATTTGAATATATCAACATCCAACCAAACAAAAACCATATTATCTCAATAGATGCAGAAAAAGCATTTAATAAAATTCAACACCCATTCCTATAAAAACTCTAAAGAATATAGGGATAAATGGAGTTTTCTTTAAAATGATCAGTACCATCTATTTAAAACCATGAGGAAGTATCATATGTAATGAGGGCAAATTAGAACCATTCCCAATAAAATCAGGGACAAAACAAGTCTGTATATTATCACTATTACTATTCAATATTGTATTAGAAATCTATCCTTGGCAATAAGAGAAGAAAAAGAGAATAAAGGAATTAGAGTAGGTAATGAGGAAACCAAATTATAATTTTTGCAGATATGATGGTATACTTAGAGAATCCTAAAGAATCAACTAAAAAACTATTAGAAATAATCTACAACTTGAAGAAAGTTGTAGAATATAAAATAAATCCACAGAAATCATCAGCATTTTTATGTATCACCAACAAAGTACATCAGTAAGAGATACAAAAGAGGAATTCCATTTAAAATAACTGTTGAAAATAAAAAATATTTGGAAGTCTACCTGCTGAGGCAAAGTTAGGAACTATGTCAACACAACTATAAAAACTCTTTCTACACAAATAAAGTCAGAGCTAAACAATTGGAACAATACCAAGTATTCTTGGGTAGGTGGAACTAATATAATAAAAATGACAATACTATCCAAGTTAATCTACTTGTTTAGTGCCCTACCAAACAAACTCCCAAGAAATTAGTTTAAAGATTTAGAAAAAAATAACAGTTTATTCTGGAAAAATAAAAGGTGAAAAATTTCAAAGGAAATAATGAAAAGAAATGCAAATGAAGATGATCTAGCTGTGCCAGATATAAAACTATATAACAAAGTAGCAATCATCAAAACAATTTAATACTGTCTAAGAAATGGAGTAGATGATCAGTGGAATAGTTTAGGCTCACAGAACAAAATAATCCACGACTATAGCAATCTAATATTTGAAAAACCCCAAGACCCCAGCTTTTGGGATAAGAACTCATTATTTGACAAAAACTACTGGGAATATTGGAAACTAGTATGGCAGATATGAGGCAGATATTGAGGCACCTAGCACTATATACCAAGATAAGGTAGAAATGTGTTCATGATTTAGACAGAAAGAGTGATATTATAAGCAAATTAGAAGAACATAGGATAGTTTTTGTCTCAGATCTAGGAGGAGGAAGGAATATATGACCAAAGGAAAACTGGAAATCATTATTAATCACAAAATAATTTTGATATATTAAGCTAAAAAGTTTTTGTATAAACAAAATGAATGCAGACAAGATTAGAAGGGAAGCAATGGACTTGGAAAATATTTTTACATTCAGGGGTCCTGATAAAGGCCTCATTTCTAAAATATATAGAGAATTAACTCAAATTTATTAGAATTCAAGCCATTCTCCAGTTGATGAATTGTCAAAAGATATGAACATATAGTTTTCAGATGAAGAAATTGTAAAAATTTCTAGTAATATAAAAAGATGTTCTAAATCATTTTTGATTGGGGAAATGCAAATTAAGACAACTCTGAGATACCCAGTACACACCTCTCAAATTGGCTAATATGACAGGAAAGGATAATGATGACTGTTGGAGTGGATGTGGGAAAGTTGGGACACTAAAACATTGTTGGTGTAATTGTGAACAGATCCAATCATTATGGAACAACTGGAAACTATGCCCAAAGAGTTACTAAACTGTGCATACCTTTTTTGATCCAGCAGTGTTTCTACTAAGCTTATAGACCAAAGAGATCTTAAAGGAGGGAAATGGACCCACATGTGCAAAAATATTCATGACAGTCATTTTTGTAGTGGCAAAAAATTGGAAACTGAATTAATGCTCATCAGTTGGAGAATGGCTGA